>NW_004955445.1:14862808-15034331 GCF_000276665.1 Chinchilla lanigera | reverse complement strand
ACCAGGTGGATTTTATGACAGTAGCTTTATAGTATAATTTCAGGTCAGGGATTGTGATTCCACCTGACTTGTCCTTGTTGCCCAGGATTGCTTTTGCTGCATTTCAATGTTGAATGAAGCTGGCTTTATAGTGTTTGAAAGTTCATGCTGTTTTGAAATATTTATCCTTTAAAAATCTTAACTGAGTATGTTTGTATGTGTTTTATATATGAAGATGTTTTAAATTACCAAATTAATGTATAAGTGACTTGAAGTAAATAAATAAGGAAAAAACTGTAAATTTTAATCCATATAAAAATAACCAAATTAATATAAAAATGCTGAATGTGGTTCATAGGATGGATGGGGAGAATTCTCATGGCATTTGAAACTCTGATTCTACATGTTACTGAACCCCCAGGATGTGGTAAGTATCTCAATATCCTTACAATAAATTTATCGTCCTTGTTTAAACTTAAAAAAATCATAACTTACAGATGACACAGCTGTCAATTTAGAAAATTCACAAGCCTCAACTGAAGGCGTTTGATGCTAAAAAGACAGTTCAATAAGGTACCTGAATGTAAGATGAACATGAAAAAACCCCAGCATTTCTCTTGATTGGAAACTGTAATTAAAAAGTATAATGTATGAAAGAACTAGTTCGCAACAGCAACAGCAGTGCCCCCCTACAAAAAAACTCTTGAGAATTAACTAGAAATATGCCTGGTTTATAGGAGGGCAAATGTGACATTTTGCTGAGTGCCTCGAGGAATGACTAGAATCAGTGAAGAGATGTAGTGTGGTCCTGGATAGGAAGAGTGAATCACTGTCCTGAGCCCAGGTTGTGAAGAGCCTTAGCTGCCAGACAGGAAGCTTTCGAACATTTTAATTCAAGCCCCAGTAAAATCAGAATTGTGTTTGAAAAATATGTCTTGACTGGTGTGGGCACTAAAGAAAGGCTGAGACTGAAAAGCAGAGAACCCGAGAAGGCTGCTGACTAGATGACTATCCTCTGAGGTGACCACCATCTTGCCTGACCCAAAGGAATGTCCCAGTGAATGTTTACTCCCTTCCTTCCCATCCTCCCCATTTTTGTACCATCCCCTTATCTGGAGGCTTAGTGTGGTCACTGGGGAAGATTTTCTTCAGGAAGATCCAAGATTTGGAGCCTGCGAACCTAGGTAGACAAGAGTGATAATGAAGGATACCTTTTATTGGTTATCTACCCTATAAGAGAGAGAAACTAACGTTATCTTTGTCTTTTTCAAAAGGGACAGAGAGGTTAGTGTCCACAGAGGTGAGACTAGATCTAACCCGTGTCCTTCACATCAATGACATTTCAGCACCTGGCATGGGGAGTGCTGCAAGTGTTTGCTCTACTGAGTTAAATTACCAGATGTTGTGTCTTTTGGAATTCACTTGCTGTGGGTTGGGCTGACCCCTCCTCTTTATCAGTAAATCCTCTTGCTCCTTCCTATAAATAAGTCACCATTTCGCAGGAGAGGGTACAGAAAGGTCTAAGTGGCAGAGTTAGGGAGACAGGAGCAGGAAGGAAGAGGCTGAGTAATGCCACTCGATGTGATTCTATAAATTAGGAACCACCCAGCTTGCCACTGACCCAGGCGTCTTCATCAATTTGCTCCTCCGTGGCCAGGCAGCCTAGCACAATAAAGCTTCCTGTCCATTTCAGGCCTAATCACGCAGAACGTAAATCCCTCAGCAGCGAGGCAGCTAGCTGAGAGGGATGGGGCGTGATTGCAGGACTGTTCATTTTCATCTTCTGACATGTACTGAAATCAAGAATGCACGTCTGCTCACCAGAGCTGCTTTACTTCAAATTGTTAAATAAGCAGCCCTATTTCACCCTCGTTAGACTCAGGTATTCTGAAGACAGGGGATGGAAATTGACATTTATCGAATCATTCCGATGTACTTGATTCTTTACACTAGAGTCAATCTGTTAAGAAGCCCTGTGACACGGGTACTATTATCCTTACTTTATAGCTGAGGAAACTGTGTGCAGACACCCATACTCTTAATTGAGGTAGAGGCTAGTCTAGAAGACTGTGAGAAAGAATGGGTCGTGTAGGTCTCTAGACCTGAGGCAGTTCTGTACTGACCTCTTAGGAGTTAAGACTACAGAGAAGATGACACTATGACATGCAGTTTGGACACTGCTGCTATAGATCAAGTGGGAAAGCCTGGAGAAGGTTTAAGAAATGTTTTCCCAGAGAGCCTGAGTGGGACTTACAGAGCAAGACGCAGTCTACCTGTAGTCATTAGATTGCTCTTTCTCTCTATCACCTTCCTGTGGTGATTCTCAGGAGAACACAGAAAATGTGGCCACCTTTCAGTAATGTGCTGTCTTAACTTTGGAAAGAATTTTTATTAGTGAAGCAAGGATAATACTCTTAGCAAAAGAGAAAGAAATACATGACAGAAGATTTTCTGTTATTGCCTCTATTCCTTATCTTATTGACAATATCTTCATTGAACCAAGGGAAGGAAACCACCCATTTAGTATACTGAAATTGTTTCTCAGGCCACTTAAACACTGGCATTCCCTACTATCATCTGTCATCTCTATTTACCTATCATAGGGGTGCATTTTCTCAACAATTGAAAAGGAAAGAATCAGGGCAAAAGGAAACAAGTTATGGTCTTTGTATACTGTCCTGGTCTTTTTGTGGTACTATAACAAAATGCTTCAGACTGGGTAATCTATAAAGAATAGAAATTTATTTTCTCATAGTTCTGGGGTCTGGGAAGCCTAAGGGACCAGCATTTGGTGTCTGGTGAGATCTTCTATTTGCTTCTAAATGATACCTTTTATTGTATCCTTCAAAGGAGAGGGACTATGTCCTCATAGGGTAGAAAAGTCATAGAGAAAAGTCATAGAAAAAGTCATAGAGAACAAACCCACTGTCACCCACTCAGGCCCTTTTGTAAAAGTCCTAATCTCATCTATGAAAGTTCAGCCCTTATCACTTAATCACTGCTTAAGGCCCCACTTTCTAATACTATTACAGTGGTAATTCTGTTTCAATATATAAATTTTGGGGACACATTTGGATCATATAAAAACCAACTATGAAATCCATAGCATGAAGGCGTAGAAATAGATATGTGAGACAGTTGTATGCTGGTGAGTCTAGGGTCTATGCATTGCATTTTCACAAAGATGGGAAAGCTACCTACTGTTATCCCAGAATAAATCCCTTATATGCACTCAGGACAAGTAGTAAAGTCACAGAGCCCTCTCTGGGTTAGCACAGTCATGAGACAAAGGTTTATACAAGTAGGAATCTGGAGCCTGCACATTAATCAGTGCTCATCTGTAAATGCTAATAGTAATCAGATGGGTAATAATAAGGACCGAAGAAGATCCATTAGAAGTAATTTACTGGCAATATACCTGACCGGGTCTCTCCTTAATCAAGTATGAATGATGAGAGAAACAAAGCTAGAAACCTTTGGAGATTTTCTGGGAGATAGAAAGGGGAATATTAGTTTTGGAGGAAAAACAACCCTTTGAAAAACGTGGAATAATTACTCAAAGCATTTACAAGGACAAATTTATGTTCTCAATAAATTTGAATTCTGAAACAAAAATCCAATGAAATAGTAAGATTAAAAGCGTTTCTGGGATGCAAGTAGAGACTGTCTGAGGTAAAGATTGTAAAGAAAAATGAAATACAACAGCATAATAAAACTTGTATTTGCATTAGAAGCAGTAAAGAAATAATATTGCAGAGAATGGAATTGGTGTTAAGGGTGATAAAGTTAAGATAGTTTCCTTGGATACATAAAACTAATCCACATGAATAGAACAATTATAGGGGAGAATGTATGAAAGCAGAGTGCAGGGATCCTGGGCTGTAGGGACAGGGTAGGGACGTGGTATAACTGAAGGGTAGGGATCACTGAGCAACAGTTTTGGGAGTATGGCCATGTGGTTCTTCTTATTCAGAAATGAGAGATCTTCCCATTTTCTGGTGTCCTTTGCAATTGCCCTTTTCAGAGTACTGTAGCTTTCATTGCAGAGGTTTTTCACTTCTGTGGTTAGGTTAATTCCTAAGTATTTAATTTTTTTTGATACTGTTGTGAATGGTATTTGCTTAATGGTATTTTCTTCCACAGTAAAGTCATTACTGGTGTACAGGAACACTATGATTTCTGTGGTTGATTTTGTATCCTGCTACACTACTGCATTTGGTTATTAATTTGTAGGTGTCTTTTGGTGGAATTTTTTTGTTTTCTATGGAGAGGAGCATGTTGTCTGCAAATAATGACTATCTGACTTTGTCTTTCCTGTATACATTCCTTTTATTTCTTTCTCTTGACTGATTGCTCTGGCTAATGTTTTGAGGACTATATTGAACAGGAATGGTGACAGTGGAAATCAAATAAACAGAAGCAAGGAAAATTATACAATTGTCTCAATGAACGCAGAAAAAGCCCTTGCCAAAATCCAACATCCATTCATGATAAAAATCCAGAAGAAAATACTGATAGAAGGACTTTATCTCAATCTGATAAAAGCCATATATGACAAACCTACTGCCAACATCATATTAAGTGGGGAAAACTGAAAGACAAGAATATCCGTTATCACCACTCCTGTTTAAGTACTAGAAGTCTTCTTTTCAAAAAAGAAACAGAGACATACCTATCCTGATATTGTGGTGATACAAATCCATATCCACATAATTCAGAATTACTATTGAGGGGCATGTGCTTATTTAAAATATTTTATGTTTTACTATTAATTTTACATATTATGGAATTTAGTGTGATATCTCAATACATGTATAATAGTGTATGCTGACCAAATCCAGCCACCTTTTATCCATTGTCTCTGAATCACCCTTCTCAACCTCTAGATATCAGTATTTTATATTCAAATTAACATTTTTTACCTTTCACATGTGAGAGAAAAAATGTGTATTTGTCTTGCAATGTCTGGCTTATTTCACTTAATACAGTGTCCTTCAATTCCATCCATTTTACTGTGCCAAGATTTCATTCTTCCTTATAGCTCAATAATCCATTGTATATTTTTACCTATTCACCCACTGATGATCACCCAGGTTGACTCCGTATCTTAGCTATTGTGAATAATGCCATATTGAGCATGGTTGTACAGTTGTCTCTTTGGTATGCTCATATCATTTCCTTTGGCTAATGTTACGATTTATATCTAAATGTGCCCCCAAGAGCCTCACCCTCCCATAGGTGAGGCTTTTGGAGGGTGATTCCATTCTGGCAATTGCAGCTGACTTGCTGCCAGGAGTTTGGGGTGTGATTGGAGGAGACAGGTCACTGGGAATGTGGTTTGGCAAGGTTTACCTCCCTTCCCAGGTCCTCCTTTCTCACTCTGATTTCTAGACGCCATGAAGGGAGCAGCTTTCCTCTGCCTTGGTCCTCTCAGAATGCCATTATGCCTCGGAGTTGGCCAATTATGGACTGAAATCTCTAAAAACTGTGAGCCTAAAGGAACTTTCCCTCCTTTACATTGCGTGTGTTGGGTATTTTGTCCCAGTGATAAGGAAAATAACTAAGACAGCTATGTACCCAGACTGTGATAGCTGTGAATAGACACTTCTCAAAAGAAGAAATCCAAATGTGTGGGGTGACTCTGGCTGGAGGAGTGATTAAAATGATTGTGAAAATGAAGGGACTCGTGAAGCAACAGGAGCCCTGGAATACATGGTTAAAAATTAGAGAAGACCTACATGGCAATAGTTCTGCAGGATCAAAACACAAGTCATTCTTAAAGATGTTCGTTCTATCCATTGTGTTCCTCATGCTCTAATAAGCTTACTTTGACTAGGTCAATAGGCATAGTGTAGTGGGCATCCCATTCTTTCCCTGTCCCCTGACCAGTACTCCTACACAAACACTTTTCTTTTGCATCTTTGTTCTCCTTTCCTTGGGTTACAAATAAAAGATTAAGGCTTTCTCAGCTCAGGGCTATTTCCTGAGGCTTTCTCATGCTGACAAGTCTTGGTAAAGCAGTCCCTCTAGCCCTCTTGAAGTTTAAACTGGATTTTGACTGTGAGTAACTTTTCATCCTCTGTACCACCTTAGTCACACACTGTGACACAAATAGCCAAAAAATATTTGAAAAGATGTTTAATATCTTGTTATCAGGAACATGCAAATAGAAACTACAATGAGATGTCATCTTACTCTAGTTAGAATGGCAGTTATAAAAACACAAAAAGTAAATACTGGTGAGGATGTGGAGAAAAAGAAATTCTTATACATTGCCTATGGGAGTGTCAGTACAACCATTATGGAGAGCAGTAAGTAGATTCCTCAGAAAGCGAAAACAGAGGATTCACTTTAACTTCTGCTTCACCTGAATATAGATTAGTTACTCTAGAACCCTGGGTTGGACATTTATCTTTTCCAGCTTCATTTTCCTCGTCTATAAATGGGTACAGTAATTTCATTCTCATGGAGTTTTTGCGGTGATCAGAATAAATTATGTGCTTGAAATGCTTAGCAGAGTGCTGGCCCATCATAAGTGTCTGATAGGATAACCATTGACATTAAGCAGATATTGGGAAAACATTACCAAGTCCCTTGGGTTTAGGTGGATTTACTAATGCCTTCCTTTGTGTGATTTTCTTCATGTATATTGCACACCAATAAAAATAATTGAGGCACAGTTACCTTTCAGGTGATTCAAGAACAGAGAAAATACAATGATTTTGTATTTGGCATGCAGTAAAGAAGATATGGGACATTTCTAAATAAGATAATGGCAAACTAAATCCATTCATGTATTACAAGAATGATAAGCCATGGGAGAGTAGAATTTGTTTTGGAAATTTTGGGGATCTATAAGCCTGTCATGGGATCTCAGTATGTTAGACACTTCATACAATCTAGATTAATTAGTGATCACAAAACCTTATGAATTATCATCATCATCTTATAGCTAAATAAGTGGAAGCTATATGGTGTTAAATAAGTTGATCAAGGCCAAGGTAAGCATCAGGATGACTGGCATTCAACTCCAATCCATCTTACTTCAAAGTATAAAAGTAATTTCCACACCACCCTGAGTCTGGTTGAATAATGCGTAAAGTTGCAATTGATAATCATCAATAGAAATTTGTCAATTACATAGAGCAGATACATTGAAAATAATATAAAGTATTTATATTAAGCATTAAGTCTTAGGTTTAGTGGTGAAAAATCAGGGCCATTCCCAAAAGTTTCTTTTATCTCTAAAATTTTGTAGAAGCTTTGACCTATGTAATACGATATAGATCAAAAACGAGTATAATAAATGACATTATCTTTATTTCCAAGTGATACAATTATCTGTACACCTTATTCCAAATGATCAACAAAAAGTAATAGTAATAAGAGATGTATAGGGTAATCATATGTTTAAGAAATACTAAAAATAGCATTTATATATACTCATGATACCGGTTAGAAAATATAATAGAAAACAAATGAGATTTCCATTAGCAAAGCAAATACAAAATGCTGACTTTAATAAGAATTGTGCAGATATATATAGCAAAGATGACAGTGATCAATTAGCAGAAATAAAGAGTTGAGTAAATGGGGAGGCAGGCTATATTATTGGTTAAGGACACTCAATGTTATAAAGATATCATTTTCCCCCTAAATTAATTTATAGGCTTGACTTAATTTTATTTTGAATTTTATTCATGAGGGTGGATGCCTCAGAATCCAATGAGGTGATTCTAAAATTTATGTGGAGGAATAAAAAGATGCTTAATAAGTTTTTAGGGGCATGTGATATGAGTAAAAACATTCACTAAATGTATTCATCGATTCTAAGACTTTTCAAAAACATTAAATTATATGTCTTAGGATAGAAGGAATATGATAATCAATAAGTTCAAAACCGTCATGAATCCTTAAATTAAGACTTCTACTGCAGCATATTCTTTTCTCCCATAAAATGCAGTAAAACTTAACTGAATAATGCATGTTTTTCTTCAGAGCTGTAATGATTGTATAAATACATGACAGAAGAGAAACGTATAAAGTAATAGGCTTTTAAAACCAGGAAACACCACTCTTAGCACTTCATAAGAGTTATTACATGGATGAGAAGGAACAGAAAAGCACAAAACCAAGTTGAGATGTGAATGCTGGCATGGTCACCAGTTGAACAGCCCAGCCCATCATGGGAAAATAAAAGCTTACAGCTTCTTTGTGAGTTGAGTTGGGTTCCCTGCAAGCAGAGTCTGAGATGAGTCTTTGTGCATGTCATAAATGGAAGGAAACCTCTAAGGAGGTGATAATAGTAGATCAGAGGAGAGGAAGGAACCAAAGATGCCTTTTTGGGAAAAAAAAAAAATAGGCTAGTGCCTCATTCCATAGGACCTTAGCATTTTTCTGCCTTGTGGGAGAGACCCTGGACTTTAAACATCTCTTGTAGTCAATCTTTGACCACTGGGCCCAGAAAGGAACAAAATCTTCCAGCATCTCAGCTGGGGCAAATGTATCCAACACGCACAGCAGCTGGCAGACAGGAGGTCCAGTCTGTGACAGGGGCCTACCTCAGACCCCAGCGGTATTTATTGAAATCATGCTCCATGGGTGTCTCTTGTGGGCTAGTCAAGACCTGAAACAATAAAATAGTATTTACCAAATATCTACTGCAGCTGTAGAAAAACAGCCCAGAAGAAAAAATAACAAATTTCTGACTGATTATTTTTTAGGGATAGGATTTTTTTTATTGCTGTTCTTATTCTTTAAAATCCTTATCTTGAAATATGTGTGCATTCTATGCTTTTTAAATCAGAGAACAGAGTAGTAACAGACCTGAGCAGTGCACTTGATCAGTAGGACATGAGTTAGCCTGGGGTCTGGCTTTGCTACCTACAAACATGTGAGGTTTCTCAGCCGGTCTGAGGCTCAGTGTTAAGGTTTTGATCTAGAATGTCTCCCTAAAGCCTCATGTATTCAAAAGTGGGACTTCTGGACAGTGACAGGGTCATGGTTGCAGTGGATCAGAGCACTGATGAAGCCACTGTTACATGTGCCAGTAGGAGCTGGACCTGGTCAGAAGAAGTCAGTCACTGGAGGTGTAGCCTGAAAAGGCGTAATCATTCACTCGCTGCTTCCTGGCTGCCATGGATGAAGGGTAGCTGTTATCCAACCAGGACCTTCCACCATGCTCTTTCTGCCTTGGATCTGGCTGACCATGGGCTGAAGCCATGAGCCAAAGTAAACCTCTCCTACATAAGTTGTGAGTGGTAGTTATTTTGTCCCAGTGATGAGAAAGTGAGTACAAGACTAAGATTTCTCTTTGGTACAATGGGGGTCATAAATGTGAAGCACAATATGAGATGCTGTGGTTTGTCTGCCCAGAATCTGATTCCCCTTTTCCTGATAGAACCTCCTTTGTCTGCTTTGAGACCCACTCAGCCTTGTCCGTGTGGTTCTGTGGAGAATCATAGTAAGCTGACTCCCCAGATTCACAGTGGTGAGTATGGAACCAGTCTCAGAAGCAACCAGAGATCTCTCCAGATTCTTCAAAGATGGAGGGCAACTTCTGTTTTCTTTGGATGCTAATGTCACGGGGCCAAGTCTGAAGAATTCTCCAAAAGAAGAAATGGGAACCTCAATTCTGTCAATTTTTGACTCTACAGTAAAAGAATTTCAAGATGCTCAGAAAGGCACAGGCAGATTTTATTAAGCAGAGCTAAAGAAGTACACACTCAGAGAAAATGGAATGTTGTCCCTGAAAAACGAAGTACAGTGTGGTCTGGGATTGCGTGTGTGTGTGTGCGTGTGTGTGTGTGTGTGTGTGCGTGCATGCGTGCACATGTGTTTGCAGGTATCCTGTAAGATGGGTGATTTAAGAAGTTTTGCCTCAAAACATTCTTTGAACCTTTGAAAGATAAAGGTAAAGGGTTAATTTATGGACTTATAGTATCTTTAAGGGGTTTGGGTGTGATGGGACTGGAATCAAAAATAAACGAGCTCTGTGTTAACTATCCTGCATATACATATATACAAACTTTCTCCTTCTTTCTCTTCTCTTTTCCCATATTCCAGTTATCCTTTACCTATGAGTGTTCTACTGTCCTGTATTTCCTTGCTGAAAGAAACTGTCAGTGAGGCATTGGTTGATTAGCTTTGTATGTCTATATGTGTTTTCATGAGAAACTACATTGAATATATCAATATGTAATACAATAAGCATTGTTAATTCCCTACCACTCTGTTTGTAACTCTGTAATGTCTGTACTGATCCTTTGCTATTTTGTAAAACGTTGTCGATCTGTTAGTATTTTCCTCATTTTATTTCTAAAATAAACAAAAAAAAAAAAACAAAAAAAAACCCAAAAAACGAGCTCAAGGAGTAAAAATATGGAATACAGGTATGGATAACTTTGTATAACTTTGTGCAGTGAAATTGTAGTTTTCTTAAAAGTACATTTTAAAAATAATGATTTTCTTTTTCTCCTTTCTACCTATCTTTATTTCTTCTATTCCACCACAGGCAAACTTCTTCAGCTTGTTTTCAGAAGCCACCGACCCACTCCCATCTGCTCCCAGACCCCAGTTCTCCCATAGTGGAAACCACCAGTTGCCTAGTCATTATCCACTTCTTGCTTGTCCTGTGACCTGTCTAAGAATCTATCAGAGAGATGCTTACTCACCCTCTTTAAGGACTTAGAAATTTCTTCACCCTCTCTTTTAACTTTTAAGAAATATTTCAAGTGTACTATTTATATATACACTTATATATTAATATATAATAATATAAAATCTGTAATCATGTAACACAATTAATGTTAATATAAATATGTACTTATATCTAGATAAAACATCCAAATATAGGAGTCTTATATATTTTGCTTTAGAACGTGTGTGCATTTACTTTAGAACTTTTTGTAAAAGGAAACATTTCTGAAATAGTTGCCTTCCTCTTTTCTTCCCTGCTGGCCCTCCTCAGAGGTAGCCAGAACCCTGAGGTTCCTCTGTACCATTTCTTCCCTGAGTTAATATTTTTATTCACACATATGCGTTCCTCAACAATATAAATTAGTGTTGTTTGTGTGTCAAAAATTTACATATTTGCTGTCCTAGCGTACATACCCTAGTGCCTTTTTTGTTAGCCCAGCATGATACTTTTCAGATTTACCCATTTTGATTCATATAAGTGAGCTCTTTTATTTTTAATGCTATGCAGATAAACACAACTTATTTATTTTTCCACTGAGAAATATTTAGTTTTTTCCCCACTTTTATCTATTATGTAAATTGTGGCAAGGAGAGCACTGAATGTGTCCTTGGGCACGGCTGTACAGCAGCTCCAGGCTGAACATGCAGACGCAGAATGGCTCTGTGCTTGGCCTATCCATCTTCAGTGTGCTAAGTGTTGCTAGACTATTCTTCAAAGAGGAGGTAGCAGTCTTTGCCTCTACGCACAGAGTAAAGGCTTCGCATTTGCTGCGCTCTCTACAACATTTGGTATTATCAACCTTTTTAAGCTTACACATTCCTCATGAGTGTCAAATTATGGTTTTATTGTTTAAATTCGAATTCTTTGTTTACTGGCAAGGCTGGCTTTCTTTTTCACATTTATTGAGTATTTGGGTTTCTGTGACTTGATTATTTGTATTCTTCATTTTATGTGTCTGTCTTTTTCTTATTGATTCTGGATTCTACTTATCAGTTGTAAGAGTTGTAAGTATATTCTTCCAGGCTATTAACTTTGTTCATAGTCTGTTTTGCGTTCTGTTTTAGAATTGTTATTTTTTCTTGTACAATTTTTCTTTTATCATTCTCGTAATGGTTGTTCTTATTCTTAATGCGTTTTACCTTAAAAATGATTTGGTCGGATATTCATAGAGCCACATCAGCTTCCTTTGTGGTTGCTGGGGATGTCTTTTTATAGGTCTTTATTTCCAAATTGTGTCACTGCATTTTAGATATATCTTTTACAAATATAACTGGGCTTGTTTTAAAATCCAATTTGAAAAGTCCTGAATTTGAATTATACTGTTTTGTCTAGGAACACTTACTGTCTTTACTAATACACAGTATTTGCATTTCTTTTTATTTTTTGTGTCTGCAACTTACTGTGCAGTTTCTTTATTTCCTTGTCTCCACCTCTTGCTCAGCCTGCTAAAATAAGTTGTCTTTATAGCTTTTCCTCTCTTTAACTGATGGTTCTTAATTTTTCTGCTTTTAGTGGCTCCCCTTAAACTTTTAATATTTATTCTTGATGTTAAGACTAAAAGTAATCCGTTTTCCTTTATTTCTGTACTATACAAAGCTTTGGGAATGCTTTACTCTGATCATCCCTTTAGTCTTGATAGTAATTGTTGCCCAGAATATCGGTTTCACTTTTTGATGCCTTGAAATTTGTAATCAACAGCAGCATCCTTTCTATGATTATTTCATACACTTATTGCTTAGTTTGGGGCATGCATTCACCAGTTTATTTCTCACTCTTGCTTCTTGCATTTCCCTACTTACTTTCTGTTATTTTTTCTTTGATTGCATCTTTTGCTAGTTTCTTAAGTAGAATATTCCATTCATGGGCATTAACATCTGATTGTCCAGTGCCTGGAACCCAGCACCAGCTCCTCCTTTCCAGACAACTGTCACCTCTTGGTTTATAGTTCTCGTTTCAGTTCTGACTTCTGAAGAGTCTTCTTTCTTTCCTTTAAGCTCAGCTGTGTATGTCAAATAATTGCATTACCTTGCGCGCGTGCGTGTAGTTGTATGTGTGTATGTGTGTTGGGAGTAAGGAGCATTTAATGAACTCAGTAGGGCAGCTCTGGGAACATTAGATGTAATTTTAAAGACATATGAGAAGAAACAGGAAACAAATATGTATACTATGATAATTCTATTTCATGTTCATAGAATGTATCAATGACTTCCTCTAATATTTACGTCACCATAAAATGCAAACTATAAATTACTAGGTTTTTAATTTATTTTTGGCTGCTTGTGAATTTAGGTATTGATTTATTCAATTTTCTTTATTTTATGTTTTTCAAATTACAGAATACCTGCTGGCTATAGAAAGGAAAAACTAATTATGTCCCTGTCATTCTCTAAGCCTCTTTCCCCTGCCAAGATAACCGGCATTGCTAGCTTGATACATATTCCTGCTTGTAGTTCTCCACGTGAAATAACACAGGTAGCAGGTTTGCTAGGCAAAACAGAATATGCAATTAAGAGTATTTTATTATCTAGAATTCCTGAGAATTGTTATCTTGACACTTACCTTAATTCTTCATTTTGAAGAAACCTAAGTCACCCATTTTCTTTCTATCTTTACAGATTCCAATCTTGGACTAATTCTCTCATGTCTGGCCTCACTGTTTGGGTTTGAGTCTTAGCTCTGATTTTAAAAGTAGTCCTTTATTCATGCTCCACCAAAATTTAGGATAAAAACAACTCATATAAATTTAGGATAAAAACAACTCATATAAATATAGCATTATTCATGCTCCACCAAAATTTAGGATAAAAACAACTCATAAAATTTAGGATAAAAACAACTCATATAAATATAGGTCAACTCATAAATATAGGAAAACTAACGTGTTTATTATAAAGAAAATTCGAAGGCTTCATGGTCACTGTAAGCCAGATGAATCCACAGTGCTATTAGGTTGGAAGACACAGTTTTAAAACGTGGCATCACTAGCTAAGCTGTCTGTCATTGCTGTGGCTGAAGATAGGCCTAGGACCTATTTGTCCAACAGTCAACCTAAGATGATAATGTACCTCTCTGGCTGAGCATCAGAGTCATTTGGAAAATTGTTAAAACCACCTGTTTCCAGGCCTTGTGCTTAGAGACTCTCATGCAATTTATCTGATTGGGGTCCAAGCACTGGCATGAGTCGATTACAATGTTTAGTTTACATTGAGACAGCATAAAACTTAGCATAGCGCACTGACACACCATCAAGGTCATCTCTTTGGAACTACTGGCTCTCAGCCCCATCCTTAGAGACAATCTGATGCAGCCATAGAGCAGTGAAAAGAGCTCTGGACATGGAATGAGAAAACCGGGACTTGCCTTGGTCTGTCAGTTCATTGTCTGGACACTGAACAAAACGTTTCCCTCTCTGAATCTCTGTCTTATCATCAGTAAATATGAAGATTATGATCTGGGTTACATGGAGTGATTATTTTGATACAAAGACAAAGTATTTTTGCAAATATTTTTTTCTAGCTTGTAAGCCTTCATAGAAATGTTGAGCATGAGATTTCTTCTAGGTCTAAGGTTGTTTTAGTTCACTAAGTTAACTGTTGACCTTGTCCATGATGTTGGCTTATGAATCAGAAGCAAAATTATTAAATATTACATTTGGTGTTTTGATAATCTGAAGTTCCTCTTTTACAAACTCTCTAAGGCCAGTGGTTTAGGCCAGACCTACCCCAATGACTATAATGATGGGAATACTCATCCAGCGCATTTGGTCCCTCAATTATTTCCCCCCAAATAACCGAATACTTCAAGAGGAACTTTGAGTTATCATATGTGCATTGTTGATGCAGGTGCTGTCATCTCTTTTCTACTGTAAATGAAGAGTTTCTAGAAAAGAAATCAGACCTCTGAACAAACATCTGTGAGTAAACTGCCATTTTAAAAATGGTTTAGTCTCATAGTCAAACTATTTAAATATTATGAAAGAAATTAAAAACCCATGAAAATTTAAGTATCATTGTGAGAATGCTGTATTTTGACATGCCATATAATTTTAACATACCATTTTTAAAAAAGAGTAACAATTATATTCTTCTTTCAGGCATAAGATTGGTGTTTCTTAAGAGGCTGTTGCTATAGCATTTGGACGACGTGATTAGACAACACTAAGGTAATCATTTCAAAACTGGAGGCTGTCTGGCATTATCAGCCACATCTCAACAGGAAGGAAATTACCAAAAATTAGTTTGGTCTCTTCTGAGTTCTTATGAAGGAGAGTTCTCCTTTGACCCTATTTAGCTATGTATATTTCTTCCACCATTATTTTAGAAAAATAAAAATATTAGAAATAATGTGTTTCTGTTCTGTTCCAAATTGAGTCACAATTTGTAACTTGTCCAGTTAAGATAAATGGACAAAACTATCATTTCATCCTTGTCTAAAGAGCTAATCAGGTACATGACATAAAGGAATCGACTGTCTCTGCTAAAGAAGTGAAATATTGGAGGAGATAATTTTGGCCAGTTAGTCTATCTGTTGCCAGTGAGTTTATATATTCATCCTTAGATGAAATTGAGGGTCATTAGAGACCTATTCTTTTCTTTTTGTTATCACCCAGAAAACATCAAATGTGGTTTCTTGCTATTATCTTCATTTGTGGATTGCTATTATCTGGGGGAAAGGAACATTCTCTGAGCCAGTTTGTATGGGTCATCTCTATTCACCCTGACGAACTGTCTGTAAGATAGATGTCATGCCCACTTCACTGATGAGGAACTGAGGTTTAGGGTTGTTACATAATTTGACTGAAGACATTGTTCTAGTAATCAGAGGAGTGGGACTGTGTGATTTGAGTGATCACATTTCACTCTTAACTCGAGTCAAAGACAGTGTATTTTCTGAACCAAAATACAGATGTGAGGTTTGCATTTGGCATAAAGGGCATGGGATATTTGTCACTGGGCTTTTGTTGCAACCCAGGAAGTAGAAGCCAACTCTGGCTGCATTGTCCAGTCTTTTTCTTTATCAGCTGATCTTGGCAAGGTCTAAGGTGGGTCCCACCATGAGCAGAAGGCAAATTAGACTGCAAAGATGAATGTTAGCGGGAAACCCAAGTAGTAATGAGGCATGATATGACTTACCTTACCTGGGGACTATGATTATTATCAAGTCAAAATTGATTGATCTCACCCATTCATTCACTCACTCAGCAAACATTTACCAAGCATCTACTGTAAATCAGATAATCTTAAAGTACTTGAGAGAGAAAATGGGGCACAAGACAGAAATCTTTACATTTAATGAGTACAAGATTGGACAAAAAGACAATACCCATCATCAAACACTTTACAATCAGGTTGAAAAATTAAACACAGTATCACTTAACTTGACTAGCAGGCAGTGAAAATAAGCAGAATAGGCACAGGAAGACAGCAAAGGGACCATTGGATAGCAGAGTGAAAGGTAGTGGTGAAGTTTCATCACAGAGGTTCAGGAAATTTGTTGGGACCAGAACATTTTCACTATATCTTAAATCATGGAGGGGTGCAAAAGCGTTCCAGGTTTTGCTATACATATCCTGGAGATCCTGGAAAGTAGCTAGAAATACAATCCTGATATGAGTCTGAATTCTAAATGGACCGGTTGCTCAAGGTGTTACATTCTGAGGAACAGTCAAGGAACAAAACATCAATCATAAATATTACAAGTCTATACTTGTCCCTTAAAGAAATACCAAAAATGGAGGCCACTATTATTGCAGTGAAAATGGCAGAAAATTTCCTCTCTCCAGATCTCTGTCTATTGCTATACTCTACCTTGATGGCAAAGAACACCCTCTCAAATCTCTTCATTTTCTTGTACTCACCTCCTATTTCATTAAATTCTCCCTCATATCTAGTTACGCGGCTTTCCTGTTTCTCTTCCTGACTTGCCAACGTACTGTCTTATTTCTTTTCTGTAAATATTGCTTTAGCCTCTCTCACTCTTACTATTTTCTCTTGCTTGCCTGTTGTCAGGTTTCTCCACAACAAAAGGAGCCATAGGAATCAGCAAGTCATTTTCCCCTTACAACCTAGAGAAAAAATGGGCAATTGTGAATAGTTTCTATATTAAAAATCACCTTTGTTCTTATTTTAGGGGCATTGTGTGAACTGCTTTTGGAAGGGTGCTCTTCTGACAAAAATCTCAGCTACCTGAGAGTTTTTACAGAGCTGTCTTCTGGGAATTCTTGTCCAGATGGAGGAGGCCTTAAATCTTGTCATTTTGCAACAGGTGTCTCAAGTCACAGGACTAGATTGTTGGGGTTCCCTGGGGCCAACCTGGGGGCAGAAATATTTTCTTCAATTGTCTTTCATCTACTGTAGAACTCACTGAAGGCCAGAATACAGCCGCTTTCTATTTTAGTGTGGTAACACCAGCTGCCATGACAAATAAATCCAAGTATTTCATGGCTTAGCACAGTAAAAGTCTGTCTCTCCTCTATCCTCTCTGTGTCTCTGTCTCTCTCTCTCACTGTCTGCCTGTCTGTCTCTTCCTCTCACTCTTTCCTCCTCCTCCTCTCTCCATTTCTTTCTCTTCTACCTTCTTCTTTCTCTCTTTCTTTTGTGGCCAGGAAGTGTGCATGGCTTTTTTGATCTACATTGCCTGTCTGGACTTCTAGCAAGCAAGCTGTGTCATGAGCTCTAGTTTTTGCAGAGAAACAACTTGTTTAAATCTCCGACAAGACTCTGTCCCTTTCTGCGGGCTGAGGTGATGGATTACGGCAATTATGGCCAGCGTGCTTCCATTAGGAGTGTGCTGGCCCCAGGTACTGGCAGCTCTCTGT
The DNA here is from genome assembly GCF_000276665.1 of Chinchilla lanigera. Taxonomy (NCBI): domain Eukaryota; kingdom Metazoa; phylum Chordata; class Mammalia; order Rodentia; family Chinchillidae; genus Chinchilla; species Chinchilla lanigera. Next base: position 15,016,836 of record NW_004955445.1, on the reverse strand, counting down.
GGGGCTGGTTAATTATGGTGTGGAATAGTGGTGGTAAAAGCTCCATGCTGGTGGAAACTGGCAGCAGAACTTTATGGATGGAGCTTCAGAATTTTGAATTTGCTGGGGTCCAGCACATTGCAACTGGGGTTTGTTTGGCTTCGTCTCAGCCCTGGGGACTTGCACCTCCCGTGTCATGTGCTGCCCTGGTTGGGGGACTTCATGTTCATGACAAGGCACTCACAGACTTGGAACATAGTTTCTATGGCTAGGACTTTGAGCTTTAGAGCCAAACTGCCTGGATTCAGCTCCTGGGTCTGCCATTTACTAGCCAGGTGACTTTGGGGAAGGACTTACACTCTGTGCCTGAATTTTCTCATCTGTAAAAAAGACAAAAATGAGACCTACTCTATAGAACTGTTGTGAGGGTCAATTATATGATTCAGGAAGAGGATTTAGCAGAGACCTTGGCATGTAGTAAATGCTCAAGAAATGCTGATTATTATTATGAGTGTCAGGTATTTCAATTATTTAGCCCTCATAAAGGCAAGGTCAATAGAGGAAACACGTTTCAGTCATATGAAATTGCAAAGACGGAGGACATGGGAGCCAGGGCTAGAGTTAAAGACTATCAGTTGTATACTCAGTATGCCTTCCGTTGTCCTCTACTACATTCCCTGTCTCCACCTCACCACTTGGCTTGTGATGCTAGGATTGTCAGTCTCCTTTGCCTCTGAGCTTGTGGGTCTGTCTGCTCAGCAGAGTTGGAAAATGCCATAATGGCTTTTCAGAGTGGGTTGGGCATGTCCAATGCACAGACCCGGGGAGGATGAGATCACAGGGCACCGGGGGCCCTTGACTGCTCAATCTAGTTCTTCTATGAATATTTCAGGTACCATTCAAGAATTGTTCCCTTATGTGAGCCTCAGTTCTCCAAATTGGAAAATTGTTTTAGCAATACCTTTTCTAATATCAGTTTTGTCCTGTAGAAATAGTCAAGCCCTTGGGCTAGATATATGTAGTAGCCATTGCAACATTGCTTCTCAAGGTGAAAAATTGGAAAGAATCTAATTATCTATCAAACTATTATAGCAAATAAAGATAATGAAGGGGAGCTCTATGTTCTGGCACATAAATATGAGAAAACATAGAAAGACATATTGTCTAATAACAAAAGCAAATGACAGCATTGTACACAGAGCACACACTCTAATTTATTTAAATAAAATTGCTCCTAAACCCTAAGTAGATATGGACATATAGGCAAATGTATTAAAAAGTGTAAAAGGCTGCTTGGCATACTCTTATTAACAGTTACTTGTGGAGAGCAAAAAGGATGGTTAGAAGAGAGGACTTTGACTTTTATATATTTTGGCATAGATTTAATCTTCATGACATTTGTTTACTTTTGTGCTGTGTTTGTATGTATTAATATTCTAACATTTATTCACTTTTGTGCTGTTTTTGTTTGTTTGGAGTAGGAAATGAAAGAGCTGGACTTATGAGATCTTTTGGTATTGACTATACTTTGACGATCTTGGTCCTTTGTACGTGCATACCCTAAATCTTCTCACACAGAGCCAGGGGAGTGAGAAGGATTTCAGGCCTCTGCCACTCCTGACCTCTTATTCTCAAGGAGCCAGGCTGCCTTTGGTCAGCTACCTTGAGGGTAGGGGAAGAGTCAGAGGGACAAGAAAGACAGAAGGACTTCTCTAAAACTTTTTTGTGCTGACCCCTGTGCCTGAGGGATCCAGAATGGGTTCTGGAGAGTTGAGCCCTTCTGGCTACCCAGCCCATAATCTGAATGTCAGACCAGACTTATTCATCTTCCCCACTCTTCCACAGTTCCTTCTGCTTGTATTTCACAAACACTTCTGAATCTGAGCTCCAGGAGCAAGAAATGCCTGGAGAGAAAGTCAGATGAGGAAATGGCTCTTTTTGCTAGCATGGCCAGTGATCTCTCTTCACAGGGAAAAACTGCTGGATTTCAGAAAAATCGATTGATTTCTGCTCTGTTTCACTTCAGTCTGCTCTTTACTAAGAACTGATTTTTGTTAAAATTGTTTTCAATATCACAGAGCTTTAAAGGGCCATGAGAGAAATGGTTCATTGACTTGGTCTTACAGGGAGTATCGAGAATTTGAGGAGAAATGATTTTTTTTTTTTTAGTAACATCACAAATTAGTAAACAGGGAAAACCTGAACCCTGTATTTTATTTCACTCAGTTTTCAGAAGATGTTTACATTTTTCCTGAAAGTAATTTTCCTCCACATAAGATGTTCTGCTTATAAAATTTCTTTAAAGGACCTCCAAAGGTTCCTTAAAGGTTAGAAGAAATGAGACTGACAGTTACCTGGAAATCAGTTTATTAAAGGGAAAGAGAAACAGGCTTAAACATTTGGAAAGCTGTAGCCAACTGTAACTTCATATTGTCCCCTTTTTTCTCACCAGGATTACACTTATGATAATTAATTTTATGTCAACTCAACTGGATGCCCATGCTGCTGGTAATACATAATTTATAGATGTGCCTGAAATAGGTTAGCATAGCACTAGTGGAATGAACAAAGTAGATTTGCCCTCATAATGTGGTTGACGATCATCTGTCTATTGGGAACATGAGTAGAATGAACAGGTGATTCTGTTCTCTTCTTGAGTGGGCATTATCATCATCTCCTGTCATTGGACACCAGAGCGCTTGATTCTGAGGTGTTTGGTTTGGTCTGAATCCCACCACCTTCTTCCTGGGTCTTCAGTTTGTAGATGGTAGACCATGAAACCTCTCCGCATCTATAATTAGGTGAGCCAATTTCTATAACTCTCCTTGTGTCTACATATTAATCTCTGTTTCTCTTTATCTCTATTATCTTCCTATTGCCTATTGGTTCTGTGTTTCTCTGGGGAATGCTGGCTAATACACCTCTTTTTTTAACTCCCCCAGTTACCTTTGTCTTTCCCTTACTTCTTCTTGAGTTTATTTACCATTAACCAAGCATGGCCTGTTTTTCTGTTTATTCTCTTCTAGTCTCTTCCCTCACTATTTTGCTCCATATATATTTTTGGGGGGTTTTCTTTCTATCTTTCTTTCCCTTTCTTTTACTTGCCTCTATGTTAATTTGTCATAATTGGAAAATTAATACGTTTGAACCCTTGGTATATTTTTATGGTAGTATTTCATGTTGTTGATCTGAGGTTAAAGGCAGAGGAAATAAACAGTTTATATTTTATTTTCTTAGAGTTACAACAAAATTTCCCCATTCAACACTAGCCCTAAACTAGGGTGCTGCTATAGTTTGGATCTGAAATATCCTCAAGGAGCATGTGCTAAAAGCTTGCTTGCCAGATGATAGACTTTCAGAAGGTGAATGGGCCATGAGGGCTCTGACTTTATCAGCAGATTAATCCATTGCTTTATCAGTGGATAATAATTTGATGGTATTATTGGAAAGTGATGGCAACTTAGAGTGTGGGGCCCAGTTGAAGAGAGTGGGTCATGGGAGATTGCCTTGGGGAACCATATCTTAACCCAATCCTCTCTCTCTTTCTTCCTCTTTCTCTTCTTCTTTTTATTGTTCTCCTCCTCCTGCTCCCCTCCTCCTTCTCCTCCTGCTCCTCTCCCCCTCCCCTCCCTCTCCTTCTCCTTCTCCTTCCCCTCCTCCTCCTCCTCTTCCTCCTCATTATTCTTCTCCTCCTCCTCCTTCTTCTTCACTGCCATGAGGTGCACAGCCTCCTCCATCACACACTCCAATCTCCATCTCCAAGATGCTCTGCCTCACTGTACCCCAAAACACTGGAGCCAGCATACCATGGACTAAAAACTCTGAAACTGTGAGGCTTTTCACAGTTTTAAGTGGTTTTTCTCAGGTATTTTGTCACAGTGATGTAGCTACGTTAAGCTGATTAACATAAATATGCTTTGGTACAGGACTCTTGATAGGATATTTTTGGAAGGCTAGAGAAATCTGGAACTGTTGATAAAATGAAGTTCTTATAACCTTTGGAAAGGTTGTAGTTTTAATTCTGACTCTGATGTTAGAGTTTGATTTAAATAATGATTATCTATTACAGAATTTCAGAAATATAGGTAAGAGGAAATGCATGAGCAGATCTTACCCTTTTTTCTTTGGTAACCCCATAACTGGTTCTGTTTTCCCTGTACATGTTCCATGGTGTAGGACAGACAAAGCCTGGCCAACAGTTGGGAAATCTGAATTTGAACTCTATGCTTTACTTATTTACTAGTTTTGTGACTCTGGGCAGAATAACTCTCTGAGAAAATGTATGCCTTATCGTAGGATCCTTAATAAATATGAGTTAATTGTTTTTCTGTCTAGGCCTTCTGAACCTTCCTCATTCTTTCTGGACTTGAGGGATGACTTCAATCTCTAAGGGCTTTTGGAATCCTGTCTTGCAAGGGTCAGGACAAATAGAAGAGACAATAAACTCAGTGTGATATCATCCCCTTCAGGAAGCTCTTCCTGACTTTTCACCCCGTACTGGGTTGACTAGATTCTATTTTGCTCCATAGCATTTTGTCCTTACTTATCCTGTCTCAGTTTTCTATGCCTGTCCCAAAATGATGCCCTCCCCTAGGCATAGGCCACATCTTGCTCTTATTTGGATCCCTAGCACAGAGAAAAGTCCAATGGAAACCTATAGAAAACATGGAAAAATTTTCATTTAGCCTTGAATTCTTCACATCTTTACATCCCCTGCCTTATTTTGACCTTATAACTGTACCAGGTGACCAGAAACAGTTTTTGAACCCTCTTCCTCTAGAGTTCCCATATGTTACCATTGTCTTATAGAGCAGAGAAAATGAAGGAACGAATAAGCAAAAGAATAAATTAACAAGCCATGTGGCCTTGTAGGAACCACTCAGGGCTTAGAAATATAATTAACTTCATTTTGAACTTGGTGATAGTAAAGTTATAGCAGCCTGAGAAACCAAATCTTTGCCACTTCTCTCCTTTCTAATAAGAGATTTGAATAGCCTGAACTCCCTTACCTGTCTTGATAAACAGAAACACAAAGAAATAAATAATGCAATAGCTCTTTCCCTTGCAATTGAGATTTTGCAGTCATAATTCTGCCCCACAGCTAGCAAAGGTGGGTGTGGGGAAGGAGAGGAGAGTGAAGGAGCTTCTTAAACAGCCCAAAATAAATTTCCCAGGATAATTACCAACCAGAGTAAATTCCATAAATTTGATTTAATTGGCAGCCAGCATATGAAATAAGGAAAGAAAACATTCTTTTCCCTCAAGTCACTGGGGGTGTCTTCAAAGCAAAAGCTGGTAACATCAGAATAAGGTAGAATTCAGCAGCAGCCACCAGACAAACCTTATATTTAGGGTAGGGGAAGAAAGAGCCATATATATTTGGCTCCTCATTTGTGTCAAACTTGCTCAAAGCTTCTGCATATGATCTAATGTAATTTGTGTGACAGACTTCAGAAGTAGGTATTATTGACCATTAAATGTGTTGGTCCCTACTTTGTAAAAAGTCACCTCACAAATTAATGTCTCAAGACAATGTTTTGTTATTACTTATGTATCTGTAGATCAGCTGGAGCTTGACTTCTTCCAGTACACCTGGAACTTTCTTTCTTACTGCTGGTATAGCGTCAGTTCACTTATCTCTATCTTCCTCTTGTTATCAGCCGGGTAGCCAGGACACTTTCCCACTCATGATGGCATTTCCATTTATATATCACTAGCAAACAAATTATATCACCAATAAAAAGGGCAGAGATGTATATTCTACCTACAGTGAGGCTGTGGTTAGGTTGTAGCTACAGGAAGAGTCGAAGAATTAAGAACAATAATGAATACTGATTCAATAATGAAGGTATTCAACAATGTACCTTACAGAACTAGAAAAAACAATCTTAAAATTTATATGGAACCAGAAGAGACCTACAATGCTGTTATGGTTTATGTCTGGGTGTCCCCCCAAAGCCTCATGTGGTCATGGGGTAGGCTTTTAAAGTTTGATTGATTATGGGTGTGAGAGCTACACCTGCCCTGGGGTGGATAGTTTGCATATGTAAGAGAGAGGAACAGGCTGCTTGGGGCCATTCCTCCCTTTTAGGATTTGTTGCTTTGCTGTGTTCTGTCGCCATGAGCTGTAGCCCTCTGCCATGTGCCAGTCTGCCTTGTAGCCTGCCAAGTATGGACTAAAACCTCCACAAACTGTAAGCGAAATAAACCTTTCCTTCCTCAATTTTGGGCGTCAGGTATTTTGTCCCAGCAGTGAGAGAAAAGTAACCAAGACAAATGCCAAATGCAGTTTCAGGCAACAAAGGCAAGACAGGGAGCATAACAATCCCCAATTTGAAGTCATATTAAAAAGCTATCATGGTAAAAACAGCATGGTACTGGTAAAAAACCAGACCTGAAGATCAATGGAACAGAATGGAAGATGAAGAAATAACTCTAAGCACGCTCAGCTACCTTATCTTTCACAAAGGGGCAAAACACCTTCACTGGAACAAAGATAGCCTCTTTAATAAATGGTGCTGGGAAAACTGGCTTTCTGCATACCTAAGATTAATTCTACACCCATATCTCTCATCATGCACTAAGCTAAAATCAACATCTATCAAAATCTAAATATAGAAACAGAAACTCAATCTGCTAGAAGATAAAATACGTAAAACTCTTGAAAACATAGGTATAGGCCAAGACTTTATTAACAAAACTCCAGTTTCACAGGAAATACTACAGAGAACCAACAACTGGGATCTCATATTATTAGAAAGCTTTTTGACAGCAAAACAAATCACCAACAGAGTGAAGAGACAATCCACAGAATAGGAAAAAATTCTTACTAGCTGTTCCTCAGACAAACGACTGATATCTAGAATATATAAAGAACTAAAAAATAATCAGACCTCAAAATTTAAAGACCCAAACAAAAAATGAACATCTGAAATGAATGGACACTTCTCAGATGAAGAAGTTGAAACAGCAAATAAATATATGAAAAAATGTTCACCATTACTGATTGTTCAAGAAATGCAAATTAAAACACTCAGAATCTGTCTCATTCCAGAAAGAGTGGCTATCATCAAGAAATCAACCCATAATAAATGCTGGTAAAGGTATGGGGAAAAAGAAACCCATCTCCACTCTTGGTGGGAGTGTAAATTGATACAGCTGATATGAACTCAGTAGTAGATTCCTCAAAACACTAAAACTGGAAGTTCAATTTGACCCAGCTATTCCACTTTTTGGTATCTTCTTGAAAGAGTGAAAAGTATCATACCACAGCAATAAATGCACACCCATGTTTATTGCAGCATAATTTGTAATAGCGAAATCTTGGAAACAGCCTTGGTGCCCATTAACAGATGAACAGATAAAGAAAATGTAGTTTTATATACAATGGAATACTACGTTGTCATAAAGAAAGATAAACTTGAGACATTTTTTTAGGCAAATGGATGCACCTTGAGACCATACTTTTAAGCAAAAGGAATCAGACACACATTTAAATATCATATTGTTTCTTTTGTGTGAGAAACTGAAAGTGTAAATAAGGACAGAATATCTATGGTAGATATTGGGAAGTAGGAGGAAAATGTTCAAGTGGGAAGGAGGATGTGAGTGTGGAATGGAAGGATGGGAAAAAGAAAAGAGAATGAAAGGAAAAAGTGGAAACAAAACTTTTATAAATAGTGAGGTGAAGAAGGTGGAAGGGAGGGAAGGAGAGTGGGGAAAAAAGGAAGAATCAAGATGTATTGTGTACAGGCTCACATTCCCTATGATGAATCAAGAGCAGCCATATTGAGTCAAGAGCCACATTCCCTATGATGAATGGGATTATTATGTGTATCAAAAGTGAACCAAAAATTCTGAAAGCATTATTACCTTTGTCATACAGTTGGGGAATATGAGTTGAAGTAGGCTAAAATACTGCTCCCAATCAAACATCTAGTACAGTATGGAGGAAGGATTCAAACTTGGGATTATTGGGCACCAAAGGCCAAGCTTTCTTTCTTGGTTTTGACTTTTACAGAAAACTCTTTGAAGCACCCTCCTGGAGGCCGTTATCCTTTCAGCTCCTATGCATGTGCTTTTGTGTCCTAGAATCAATCTCTCAGATGAATAGGGATGGACAATACTTAAGATTCATGAGAGTGTTTAGATCCTCTACACTTTCCCTATCACTCAAACCCTGGCCTTTCTTAGATTCATTACATGCAAAAGCAAGGTCAGCTACCATCTCTGCTGAACTCATTCTATTGGAATTGCACATCAAGTAGGGCTGCCCCTGGGTCATATGTTACACAGCTAAAGATAGTTCCTGGGGCCCATTCTAGGCTCTGCTGTGGGTTTTGGTGCTGTCCAGCATCCTGAACCAACCCACCATGAGACAAGCTTAGTGAATGCAGCTGTAGGCAATTAAAGGACTCACATGTGACAGGCCTTGTTTGCTTCAGGCAGCTTCTGCTCTGGCTTCCTGCCTTAACTATGTTTGGGAATATGAAATACACAGGGAATTGTTAGTAACTGCAAGCAAGCTCTCAGGGTTTAAAAACCTTTTTGGTATATTTCATGTTGACAAACAGGGATTGGTGTAGCAGTTCACAAAAACTCACAGAGAATTAAGTAAGATTTTCAGGTAATACTTTGCCATTTATAAGCCTTTTATATGCACCACTCCATGAGATTGAAGCAGGGTTCTTGTGCTCATTCTGTGGGTAGGTGATGAAACCAAGATACTGAAGACAGTTCCTATTCCATGTCATAGAACGGTCTTAAAGCAGGTAAAGGTCTTGGGACTTCTGAATTTTCACGTTTCCTTTCCCTTTTTCTTCTCCAACAAATAGAATTTGATTAATTAATCAATTTAAAGTCCATTGGGGATATGGAGAGGAAAAAGAAAACATGGTCACATTCCTGCGGAGACTGTAATTGTACATGTAACTGTGTGGAGAGGGCAAGGTGAGGACACAAATAGGGAGATGGAAGGCAAAAAGTACCAGCTCAGAGCTTCATTCGTCCATTGATCTAACATATTTACTGTGTGTCTGTTAGGTGCCAGGTAATCTGCTTGGCATCAGAGATGAAAAGTAAATCAAGCAGATGTCATCCCTGCCCATTGTAGGAGGGAAAATAGTTATTAAAGAAATAAACACGCAATGGAGTCCATAATTACAAATTGCTATGAATGCTGTTACACCAACAAATGAATAAAATATTTAGGAGGAATAATGGGGAGGGTATGAGACTCCTACTTAGGTAAGGTAATTAGAAATGACTTCTCTGAAGATGTAATATTTAAGATAAAAGCTGAAGACTGTGAAGTCACCCTGGAAAAAGGATGAAATAAGAGTGCTATAAGCAGATAAAGTAGCATGTGCAAAGGATCTGAGAAGAGAAAGAGTTTAACATGTTTGTATGGCTAGAGGGCAGTGGGCAGTGGGGAGTAACTGGAGGTGAGATCATAAGGGTAGACAGAAGCCAGATCATGCTGGTCCCTAATGCCATCGGATGGAGTGTGCCTGCCTTCTTTGCCTGAGGAGTTTCTTGGCAGAGCACCTGGAATAAAGTAGGGTAGCTATAACTGGCTGTTCTAGATGGGAAACTCTAGAAGCAGACCCTGAGACAATCGAGTGGATTCTAGTAGTTTATCTGCATGGTCAGCTCAGGAAGTACCAGTACATAAGTACTGGGAAAAGACAGAAGAGAGGATGCCAACATAGATAAATCATTGAGTGTATTAACTGCCGTGTGAAAGGATGCTTATCCTTTTAGACAGCCAGTGGGAAAGAATGTAAAACACTCCTCAGTTATTCTTACTGAAAGGCCAAAGATTGGGGTGTTTGTTCACCAATTGCCACCACTCACTGGAGGGCAGCTTGAACTCTAACACTCGCAATCTGCTCAGAAGGCCAAGCAGGCAGAGCTACATAGGTGTTTGGAATTGGATTCCATCCTACGGTTTGGAATTAGATGGGCAAAGGGGTGGGGGGATACTGAATATCTCGTGGTGGGCCACTTACAGCTTCTGCTATAGAGAGCTTCCAATGTTTTTTCTGTAAAATACATGTGTGTGGGAGGCACAGAGAAGCAAGAACAAAAGAAGGAGGAGATACCAAAGATGACTGAAGGAAAAAGGAAGAAAAGCACTGCTCTCTGGGTGACACCCTCCTAGAGACTTTGCTGGGAGAAGCTCTCTCTGGGACTTGGTCAGGGCTGGAGGAGGGGGGTCATAACCCTGAGGGTCATATGCATGTTCCCACCTTAAGAGCTGTGGACTTCCCAGCTCAGTCTTCTGCTGGAGATATTCGCCATTCTGGTAGGCTAACGAGAGTGCCCTGAGCTCGGTTTCTTTTTAATAATTAGGACTCCCTTCCTTGCCTTAGCCTACAATTTATTGTGAGACCAAAGACGTCCTATTCTAGGAGTGTCTCACATTTGGCCCTTGACCATCCCTCATCCCACAAACATATCCTTTGCCTCTAGCCACATCCCAGTCTGGGGTGGGGAGTAGGAGGTGTTCACATTCTAAGAGCATAGGTGGAATTTAAGGACAGAGCAAGGATGTTAGAGATGCGTGCTTTCAGAAGCACATTCAAAATAAGAACTGTGTTCTCTACAGAGCCCTGGGCAATTAATGAGGAAAGTCATATACCCCAACCCATTGGTGATATAAGAAATAAAAACCAACATTACTGAACTTGTTTTTGTAGCTCATGAAAAGCTAGCTAATAAATGATCTCATTTGTTCCCTCAAACAACATAGGGAGGCAAGTAATACTGTTAGTCCCACCTACCAGATAAAGGAGCTGAGCTTCAGAAGTGCTAATTGCCATGCCCCAGGTAACACAGGCAATGAGCTGCAGAGACTCTGAGAATATTTTTCTTCTTGAAACAGAGTGAGCTCCTTACCTTAGAGATGCCTCAGTAGTTTTACAATGAAAATGACATCCTTTCACTACAGTACTATTTATAATAGGGATAATGGAAATGACCTATCTGTATAAGAATAGAGCACCAAATGCCATGGAGCCAATACATCTGAGAATCTTGGGTTCTGTGAATGGATGGACCAGTGTAAATAAAGCAGCCTTTGTACTGTAGATTAGTCGGCCAACTTTTTGTGTAATGAGCTAATAGTAAATATTTTAGATACTACAGATCATATGATCTTTGTCATAGCTCCTCAGTTTTGACATGGCGGTGTGAAAACAGCCATAGATAATTTGTAAATGAATAGATATGGTTATTTTTCAATAAAACTTTATTTATAAAATCAGACAGAGGGCCAGATTTGGCCTTCAGGTTGTAGTTTGTATTGATGGGCCCTGAAGGAAGACTCTATTACAGAGACTGTATTGTTATTTCTGTCACTAGATGGTTTCCCTCCTTTAGTAAGGTGAAAAGTAAAGCTGGTCTGCTTTATCATAGGTAGGGAACTGGGGAAAGAATGAATTATCACAGGAATTACTGTAGGTGTTGGGATCAGAGAGAGTCTAATTCAAATGACAGAAAATAAATGTATACACAGAGTATTTACTGTGTTCCGGGCATAGTTCAAGACTCTTTGCTAGTGAATGTATAACCACAGACTCTGAAAAAAGAAAAAAGGAAAACTCCATATACCAACCCCCCAAGATTTGTAGCATTTGTTGGTTTCTGCAGTGAAATACTCACGTCATGACTAATTTCAAGCTATTGACTTGCCATCAATCTCTTTGCAAAGTTGTTGACATTGAATAATGAAGTTTTATAAACTAATAGAAGTCAACTTGAACACACTGCTGGCTCAAGATTTTGTATTTTAATTATTTTCACATTAAATCGGTGAGGTAGAGGTTAAATAACAGCAAACATTTGTTGAGCAATTACAACCTGCAGGTACTCTGCTAAGTACTTTATGACATTATCTCCTTTTGCAGTTCTCACAACTTTACACATACAACTGTGGAACCACTTTTTAGATGAGCAAATTGAGGCTAAGAGAAGCTCATTCATTGCCTGAAAATACTATTATTAGGATCCAATTCCTGTAGATTGACATCTGAGGACAGGTACTCACTTAGATCATGCTGTGCTCTCTGCTATGGTCATGCAGGACATAGTTGTTGAAATCTGTTTTACAACTCAGCAAACAGGTTTAAAATAATGCTTTATGTAAGATCAAACAGTTATTGACTAGATTAGGATAGATATCAGTTCTTCTTGACTTCAGTGTCTCTGGTTTTCCTATGGGCCAATGGGATAGAGAGTTAGTGAGTTTAACTGGTTATTCTCAGAGAAGTTGAGTTTGAAGAGAGATTTGAAAGAGAGGAACCTAGATGAACAGTGTAGAGGGAGATATCTTATGAAGGCAGATACATCCCCAGAGGGAACATGTAAGGAGGTAGAAGTGATCTGGAGGGTCTTGAGCAGGTTTTTCTTGATTGGATCAGAAAAAGTGAGGTGTAAATGACAGGGGTCATTGAGGGTAAAAATGAGGGCTGTGGGTTGCAAGTGTAAAATTATAGGGAAACATGGAATGCTCTTCTAAGCAGACTCAGAGTTGACTCCTGGGGATACACCAGGGATGAATTCAAATGTCTGGTCTGGAAGAAGGTGATGGGAAGCTGCTGATGCTTCCATCCAGTCTGCTTCATCACAGGGAGTAGAATTTCTAGGCTTCTTAGGATCATGATGCATGCAACGGTAAGGGTGCTGGGCTTGAAATAAGCAATGTGGATTATAGCTTCATCTCTGTCCATTACTGGCTGCATGATTTTAGGCAATTTTGTGAATTTCTCTGAGCTTCTCATCTGTAAAATCCAGCTCATAGTATCTGCCATACAGATATTATAAATGAAGTAATAGATATTAAAACATCTGGCCGAGTGCCTGGCACACAGCTGGACTCTAGCAATCTTTGCTTTTCCATCCATCTCAAAAAGCTAATATACTTTGGGGAGACCTTAGCAGTGTTCTATGGTCTACCTAATAAAATAACAAATTAGAAATGATGGTTCAGGTATGGCTCTCCAGCTCCCATTCTACTAAGCTCTGTAGCAAGGGTCTGACTATGAGTCAAACTGTGTAAAAATGATGCCACGTTTGACATTTCAATTTGGGGCATGGTTAGAAGGGGCATGAGAAATCATGTTATTTATGCATACTTTTTACCTGTGGAGGGACATTCAGGAACATAAACACTGGAAAAGCTGACCTCACATCTAGGGGCTAATTATTTTGCTGCAGGTTTGGAACTTGGGGATATTGTTAAGGCACCATGATTCTAAATGCCCAGGATACTCTTGGCTGTCTGTCATGATGAGATCACCAAAAACCTCATTTATCCAGAAGTGACACGCCTAACCACTTCAGTTATCTAGAATGTGCCTCAGATCCAAGAAAGAATAAAATAAATACCTTTCCTTCAATGCATAAAAAAGATGTCATCAAATTTATGCACTCTTAATGGCTCAATCGACTTACTTATTAGAAGGGACCTCAGCTCTTCATTCAGAGGGCACTTCGTCTCACATTAAATATAATTTTAATGAGCATGGTTACCAGGTTTTCTAACCTGCAGATTAGAAGCAATAAATTAGAAAGGATTGTGAGCCCAAATTTCTTATGTGCAAATTTACTGAAGGCAGCAACAAGTATCCACTGTTTGCTGAATGGTAGACAGAGAAGATGCCAGGACAACTTCAGAAGAATATCTGGAGTTATTCAGTGTAAGTGCAAATAGTTTCCCACACCTTACTGATTTGTATTGCTGTATCCGATCACAGTCATTCATGCTCATAGCAAGCTCCTTTAAGTCAGCTGGAAAAAATTTAATGGTGCTTAAGAAGGCAGGACATTGATTCATTCACTTCAGAAAGATTTATCTTCTGCATGCTCTACTATTACCTTTTTAGTTGTCTTTAAAGAAATACATTGTGTCCTATGTAAATTGTATATTATAAAATTCTTCCCTTCATAGGTCAGGTGGCTGGGGCTTCGCCATGGCATCTTCTGTTTGTTTTGACTAGCTGTACAAGGTGACAGCCTTCTTTTTAAACATTCTTTTTTCATTTGTTCTAAGACATTTTCTCCTCATCCCTTATATTTAATGCACAAATTCATTGCCACCATGTCTTTTCACTTTATGAATCTGTAAAGTTTGATCAGGACCTCCTTTTGGGCTATGTCTTCATTTTTTTTTTCTGGTACTGGGAACCAAACTCATGACCTTGCGCTTGCCAGACAGGCACTGTGCCACTGAGCTAAATCCCCAGCCCCTGTGGGCTATGTCTTCATAGACTGGGACGGTATGATTTTCAGAATCTATTCTTTCCCATGTCAGATCTTTCCCTAGCAGCTACCTCCTGCTACTCCATTTCAACACTTTGACCGATTGTCATGTCTTCTCTGAAGACTTTTCTGAGGCTCTGTTATTTGCTTGAGTGAGTCGATGATTCATTCTTCTCTTCTGCATAGGTCCTTTTTGATATTTTAAGTCATTTTTCATGATCTTTCTTTAACAGAAACAAAGCTCTTCCAAGGAGAACACTACATTTTATGCACATATATCACCCCTGGCACTTGAGAGAGAGTATTGTGGTTGCCATGCACCTCTGCATGCATTTGTCTGTTTTTTGTCACTGGGACAAATCTCCTGACGTCTTGTATATCTTAAATGAGTAGAGGTTTATTCTGAGTCATGGTCATCTGGCTCCAAGTAAGAAACACCATGGCAGAAGGTCATGATAGGGATAAACTGATCAACTCATGGCATCCATAGGGTAAGAAGCAGGGGGAAAAACAAGGAGGAAGGGGCCAGAGACCAGGTATATCAGATATAGTCCTCAAGGACATGCCCCCATGACCCATGCGGACACATTCAGTGACGTGCTCTACAAATCTCCTAAGCGTCTCTCAAGCCAATCAAGTTCACAATAAAGATTAAGGATGTCTCTCTCTCTCTGTCTCTCTCTGTCTCTGTCTCTGTCTCTGACTCTGTCTCTCTCTCTCTCACACACACACATACACACACACACACACACACACACTCCCTCTCCCTCTCCATCTATTACCCCCACCTGTCTTCAAGGGAGTCTCCAGCAGGTTGACTAGAACACTCTGGTTGCTGTGCCTTTGAATTTTCTTAGACACCCAAGATAAGGCCAGGCTTCTCCTGACTGGCTTTTGGCCCAAAATTAACACTTTACCTTCATGCCTGGTGGAGCCTTCAATGGGCAACCCTTGTGTAGGCTCTCCCCCTTGGCCTAGCTGTCACTATCTCAGAACTGTGTTGTGATCTGATCTCTTCCTTCCTTACCTTTCCTGCCTCTATCCCAGGGGTTGCACCTGCATCTTTGTCTGAGAGCTTTCCTCATCTGCTCTTGCTCCTTTACCATTCATAGGGATTTCCCCCAATATCATCCTGCATATTCAATCCCATTTTGATGTCTGCTTCTCAAAAAACTCAAACTCACTCAGAATCTGCTGCATACCGGGCACAAAAATGTCAGTCGAATTGAGTTTTAACATTGGTTACCAGAACTGGTCTTCAGGAGATAATCTTCCCAGTATAGAGTTTCAACCATTAACACTGTTCCTCAAACAACAGCTAATGCCTTCGTGAACAAAGATGATCTTCAGGTGACTGGAGAGCATCAGCACCCCCATTTGTGGACTACATAGAGGTAACCACTGATACCCTTACAATCTAGAAGGAAGTGCTTTCATTGCGTTATTGTGTCTGCTTTATTGTCCTATTTTCAACTTTGCTCTTGGTGTTTTTAGATGCTAGAACTAGGAGACACTTCAAAGACTCTTCATCAGCAGATCTTCAGAGCGTATCACTATCAGAAACTGGTTGGCTTCTGGAAATTCAGAGTTCGATAAGGTACAAGTCTTTTCCTGAAGGTGAAAACAAGTTTTAGCTCTTCATTTTACAAAAGATAAACCAATTTGGCAACATTTCACAGCAAAGCCATTATGAAAAGGGAAATACAGGAAGCTCATCTGTAGAAACAGTAGAGATTTTCCTTAGGATAGGCAGGTGTACATCTAATCTGAACCTTTATAGGACCTTCTGAGCCCCCTGTCTGAAGATTCTGAATGGTGACAGCTCGAGATTTCTGTGAATAATAAACATGCCGAAAAAGATGTTTCTCAGAGCTGACTCCATCAACAGGGACCTCACGCTGCTCATTTAATTGTTGATTTATGCTTATAGATAATCAGAAATTTAGTAACTTGAGAATGATGCCTGACATTAACTTGGAGGGGTATCCATTTTTCTGCATGGTGTAGAGTAATTGGGATCTGGAGAGCTGGGGATGCTTCTAGCTCTGCAGTAATTCTCCGTGTGACCCTAGACAGGACATTTAACCTCTTTCTACTTAACTGTCTACAAAATTGGGCAATAATACACACTACCTTATTGCAATATTGTTATGAGTAAGAGAAGGTGTCTACATGAAACCACCTTATAAATAATTCAGCACATGGAAAAGAGACAATAATTAATTTTATTCTGCCAGGTTCTTTGGCAAGATCATTCATTCATTCATTCATTCATTCATCCAACAAACATCATTATAACACTATGTGTGGAGCATTGCTCCACATACTTTGTAAAACTTTAGTGTACAGACAGATATATTATTATAGTATGATCTTCTAGGTGATACAAGTGAGGCACAAATAACTTGCCCAATGTCATACATCTAGTAATTGACAGACTTTAGATTTAACCCATACATTTTGGCTCCATTGTCCACATCATTAAATGCTACATTAAGGATCATAATGGTTTGACTTTCCTTCAAACTGGAACTTGACTCAGTTAAGTAGACCTGGAGAAAGAGAAAGAGAATCAGCCTCATAGAGGAAAGAGAGATTAAGAGGGATGTACTCTTTCTAAGAATTTACACAAATGACAGAGTAATCATCCAGGAGAGTGATGGTCACCCTAAAACATAATCTGGCCAAGGAGCTTCCTTCCAGAAGATAACCCTCTCTCCTGTGACCTAGAAAAGAATAGGCAGAGCAGACAGGTCTTGGGCAAACAAACTTATTCGAAGGAGAGACACTGATCACTGGAGAGATTGTTGCTCTCCAGGATAGTTAGTAGGTCATAGATTATCATGTTGGTCCAGATCCTGGAGAGCTACTCAGTGTGCTGGAAGAAGGCAGGATCTCTCACTCTTTATTAATCATGAGACTCTATAGATCATGAGAAGTGATTGAGTACTGGGCAAATTTAACATTCTTATACTGTTTCTTTGAGAGTGGCTGGACTTATAGATTTTCTTCTAATGAATAGAGTATGGTGTGGTGATAGGGTTTCCTTTCTAAGGTTAGGCCACAAAAGACTATACTTTAACCCACCGTCTCAGTTGTGTTGAGGAAGCAAGCTGCCACTGAATGCAGTCCTAGGCTGCCAAGGAATAGTGATAAAATGAGTGCAGTGTGGTCCAGCAGGAAATGAAGCCTGTCAATAACCATGTAAAAGAGCTTGGAAGCAGATCCTGTAGCTCTAGTGGAACCTTGATCCCACTAACACCTTAACTGTAATCCCAAGAAAGACCTTTAGCCAGAAGCAGCTGTACACAGATTCTTAACCCAACAAAATATGAGTCTGTAGGGTTTGGGCAGAGGTAGGTGATGAGGCTGGAGAAGTGAATAATTGTATGTGATGGACTTCGGTGTTTTGATTTGAGAGTCAGATTTCCTCTAGACAATCACTCTTTAGAGATTGGGTGGGTTGTCTGAATGAGGACATAAGGAGGCTAAGAATCTGAAAAATCCTTAGAATATTGGACACTTTAAGCTTGTAAATTCAGCAGCCCTCCATGTAATTAATTTTAAGTCTATGGTTCTTTCTGCCTCAGACGTTTTATTTTATTCTTCTTCTAATCATTTTTTATTGTCACTAATGTTGTAATAAGATGCATTGCATTTAGTGTATTGCATGATTATGTGACTCACCAAAGACTCACTGGACACTGCTCCACCCACAGCCTCAAAAATAGATTTGCATGAGTTCTTGTCAGTTTCTGTGTTTCCTGCCCTGTACGTGGGAAATGGAGTTTGGGCCCTCATCCTCATTCTCATAGCCTGTAAAATGTTCCTACCCTATTTGCAGCCTAGTGATGGTTATCATGCACTGGTTAAGTGGGTAGTTTCTGAAGCCAGAGACCTAGATTCAGGTTCATTTCCAAGTCCACACAGTTGATGCTTGTTTTTCTTGAGGAATGTTGGGCTGAGTCAGATTCTTGCTGAGTAGAGGCCATCCTGTCCTCAGTTCTTACCATGTGGACATCTTCAGCTTGATTTATTGGAGAAAGCACACAAAGAGTGAAACTGTCAGAGAGAGAAAGAGAGAGAGAGAGAGAAAGACAGAGAGACAGGGAAAGAGACAGAGACAAAGACAGAGACAGACAGATTAAGACACTCAGTTTTTTGTAATCTAATCTCAGAAACAACATCCTATCACTCTGCTGCATTCCATCTATTAAAAGCAAGGCACTAGGTCCAAGGGGAGGAGATTATATAAGGATATGTATAGAATGTGAAGCTTAGAGAATAAATACAAGAGACCATTTGGGACAGTGTCAGAAGCTAGGATTGCCTACTTTGCACATACCTATACTCTATAGACAGGTCAAGATACAGTTGGCATATGCACTATTACCAATATTAGGATTCACTGATGAAAAAAGCTTACAGCTCAATGGCACTCCTGTGGCAGGGGTTCATGCTCTCTCTTGCTATCTAAATACTTGAAAATTGAATCTCTGATCAGAGACTATGGACCTCACTGTGATGAGGGTGCTTCTGTAGGGTCCTTTCTAGATTGATGTCTTAGTGAGTTGCCAGGCAGAGAGCCCATCTTAGTTCCCACCTAGGGGTTGAGCACTATGACCCCCTATCCTAACCACACCATCCTCAATAATGCATGTGGGATGTACATTAACAGGAAAGGTGACTTTAGGTGGTTTTGATGGTTTTATACTGGGTGCTCTTTGTTATAAAATTTCTATGAGAATTGTAAATTGTTTGAAAATACTACCTGTTCATATTTTCTGTTCCTCATGTCAAAAAAAAGTAAAGTGAATATAATGAGGCTTGATATAAGTCAAAGCCCCAGAAAGCTTTGACAGAAAACTTCTCCCCATCTACAGTCACACATCTGCTTAGCCCAGCACTGGTTCCATGAATCTCAGCCCAGTCAGAGCTATAGGGCCCCAAGTGGAGGCTGAACCTGGACTAGCTCAGGGGTGAGGGATCTCTGAGGGGGAGGTGGCCCTACATTCCAAAACAGGGTGTGGAGGTTATGTGTTGTCCTCACTACCCAGACATCACATGAAGTTCCCAGTGCAAATGCATCTCTCAAGAAGCCTGGTACTACCCGGGATAGGAGAAGACAGATAAGTAGTCCACATTTAAATTTTAACTCACCATTTCTGTCTCACTCCCACTGACCTTGTAGGTATGTCTTTCCCTTAACCATAGGCCTTAGTTACTGGGTGTTGATATCACATTTTTCTTCTACTTGTACAACAGCCAATGAGGTACATATTACTGACTCTGAGGAATTGAGTTCCACAGAGATGAAGTGACTGAGGCAGCAAGAGGCTGCTGCAGGGCTGGATTTCAGGCCCAGGGCACTCCAAATTCTGAGGCAATTTCTAAAATGTAGCTCCGTGTCAGTCCCCAACAGTAAGAACTTCTGGTCAGTGAGGGAACAGACAGTATCAACATCTGTCATCTCTGGCAATTACTTTAACAGATGGAGCACAGGGATCTCGTTTCCCTATAGACGAGCCTGCGACTTTCCATCCTTCAGGCTTCAGCTTGTCATCCGGTCTCGACACAGCCTGCATCCCATTGTCCCTGAGCAGATTCTTACCACCACCCAGGGTGCATAATTACGTTTGCCACTTTCTCTGGGCTGGTGAGTCCTGCCAGGATAGGAGCTGGATACTACTGCTAGCACTTGGCAGAGTGCCTGGTACAAAATAGACACTCAATAAAAGGTGATGTTTTGAGTTTGACTGTATCAGTTTCCCAGCGGGAGATCTCAGAATGGGTTGCTTTTATGCATTCCTTAAGGTGGAATACTCTTCATTCCACAACTCTCTCCCTTGTAACATTGACTATACTGGATTATAATGAGATGTTTGCTCATTTGCCTTGTGTTTTAGTTTATGTTTCCCCTAAAGCAAGGGCTGAGGTGCAAGAAGTTTAGTTTTGAGGGGTCAGTCCAACCAACTGTGAGGAGGAGGCCCAAGTATGATAAATAAGGGAGGAACAGAGGCTGTGAATTACTAGGCTCAATCCCACTGGTGCCTTCTGAGTGGCAGATTGCACAAATCATAAGGTTATCCCACCAAGGGGAGGGAGCTGTGAAATTTAATGAATTTAAGCACCAGTTCCTATCCTCAGTGATCAAGATTTGTTGGTGGGTTGTAAATACCCTAACAGTATTCTGTGGTGATTGATGTATACAGAAAGAGTCAATAGATAGCTTCTGGGGTAAAGACAAAAGGACATATAATCAGGGGATCAAAACAACTGCTCATTTCCTCGTTTGGACAGCAGGGTCTTTAAGAAAACTTATCACTGTGGTTTACTGAGAGCTTGTTATGTGTTGGGCATGTGCTTGATCTCATGTAGCTTTCGTAACCATGGTGTTACAATTATGAGCCCTATTTTATGGATAAGAAAACTCAGGCTCAGTGAAGTTACTTAACTTGTCCATGCTGGGAAGTGCTCAGCATCCTTTTTGGGTGTCTCTGATCCTACCACTGGTGTTCATTCCACTTCAGTGTCCCTCCAAAGGTGCTGCGCAACTAAGACAATGGCTGGGTTTAGATGTCAACAAGGACAGGAATTCTGGAGACCACTTAAAATGCAATATCAAGGGATCGAGGTCTAGCTTAGGCATGGGATAGATGAGGATTAAAAGGCAAACAGGTAAAGTAGAAAAATAAAAAAAGTCCAGGTGAAAAGTTCAGTCAAAGGAACTACAGCCAGAGTCAGGCAGAATCAGTACAGGTGAGGAGACCCAAGAAGCCGCCAGTGTGTGGTAGGGAGGGCAGAGAATAAAACAAAGTGTACCTTGACATGCATCCAGAAGCACCTTGTAAATCAGCACATTTTTAAACAAGCCATCAAGTGGAAGATAAACGAAGAACCAAGTGAACATCAAGATCCCCAGGTTGAATGACTCATTGAGGGGTATGATGTCACCAAACATGTGATTACCTATTTGTAACAACATGGTGACCTGAAAGAATCTTCCCCTAGATATTATTTGACCAAATCCTCGGCATGGCTAGAGGAAGTGGATTCCAGTGTCCACGTAGCACAATATGATGACATCCTAGCACTTGCTCATGGATCTGTTGTTTCCATTTATAAGTGGATCATGGGGACCTTCCCAGGAACTGCACAAACTGAGGCAAGTCAAGTCTGCCCTGTCCCCCTCTACGGAGGAACAGTGATGCTGTCAGGCCCTGAGGGCTAAAGAAATCACAGACGTGAGCCTGCTGCTCACAGCCTACCCCCTGATTCGTGCAAAGTTCATGTGGAGGTTTCCTCTAGTTCCTGTTCCACACAAACTGAATAGTTTAGATCTGGAGTCAACAAGATGGGTAGGTGACTAGGAGCCTCTTGTGTTATATGAACCTTGCTCAAAAGGAGGGGCCTCTTGTGCAAGACTTCTGTTTCCCCTGAGCAAACTGTGGATCTACCCACACTTAGATGTGGACATGAAGCATTGTCTGTGACCAATGTGCAGTGTCAGTTTAGGGACTGGGATGGGGTCAGAAGAGGATAAATTGACATTTGAGTAATGAGGGGCATCCCTACTGGGAACAAGGCTGAGAGAAATGTACTCCTGTGTGACCGCAGGGGAGCTCCTCAGTATTCTACTCTTCCATCCCCATCTGTGAGATGTGCAGTGGAATGAGTGGCTAAACGATCTGATTTTGCAATTTTGTGAGTGAAGACAAATGGCTGAAGAACACTGAAGGCAAGAGTGTTATCTACAGTCGTTCAGTAAAATCTTTCATGCTACGTGGTGGTGGTGGTGGCATGTGGCTTGGAGGGGGTAGAGGGGAATGTTTATAGTTTGTCTTTGTTCTGTCGTACACAAGCCTGATGCTCGAGAGGGTGTGGGAGGCATGGTTACTGCCTTCCAGGGGGGAAGCAGGACTGCCAACAACAGCTATCATTTATGGAACATTTATTTTATGCCAGGGACTGTTCTAAGCACTCTCCCTGTGTCAACTAAATGAACCATCGCCACATCTTACAAGATAGATTCTATTTTTAGTCTTAAAGATAGGGAACCCAGGTGGAAAAGAAGGAGTAGCTTGTCCAAAGTCACACAACTAGAAAGTTAAAGAATCAGAGACTAAATCCAGTTAGTCTGACCCCAAATTCCACCCTCTTAAACCCCACAGGATAATATTTCACTGACATTCACAGAGCGATTTTTATGTGCCACATACTATGCTGGGTGAGTTATAAACATGGTGTTCCTGTGTCTTCCCAGCAACTCAGGAGGTAGATATTATGATTTTCAATTAATAATGAGGAAACAGGTTCATAGAGGTAAAGTGGCTTCCACAAAGTCACGCGCTCATATGGGCAGAGTGGAATGGTATTCACTTTCATAAGCATGAATTACACCCCAGACTATTGAGAACCCAACAGGAATACCACGTGTGATGTAGAAATGCAGGGATGCATCCAATTTAGAGGATGTGGGAGGGAGGTACAGAGAAGGTGAAATGTGAAGGATGGATGAGGCAGATTAGGAGCAAAAGGGTATTTGTGAGGGCAAATGCATGGAGGTAGTCTGGGGGGTTAGCAGGGTTGGTGAGTGGTCAGAGAAGAGGGAGCAGGACAGCGAGCTAAGGCAAGTCATGGGTAGAGCTGGGTTCTGTGAGGAAATCAGACCTTACATCGTATCAGCACAGATGCTGGGTGGTGGAGTGCTAGAGTGAAGGGGAGGGGAGGAGGACCAGTGGGCATAAGGAAGGGGCTTCCCATGGCTCCATGAGGGTGCAAATGTTCTTCTAGACCAAACTCTTTCTGAATCCTTCCAATTCTTTTTATTTTTTCATTTTTAAAAATTTTTTTGGTCTTTTTGAGACAGGGTTTCCCTCTGCAGTTCAGGCTGGCCATGAGCTCTCTTTGTACCCCAGGCTGGCCTTGAACTCGCAACTATCCTCCTGCCTCAGCCTCCCTAGGGCTGGGATTACAGGCATGTGCCACCACACCCGGCTTCGTTCCAATTCTTGTTCCCTCACCCAGATTTTGAATTCTGTCACGTTTGTGGGAGGGGGATTTGGAGGATGTCTGACTGCGGAAACTTTGTCTGGGATTGATCCGTCCAGTGGTTGCCTCTGCTTCTCAGAGAGCAGTCTGGGGAGACACTCTTGGATCCAGCCATGAACCAAATCAGTCCCTTGGTCTCTCCATTAATTTTTCCTTCCTTCCTTCCTTTCTATATTAAAATTATTTATTTTATTTTAAAAGTAAATTATATAATATTTATGGCAAAATGTGATATTTTGACATATGTGTACATTGTAGAGTGATGAAATCAAGCTAATTAATATATGCATTACCTTACCTACTCATCACTTTTGGGCAAGAACACTTAAAATTTACTCTCTTAGCAATTTTTAAACATACAATATATTGTGATTAACTATAGTCACTGTGATGCTCAGTAGATCTCTTGAAATTATTCCGCTTTCTTTAATCAGTATCTTCCGAATCCTCTTGAGGTCCAGCCTCTGGTAATTGTCATTTTACCCGCTATTTATATGACTTCAACTTTCACACTCCACATATAAGTGGCAATGTGCAGTTTTTGTGTTTCTGTGCCTGGATTGTTTCATTTAACAGGCATTCTCCAGGTTCATACAAATGATAAAATTTCTTTCTTTTTTAAGATTGACTCGTAATCCATTCTATATGGATTATATCAATCTCAAAAAAGAAAGAAATTATATATATATAATATATTATGTATAATTTCCTTTATGCATTCACATGTGTAAGGATAGCTTTTTCCATATCCTGGCTACTTTGAGTAGTGCTGCAATGAACATGCGAGCACAGATGCATCTCTGACATATTAATTTCATTTCCTTTTGGTGGACAGGCAGCAGTGGGTTTGCTGGATCATATTGTTCATCTGCTTTGAGTTTATTTGAGAAATCTCCAGGCTGTTTTCCTGAATGGCTACACTGACTTACCAATAGTGTATAAGAGTTCCTCTTTAAACGTATCCTCATCAAGCATTTATAATTTCTTTTGCTTTTGGATAATAGTCATTCTAACGGGGGTGAAATGATGCATCATTGTGGTTTTGATTTGTATTTCCTTAATGATCAGTACAAAGTCCTTCGTTCTGGTGAGTAGCCAGACAAGAGGGAGCAGGAAGGAGAGTAAGCTAGAGCAAGCCATGGATAGCATTGGCTTCCAGTGGGAAAATCAGACCTTCTGTTGCATCAGCAGAGGTGCTGGATGACAGAGGGTTAGAGTGAAGAGGGGAGGAGGACCAGTGGGCATGAGGAAGGCGCTTCCCATGGTTCTCTGAGGGTGCAAAAGTTCTTCCAGGATGAACTGCCATGGCTGCCTTCAAATCTAACTGTGGAGGCAGGAGGAACAGGCTGTTTGTGTTGGCTCAGCCACCATCTGCTAGTGGAGAAGCCATCTTGGGAGATCCCACTGGACATCTTCGTCTTGGGTCTCACACACACACAGGAAAGATGAGGTGGGTAGAACCTTGGGGTCTTTTCCAGCCTTTAGGTCTTTCCAGTGGGCTAGCCTGGGGTCTGCTTATATGGATGTATTTAATCTCTAGAAAGCCCCCACCTTGGCTTTCTCCAGAGTTCCTAACATTTATTGAATATGCTAGAGAGGCCTTTCTGTGAGCACGACTGTGGAGGGCCAATTATCTCTAAAGGCACTTCTAGAAAGCCCTCTTTCCTTTTTGTCTTGGTCCAAACAGGAATACCATGTGGAAATGGTATAGTTTTTAGATGATTTTATGGTTCACAATGAGATGTCACCAAGATATTTTAAGGAATGAGTGCAAAACAGTGTAAATTGAGAACTCAGTTTCTTAGCAATAACATGTATTTAGTGTGTTTGGAAGGAAAACAGCTTAAATTGTAGGGAAGTGGGATGATCAAGATTTGACATAAATACATCAACAAAGACTAAATGTAGATGCAGAAATCAGGAAAGCCTTGCTCACACTCTGCAGGGGTGAGTCCTATGCCTGGCAGAGCTGCAGGAACACATTGTGTATATCCAGTGGGCCCATCTTGGCTGCAGTGCAGGCAAAGCTTCAGTCACTGATCTTTGGGTCTGGAGTCACCTGGAGGAGATGTTTTCATTGTTTTTTTTTTCCCAGTTCCGGGAATTGAACTCACGACCTTGCACTTGCCAGGCAGGCACTGTGCCGCTGAGCTAAATCCCCAGCCCCTGGAGGAGATGTTTTCAGTGCCATGTTCCACATGCTAGGCAAAGTCTTTGCATCTTTGGAGAGTTTTGGTGAATGACATTCTGCAAATTTGGTTAGATTCTTCAGGGCTGGTTCTTTCTAGCTGTGCTCACATAAGGTTTCCAGTTTCTAGACCCAACCCTTCACACCATGGCACCTTCTGGCCACCTATATATTGGTCTAGACGGTTTACCCAAGATTTTCTTGTCCACTAACTCCTGGTGTTGAATCAGCCAGGCAAAGTAGCATCCTCTCTGTTTCCATTTTTTTCCTGTGCCCTGTGATTTCCTGCATGTAATCAATACCTGATCTGATTTATAGCATCTCTAAAAATTGATTGAGTTTTGTGATCTGCAAAAGAGAAGCCCCCAGAAAAGCATTTGTAACTGAAAAGCAAGGCTGAGATGTGGAGCATGATATATATTCCTCCCCCTCCTGGAGAGGTCGCAGGTTAAGTGAGAATATCTTTAAATTGTAATTTTCTCTACCTCCCCGGAAGCCCTCAGTTCTTGGGCTGATTTTTACTCGCTTCTGTTATAGTACCTTGTCTAGACATCTAGGAGCCTAGTGACACATTGCATTGTTCAGCACTTTACAATTTATTTAGTAAAGCACTTTTACATATATTAGAAGGCAATGGTTTAGAACATAGGCCTTGAAGGCACACTGCCTAAATTGAAATCAGGGCTCTGCCATTTCAGGCTATGTAAACTCGAGCAACTTTCTCTTTCGAGGCTCAGTTTTCTCAAATAATGAGGACAATAATATCCTTACATCATAGGTTATTGTGGAGATAAATTAATATATTTCAAAGTGTTTAGAGCAAGACCCTTTCATAGTGGGTCTACACAAGTGTCATTTTTACTATTTTTAATACCATATTTACTTCTATGGCATTTTGTTTAGGTGAGTGGTAGAATCCAAATTACCCTGGCTCCTAGCCCCGTCCTGCAAATGCACTACCTTCCAGCCCTGTTAAGTAAGTATTCCTGCCCCAGCTGTCTGAGGGAGCTTCTAGGGGCTATCTCACCTGCATCTAGCAGCAAGGCTCACAGGCACTGTCCTATGCTGGTGACTACTGTCACTCACAGTCCTGCCATATGCTGTTCCTCTCCAGGGCATCTCCAAGTACTATTGCCTTTTCACCTGCTTATGCAGGTCCAGCAGTTCTACACCAGTTGGAAGGCTCAGAGTGTCTCAGCTGCAGAGTGACCCACCTTGGAGCAGGGAGGAGAATGGCTCACCATATTTTCCTTTACCCTCTTGACACAAGACTTAGCTCTCTGCCAACATTAGTGCGCAGTGGATATTTTCCTGCAGATTAGACTTCAGAGATGGTTTAATTGCATCCCTTGTAGTAAAACACATAATAAACCCTTTTGGGGTACGGTTCCCTTCTCATTCACCTTCCCCTCAGGTATTCCTCAGTCATACGCCTTTTTGCTCACTTCCCCTCTTAAAAATAATTCAAAGCCATTTCTTTTTTTTGCATGATCATTGGAATGCTGCTTGCTTCAAACCCCAAGGTATTCATCAGAGCTTCTCTTTGGCACAGAAGGTACTTCCAGCATGCCAGCTGCTGCAAAGGCAAATGTTTCTTCATATGTCACACAGAATAGGGCTACCCGTCCTCTGGGTCATTATCCCATTCTCACAGCAGCCAGTCTGTGTTTTTAGCTGTACTTGATGTTGGATTCTTTTCCAGCTCATAAAAGCTTGTGTTGCAGGACCACAGCCCTCCTGACTGGTACTGGGCTCCTCCATGGGGATGGGCAACCCCACATGACTGCATAGATTAGGCCATGTTTAACTACAGAGAATATTTTACTGCAGCAGCATGGCCTACTGCTTTAGGACCAGCCCAACCAACTACAAGCTTTCAGGTTACCAATACTCATAGCACTTCAGATAGCAAGTCCACATGGGTCAGACCATACATGGCACTGGCAGGGTCCAAGTTGTTAGGTGGAAAATGACTTATCTGGCTGTAAGCAGCCATTAGACATT
Source organism: Chinchilla lanigera (assembly GCF_000276665.1). Taxonomy (NCBI): domain Eukaryota; kingdom Metazoa; phylum Chordata; class Mammalia; order Rodentia; family Chinchillidae; genus Chinchilla; species Chinchilla lanigera. Next base: position 14,989,352 of record NW_004955445.1, on the reverse strand, counting down.
GTTTCTTAGGGACTGTATACAGATCGCCTGCATCTCCTGGAGAATGTGCAGAAATAGAAATGCCTTGGCTTTCCCAAGCCCTACCAGATCAGAGCCTGTGGAGGTAGGGCTGAAAAATCTGAACTTAAAAAAGTACCTCTCCTTTCCATTTATTCTGAAGGACTAAACCTAAGACTTTGGTTATATCAGGCAAATGCTCTACCACTGGGCTGTAGCCTCAGTCCAAGAATCTGAATTTTTAAACAAAGGGCCTAGCTAATGCTGCTACATTGTAAGGCTAGGAACCACACTGTTTTAGGCTGCAAGTTCCATTTAGGCAAGCTCTTAACTATATTCCTGAAGCAAGTAATATTGGTTCCCTTTTTTTTCCCTGATGAATGCATAGGGAGAGCCTATTTCCGACTTCCCTTGAAATTCTATGAGGCATATAATCATTTCTAGTTAATTGGCTATATGCAAAAATACGTTGTACTACTTTGGGGCCAAAGTGTAGCGCTCCCCATTTCCATTTCCCCTTCTCTGGTGACCCAGCTGGTGCCACTGCAGGATGGTAGAGCCTCCATTGTCTGGGCTGGCTGAGTGACTGCGTGGAGCAGAGGCCCCTTGCTGGGCAACTGTGGACAGGGAGTGTCAGTGAAAAATAAACACTTGCTATGTTAAGCCATTAAGACTTCAGGATTAATTTGTTATCACAGCATAAACTGACTTTATCCTTACCAAGACACAAGCCACTTTTATCATCTTTTAGTGATATTGGACAATTGATTTATTCATCATTAAGCAGCTTAATGAGATTTGCTTTAAGCTCCAGTTACAGTGGCTAGAGAAACAATATCTGCCTGCAGTGGACAGGGCTGGTACAAGGGTGAGTCAAGCAAGGAATGGAAAAGACCCAAGTGCTCATCTCAGGCTTGTCGTGGAATGTTTTTGGTTTTAAACGGAACCGATAAAATTGATTTGTAATCTTACTTTTTCTTCATGCAACAAAGTTTTGCTGAGATTACTATACCAGAGCTAGCCACTGGGCCAGAGGGGAAAATAGGTCCTTGAGGAGATAGCAGTCAGATGAGGAGTCAGACAAATAAGGAAAGCACTGGGTATTTGCTTCCCAGGGAGAGGGGTGAGCCAAGAGCTTGGGAGCTCAGACAAGGCTGGGGCCTGCTCAGATTGCTCTGAGGGCAGCTCAGTGTCCTCCACAAATGACTACTGGGAAAATGCCAAACATAACAGTGCCTCCTGCTTGTGTTTGGAGAAGCGCTGGGTGCTGGTAACTGAGGATGCTTGTTCAGATGTCCCAAATGGCTGAAGAGTTTATAACTGGGATTTTACAACCATTTCGGCTCAGGCTCGTACTAGTTTTTCAGAGAAGGTGGTTCCAAACACAAGCCATCTGGGAGGACTCAAGCCAAGCACTGGACACAGTGCCTGCTACCACAATGCTGCTTGAAGGAAACACTCAGTGGAGGTCATTTCTTCTCCACTGTCCAACTATACTGGCCAGAGTTGAGTTTTGGGAATGGTCAAGAGGATGGAGGAGACAAGCAGCTCAATAATGAAGAATTTGATGACATTTATACTATGTATGATTTGCTGGGCTTGGGTCTAAGCATTTTCCTTGTAAGAGTTCCTTTAATCCTTATAAAAAAAATCCAAATGAGAAAAGCACTTGGGTTCATCTTCTGTTGCTGTTATGATAAATCACCACACACATGGCAGCTTATACTAATACAAATTTATTATATTACCTTCTGGGGGGCAGAAGTCTGATGTGGATCTCACTAGAGAGTGGGGAGTGCTGCCTTCTTTCATGGAAGTTTTAGGGGAGAAAGGATTTCCTTGCCTTTTCTAGGGGCTGCGTGTGTTTCTTAGTTTCTTTCCCATTCAGTCTTCAAAGCTCTTTCTTCCTTGTCCTGCCTCACCTTTTACATGCCTATGATTACACCGGGTTCACCTGGACCAGCCAGGATAATCTATACTGGTCCGCTGATTAGAAGGTCTGCTGATTAGACGCTTAATTCCATCTGAAGCCTTATTTCTCTTTGGGGTGTGACCTACCATATTCACCGATTCTGGAGGCAAGGACATCTTTGAGAGTGCATTATTCTACCTACCAGACAGAACTGTTATTAAGGAGGTGCAGTTAAAGGAAAGACAAAGGCCGCCACTGTTTATTTATTTAACAGCAAAGGGGAGACACGCTGGGGAGGACCTGCGCAGGGTGGCTCCCTGTTGGGAAAGTGTCAGGGAATTTTATGTGTTAGGAAAGAAGGTTCATAGTGATTATGCTAAAGAAAAATTGCAGCTTGCATTCTGGATTGGACAAAATGAATCCATTGGTGTGCACTAAAGAAGTTTCAGCTGGGCGTGGTGGCGCATGCCTGTAATCCCGGTACTGGAGAGGCTCGGGCAAGAGGGTCACTGAGTTCAAGGCCAGACTGAACTACAGAGTGAGACCAAGTCTCTAAATACATACATACATACATACATACCATTTCACTATATATTGGTCAACTGAGAGTCTTTAGTTAGGTCTGGGGAAGGTCTCTTGTCCCAGGGTTGCCCCAAGTCCATAGACTGTTTATCTACCCAAGCTGTTAGAGCCAAGGGAAGACACAGAACTCAGTGCCCTACAAGTAGAGAGGTCTTTCACGGGACCTTTACAGGAATGATAATTTCTCCCAACTGACAAATGCGGAAACTGAGACTTGGAGAGGTCACAGAGCTTGTGAACAACAAGCCAGGATTCAGAACAGAAGAGCTGGAGGCCAAGCTTCCCTTCTTCATTGTTTTCTTCCAGACTCAAACCTCAAGCCTGGCTAACATTTTTCTCTTGCATCAACCTGAGCTAAGAGGAGAAGCTGTAGGTGAAGAATACCTCAGTGGCACTTTCTGGGCATCCAGAGGCTCAGATGGGAAAATCAGTGTATATCCCAGCCAGGAACTTTGGAAAAATGCATTTCCCAAGTGAATGGGGACATCCATAGATGAAACTCACCAAACATCAGGCAGTGCCTCTTGCAGCAGAAAACATGATCAGCTTCTGACATTAACCCCGGGGCAGGAAGGAGCAGCTCATTAAGCTCTGGCGGGGATGCTGACAGCTGCAGACGTGAGACCATGTTTATAAACGACTTACAGTGGGGACCGGTGACACCTCATTACAGGCACCCATCAAGGGCCTGTTCTTCCTTATTCATCTCGCACCATCAATCTTCCAGTGTGGAGGCTGTAATTAGGACCCGTATTGACTCTTGATCAATTTGTTTTGTTAGGCTGGGGAGGAACATTGCTGGTTATGTATATACCATTCAAGAGATTGTCACATGAAAGTGTATGTGTGTGTGTATCTGTGTGTGTGTGTGTGTGTGTGTGTGTGTGTGTGTGTGTGTGTGTGTGCATAGGATAGTGAAGAAGAGGGTATACAGGATTCTTGGCTTTGTCTGCAGCCACAGAAGAATGCCTAAGGGACTCAGCACCTCTCTAATACAATTCCACCTCTGTTCTGGGGCTGTCATGGCAGCTAAGACCCAGCATTTCCTGAAATGATCTGGAACATGCAATACTATCATTGTGTCACAAAGAACTGCCGTATGTACTCTAAGCACTGTACTGTACCATGTGAATTAATTCTTGGATTAGTCCTACGAAGCTTCTCCAATGAGAAAGCAGAAGCTTATTGTGGACAAATACATTTGTTGAGACCAAGGCAGCCCACAACTCTTTGCCTTGAGTACATGATGTCATTCAGATCAGAAATGGGATAAGGTGTTTGGCAAGGCCCACTAGGTGATGCTGCCATGTCTAAAGACAGACTGTCATTAACTGGCGGCAGGATGGGAAGGGGATGGTTAGGTTTAGCCCCACTCCTACCAAGCAGGGATTCCCAGAGGTTAAATTGGTTGAGGACATGTACTACCCCTGGGGGATTGCTGCAGGGGCCGCCAGAGAATGTATATGTTCCTGAGACAAGCACCTTCTTTGAGGGCAGACCTCCAGACCTTCTCTATTGAGTGTGTCACACATCCTGATCACATGGCCAACTCCACTTGCATTGTCACATGAAAGTCATATGGTGATGAACTGGCTTCCTTGGCAGGTTCTCTGAGAATAGATAATGGCTGAATTAGCCTTTGCTCTTCTTGGGGTGAATGTAAGTGTTGGCATTAAGATTCACAGCTTCTTGCCAGTTTTGTATATGTGAGTCTAGCCCCGAGGTATGAGAACACTATTTAGTTCTGGACAAAGACAAGATCCTAAAATTTGAGGTTATAACTAAGCAGTACACTTGATGGCTCTCCTGGGAGACTTGTCAGTCATTTCTTCCATTTAACACTGGCCCCCATAAACCCAAGCTATTACCCTTTTGTATTGGGTGAGGCAGGACTTCACATTTTATCTTACTGATTCTGAAGACAGGAGTCTTCCTGATATATGATTTTGCTCTTCTAGACTCCATCTCCCAACGCAGGGATTTTGTAGCTCAGTTTCTAATTTGGAGAAGATAGGGGGTGGGGGTAGAGGTTGGGTGGGGGATTTCTAAATTCTCATGATTTGGCATAGGAGAGAAACACAATAGGAGGCCCACTGGCTTTCATAGCTTGAAGCTCAGAGTTCCAAGTGATTACAGCTCACAGGTAGGGCTGGCCCTGAAAGAGTTTAGAAAAAGACCCAAGATGAACCCCAGAGAAGTAGAATTCATAATAAAACATATGGATGATGTGTTCCTTATGAGAAAGTCAAGTCTTCCCGAGTCAGGGGAAAAGTCCAGATGCAGGCTCAGAGTCTGGCTCAGTTATTGTTTGTGTTTTGAAACATGCCTACAAATTCTCTGACGCTCCTACCCTGAGGGGCAGGATCTGTTTTCCCTCTCTTTGAATCTGGGTTGACTTTGGTGACTGGGTTAATAATAGAGTAGGATGGAAGTGATATGTTCTGGTTTCCAAGGTGATAGAGCTTCCTTCTGGTTCTTCTGGGACACTCACATCTTGTTCCCTGAGCCACCAGGCAAGAATACTAAAGTTGCCATGTTTTAGGGAATTCATGGAAAGGCCGCACGTAGGTGTACTGGCCAGCTGTCCCAGATGAGGTTCTTACTGACAGCCAGCATCAGCCACCACACTTATAAGTAAATATGCCTCCAGATAACACCAGATGGCCACTGATTCACCTCCAACCTTCCAGTCTTTCTAGATGAAGCTAAAACTCGAAACTTACCACCCTCCCTCTGCACTGTCATAACTGCTGACTTAGGGCACTTGAGGCATAACAAATCACTAAATTTAGGGTAGTGTGTTACTTAGTAAGATATAACTAGAAATAGCTGCTAGCTCTGTGCTTTTGAGCTAGACCCTTAACTTTTTGAGTCAAACACACATAATGATAAACATTCACAAGGTACATGTGTGACGATGCACATTTAAGTTGCTGGCATGTAGCTGGTACTCAGGAAGTTATGACTCCTTTCTCTTCCACAAAGTCCTTCTATGTCTCTTAGCCTCGCCTTAGAGGAATGTGGGTCCTGACTAGCAAATCAAAAGAAAAGATTTGCATAGGCTGTATTACTTGTTTCTCATTAAAATCATAAAAACCCTGGGCTAGCTCCTTAATCAAACCCTGCCAAGCCAAAAGCAAGTTTCACAGTCTCCTCAAAGGAAATCTGAAGCTACTTCTATAAAATAGAACTTTGTAGGAAATCAGCCCAATAGACCTATTTGCAGTCCCCCCTCCAAATAATCTATATACCAAAGTCATTCTCCCTAGAGGGGGTCCTTCAAAATAGTTCCCAGGGAGCTTGCTGAGAATGCAGATTTCTGTGTACCAAGTAGAAGTAAGTGTTGTAGGCGTTTCTGGCTAAAAAAGTCGACATTTTCCACAAGCACCTTTATCTCAAAGATTGACTTCAAGAGGACTGGTCCTCACCCCTTTGCTTGTTAATGAGACACAGCGGAGGGCAGACCAGCAGTCCTGGTGCAGTGCTCCCTCTACCAGTCTACAGACAGGTGACCTGGTCATCTCCACCTACACAGAATGGCTCTCAACCCCCACCTCCAGGCTCAACAAATGTTCTCATTTTTCCCAGGGTCCCTCGTTAATTATTTCTAAGAACTCCTAGAATGCTTTTATGCCTGAATATTTTTTTCTTATTACAAGTTTGTGAGTCTCACTGATGTTCTGTTGGCATTGGAGGGTTTTGGTCTCTGGAGTGTGCATTTTCTTGCCTACAAGCATGGTTATTGCCTGGAATCCTGCTTGTCCTAGGTGCCTGACCTCCTCCAAAGGACAGGTACCATTTATAGTGACTATTAGCCAGCCCTAAGCTCTTTGCATAAAAAAACCCATTTTGGGACTTGAAGACTGAGGCTCAGAAAGTTTAAATAACTTGTCGAAGGTTATAGAGCATGGAAAAGGCAGAGTCTGGCTTTGAACTAAGGAAGTCTGGATGTGGGTCTCTGCCCTTACCCATTCTGTCCCTCTAAATGCTGATCATACGTATGCATTGGGCTGTCTTCCTGATCAGACATGGGATTTCAGTGGCACTGGCCTTGTCTGACTCTTTTGTATCCACAACACTTAACCTACTGCCTGACACACAGCAGCCTGGCACTATTTCTTGTGAAGGATTATGTCTGTTCCTGTGTGAGTTGAAGCAAAACCTCAGTCTTGAGGGGATGCCATAGGAGCATGAACAGAGCAGAAGATGCTCCTGGTCCCGAGTCATGGGGGAGGGTAAGGGGTGAGGCACAGTACTCTGCCTGGAAGAGGGGCTGCCAGGGCTGCTGTGCCCAAGATTGAGTTGCAGTGCGCCTGGGAGGGACCTGCTGGCTGTTACTGACTTGTGAAAAGTGGGATCAGGAGCTGTGAGTGATCCAAAAACACAAATTTATGAAGATAGCACTCCCCACTGAGAAGCATCGGAACAACGAGGCAGAGAAAAGCCCTGCATCAGTGCCACCCAGTGAGAAGTAAATGGGAGAAAGGCAGCTCATGTGGCTGCTGTAAATGCATCACACAGGAGAGGCTCTGAGATTATTTACAAGACGCTGAGAGATGCACTGATCCTGCCTCAGCACCACCAAGGAGACCAGACACTAGCTGGGGCCTGTGGTCCAAGTCCTTGCGTGTGCCTTATTCTGGCCAGGGAAACAAAAGTGGTCAGAGCCTGGACTCTTCCCCAATCCCTAAAAACAGCAGAGGGTGTGAGCGGACCCATTCTGGGGGTCTATATCAGCAAGTAGGAGGGGGGAGGGGGTGCATTCCTGCTGCCTCACTTCATTTTCTGCAGAAATAGACTCAGATAAGGAACTGGGGGAGCCCTACAGGGAAATGGGAAGGTGAGACAGGGAGGGGATGAAGTATGGGAATTCACTCCCACTTACCTTTGCAGGATCCAATCTCCAGCTAATCGTCGCTCTCCATCAGCGGATTCTTACAACAGACTTGTAAAACCTAGCAGGTCCCCCAGTGAGGGTGGACTGAAGCACCAAGGTGCTGCAGGCTGGCTGCCAGACCTGAAAAAGGGTTGGTGATTAATCTACTCTTGAGTTATGGGGTCACTGGAGAGAAAAGCAAGGATGGAGTATCCCCCAAATACCGATTTCTTATTCTCGATTTCTATCTAGCCCTGTGACTAATATACGTGTACAAATAAATTTAAAATATGTTTTGATAGTCATATCAGAAGTAAGTCACAGTTTTCCCTGGGAGAGGTACAATACTGAAGAAAGTTATTCTCAACTGTGAGTGACCTGGTGTCTTCTGTTTGTGGGAAGCCACGTTTCTCCAAATTTCTGGCACCAGCAGCTATATTCAGATAAGACAAGACTGTTTAGCTCCTGGTGGAGCTGTTTGATCTGAAATGTCCCTGAAGTCTGGTTCCATTTGCCAGCTAAACAGATTATATTTATTGGCGTGTGTGTGTGTGTGTGTGTGTGTGTGTGTGTGTGTGTGTGTGTTTTTCAAGTCAATTTTAAGTAATGCAAATCTACATAGACTCTGGGTGCTGACTGCAGTATGCTTCTGGATATCTAAGGTGGCATACACTGGTGGACACAGGACAAGCAGACATCAGACCTGGCATGGACAGGCAGGTCTCACCATTGAACTTTGCACATGTCCAGCCAGGTGCTCATACTCACCAGGCCTGGGACCCTTGTTCTGCATGGGGTCTGCTGAGAAGTGGGCAGATGATGCACTTTCAAAAGAGTGAAGAACCCCCAGGCCACATACACTGACCGACAAGGCAGATGACTGGAGCTTCCTGAGCAGCCTTTCTCCCTCAGGCACCCTGTAGGTCCCAGCTAGGGGTCTAAGTCAATTCCTCCACCTGTTTAATTTTGTTTTGGAAGCATTTGGGACTCTGAAGAATGGCCTCCCAGCCTGCTTCTCTCTCTCTCCTCTCACACCTTTGGGGGCATGACATTTACAAACAAGGTGCCAAACTCATCTTGGTGTATATCCTTCATACCTCCTCACTAGCACTTGGGTTAAGGAGAACAGGCATTTAGATTCGAAGGGGCCTCAACCTTACCCGGGCCTCAGGGCCTCATCTTGCAAGTGTGCTCCTCCCTACCACCTGGTAACACTATCTCCGTTCCCAAGGCAGTCTCTGTGCAGGATGTTGCCTGGCCTCCTAGCTCTGGAGTTCTCGTTCTTACTCATCTACAGTGGTCAGGAATAAATATGCTCCTTACTCCTGAAAGAACCGAGCCCACGTCTGTGGTTTTATCCTAGTTCTTTGCTAGGCTTATTTATACAGTAACACAACAGTTGGTGAACTTTTTATCTAAAGGGCCAGACAACAAATATTTTAAGCTTTGCGGGCCATAAGGTCTCTGTCACCATTGCAGTGTGAAAGCAGCCACAGACTATATGCAAATAAATAGTGTGGCTGTGTGTCATTGAATCGTTATTTAGGAAAATAAGTGGTGGGCTGGATGAGGCTGTTAGACTATAGCTTGTTAATCCCTGAATCCAAAATTGGCCCCTGAGAGTAATTATGTAGGCTACAATCCTTTATTGAGCACATGCTACAAATCCAGAGTCTGCGTCTTATATCCTGTGGTTCTGCTTTAGCTCTGGGGTAGAACTCATGAATCTGTATTTCTGAAAATTTCCTGGCTAATCATTAGTTGTAGCTAGAAATGTGGTGCCAGTCATCTCTTTTTACTACTGGGACAATGACAACAGCACATTTGGGAAACTGGAAGTAGAACTCTGGTCTTCTTCCTAAACTGAGATGGCTTTTGGTTTTCTACCTGGCCACCACCTGTTCATTGGAGACCTCCGAGGGACCCTTTCCCAGAACCAGAGTTGTGACAAGTTCAGCTATGGCCATCAGTGGACACAGACAGTGGGAGCATTTCACACCTCATTAGTTTTCAGCAACCTGTCATTTAGCTCTGGAGTACCTTCCCATTGCACAGTTAAGCTCAGTGACAAGAATATTGCTAAATCACAAGAAGGAGTGCTTAGAGCTCCTAAGAGTAGATGTAAGTGACAGACACCTTACAAACAAAATCATCTTCTTGGCCCCATGTTTTTGACAAATCAACCTATTAGTACAATGCTAGACTGAGTCATATTCAACTTAGACCCATTTACTTACTCATTTAATTTGTGCTTCCTAGACTCAATTAGCATTTATTTAGCACCCATTTGGAGCCAGCTCCTCTCTGGCATCTGGGAAAGAAAGCTGAATCAGACATCATTTGAGTGTTACTTTACTGTGATTCAGATTATGAAGGATACACATTTATGAGGTAGGTGTGGAGAAAAGGGGGTTACTTTCATCAGATTTAGGGATCATTTTGGGGCAGGAGTCTGAGCCAGATCAGGAGTCAGTCTGAGGTCTGGGGCAAGATTCAGTCTGTGGTAAACAAACATGGTGAAGGTCTCTAAACCCAGCTCATTAGGTCACTGATGAAGAATTTCCCGAAGCTCATGGCCACAGAGAATTCTTGAATATGGTTGGAGATCTTGGATGATTTTTCTCAGGGCTCAAAACATTAATCTCAATTATGATGGGTCCACTCCCTAGGAATAGGTCCCATGGTCTTGAACATAGTAGGATAGGAGGAGACTGAGGAAGAGTCCAGAATATTTCCTTGTTTTCGTATTCTGGTGTTCTTTGCTCACTAGAGTGAGGCTGGGGAGAGGGAAACTGATTGGTCACAAAGACCTATTTTTAAAGAACTGGTTATATTGTTTTAGAATGAGAGCCATCGTAAGATTTAAAAATCATCTCATCTTAAGAATGAATCAGAGCTCCTAAGTAGATATTTTGCACTTTAGAGAGACAGTAATTTGATAAAACGCAGTTGCTAACTGTGCCAATGAGTTCAGTAGAATGTTTTTCCATGTTAAACTCACAGAATGTCAGAGCTGGAGGCAGCCCCAGGGATTATTCTGGTTAGCTGTCTTTAAATTGTACTTTCTGGAATCTTCCATTTTTCTCTTGTTATATATGGTAGAGCTGTACTTGGACAATGGTGGGAAGAGGTCCCTTGAATGGTTCAAGACAGTAGGGTGGTTGGAGCAAGGTTGAATAACTCCGTCTTTCTTTCCTCACCTTCATTCCAGTTCTCGGCTTCCATTCATATTCTTTCTTTCTTATGAGTCCTGGAGATGGCACCAGAAATTAGACATAGGGGTGACCATAAGGGGCTAAGAGAAGTGGGAAGGCATCAGAGAAATAGAATAGAAGGAAGAAAATAACATTCAGAGCAAGATAAACTGTATTTGTGAGGGCCTGGAAGCTCACCCGGGACTGGGACACATACCTGGTCTTGGTTTTGGGGAATCAGAAAGAGCAAGAAATAGAAGAGTAATTCTAGGCGGTTCAGAAAAGACTTCCTGAACTCTTCGTCACTGTCTGGGCTCATTCATTTGAGGAGAGGTGGGTAGGGTGGTAGACACAACAGTGTCCTCCAAGGTAGTGGGTGTAGCATTCTTCTTGTGGAAAACTGAGCATCAAGAGACATTGCCTGGCAGAGGCCTCCCACCTGGAGAGGAAGAGAAGACTCTTCCTATCTTTCCTTCTCCAGAGGTCACCGGGAGATCTACACTATGGCAAAGGAATTATTTTAAAGAAACTCTCTTCCACATATTACAGTGCTTTTCTGGAGTATTTCAAGAGCTGGAGTGGTGAAGGTAGAGGTACAGGTGAAACTCTGGGATCACTACCACCCAGTTATCTTTTATTTTTCCATGAAACAAATACAAAGTCATCCTTGAATGGCACATAAACTTTTGGAAAGTCCTTCCTCAATTTTTATGGTGCTTTTGGCTGCAGGTTGTAATTAGAACCTGGTTTATCACCTCATCCCCTTTTTATTTTAAATTCATGTTTTTGATGATTGATTGATTGTGTTGAGGGCTGGAAACAGGGATATTAGGAAGACCTGACTTTTGTCTTCAAGTTTCTTGGATACTAAGGGAGGGGGCAAGAGAAAAAAGGACAGAGCTGCAAGCATTTACGTAGTTAGGTTAGCAGAGTACACTATTTGTTTTTTCTGAGAGCAAAGAATAATTTACACGCCGGAGCTCCAAGCAAATCACTTACACAAAAGCGGCTGTAAGGGTGAGTGGCGCCCCCTGGAAGCAGGCTGTACAGTCCACTCTGATAACCTTGGTCATGTTGCTCCCCCTTACCTTCTGGCCATGCCACGCATTTGTGTTTCTTGCGTGGCTCCTGGTGATGGCACCAGGAATTAGATAAAGGGGTGACCGCAGGGAGCTGAGTGAAGTGGGAAGGCATCAGGGAGATAGCAGAGAAAGAAGAAAAGAACATTCAGAGCAGGGTAAACCGTGTTTTGGAGGGTCTGGAAGCTCACCCTGGACTGGAACATATGCCTATTCTTAGTTTTGGAGAACCAGAAAGGGCAAAAAATGGAAGAGTAAACTCTAAGTAAGTCAGTTGATGTGTGCTTCCTGACTACACTCTTGTATGGGAGGCCAATTATTCAGTCTCATATGTGGGTAGGTTTGGGCTATGTGTGCTCTCTGCTGCCTCCCAGAATATTCTGGCCTCCCCTGTAGCCCTCTCAGTCCTCCAGCGGCGCTCTTTATTGTCCTTTTGAGGTCCTGGTGTACTTGGAAGCTTGTTGTTTCTCTTATTCTTATTGAAGTTCTAATTGTATTGAGAAGAATTTAGGTTAGTTTGACCTGAGATGGGCTTTTGGAAGCCAGTAAGGGTGTTTCTCTTCAGATACTTAGCAGTGATTGTCTTATGAAGTGCTCTCAAGTCCACACTCCAAGAACAAGCCTATAATTTCTATTCAAATAGCCTCTGATGAGAGGATGCTTTTGTCAACTTCTGGGGCCAAGTGAAAAAAGTATATTTCAGATCTCTTGGCCTTTAGAAAAGCACAATATGCACAAATATGCTTTGGAGCATTGTAAAGGCATGAAAGACAAATAGATGAGGTGAGATGGAGGACTTGGGCTGCTGGAAAATCTTTAAGGATCTTATGCCTGCATTTATTTACTTATCCAAGAGCCATTTCCCAAACACTTTCCTTATGTGCTTGCTGGTGCTATGTACTGGCCAGCAAAGAATGAGAACAAACCAAACTCTATGCTTTGAGAATGATGCAGAGCCCAATGTGAGTGGTGTACGTACCTATCTGTGTGCACGTGTGTTGATGAGCCTCACTCATAGTGAGACCATAGGACATTTCATCCAAAGTGGGGCTTCTCTGAGGGAAATACTAATCCCTGGACAACAAGTACAAACTTGGGCTCTCCTAGGCAAGCTGAGATAAACCGTAGTCCTACACAATGCCCAGCACAGGGAAGAGCAGCAGGGCACCTGGAAAAGATCCTTTTGAACCTTCCAAATGATGTTTCCTCCATTCTTGGCTTCTTGTAGTTTCTGAGATCGTAGCTCAGGCATCTTCTCCTCTGGAAAGTCTTCCCAGTCCTGTTGCCATCAGTCTGAATTCTTCCCATATACATACTCTCCTAGCACCCTAGATTGCATAACTTTACATGCAACTGTGCAACTATTTTATTGTGTCTCTGCTTTTCTTATGGCTTGAAGGCAGGACCGTCTATGATTATTTTGCTTACCAAATAAAGATATCTAATGGTTCCGGTAGAGTGGGCTGAGTTCTGAAGTCCTGTCCCTCCCAGCCAAGTGACTGGGCACCTGAAGAAGGAGGAAGAGAAGGCCTGTGAGCAGAAACTGGGATCAGAAAATGTTGTGACAGAGGAGATGATGAGTGTGGGGTCTGGCAAAAGAACGGTACATGTGGGAGGTACAAGCGGCTCACTGTGACTGGATGACAGCAACTCCAGGGTCTAAGGTCCTATTTGCTTTGTGAGTCACACTGTGGGCTCTGGCTTACAATTGTCTCAACTTCCCTTTCCTGCATAGGATTTGACTGGATGAATTCTGAGACATCTGCAAACTACTTTGTGGTTCCCTGTTTTGGCTAATTTTTTAAGGACATTTCTCTGAATGGTTCTTATCTTTTTGTAATCATTATTTGAATCAAGAATCTCCTTAGTTTTGGAAAAATCAGATAACTAGGGAAACTCCTAAGAGAGGCTAGGGCTGGTTCTAGGAAATCTGATGTTCACACCACATGTAAAAGCAAGCTCTGTTTTGGGGCATGAAGTCACAGGTGCAGCTTCTCCCTCTTCTGGAACCCCTGCTGTGTTCCATGATCTACGGCACCACAGAAAGGCTTTTCTCTGCAGTGCATCAGGTACTAATAAGAAGACTGAAGAGTACTCTTTCTTGCGCTGAGAATGCCTGGGCTTATAAAATATGCATTAGACAAATACCATCTTCCATTCCTCTCCATCTATAGCCATTTGGTTAAACATGTGCGTTTCCTCCCTTCTGAAAAGGCTCTTTTACTTTAAGGTGTGACTTGTATGTTTTCTGGGACCCTGGACCCTGGACCCTGGACCCTGGACCCTGGACCCTGGCTGGGTCTGATACTATTTTGTCTTCTCCAGAGAATAAGGGCATGCAGTTGTACAAAGGGTCACTAACCCGAGTCCCTGTGTTCTGTAACCATGAGGCCATTTTCTTAAGCGTATGATTTGGTCCCTTGCAATCTCAGCCACTCTCGCATCCTCCGAGACCCCTGCTAACCTAGAAATTACTCTGGATAACAGCTCCCGTGTCACCTTCCCATCTCCTCCTTCACCATCTCCACTGACAAAGTCTGCAAAGGAAATGAGAACAGAGGCTCATTTGCAAAGGCAGTGACAAGAATTTGCTAATTAAAATGAAAAGCCTCAGTTCCCTGGATCAGTGAAGGAGGCTTCTGAGAGGCACCTAGAGGAAATCATTCTCCAAACTAAATGGCCTTCCAGCTGGGCCCTGATAGAGCCAGGCATCCTTCTAGCAGCAGGGAGTGGGAAACTGGGGCTCTGCAGACTTGCTCCCCAACAAAGTTTAATGAGCTCTCGGACCCATTCCTGGGAGCTCCCATCCTTTGTCTTCTGCAGTCTTGGAGCCTTACAAGGATTCACACACTTCTGCAGATTCAGTACATTTTCCAACAGTGGGCTTTGGATCAGCTTGTCAAGTGGTTTTCCAAACTAGTCATATAGTTGGCTTATCTGGGGAGGGATTAAAAGATCCCCATACCCAGCCCTCTTGAGAGAACTATTAAAAACGAATCATTGGAGGGGGTTGTGGTATCTACATTTCCTAAAAGCTGTCCAGACATTCTGTGGGGGCAAGTGAGGAGTGAAAACAGCTGATCTCAGCTGTTTCTGGATGAGGTCTTTGACAGGGTCAGAAAGGGATAGGACGTTGTCCTAGGCAGGGAGGCAGAATATATATAAGGCAGTGGAGAATCCTGAATTCTTTATGTGCTAGGGCTTTCTTATGGGGCTGCTTCTGCTGTGCCTTCCTCACAGACTGTGTGGAAGAAATAAATGAAGAGAAGATGGAAGGCTTCTGAAGGGCTTGAGGCCTAATGACATCAGCATGTCCAAGTGTGCTTGGAGGGCTGTCAGACTGGGAAACCTCATGGGAAATGTTCACCCATAGGAAAGAAGTGGCTTAGATATGTGGAGATGGTCCGAGGACCAAGGTCAGGTGCAAGGATGGGAAGATGTGGAAATATCTGACATTCAGTGCCATATTTGATTAAGTTGAATCATAAAATTGTGTCATCTGGCCATTTTTGTCCTATACAAATGTCAGTTTCATAAGTTGGGTATAATAGATCCAGCAGCAATAGGTAAGACATGAGAAAAAGGAGACCCAGAGATTGCCAGAGTCAGATTTGAATTCAAGGTTTCCTGACCACTATGCTCTGTTGCCTTGGCCAGGGAGGGGCAATATGGGTATGCATAGCAAAGAATGGGAAATGTTTTAATAAGAACCCTGGTAAAACTGATGTCTGGTAGCTAAAGGCCTGGCTTGTTCCATCACTTATTATTATCGTTGTGTTAGGTAATATTCATAACTTCAATAATCATTTTCATTTGTCAGTTCTCTGAGACCTTAGTGATCTCCTATGAAAATGAGAATGGGTTGTATGATCTTGTAGAGTCCTTTGCCCCCTTAATTCTGATAGTCTAACTAAAGTAATAATTTACATTTGTAAAGCATTTTGTAGCTTCCCGAAGTATTTTCACATTCATTATTTCATTTGATATTTTCTACAACCTAATGCTAGAAATTATTATCCACAAATCTCAGATGAAGAAACTGAGGCCCTAAGAGGCCGTAGGAAGTATTCAAGTTATACTACACTTGATCCGAGGACACAGAGCTAGAATTCAGGTTTCCTGCTTCCTGCGTAGGAGGGTTTTTCTACTCAGCCAGGCTGGACATTAAAAAGAGAAGACAACAGGAAAGTCTAGAGTTCAGAACTGACCCCTGTGGACCTAAACCCTCACTATTTTATTGCATGGTTCACACCTTGGGGACTAGAGGAAAGGATGAGCACTTGACTTGCCACTCCTTGAACATTCTCAAATCTGCTGTACAAGAACACGCAAGTCTATGGAGTTTCTAGCATTTTTCTTTATGGGAGTCAGCATGCAGTAGTGGTTAAGAACATAGACTGACCGAACTTGAATCCCTGCTCTGCTGCAGACCACCTTTGGGATTTGAAGAAAGTTCCTTAATGTCTCCACCTATGTGCTCCAGATTATAAATGGGGATAACAATAGAACATGTATTGTAGAGTTTGCATTTACATTATTCAGGATATGCTGTAGTAGCACATAAGTACACATATCTCAGTGATTTAACCCCTAAAGGCTTTATTCTTCACTCAGAAAGAATCTGATGGGGCTTGGTCGTTTATATTCATCTTGTGAAGTCTTGTGAATGTCCCAAACTCCTCCCTCCCTAAACTCCTCCCTCTCTCAGCATCTTATTTTTTGTGCCTTGCACATGCTAAATAAATGTCTACCGCTGAGCTATATCTTTAGCCTCCGGAGCCTCTTAAAAGCCTGGAGGTGATGCGTGCTATTTCCTTGAAGGATCTTCTGGCCAGAATTAGTCATATGGGCCCAAAATAATTAGAAAGGAGCCTAAGAAAATGCAAGGAAGTTCTTAGACTAGTGATAAACACCACTGGCTGTGCCAGTGTCTGTAAGTTCTTGTTAAATATACAATAAGGGTAAGTTTTAAAGACACCTTATGTTTTGCATGTTCACCGTTTAATTCTCTCACTTGAGTCTTATTTTTACTCTTGCTTATTCTTTCTTACTTCAGTCTCAGTTTCACATTTCAATCATTTCTTATTCTTTTATTTTTCGTCAGGTTTGCTTTGTCTTTGTAACAATGAACATAGAGTTTGGCAGGGATGCTAACAGTAATACATCCTACCAGCATCTAAGAATTCTACAAGCTATCGTTCCTTCACCCCGCTGCCTCTGTAGTCACCCTGTTAGGTTCTCTTGGATGCACCTTCTAATTCTTTCAGAAATTTTACCCTGGGATGTCTATAGAGTCCACTGTTTGGCCTCCTCTTGGGCTGTGATTCTTCCTCAGGAAGTGCTAACTTGAGTAGTTGGAAACATCTTGCCACTGATATTTCCTTTAATCAAATGCAAGGCACTGCATGCTTTTTACATCCAAAGTCTCTGACACATGGAATTTTATCTTTTAAGACCAACCAGTCCTCCCAGCAGCCAGCCCTAACCTAGCGAGGTGGCTGATAGAGGTCTTATTCAGGAAGATGGCCTGGACCTAAGCTGGTAAACAGGTGGATGACGCTGATGTCACCACAGGTATTCATAGGTAGGTGACACTACCCAGCCTCTGGGACTTTTCATTTTGATTTATCTAGCTCTCCTTTGGGCAGGCTGTAGATGGTCCCTCCACTCCTTCCCTTTATGAGAAGCATTAAGAAGTTCATGCAAAGATGGGCATTCTTGTCATCTTTTGAATGGAATCAGCTGGAAGGTCATTTGCATTTTTTCATAGGCTGGATGAGAATTCCAAAATCTGAAAAGAGAAGCCTATTTCCCTGCTGAATTGGCTTGGATTGCTGCTGGGAAAGTTCTTGGAGCCTCAGGAAGTATCAGGACTGTGATTCTCTGCTCTAGGACCATCTTTCTAAAGGTCGACAGATGCCATTCTGGGGACCTTTGGTAGGGTGTGTTAGGGGATGTCTCTGCAAAGGGACTTCGTTGGTTTGCAGTGTTGAGGCCATAATGACAGTATGCTCAATACCACACACATCTAATCCCCCTCCTACAACCTCTAGGAAGGCTGTTTCTTTCACATATGTCTTAGCCCTTGTTATGGTTTGTGTCTAGATGTCCCCTCAAAGCCTCAGGCAGTCATGGGGAAGGCAGACTTTTCAGAGGTGGCTGAATCTAGAGTTTTGATTGATTCATGGTCCAGTGCTGAGATTAAGGGTGAGAGTGCTACATCTGCTCTAGGGTGGGTAGCTGCCATACAATATAAGGAACAGAAAGATTCTCATCTCATTTGCATGTTGCTTTTGCTGTTTTCCACTGCCATGAGCTGTTGCCCCTCTGCCATGTGCCATTCTGTCTTGGAGCCAGCCATCTATGTACTGTAACCTCCACAAGCTTTTTCTCCTTTCACACTGAATGTTGGGGATTTTGTTCCAGCACTGACAGAAAAGTAACTAAAACATCCCCTAATCTTACAAGTGGTCTGATCCCTGTTTGAGTCCCAGATTGAGGCCCCTTTGCCTTTTCTTCCTCTGAAGGCAGGCCTGGATTTGTAGGTCCTTCTCTTGCCTGTGGCCTACACCACTGTTTCTGAGAATTTTCTGTTTGATTGTGTTATGGCTTATTATCCAGATGTTCCTCCAAAGCTTTATGTTGTCTGGGGTTTTGGGAAGTGACTGGATCATGGTGTGTGATACTGGATTAATCTATTGATGGGTTTATAGCTGAGTGTGATGTTGGGAAGTGAAGCTGGGGAGGGGGGGTCACTATAGGTGTGATCTGCCTTGATGGCTACTGCTTTTTGCCTGACCATGTCGCAGAGTGTTTCTCCTCTACTATGTCCCTCTACCTTGAAGGCCACTCTACCTTGAAGCCAGCTGATTATGGACTGAAACCTCTACAAACTGTGAACTAAAATAAACCTTTCCTCCTTTAATTGTGGATTTCAGGTATTTTGTCCCAGCAATGACTAACTAAAACAAGTTGATTCTGCAGTAGTCCTTGTTCCAGGGTAGAAAAACTACAATCTCATTTCTCTGCTTACAGAAGTGGTGTTATTATTACTCATGTCTAGATGTGCCCCCAAAGCTTCATGTGGACATAGGTGGGGCTTTTTCAGGATGCCTGGATCTAGAGTGTGTGATGCTGGAATTGATACGGTGCAGTGCTAGGATCAAGGGCACTAGGATTAAGGGTGTGAGCGCTACTTGCTCTAAGTAATCTGGATAAGATATAAGGTATACAAAGATCTGTAGTCATCCATTGTTGCTTTGCTACTTTCTGCCTGCCATGAACTGCTTCTCCTCTATGATGTCTGTCTGCCATGCTGCACTGCCTTGGAACCAGCCAATTATGGACTGAAACCTTTACAAACTGTGAGCTAAATAAACCTTTCCTCCTTTAGCCTTGGGTGTTGAGTATTTTGTCTCAGCAATGAGGAAAGTAACAAAGACAACTGATAAGCAACATATGACTGGAACCATTTGAGCAAGATTTATGAGATTCTAGATGTTCCCTCTCAAGAAGCTATGACTTTTGTAGTAACAAGGCACGATTCTTTAGATACAGTGAACACTCTGGGATGCACTCATTAGAGGTAAAGTATTTCTCTGGTTAGAATTATTAAGGAATAAGCCCTTCTGTGTTGTCTTAAAGAATAGATTTTAATATTAATTTCTTCACAATGTGTAGAATATGACTATTAACATGTTCCTGGTTTCAGAATCATTTTTTCTCCAAAGAAACAGGAAAGGAAAAGAGGCCAACATTTTCCTCTCTGCTAGAGTATATGCCATGTGACTATCTTTGGCCTTGGAAGACATTTTGTGCGTCACTTGTCATTCTGGTTCTGATGAGCAGGACATGAGTTGTCTTATCACATTTCCCCTCTGAATGTACCCACAGTTTGTTTGGACGCATGAGACTTCTCTGATGATCTTCTAGTTTGTGCCTATTTCACAACTCTAGGGTAGCCTTAGATGTTTCTGGAGAACTGGATCTTATTTTGCATAGACCCTGCTGAATTTAACTTGTGGAATATGGCCTGAATTGTGTGGGAGGCTTTACCTATCTTTTTAGTCTAGGGGCCAACAAAGGAGATTAGGTTGATGTTTGTCTTCTGCACTTATTTCTGTCTTCAAATTGGATATGCTCAACCAGGTAAGGCCATTTGTTGACCTTGCTTTTAATGCCTACATTAGTTCTCTGGAGCCTTTCTGTCCTCAAAGTTGCCTGGAGAAGTGGGAGGACTAAGAATAGTAAGACAGAACAAAGACTTCTACTTCTATAGGGATGGGGGCAGGGACTAAAGGTGATGGCTGGAGTGCTTAACTTTATCTGTAACACTCTGATTGTTCTACAAAGAAAATATAGTCACGTATCACCTGTGTAATTAAAAATTAAATCAAGGGCTAATATGAACACTTAGATCTAAACATCAACATGAATAGAAATTCTGAATATGATAAAACACACTGGATTGAATTAAACCCAAAATGCAACAAAACCCTACTTTAGTGATTTGTAAGAGAGTTTTCTGTTCTTATTTTCTTCTACTTTGATCACTGAATATTTGATAATATCAAGTCAGTTTTATTCAAATTTTATCTCAACAGATGTGAAAAATGTCTTTCCAATATCTGAGGTCACAAGGCATCCCAAGGAAATGACCAGAGTGGATTCCCACGTTGGTAGTACTTGGTCTTAATTTTTGTAGCTCATTTAATAGGTATTTGGTCATTCTTGTATGATTATTTTCTTTTTTTTTTAGGTAAATGATAAAATGATTTTTTCAACAGTAAAAGATTCATGTGGATTTTGATTGAAACTGCACTAAATGTGTTCTTTTTGGCAGAACTGGTATTTTAATTACAATGATATTTATTCTGTGTTACAGCTTCCCACTTATTCCCATCTTCTTTGAGGTCCTTAGATAGCATTCTATAGCTTTCCTCATATGGGTTCTACCCATTTCAGAAGTTTATTTATAAACTTCATATATTTGGTACTGCTAGTGTGAGTATGATCTTTCCTGTTGTGTTTTCTAACATATAATTGATGCTATATTAATGAATGAATTAATTCATTAGTTCTTTCTGTAAGTGTGAATACAGAAGACAATCATTTTGTATCCTTATTTCATATCTTTGACTTTACTAAATTTTCTTATCAATCTCAATAGATTTTGGCTTATTAGGCATTTGCCACTGATTGTAGTCATTTTGAGCTTTTACAAAAGTAATTTTGGTGGTTTAAAATATGTATTCAAATTATTTTACATTGCATTTATAAAAAGGATGAATCTTAGTCCTTTCCCTTTAAATCAGGGCTAAACTCAGCGAATCTATTGTAATCTGCAGAAGCTAATAGAGGTGATGCAGTGAACTTTAAAGTTTAGGTCAGAGAAGATAATTTGGTTTCCCCCAGGATACTTGGAACACTCACTGTGGATGAAGGTAAGGGCCCTGTAATGAATCTGACTACTCTACGACATTCATGTTGGAGACCTTCACTGGGTGGCCCATCTGATCTCTCTACGAAGAGCCAGTGTCAACAACAGGTATATGAATGAATCATCTTGGACATACAGCCCAGACAAGGCTTAAAGATGACTGCAGATCTAGCTGATATCTGAACATGACCACATGAGAGACTCTAAGAAAAAACTATCCAATGAACCCTTTCTGAATTCCTGATCTACAAAGTAAGGAACAAGTAAAAATGGTTGTTTGGGGCTAATTTGTTACACAGCAATGGTAAATGTAGCAATCATCTCCTCTTTTTACTTGTTGAATTGCACTAGCTGCTTTGGCATCAGCCAAAATTATTAAATAATAGCAATGTTGTAGACATGTATGACTTTAATAGAAATGCACTTAGAATTTTCATTATTATTTAATACACTTGCTATCGATATTAGGCATTTTGTAGTAATACAGGACTCTAAATCCTTGGTGGCCAAGGGCCACAAAAGTTTGTTTTATCATATACACAAAGTTCTGGGAATTCAAGCAATCCTCAGGAGCAACTATCATCCATATGATGATTCAATAATTCAAGCTGTTGGAGACCCCCTCATCCTGTAGTTTGACCTTCTTGATTAGTGAGGCAAGAAAAGAAAATGCTTGAGGATCTCTCACCAACAATTAAATAACTTGATATAAAATTAATGCATATTAGTTCTATTCAAGCTCATTGGCCAGAACTTGTCACATAGCCCCAACTAATATCAAGGATGGTAGGAAGGTATAATCTTTCTTTATGCTCAGATGGAGTATATAAATGGTTACAGGTGAACACTAGTAATACCTTTTAGTCGGTATTTTAAATCTCATCTTAACACATTATCCTATAATTATTAACTCCTTAGATTGTTATATTTAATCAGAAATTAAGATTAAGTTGTGTCAAATGTTTTTTTCAGTATTTACTAGGATATTTATATATCTTCTTGCTTTTCCTATAGACTCATATTGAATTTTTAAAAAATTCCTGTCATATAGCCTACTTGGACATGGTATATTATTTGTAAAATGTAGCTAGATGTAATCATTAAAATTTAGTAGAACGTTTTGCATTTATAAATATGACTGGTCTAGAGGGACTAAGTGTGGATGTGTGTCACATTTTGTATTTGCACTATTTTAGCTTCATAATAGTCATAATAGGGACATTTTACCTGCATTGTTTTGGCATAGGACATAATATATAAGAATTATGTTTTTCTTTGAAAGTTTAAGTTCACCTATAAAAATATATGTTTGTATATTTTTCAGGATGGGATAAGCAACTTAAATTTGTTTTTCTCTGATAACTGTTCTTCTTGGGTTTTCTGTTTCTTGAGTGAATTTTGGTAATATTCATACATTTCCATAATTATCTACTCAATCAAGATGTTAAAATATACTGCTTGAATTATTCATATGTCTCTTTACAACATTGCATAATTTTGTTATTTACTATTAGAACATTTTTCTGTTTCCTGATTTTGAGTATTTGTGTTTTTATCTTGGTTAGAATTGTCAGTAATTTATTTTGTTGGCTACAGTAATAACAAAAAGTTCTTGGATTCAGTTATCAAGACTGTTGGTTTTCTGCCTTAGTATTTATTGTAAAATGTCTCTCTTTGCTTGGCATGGACTTCATGTCATAGGCAGCTTCTTCTCTGATTCCTCAAGGTGAACCTCTGCTTTTGAACTCAGTCTTTTCACGTGTCTGGTGGTGCTTCCCCATTTGTTCATCCTTACAAGGGGGAGTTCTGACTTTACTTAGAGCTGGGAGCTGCCAGAGAGAATTGTGGAGGGGACCAAAAGGAGAGGGAGGGAGAAGCTGAGGTCTGCTGTTACTTCCTCTGCCAGTTCTGAAATCTGACAGCCTGTGAGGTCACGGGGTTTAGCAGAGCTGGTGAAGGGCGCTAATGCCATACACATCAGTGTGGGAGAGGGTTGGGTCTGCATTTAGTGTCGGATGAAAACCCCACCTCGCCATCCACGTCTTTTCCCTGCACAGTGTAGTCCATTAGGAACTAGCTGCCTACCTGGCTTATCAGGATACACGTCTTGCCAAAGATAGGCTGGGGATAAGTACTGCTGCAGGCTCCTGATTCTTGTGCATGAATTCTTGATAAGGCTCACAATGGGGTTCTACAAAGGACCCTTTACTGCCCTTTTCACTGTCTACTAGGCAGGCTTGCCAAGTATTTTCAGCAAAAATGTGGGATGGCAGGACTCCTGTCCTCAAATACAAGCAGCAAATTAACTGCATGACACATTGGATGAGCCCAAGATTGAATAAAACCTCTTCCACCTGAGTCACTTCATACGAAGTCTATTTTGTCCTTGGATTAAAAGCTTAACAGGACAGCTGGCAGCCCTCCATGGGTGTTGGCAGATTAACAGCTGGAGGATGGGATATAGTGAATAGTTTAAGCTTAGTTCCCAGGTAGCATCCTTCTAAAAGCAAAAACTGAGATGATATTTATTTGGAAAGATGATTCCAAGAAGTAGTGAGGGAGAGGGGTATTAATTAGGGAGGAAGGGAGCAACAGTATGATACGTGCTATTGAGTTGCCTACTTCTACAAAAGTCTGTTTTTTGGTTTTTTTTTTTTTTTGTCTTTTTGAGACAGGGTTTCAGTATGCAGTTCAGGATGGCCTTGAACTCACTTTGTAGCTCAGGCTGGACTCAGACTTGAACCAGTCCTCCTGCCTCTGCCTCCAAAGTGCTGGGATTATAAGTGTGTGCCACCATCCTTGGTTTACAAGAGTCTACTCATTCTGGGACTATTTGAAAAGTTACAAGAAAAATAATTCAGCACTGCCGTTAGAGGAAGCAGGAAGCACTGCTGTACAGCCTCAAGTCTCCTGTTGGTCAAAGGTTGTAGCACGGAGCATTAATTCCCCTGCATTTCTAGGTAGCACATGCAGGATCAGAGACCATGGAGCAGGAAGCAGGCAATGCACAGCCTGTCCAAAGGGAAGAACTGTCTGTACACTTCCCCTGCATGAAACCTACAGAAGCCTGGCTGCAAATGATCAACACAGCCATGGATAAGTTAAAAGATGAGGTCAAGAATACTTGCAGTAAGTGCAGTAGGTGTTTGCTTTGCTTAGTCTTGCAGGTATTCAACTCACAATAGGCTCTCACCTTTCCCTTCCTTTCTCTGGGGTGCTCCAAGCAGAAAGGAGGCTTGAGAATTAAAATCCTTAACACATACCTCAGCAAGTTTCTCCCTGCCATTCTGGTTTTTCTTAACGTCCTTTCATCTCCTAGGAAATAAGGAATGGACCATTGACCAATTTTCTGAGTGAGTAAGAACCATCTGGAATAGCACCTGGGAGGGATGAACCACTTCATTCTCTCTGAGGCTTCTTTTAGGTAGCAAAACATGATTCAGCATCAGACACTGATTATGAATCTCATTGCAGCTTCTTGTGTCTTGTCAGAGGAGCCCTCCCCCTCCACAATTCACTGCCGAGTGTGGTCACAGGTTCGCAGTCTTGACTACATTTTTGTAGGTATGTTAGATGAAAGTGGGAGGACATGGAGTCAGTTTTCACTGTAACCTGGGATCAAGTTTTCACACTTCTTGCCCCAGCTTCCTAGAAGGACGTACTGATCTTTTATGTAGGCACATATGGTTAGTTGGTGAGGCTTCTCTTCTTTCAAAAGGAGGTGGTGATCCTCTTCTTTGCTCAGCTGCTCTTAAAGTGAGGCTCCAAATTTGACAAACAACTCAGGGTGGCTACTTTGCTGGTTATTGTCTGGCATAAAAGCCTCTGTCACACTTATGGACACTCACAGAGGAGAGCAATGTAATGCTCAGGCAGTACAATGCTCAAGATTCTGCAAACCTATATCTGGATTAGGTCTGGTTTGTAGAGGAATGTGTAGCTGGGTCCCTTCCTTTTGACCCTTCAGTCAAGAGCTTTCACTGAGTTGATCTATGGATGAAGCCACTTGAGCTTCAAGGAGGGAAATGTATTGTGTTTTGCTGAGGATTTTGTTGAAGCCAGCATTTTAGGGAACACATAGAAAATAATTTCATCCAGACTCTATAGCAGGAATGCTTATATTTATAATGTATGATTGCTTAAGTTTACCCTTCTGGACAATGAGTTGACTAACTGATCACATTGTCTTTGTTTTAGGTGGTGGAAATATTAAGTTTTTGAGCCTCTTGATCTATGGTAGATTTTTGGGATTGATCCTGTCCATGGTATTATCTTATCTGTCCTGCCCTCATTTTCTTACGTGCCGATATTTTTATCTTTTTAGGTAGTTGGCTTTTCTATGTATAAAAGTAATATAAAATTGAGGAACTAGAAATTTATAAATAAAATTTACTCATGTTTCTTATAATAGGAGAGTATCACTGTATTTTGATACAATTTTAAGGCATTTATATATTCAATTTATTTTCCCTGTGCATCTATAGTTTTCTTCATGTTTTCCGTCTATTCATCCATAGACTCCAAATGTCCTTGAATCAATAAATGTTATTTCAATGCCCGTTCTATGAACTGTGAAAACTGAAACCTTCTCATTTCTACTGACTTCCAGAGGGTTATCATCTCATACTACCAGGGGGTTATCATACTTCCAGGGGGTTATCATCTCATAGTTCATCTCACACTTCCAGTTGTTCCGTTTGTGGGTGCCATCTATCTGTAGGTTCCATGTTCTCTACCACATGTCAATGGAGATTGCAGGCTCAGTTCCTTTGCTAAATTTCAAGAGAAAAGCACCTAGGCCAGGGCTTGGAGGAGAATAGCTACTTTTGCTAAAGATTAAGTGCTCAAACACTTTTCTAAAATTAGCCACAGTGGATTTCTTCTTCTATTTCCTGACTTTGTTTTTTTCTCTGGACCCTTTTTTAACACACACAAACACTGACAAAAAGAAATAAACTCTCTTTTCTTTTCTCTTGCATGGCAGGTTGGTGAACTCCTGGCAAAGATCCATGTGTCTGAGGGCTTCTAAGTGGTCTAGGGAATTAGGGGAAGATCTTAAGCCAAACCAGACCTACAGAGCAGTCTAATCAAACTGTTCCTAGATTAGAGGAAGCCAAGACTGAAGGTTCAGCTACACAGGCAGGCTTGGCTATGACCCACTTGGGCAGCCAATAGATGTACAAAGGAAACTATGCCTCTCTTCAGAGCTGGAGCACACAGAATGGGGTGTCCCTCGCTGTTAATGATGGCCCCAAAGCTAGGACAGCTTCCTTAGCCTTGCTGTGGGAACGTGTATTTCTTGATGGACTCAAAGTCCCTTAGTCTCAGGTTCAGTAGTACTGGGAGGGTGTCAGGGAAGATAAATGACATTTACTTAAGCAAAGTCCTTAGAAATATCACCACAGTACATTGTTAAGTGAAAGGACACATGTCTCTAAATAACTATCATCTATCTATTATCTATCATCTACTTATCTATATCTATTTATCATCTATCTATCTACTCTATCTAGCTAATCTATCATCTTCTATCTAGTTTGTTACCATTTATGTAGAAAATGTATATATATTTATATATGTATAGAAAGATCTGGATGACATAAAATATTAAAAAGTACTTTTAGTTGGGAACTTTCACTTTATCCTTCAAAATATTTTTATTGAGTCCTGTTAAGTGAGTATATGCTACTTTTATAATTTTGCTTTAAAAAGTATTTCTATTTGGGGGGATATGATTCCCCACATTATTTTTGTTAAAGAGATTATGTAAGATTTTTTTCTTTCTTTCTAATTTTCTTTTCTCAGAATCATCAATTACAGTTATGGCTAAAGAATAATTATATCAGGCAGAATAAGTAAGGTTAATGTGACCAAGGACAAAGTGGCAAGGATAACTAGTTGGCTAGACACCAGGTTCTCCACTTAAGACCCACACAGGGAAGCACTTACTCTCCAGGTTCTGTGTCTTGGGGGATTGTTGGACACTATACCTAGATTCATCAGGCATAGGAACCCTGCCAAGTTCCCAAGGGTGAAAGAAAACAAAGTGGACCCTGAACCTGAGCCCTGCAGCTTATGCTTATATCTGGACATGTATAAAGAACGTGGGAACAGTAAACTCCAAGGAGTTCATTCTAATTGTTTATTCTGACTTTCTAGACAATAGAGAACATAGGCATCCAACTCAGAAATTGACAGCCTTACCCTAGCTTAAAAACTGGCTTGTCCTTTTCCTCTTGAACTCCTTTCTGTCCCTCTCTAACAGCTACAGCATTTTAAACAGCGCTTACCCAACTTTAGCCTGTAGTGCAATCATCTGGGATACTTGTTAAGTATACAGACTCCTGGCTGCCATCCTGGGCCTACTGAATTAGGCTTGGCATGTTTAAATCTTTCCCAGGTGCAACAGTGTAGGCAACCTGAACATCACACTTGATATTGGAGTGTTAAAGGCTGCATCAAACATTAATAATTTGGTGTTTAATCTCAGCATTCCCTGGAAAATTGAGAAGAGAGGTCTATTTCAAGAGGCGGAATCCATATCCCTTGATTCTGAGTAGTCCTTGTCTAGTGGGATGTTACTGATATGATTTAAGCAAAGGATCACAAAATACTTTGCAACTGGGTTTTTTCTTTTATGCTCCTGCCATCACCAGAAGAAGTGTACATCTGGGCCAGTTTGTTGGTCTCACTGATGCAAGATCAGACATACATGAAGTGGGGTGCACCAGCTAATGCATGAGGCCTAGAATAAAGCCATTGGCCAAATCATTATTGATCCCAGCTGAGATTAGTGAACTCTACCTTCTGAAGTTGAGTCCCAGCTATTATAAAAGTCTGTTGTTTCAAGTCACTGTGTTTTGGGGTGATTTCTTGTGCAGCAATAGCTAGCTGATACATCTGGGTAGCTTGTGCAGACCTTGACCTTGTGATGTTGTAAGAGCTTAAAACTGTGTGCTTAATAAATGTCCCTGTGATCTAATGCCAGTGCTCTGTAGATTATGCTCCAGAAACACTGCATTATACCCAATCCTTTCTGTCAGCTCAGTGTATACTCATGGGAAATCTCTTGATCTTACTGACCCTTGACTTTTTCATTTGCTAAGAGGGGATAATATGTGTTTCCTGTGTTGTAGCTGTAAAAATTAAATAAACATACATATGAAGAAAATTAGTTGACTATAGGATTTTTTTTTCCTTCTACAATTTGTTCCCATCTCATACCCACCCAACCTCAGGAAGACACCAGTACAAATATCTTAGGAAACATGGATCTCAGGGTCACAGCTTTATTGTATAGATTTTTAACACAGCCATATTACAAACATTGTCAGGGAACATTTACAAGAATAAATAAGATGGACTTGCAGGTGTAAAAAGATTACACTTCACTGTAATGTACAGTCAAAAATATATCTGATATTCATTGACCTGACATTATTTACCTTCTGCTTTTTTTAAGCTAGAATTGGAAAGAAAAAGGAAAAAAAAAAAAAAAAAAAGAACATTGACAGCACAGTGCTGGCTCCTTTTAAAAGTTGATTTATTTTGTTTTCTCTTCTCATACGTGCTTTATCTATCAAACACCCAAACTGTACAAGTGCAGGCCATTGGGATTTGTGGAGGAGGCTGCAAATAATGTGGAGACTTTGGTCTCATGCAATATCATATGCCCCATCGGTATGAAAATGTCAGCCTCCATGGAGATGAGTAGAGGCCGTGTGATACCTGTTAGACAGCTATGAGGGTGACCAGTGACCAAAGCAATGGTAGAGGTCCCAACTCTGTCTTTGATTGATCTATCCACTAGGCTACAGAATGAAAAGAGAAGATAAAATAGTGCTTTTGAGTCTGATTACCAGTATGGGTTACCTTGAGTTAACCTGAGGAAACCCAAGATTCCCCCCTAGTGATGAAATACATGCACTAGGAATTTTTAAAATCTTGTGTCCACTGGGTCGCTGTGCTTTTGAAATCTGTGCCAACAGGCCTTGAGTGGGGAACTGGGTAGAATTACCTGCTGGATGTAATGAACATGGTAAGTAAAGCCCCGCTCTGGGTCCTGCTTCAACTTTATTTGGTCTGGCTATTTCTGGTGGCCCTGTTGGCCAGTGGGTTCTTATCAGAGATCTCAGAGGGCATCAGGTCTATGGCAAGCAGCTGTTTTTTCTAGTTTAGTGTTTGGTGATAACCAAGCTTGGATGAGCCCAGGATTTGAGGCCAGAGTAGCACCTTGGCCAGTGTGTTAAGCAGGCTCAGATGGGAGAGCAGGAAGCTTCGACCTACACAAGTAAAGCTTGACTAGACTGCAGGTATAAATGAGTTTAAACATGATCCCAGATCTGCAGGATATCCCCCACCTCATGTGGAAATGACCAAAAAGCCATTTCAACAACGCTTGTTCTGCCCTTGAAAGTGACACCTGGGCTCTGGCAGACAGCTGCTGAATTGGTAGCTCATCCTCTCTGGCAGTCAGCAAGTTCTTCCTCCCAGCTCTGAAGTTTCCCCCATTGTTACTGGTTCCATTCACAGGAATAGCTCAGGACTAGCAAATTGTGCTTGACTTTATCCAGTAATCTGCTGTCCTAGAGAAGATATGGGTGCTAGTATTCTCCCTGACCCTCAGAAGCCTGATTTTACTTAGAATGACACTGTGTTGTGCACCTTCCCCACCAAGCCTTCAGAAAACTCTGCGGGCACTGACCCAAGGAAAACCATATGCCATTAATCTTCCATGGGAGGAAGTAAAGTACGGTGGGCTAGGAGAGTTTGTCAGACCATCATATGAGGCCTACCAGTTTTTATTCACAAACCCAAAGGCACTGAAATACTTGTACAAGATTCAATTTAGCAATTTTATCAGTTTATTCCTTCTGTCTCTTCCTCCCCCAAACCCAAGAGTTCTGCTCACCAAAGTACCATGAACTACCCTGAGCTCCAGGCTTTTATACTCATACTTTTTTACCCAATGCTCCAAAGCCCCTAGCCTTTTCTTTTTTTGTGCATTCCAGTCAAGAGCTAAAGTCTATATCCTACCACCCAGAGCAGACCTCAGATACATACGGAAGCCTCATGGTTATTCAGCCCTCAAAGCTTTTTCCAATAGATCCTGTTTCATCCTGACACTTCCTGTATCTCTAGTGAACCACCAACAAACCCTTAGATAGATCGCCCACCAGACTTGGAGGGTTACTACTGTGAATGCTGATTTCTCCTCTTGGAGACCTAACATTCAGGGGTGGACCTCATAAGTGAATATGTTCTCTTTGATATATTTTTCTATCTCTTCTGCAGTGGGGCAAGAAGTATGAAAGAGATGGTTTTGATTTCTCCAAGACAGTTGAATAGTCAGTTTCATGCAAAAGTCTGCCCTTGGTTACCAAGAAACTAAGACTGTTTATGTGCACAGATATGGCAAAGATATCTGATCTGTACTTCTGGGGGTCATATTTATGAGCCTGAAATATGTGTCAGAGGAAATCGGAGCTGACTGTCTACATGGACCTCCCTTCTTGCTGCTCAGACAGTATATGACCTCAGAGGCAGAATCCTGGTAGGTGAAGCCAAAACTCTGTATTTTATAATTCCTAGATACATATGCAAGGAAAACCCCCGAGAGGGAGGCTTTGAATGGGAGTACACAAACAAGATTGAATCTCAGGTGTTTGTCTCTAGTCGGATTTACTTTTCTTATTTCTCTGCTGTACTTGACTGTGATTTGGAGCTGGTCAAAAGCTGAAAAGGGACTGATGTTGGTTTTGTGAGGGGAAAGGTAAGTCAGGAAATCAAGGCTTTGAGCTGATATGACCATCCATGGTCTATACTGTGACATACTCTTCAGCTTTGTTTGGCAACTTGTCCCTGCAAATTTTGGCCCAGTGCAGTCTATTGACTTTGGCTTAGGATCAACATCCTGCTTATGCTTACCCTTGAGTTCACCTACGTCTTCCACAGAAAGCCCTGATTCAGCTTGTTGCTGATGGCTTTTCTGACCAGCCCAGGAGTGGCCAGGTGCAGACTAAGGAAAGGTAGCTTTCTTCGATTCTGTCCTTAGGCAGTGAGGTCTGAGGGAATGATCATTTCTTTCAGTGTTTCTGAATCTGGGCTGGCAGTCATTGCTCCAGAGATGACATGATAGGTGCCAGGATATTCCTACCTGGGCTTCACTTCTGTTGTGTGCAGAAGTCTTGCTAGGTTGACACTTCCGTATACTCTATAGGGCTCACACCAGAGAGGTGGAGACATGGATTCTGGTAAGGAATATAAATATGACCAGAAATGGAAGATAAGCATGACTGGTCAGAGTGAAAACGATGATCACTTTTCACTGAGATTTTTCCCCCAAAAAGCTGTATGTTTGCCCCATTTCTTCCCCTGCCATATCAGAGAAGTGATCAAATAGTCCATAAGCATCCTTGACTCTGAGTATTCATTGGCTTCTAATTTCCTGGCCTTGCCTTCCTATTTTCTTGTGTAATGACCCCCAAATCTATTCCTTATAACCTGGCTGAGATTTCCCTTTGCATGCTTATTTTTCCATGAGTTGTTTGGCACACCATTCTATAGCCAAGAAATGGCAAGGCAAGGGTTCATACCAAAGACTGATCTCTTTCTGCCATCAGTCTATCCCTCACCAAGGGATGCACTGTACCGTAATCATTAGTGCTTCCTGATAGTGTTCCTGCGGAATACTGCATGTTGTAGGAACACAGTGAATGTATATTAAGGTAACTTGAGAGGCTTTGTAGGCCTCCCAGTCCCTCATGCAAAATGTGTTCACAGAGTTGCCCACATTAGCAAATAAGGGGCTCCACCTAGACAGTGGATCCAGCTTCCCTTTTGTTTTAAGGGCTTTGTGATACCACCCCCTCACCATGCCAGATGGGCAAGTCCTCATCATTCTACTCTGCTAAAGTGTTCCTTTCAGCACCCAACCAGAAGAGACCTTAGTTAAACTTAACCTGGGAATAGTGAGGGCAGGGTACTCCCACACCAAAGGATCGGCCTACAGGAAGGCCAGGTGGTTTTGATCCTGAATCTGGAATTAGCCTTAGTGGGGATGTAGCAGGTCTGTTATTATGTCATAGACTGGGATGTTATTCTCTAAGGTCCATACAAGTGGGCTGAACAGATCAAAACTACATAGGGTACATTTTTAAAAAGTATTTATAGAGTCATGTTGAAACTTATCAGTTTAAGTTAGGAAGTGGAATGCAAATGTCGCATGAATTATTAAAATATGAGACTATAAGGGAGTGTTATACTTACCATTGGCTTTGCTGGGCTCACCAAAATCCAGAGTTACTTGTTCCACTCCAGTCTTTGCTGTTATGAGTAACCCCAATGGGAAAATCTGAGACACGATGGTGGAAAAATATTGTCTTTTGGTCCGAAAAAAATAGTTTAATTTCTGGCTTGCTCATTTACTGGAAACGGAGCTGTGAGCAAGTGATTTCCCTCTGGGAGACTCTGTTTCCTCAGTAAAGTGGGGATATGGTAATCACAAGTACTCTTCTTAGGAATATTGGAAGAAATAAGCCCATATATTACAGTCCCCAGCTCAAGGTCAGCTACTTCCATGTGACGGTTGATATCTGGTGGGCAATTCTCGGGTCACATGCGCAGAGGAGGCCTACACCCTGAAGCAAGCTGGTGTCTTTCTTCCCATAAAGGGAGGTTTCCTGTGGCTGTCTAGAGGCCTAGAGGTCCCTGGCTGGCTCAGGATCTTCACACCAGCTGAGAGAAAAGACACAATGTTGTCATGAAGCTGAGATATATTCTGAATCTATCTAGGCCATAGACACACACGAGGTGGGGAGGGTTTCTGGCTTCTTGTTAATTCCTTGCATCTCCTCCAGATGGGGTCCCACGGGAAGATCTTTGCTAAGGGAGGGCACTCTTTGGCACCTTGTAGATGAGTGTACTTCTGTTGTGGAGAGCATTAATACTAGTTTCCTCTGCTCATAGAAGGGTGAGCCTACCTTATTACTAAGGTGAGGGGAGGAGATGTGGTACTTGTTTAGGAGATTTCCTGGGCAAGTTATCAAGTCCAAATTCTGGGCACCGTTACCTGATCTCATCCAAGCCCTGCCTTAGAGCCTTCCTGTGGGATCCTACAGGAGTCACCTCTATCCATGAGCCTCAGTTCCTTTTGTGTACACTACCCTAAGACCACATCACTCCTCTGCCTTCTTTGGAGAGTGGTTGAATCATGACAAAATGAGGGAACAAGCTGGCCTTGTTGGGTTAACCCACGATGGCCTGAATTTTTATGTTTCCTTTTTCTTGCAGCCACCCTTAAATTTCTACCATTTGAAATGATAAAGTCCCCTCTCATTTTTAGGTGGCATCTATTTCATCCTTTCATGAGCAGAATAAATCCTAGGGATTGTGCTAAATAGCCCTGTATTCGCCTGTCTGGATGAGCCAAGATCTCAGGAAATAAGAGACAACAGGCTGATATACCATGCTGCAGAGTCCTTCAGGCTGGGAAGGCCAGTTGGGGCAGTAGGCTGGAGCCAAAGGAAGCCAGCAGGATCAGTGGGGGTTGGGCCCTGGGGACCTGCTCAAATACCCCTGGGATGAGGCCCATCAAAGGAGAAGAGTGAGTTAGTCCTGCGGGTCCTTTGCCTGCCTTTGCTTTGAGATTTCCTTTTGAACTTCCAAACTGACAGCCCTTCCTTGATCAAGTCCGGTGTCCCTGGACATCTAGACAGCTCCAGGGCCTATGCCAACGGAGGCAGCTTTCTCGGGCTGCTTTCATGTCCCATCTTAGTGAGCTTGGAGGCCTGGCTTGCTGACCCCGCTCTGTGGTAAAGCAGAGATCCTGGGTCTCTTACAGGAACAACATCTCATGATCCACTGCCTATTTTGTCCCAGCCACAAAATAATGAGCAGAAAGACAAATAGATACAATATTAAAAAATAACACGCTTAAGGGAAGGTTTTCACAGTGTCTGATTAAAGGAAAAGAGGCAGCCCCACTGGCCTCTTTAGCACTGGGGTGATCACATCACTGTGAAGCTTTGCTGGCTTCTTGTTGACCACAGGACAACATCTGCCCTCTCTGTGGGGCATCTGTCTTCCTGACCCTAGCTTACTTCCTGCCTTTCCTCCTGCGCTGCTATGCTCCTGCTGGGCTGACCTCCCATCTTCTGCCCTTCCTGATGCCTTTTCATGCCTGTTTGCAATTGCACATACTGACCCATTGCCTTGAATTTCCTTTTCTTCCTTTTCATACCTGATGAGACCTAGATGGAAAATGAATGCTACTTCCTTCAGGGAGCCCTAGGCAGAGTGAGGCTCTCAAGTATGTAGGTCCATGAAACACTCATGCACTGCACTGCTATTGCATTGTGGTTCAATTTCTCCAGTACACAGTGAGCCTTTAGGGGCACGAACTGTGCCTTATTGAATTTTGTGCTCCTCATACCTTTTTCAGGGTTAGACCAGCCTGCAAGATGGCGCTTCTTAGATCTAAGGACACCTGAATCTGTCAGATATTGTACCTAACCACTGGCTAGAGACCAAGGTAGAGAGTGTCCCTGGCTGGCTCCCTCATAGCCTGAGGGAGTAGGAGAATTGTTTTTCACAGGAAGAAGAAATTAGATGAAACTAGCTTTCCAGGGTAACAGGGAATGAGTTACTAAAATATATCCGAGATTTTGGGCTTTGCAGAAGAACTGGAGAAAGAAAACTAAATTTCCATTCATGAAGTTCTCTGTTCAGAAACTCCTAGCCTTATTTTCTTCCATTAAATAATTGCTTGACTGAGAAAGTATAAAGAAAACAGTTCAGAAAAGTTCTGTCATCTTTGTCTGCCTTTTTGGGGCCCAGAATTCCATCATTGAGAAAGATTCCTCAGTTTCCACAAATGCAAAATGGAGATGATAAGAGCTCGCTGCTGGGGCTAGTGAGACTATGTGAGACGTCATATGGAAGGTGTCAAGCATGGTGCCTGGCATATAGGAGACACTTAGCAGATGCTGGCTCCCTTTCCTTGACTCACTCATACCTTGGGTAAGACCCACAGTCCCAGGCCTAATCTCTTTGAGATATTTTAAACCAAAGCATGACCAGATCTGCAATGGCCTTTTGCAAGAGGAAGGCTAGATTTCTCTAGGAAGAAGTTCAAATTTGGAGATCCAAATTATGCTCAAAGCTGGTGCTGTCTATGTCCCAGAAACCAGAGACCATTTTCTGACTAGCCCATTTCTCCCTTGCTCAATGGCTGTATTCTCCCAGGTGGGAACCTTTCAAGGACAGAACCAGATAATATAACAGGCTCAAAAGATTTGTCTCATAACTACACACTCAAACTCTCACCTTACCTTTCTGACATAAGAGACTAAGATTTTACACCCTCAAAAGACAAGTTTCTTTTCACATACACTTGGGAAAACAATCAAGTCTTATTTTCTTCATCCCTCCCAGAGGAAGCTACCACCCAGGAGACACAGGGGTTACATTGTACAAGACAGCCAGAGCCCTGCACCATGCTGGTCCCTTTTACAAAGGAAAGGAGGAGCAGCAACATTCCCCACAGTTCCAGCCCCTTCCAGAGACCACAGAAAAGGAAAGAAAATCTTTTATGGAATTGTGCTATGGGCAGAGCTGGCTAGTCAGTGAATGACAGACAGTCAAGGCCTGGGCTGGGAAAGGGGTACAGAATGCGAGCGGGCCAAGCCCCATGCAGATTAGGTGTGAGGTTGAAGAGGAGCCTCTGCTTTTGTCTAGGGTTCATTCTGAGGTCGCCCTGATCCAGAAGAGCAGGTGTCTGGTTTCAGAGGTCTCTGAAGGAGATTGCAGGGGGCATCAGAGCAGTGACTTCCAAATTCCCATTCTTTTCCATAACAACTGCATGGAGGAGTAGACTTCACATTCTCAACACTCCTAAGAGAGGGAGGGAAAAAGAGGTGCTGGCGAGCCTCCCACTCCCAGCACCTGCACAGCTGGCTTGCCATGAAATGCACAAACTCAGAAAAAAAAGCAGGAGGTCTGGGAACCGCGAGTCCTAGGCCTTGTTTGTGGGTGCCCTTCTGCTTGGGCCCAAGGTTGTGGCTGGTCAAGTGTGGAAGGGATCCTGGGCTTGTGAGTGTGGCCTCTCCCACAGCTGCAGGAGGCCCCTCAGAAGGCGCAGAGCCCACCGCAGAGCATAGAGCCACCAGTCTTCCTTCTGGAGTTAGGCAGGGGTGCCACCTCTGAGTTCCCGGGCCCAGTCACTGCCATTCAGAGAAAAAGAGGCTTTGCTGTAGCAGCCTCTGCACTCTGGCAGGTTTCTCCATCCCACTGGGCTAAAAGGAGTTTAAATATTCCAGTGCCACCTCATATACAAATTTATACTGTTCCTGAGAAAGACAGAAGAGCAGAGAAGAGGGACAGAAAGGAAAGGGAAGACACATTAGATTCGAGATACAGACTTGGGAGAAAATTTTATCTACATCCATACTAAAAGTCAACAGGAAATTATCCATATGTGGATATCCTTCAGTGTTCTGCTTGAGGCCAATTTCTACCCCAGATATCTTGAATACCCAATTGGGATAATTTCCTTTAGTTTTACAATTTTGTACAACAGTACTTCTTGAATGAAAACCTGCTACCAAAAAACCCAGGAATACCTGTTAAAAATGCAAACTCTAATTCAGTAAATCTGGGGAGGGGCCCAAGATCCTGCACTTTTAACAAACTCTCCTGAGGATGTTTCCCGAGGGCCACATTCTGAGTAGGATCTCATTTGGAGTGAGATCACACTTTGCGTGGGTGTAAAGACTTATATTCAAGTTCTTAATGTCGGGTCTGTTCCCATCATTGCACAAGGTGCCATCATCTTGGGCTCAGCCTTCCCACTTCCTGTACTATCCTTTTTCTACAGTGCCCTTGCTCAATGCTTCATACTGCAAAAATTAGCATAAATGAATTAGAACAGGTACGGACTGAATTGAAACCATAATTCTTACTCTTCTAATCCAGAATTTCTTCCCTTAAGCCCAAGTTAGTGACATTTTCCTAGGGAATGGGCAGAAAGTCAAATAAAATAGGTGTCCTGGGATTAATACTTGGATTTCTCTGAAGGAGAGAGAGATCGGCGGGACTGCAAGGGGGAGAAATGGGCAGACAACAGTGTATGCACGGGACAGAGAGCGTAGGTACTCAGTAAGCGTTCAGCTGTTGAAGCATTTTACCAGTTGGTGTCATTTTCTTTAGTCCAAGGAACTACAGTGAGTCCCTGGCAGTTGAAGGACAGAGTTTGGGACACTCACCAGGGTCTCCACCATGTTTGATTTGTTATTCCGCAGCGTTTTCACAATGTGGAACACATCAATGATGTTTTGCTGCTGGATCATCTCACACACGCTGCAGATGGCACAGAAGGTTCCACTGCGGCCTCCCCCATTTCTAAACGCAGAGAGAAGAGGTCAGCCATATTCCTGACACCTGGTGATGCTACAGTGACACTGTAGTAGTGAGGAGTGGCTGCCTTGGCAAGTGCAAAGTAAGGCAGTGGTGAAAGCTTTAGCCTGAGTCGTGAGTTTTGGTTTGAATTTCATTTGGGCCTTGGAGCTTCTTTGATCTTAGACAAGGTGCTTCCTTTGTCTGAGCTCCAACTTCTCATTCATATAATGAAGGCACTGGACTAGAGGACCTGTGAGGGTTGGATTATCTTATGTTTCCTTGGTTCTATGCGCATGTGACAGTCACCCTTGGGACACCTACTGAAACCTCTATGACATGATGAATTGTCTTTGGACCTGGGGTATCTGCATCTTTTCTGAAAGGATACTCTGGTTCTGCCTCCATATCGAATGAAGACAATAGGAGGCTCTAGGTGATTTTCCTACTGTTTTTTCCCATCATCCTTTAGGAGCAGCCCAGTACCAGCCAGCCCAGGTTCAGGCCTGTGGGCCTGGGGAGTTGTACCCTGAAATACCAGATCTCTACATGTACAGTCAAGCCAGATCCTACTGATCTTGAGGATATGCATACTGTTCTTGGCAAGGCCATCTTTCTGTTATTCCTTCTCTCTGAAGCTCTATAAATCATCTTGATGGAAACACCCCTCAAACTCCTTATAGAAAGTTCCTTTAGGAATCTACCTGATTCTAAACTCCTGGGCATCTTGCCAAGAGTAGCCAATGATTCCCTGTAATAGGCTGTATCTAAAGAACATCTGGATAGAAACTAAGGCACTCAGTTGGTCTCTCAGATGTTTTATCTACAGGACACCCATCAACCAGATGTTTCAGGTGCAGATAGCTGTCCTCCCTTCACTGACTGGTGGCTCCATTTCAGTGGCTGTTATGATTCTCAGGACCCCCAGGGATACAGATTCCTGTTAGAAGATGACACTCCTGTGCTTCCCTTCAGTTCAAACTGCTAGTCACCTTGGCTAGGGCAGGTATAGATAAAAAGGTACTTCTGCAAAAAAGAGCAGGCTAAAAATGAGAGAGTAGGAAGAATTCCTAGTGGAAAAAAAAGGATCAGTGTTTTCTGAAGCAAGAACAGCAGAGCCCAAGAAGACCAGGTGAGAGGATGCAAAAGTCGAAGGGCCTGGTGGTCCTGGTGGCCTTGTGCTACTCTTGGAGCCATTTGAATGTGTGGGAGGGAGCTGGAGAGAGCCAGATTAGTTGGCTGGGATCCAGCTGCCAGGTTCTGGGATATGGGCGGAGTCAGCTTGTCATGGCAGATGTCACTCACCAGCCTGACATGCACATAGCACACTATACTCCACCTTCCTGGACTCCACTTGGAGATCTGTATCTTTTGGGAAGGGTTTTGTTACAGTGGTACCTCTTAAGCTCTGAGTGTGCATGGTGTGTTTAACCTCCTTCAAGCTCTCTGGCTTTTCTGGCATGTATGTGCACTGCCTATTTGAAAAAAATGGAACCATTAGCTGCTTTTGAAAAGACTCAATTTTGAGATCAGTGGGATATGAGTAATGCCTCTATTAGCACCAGAAATGATTTGAAAAAGGGAAGGCTTGGGTTCAAATTTCCTGTAACTTAACATTTTTCAAAGGCAGGGGCATCTCGGTCACTTGTCCCCAAGTCATTTAAATTCTAAGAAACAAAGTACTTGTGAATCAGACATTCCACACAAAACTGTTAAGGCTGCAGATTTGCTATGGGTCTAACACCTTTGTAGAATCCTTCTCTCTGTCCTGTTTATACTCTTAAGATAGACTCTGACACTTGCTCTTTTAAGTAATTTCCTTTATAGCATTTGCATAACACAGCTGTGACACTGTGTGTGTGGGGTCTCTCTGTTGACAGACACGTTGTTTGTACTTTCTGTTTCTTACCAAGGCACTCCACTTCCTTTTGGATCTGACGATGATCTAATTCTACATACCCAGTGGAAAGATGATAAAATTGAGGGTCACAAAATAAGTGATTTTCCTAATGTTGTGCAGCTTGTCAACTGCAGGCCTCTAAGGTTCTGACTTTCACTGAGCATAACGACATTGGGGTCCATTTGACTGTGCTAGGCTGATTCTAGGACGGAAGTAAAAGCTCCAGTTCATATCAGTAATGGACACATAAACACTAATTGTAAGGCACTATGGCCTTGTCACAGCCCTTCAGAGTAGTATCTTGCTTTCATGCTTTCTGTGTCCCCACTAAGCCCACAGCACATGTCACAGGAGCCTGTCTGTAGTTTACTCAGAGGCAACATCAGTCAGTGTGTGGTACATTATCTTAGAGCTCAGGGACCACAAATCACAGCTCCTCTCTCAACTTGCTGATCCCTGACCCTGTATGCACTTGTTACCTCTCTACAATATGATAATATCTACCTGGCAGATGGAATGAGGTGATTCATTTAAAATATTGAATTTCCATTAAGCTAACTTAATGCTTTTTTTTTTTTCCAGAAAATAATACAGGAGGTTCTGGTTAGAAGTCCCACCATGTTCTGAGCTTGTTTGTGAGTAGCAGGATACATCACGCTTCCTTCTGGAGAGTGGGGCATACCTCCAGTTTTGAAGCACTGGGGGAATGGTCTGCTTCCTCCATGTTTTGCACCAATAATAGTATGCCATATAAAAACGGTTCACCACAGCTAGAGACCTCAACTTATTGAAGGACTATATTCCGTTGAATATATCTAGTGTCGGTATTTATGAAGGTTAAAATGTGGTATAGCTTAACATGCCTAAGATTGGGGTATGTGGCCAGTAACATCCTTAAATATGCTCTTTCGTTCATTATCCCATTGGTCTGGAGACATTTCCATAATACTCACAGGCAGTGGACCACAGTGCGTCCCTCCCTTCCATCATACTGCTCCTGCCACTTCTCCAGCCTTCGGACCACTTTAAGAAGAGAGCGTTTGGAGGGGGGTGTGTCCCGGTAGGCAGGCCAGCCAATGTACTGGAGGTGCTGGACTATACGATATCCATCCTGGGGCTGAGAACAAAGTTGTTGTTAAGATTACTATGTTAGGGATGCAAGTCATCCAGATACCCTCAGGG
This sequence comes from Chinchilla lanigera, assembly GCF_000276665.1. Lineage (NCBI taxonomy): Eukaryota > Metazoa > Chordata > Mammalia > Rodentia > Chinchillidae > Chinchilla > Chinchilla lanigera. The sequence continues at coordinate 14,948,799 of NW_004955445.1, read as the reverse complement.
TTGCTGCCTACTGCAAGACAGACTAACTGGGCTGTAAGTCGTGGTACCACGAAAGTGCCACAGACAACCCTCCTACCTAACACTACATCTTTGTGTACACGGATTCTCTTCTCTCTAACTGGAAAACTCCTCCTGAGTCATCAAAGCCAAATTTTGGTAACTTTTTCTTTAGGGTATTTCCCTGATTCTACTCAGCAGAGTTCTATTTCCCTGAGGTTCATACGTTAAAATATATCTCAGAGTAGGGACTGAACTCCATTCACCCTGGGCTCCCAGTAGAGATCAGTAGTGGCCATCATTTCATAGATTATTATTCTGTTCCCTCTAGCCTAATTCTCCTACATTCCAACAGTGAATATATATCCTCATTAAAACAATTCATTATTGTGCATCTTGATATGGGCAGGATCCAGCCCAAGCCTTACAGGATCAGCCAAAGGTTGTACCAACTGGTGCCAAAATGTTGTGGCAGAACTTCTTGGGAAGTTTGGTCTACATGGGAGCAAGTGTGTCAGGAGATAGGCAGATGGCAGGCTGGATGTCTCTCTTTGCATCTCTCCATATTGGAGCATTGCTGGGTCTGGAGCCGGAATCAGCAAAGGCATCACTTCCCCAAGGAAGAGATTACTAGCAGAGTGTCACACAGACTTGGCTGGCTCAGCAGGCTCCTCTCCCAGGAGCTTCCATCTGCTTCACAAAGAAGGCTGCAGACTTACCCGAGCCATGTTGCAGATGCGGAATATTCTGTGGATGATGTCCTCATCGATGTCTGCTGAGACGAACTCCACCTGGATGGGCCCGTAGCACCCAGACGTCTTCTCAGGCCAGTACTGCATGCAGAGCTGGGGCAAGAGAAAGGGAGCCAAAGACAAAGCAGGGGAGAGGGAATACGTCAGTGTCCTTTATCACCAAAGCTTTCTTACTGCTGACAGGGCACATTGGCCAGAAAGAACAACCCCATGGGGGACCAAATGCCCACATTTTTGGTGTAGAAATGTCAAGGCTCTGAACCGAGAAACTATTCTTAAATATCTTTGTTTTACTGATCTCAAACCATTTGTTATCCTTGGTAGACCTCAGTTTCCTCATCTACAAAATGGAGATAGTGGTAACTATCTCCAAATGCTGCTATCAGGATTAGATAGAATACTCCAAGGGAATGGCAGGTGCAACCCGGTTTTCTTTTTCCATCAGGGAAATCATGGCAAACTTTTTCCCATTTCAGGAGTTTTACACATCGTTTGTTTTATTAAACAAATACATAGGCTTTGGATTCTGATAGTCTTGGGTCCAAATCTAGGCTCTCTTGCTTATTAGTTGGATGACTCAGACCTCAGCTTTCTCTCATGTAAATTGGGGATAATTGTGCTTCCCTTGCACCATGAGAAAAGACACCTGGTACTGAGATATCCTGCTGGTGATCATTCCAAACTTTTCTGGAATTGGAAATTGGAACCTCCAGCTAAAAGGAATAGGTGATAGCTGTACTTCATTCTAAGACAGAGGCTGTTTCACCCCAACTCCCGGGAAAGAGCTGCCAATGTCCTGGACATTTTTATTGTTGTTGTTGTTTTGAGACAAGGTCTTGCTATGAGGTTCAGGCTGGCCTTGAACTCACTATGAAGCCTAAGTTGGCCTTGAACTCATGGCAATCTTCCTGCCTCAGCCTCCCAAGTGCTCAGATTACAGGTGTGTGCCACCACACCCAGCTTGTCCTAGACACTTTTGATCAGCAAACTTAGGGGTTGTTGTGTACAGTTAGTGAGTAGAGGCCAGGATGTTGCTAAATATCCCACAGTGCATATGAGAGCTCCCCACTGGGTGTTATTTGGCCCCAAATACCAGTAGAGTAGACACTGAGAAGGTCAGAGTCTTAGATAATTAATTGTTCTTTAAGCTTATAGATGTCATCAAAAAGAGACATGGATCCCCCATTCCCCTGTATCTGCTGAGCTGCTAGATAGCTTTCCTTGGGGAAAGAACATTGGGGTAAGTGACAGGGTACGTGGCTGCCAAGGGGCAAGCCCTGCTCTTTCAAATTCCCGGTTCCCAAAGGGCATAGAGATGGACTTTGCCCAGGTCTATAGACTCAAGACTTGGGCCATAGAAGAGAGCAAGACTGGGGCTTTGGGCTTGCTGGAGCCACCCTGACAGGAGCCATGTGATAGAAAGGAAATTGGCACTGCCCAGAATACGCAGCCAGGACTCATAAGGATACACCAAGGTTTCTGAGAGCAGTTGGAGATGGAAGCTGTCATCAGTGACATCTGTCCTCACCAGTGCTCAGCTTGCAGTCAAGGAGCTAGACTGACACAGGTGACCCATGGCTGTGTGGCGGCCTCCTCTGGTGGAGGATTTTCAAGGAAGGGGATGATCTTTCCCTTCCTTCATGGGTGGAGACAAACAACTCACTTTAGGAAGTCACGTACCAAAATATCTTTTATTTTCTCCTTCCTTCAGAACTAGAATTGAAGGGAAGAGTATAGAGGAGGGGGAGGTAGGAGAGGGAAACACATACCTCCCATTTAAGTGTAGAAACCCAACACTAAGATTAGGGATAACACCATTCACCTTGCTAGCCGGAGATGTGAGTGTATGTAGTCAGTATACTATAGTCTAGAGACCACAGTAAAGGAAGTTCCTTAAGTACAATTTTATTGGTGGACAGCTACACTTATTGGTGTTATCTCTGATTACCTCACGCTACAACCACAGAATTGAATACTTTGGATGGAGATCATGTGGTCTGTGAAGCCTACAATATTTCCTATCTGGCCTTTCACAGAAAAAGTTTGGCAACTCCTGTCCTGTAGAGCTATTCTGAAGATAAAGAAGATAATTAATGTAAATAAAGCCCTTGGCACAGTACCAGGTATGGACTAAGTACTTATTTGCAAGTGTAATTAATTATACTACATTCATAATTTCATTATTATATAATCATTGCTACTATGTCATTACCATTATATACAGGATCTTTGAGTTATAACAGGGTTACAACCCCATACATCCATCATTAATTGAAAATATCATAAATCAAAAATGCATTTAATGCCCCGAAGCCACTAAATATCATCGCTTAGCAAGCCAGTACAGTATTGCACACTGTAGCGTATTTATTGTTTCTCTTCCCGTGTCTAACTGGGAGCTGTAGCTTGCAGCTGCTGCCCAATGTCAGCTTCCTGCTAGCCCAGGAAGAGATCCAAAGTCAAGATTTGAAGTACTAAATGCATTTAACTTTCATAGCACTGTAAAGAAAAAAAAAATCTCAGGTCGAACTGTTACAAGTCGGGGACCATCTGTATTTAAATTTGCAAGATTTTTCTTTTTTAGCACCCTTCCTAAGTAGCAAACATGGGCAAGGTTCAGCTTCAGAAGGCAACAGTGCCTTATGTGCCCAGCATCTCCATCAGGGGTTAATCGAGCATACTGAGAAAGGAGATGTGCATGTTTGTGGGGGTGGGGAGGAAGGCTGGTCACAGCGGCTTCTATGGATGGACAATCTTCCGCTGCTGAGCTGTGCAGTAATGACAAATCCACAATTTGAACTTCATTTCTCTTTGCCATTGGCTCTTCTGCCTTGCAACCTCCGCAGTAATGAGGGACTGGTGCAGATAAGTCTGTGGCTGGCCAGAGAAATGGGAATTAATCAGAACTGCCCATTAAAAAAATAATTGCCTTTATCACCTGCATTGAATTTAGCCTTGCCAGAGTTTAGCTGTGATCCTGACACGAGGTGCACAGATCTGAGGCATCAGGGAAAGTCTATTGCCCCCAATATTTTCAGTCTGGAGAGAATGTGGAATGATTTGTTTCTTTTAATAAGATTTCCAGACCAATTTCTCTAGCTAATAGATTCTACCATGCCTCAAACAAGCCTCCTATACTTTGGGACACTTCTCTGCCTTTGATTTTCCAGGTCACTCTCCCGTAATGCCTAGGGGGCTGGAAAAGGTTGCAGGGTCCTTGTAATCCTAAATTGGAGTCATCCTTTCACTTGGGTTCCCTAATCTGTGAGATGATCAGGGGTGACATTCATCCTGGTGATGTGTGGGCAGATGTGGGTTCACTGTCAGGGATCATCAGGGTCTTCCTACAGCCCAGGACTTTCCATAAAAAATGGAAGGAGGAAGTAGGGGAAGCCAAGTGTTCTGTTTCCAGTGACCCTTGGAAATGATTGTCATTAACAAGAAATGTTCTTTATGGTTGAGCTCAAGGCTGTCCTGGTGTCCAAGTGTTTGGCTGCACCTGAGTGGGAATTGCTTTCCTGGCCTGTGTAGCCCAGCCCAAAGGTGGGAAAACACACTGGACTTTCTGCTTGAAATGCTCTGCGTTCAAATTCTGTCTCTGTTGTTTTATAGCCAAAAGACTGGGCTAAGGCTTTTAGCTTCACCTGGCTGTGAGTGGCTGTGAATTTTAATGTCTCATAGCATAGGGATCTGTATCTAGTGAGAACTCAGTGCATGCGGGCTATAATTACTCGGCAGCATGAAGAAGAGTTACTCAAAACAAGATAGATAAAGGGAAGGGATTCTTCCCCCCTCTTCCACTTTATGGTCCTTATGAAAATTTCTCAATAAGGGCGGCCCTTATGTGAAATTTTCTGAGCAGCCAGCTTGGGATGTCTGTGTAGACAGGCAGCATCTGGGATAGAGGAACACTGCTCTGCATGCCTAAGGAGAGAGACGAGTAAGTTATTCTTGAGAGGGACTAAGAAATTAAAAGAGGATGACTAGGAGAGTTCTAGAACCAATGTAAGTTAGAAGGTGACTCAATGTGTCATGTGACCCCTCTCCCATCCTTCTAACTATTCCATAAACTTCTAATAGCATATACAATGCTCAGTGACCATGGATGTCTTATTGACTCCATCAAGAAACTACGCTTTGCTCCATGAGTGACATAGGAATGGAAAAGATCACACATGTGAACAGAGGAGCCAGACCAGAAGCAGGTAAATAATACCAGTTTGCAGATCTCTTGGAGAGGGGAAATTTTATTTTCTTAAGACCCTGAAAGGCCAATTTGGTTCTTTAAGACCATGAGGATCTAGCTGACCTTGAGACCACACTTATATTCAATGCATCCTTGGTATTTTCTTCCTCAGATGGAAAACTTAAAGTTGGCTATCTCCAATAATAGATTCAAATTCTTTAGCTTAGAGTCTAGACCAAGTGTTTTGTTCAACTTCACCTCGTAGTGCTTTCTCCTAGCCCGCCTTTCCCAGTGGTCTGGGGAGGGCAGTGCTGCCTAAGATGAGGGCCTCACCACTGCGGAGGTGCACAGGTGGTAGTGGTGACTACAGCGGGAAGAGCCAGTCCAGTTGTTGTGATGATTTAGAAATGGCTCCATTTCCTCCAGAAAAGCAGAAGACCTTTGCTATTTATTGTCAGAATGCGTTAAACCAAGCAAAAGTTGAGAAGCTGCCCTGGAACAGCTGCCATATATTATTTCACCAAGTGATCTCCATCACTGTTTGGGCCATGAAAACATGTCCTTCGGGGGTGCAAGTTCATGGGCAAGATATGACAGATGCAGAGGGATCCTCCCTGTTAAACATCTTCTGCTTGCTGACGGAATCAGAAAGCTTGTTAGTTGCTGAAATAAACACGCTCTGATGAGTTGAATGAACACCAGCAGATGGGCCTACTTCTGGGAAAAAAGAAACCCACAATTTAAAAACGTATTTCAGGATACCTTAGTTATATCTTTCGTTAATTAAAACTACTTTGATAAAATGGAAAGGTCAAGTAACATCATAGCTTCAGGTATGAAAGACTGTCTGGACCTCTGAGATTCATAGAGGGGAAAATCAGTCTAGGCTACCTAAAGGTGAAGTTGATGAGTTTTTTAAGGAGAGAAATGCAAAAGAGCCACCTGAATTGGTTTTAAAATTTGGATCAGTGATTATAAAATTTCCTTCAGCAGATTCTATAACAAATTTACAATTGCCTTTGCCACTGTGGCCAGTTGAGAAAGAAACTATGGGGAAGGGGCAGCAGGATGCTAAGGACAGCGAAAGACACAAGGATGATGATCAAAGCCCGTTTGCATACAACTCCACATACTCTCAGCAGCCCCATACGTGCTAATGCAACTTCCAAGTGGTGGGTGCAACCTTACATTTCTAACAGTTGAATCTGAATTTGTTTCTGGGAAGGAAAAGCTGGGGTTTAGGTCAATACCTACAGCAATGGGGAGGGTAAAGTGCAAAGCCCAGTTCAGGCTTTAGAAAGAGATACTAGGGAGAGAGCTGATTCTCACAGTTGAATAGATCTTGCAGTGTTTGGGAAGAGGGGTGGGGAGAGCTGAGAAAGGAGGAGTGGGAGAGAATGGGGACCAGAAGAAAGTGGTTTGGACAATGGGGTGGGGAGAAAGTGTGCTGCTTCAGGCCAGGGGAGGAAGCAAGGTGGGGCTTACGAATGGGGATGTGTGATGTTCAACCTTCTGTCATAGCATTGATGTGGACCCCACGATGTCCCCACTCAAGCCTTAGCCGGAACTTGGAATTGAATGTAAGGATAGGGCTCCCTTCAAATTCCTAGAGATCTTTGGGTGAATATTGGGTTTTGCCACAGGATGAAGATTAAGGAACAGAGCCAATTATGTTTAACTTTTTGGAGCTGGAGGGAACATGGCTGACATCTGGGTCATATTAATCTAATAGAGGATAACATTAAAGCTTAGAGAAGTTAAGAAACTGGCTCAGGGCAACACAGCCTATAAGTGCAAGAACAGAACTTGAATGCAGGTTTCTTGAGCCTAGGCTTCCTTTTCTATTACCTCCAAGATCTCAGTAGGAGTGAGAGAGACACAGTGCCTTGCAAAGTCAGGCTGGCTGTGACAGAGTTGGGCATTCTGTGTACTTTGCTAGTGTGTTAGGTGAGCCAAGATAGAAATGGAGATACTGGTGCTTGCCATCTACCCTGCAGGCACAACTGGCTAACGCAAGAAAGTCTGTATTTCTCATGTGCCTTCACATCATCACATCTACGAAGTCTCTTTTATCATGTAAAACACCATATTCATAAATGTGACTGATACGCTAACCTTGTTGGATTAAGAAATGCCTAGCAGATTAGTACAGCATGCCCCCGTGTTTGTCTGGGTGGGCCGTGGAGGCCTTGGGTACTATATATAGTCCCTCATCCATTTCTCTTGGGAAATATTTCCTTCTTTGCTTTCTGGCTGTCATGAGGTGAATAGCTTTCATCTTCCACACCCTTCTGTCACGACACTCTGCCTTGAAGCCAACCACAGACTAAATCTCCCGTAACTGTGAGCCAGATTAAACTTCTCATCCTTTAAGTTGAGGGTGTTGGGTGTTTTATTCAAGAGATAGGAAAGCTAAGTAATGCAACAGGTTTCAGTGATTGGGATGTAGATGTCTTGGTCGGGGGGGGGGCAGACCATGATTCTTTCTACCACACAGCCTACCCCATGGCTGGCATGGAAGATCTCCTGAGCTACCTAAATGGTATAATATGACATGACACCAGCAAGGCTTTTTTTTTTTTTTTCTGGTGTCTCTTCTTCCATGTACTCTGGGCTATCCATAGAGCCTACAGGATGGAAGAGATCTTACAAATTGGATGTGTTTGAAATTATCTTTCTGGTGGGTCTGAGGAAGCACAGTGTCTTTTGCTGGATGCTGTGGTTCTAGGACATTGCTTTACTAATTTGACACAGGGCTTTGACATTCTAAAGAGTTAGAAAAATCTCTAGAGTAGAAGCAGAAATTTGTGGGTCTTTGTCATGAGCCTTCATTGATCATAATTATCTTCGAATAGCAGCCACTGTGGAAAATAGACTATTTGGGGCTGGGATGACTGACTGAATGAAGTCATGTACAATTCTGAGCAGAGGCAGAACAGTGGTGCAAGAAAATAAAGCACCCTGACAGCTCACATCTTTCCTTGCCCTTATTCTGCTGCAACCAATGGGTATCCTGCACAACTCCCAGTGTGAGTCTTTATGGTCCATGGTCAAACTATAGAATGTGGTCCTCTCAGAGCAATCTAGCTATGCACAGGTTCATTGCAGGCAGATGGTCCTTTCCATGGGTCCATTCCACGGGCTGCCTTGGCAGGAGCATTCTGGCAGACAAATGCTGGTGCCACTTCAAAGAACCACCCCTCCAGGTGCTGAGGGCGGCTTTTCCGATGCTCATGCTGTGTCACTGTTTATTTTCCCAAGGCGCCCAGCTGCTGTGGTGATGATATTTATATCAATAAGTGCTCTATTCATCTGCTGATTTCAAGGGATGCTTGCCAGCTGCATATGGCAACCAACCTCAAGGCGCTTCTGAACCTGATGTTTTCCATTTAGAGACTCAATTCTCAAAGGCTGTACCAACATCTGGGGCTGAAAGATCCCTCATTCACCCAGGACCTAACCTGAAAAGCAGAGCTGTAGCCAATGACCTTTACCTTCTATGTTATAAAGTAACATAGTTACTTTCTAACTTATATCGTTACTTTCTTACAACTTACACAGCTCATTTCTTTGAAACTCCTACTCTGTCTGAGCTCTGGTTTTGCAGGAAGGATACTGGAAAGTGAGCAGAGCAGATGAGCTTTCAGAGGCCCTATTAACACCTAGCACATGGAGCTGAGTTTTTGTTTTACCTTTTCAGGCAAAGAAATAGGTGGCTGTGGTTTCTGATTCTGAAACTCTGCAGGGAATGCTCTAGAACTCTGTTTTACGGGAATTCGTTATTTTCATAGTTATCTTAATTTCCCTCCTTGCACTGTTCAGGCTCTAAACCTTGGAGTTATCCTTGATTCCTCTTTATCTTTCACATTCCGTATTGAAGCTGTCAGGACATACACAGAACACATGCCTTTCCTGTCATGCTGGTTCAAGGCACTGTCACCTGTAACCTGATAATTACAGTAGCTTCTTCTCTGTTCTGTGTCCACTATTGGTTCCTGCTCTTCTCCTCTCCTCAACAAGAATATCTTCTCGACACTATAGCCAGAGGAATGCTGTTAAAAGACGTCAAATTATGGCACTGTCTGTTTACTGTCCATCAGTGGCTCCCCTTGCTCACAGGGTGAACCCCCAAGTTTTTTCCTGCGACCTTGAACATCCTCCATGAGGTGTCCTTGTCTTTGATGACACTGTCTGCTATTCTTCCCACCTTCACTCTGCTGCTGTGTCAGTGACCTTAGTGCTATTCTTCAAGGTTACCAGCTGCCTGGATGTGTGCCTACTATATGGCTTGGGTGCAGGTTGTTCCCTCTGCCTGGGACGCTCTCCCTGGGAGAACAACATGGTTTATTTTCTCACATCTTTCGAGTTTGTGTTTCTTGACCACCCTATTGCAACTGCATCCTGAGCTCCAACCTAGCCTTCTGATCTGCATGATGCCGCCCTCTTATTTGTCTTTTTCCATACTCTTGTAACTGCCTAACATACAATTAAACGCACTATCGGGCATTTGTTGTTTATTGTTTGTCTCCCCACTTTGAAATAGAAAGTGCACTTAAGATAGGAATTTTCTTGTTTTGCTCTGTGTTGTTCACTGATGCATTCTAAGCACCTGAGGTAGCATCCAGCAAAGAGCTGCACCAGTTGTTCAACAAATGTGAGTCATGTGAGAGAAAGGAATCTCTCCAGGATGTCCCTCACAGGCACATCTAGAGTTGGACTCCCTTTTGTCCACTCCTATTCCACTCCTCTCCCTGCCTCCTGCATCTTCCTGCCTTTCCATTTTAGCCAGGTATTCCCTGGACACATGATTGCTCAGATGAGACATCTACTGACTTTTCTTTCTCATTCACTTCACAATGCACTTGCTCCCTAAATCTTACGGATGTCAACACTGAAAACATTTTCACACTGAATCCAAATTCTCCCATCTCCAGGCCACTTCCTCAGCTCAGATCTCCCTTCATTTTCAGAAAGTTTGCTACATTTTCCTCCCCAATCTCTGGTTCCCAAGTTTGTGCTCAGGTGTTTCCTTTTCCCTGGTCCTGAACTTGGTTTTCTAACAGGAGCTCTGGCGTTGACCCTCCACACTTAAATCTCCCTGAATCTCTCCCTTGTGGACATCCAGGGCTTTGTAACTGTTCTCCTAGGACCTCCACGATTCCATAAAGGAAGCCAGAGTTACTGAATCTCCATGGTCTCCAGGAGAAGATGAAAGGCCAGTGTAGGTAGAACCCCAGGCCCCTGGGTCCTACTTCAAAATGATCAGCTCTTGGTCATACCTCTTCATACACTGGCCTTGCATGAAAACATTTATTACTAGAAAGGATCCTGTGGGTTACAAAGGAAAGTCTGACTTGAGACTGCAGTCTAAAGCCTGAGCTTCTGAGCCCTGCACAGGGAGATCTGGAAGCCGGCCTCTCAAGCCTCAACGTACTCTGCTTTGGACATACTCCAGTCCCCAGCCACACCAAAACAGAAGCTGTTCTGCAAACAGACTTACATCTACCATCGTGTTTGCCTTTGCCCCTGCTATTACTTTTGCCTGGAATACTTTTTTATCTTTTGCAAGTGCTTGGAATTGAACTGAGGGCCTTCAAACTGAACTATAACCCACTTTTTCTACTTTTTATTTTGATACGGAGTCTCAGTAAGTTGCTAAATTGCCCAGGCTGGGTTTGAACATGCAATCCTGTCTCAGCCTCCAAGAGTGCTGGAATTACAGGCAGGTGCCACTACACTTGGCTCTGGAATGCCTGTTCCCAGCTAATTCATCCCCCATTACCTCACCCCCCACACACCTTGTTCAAGGTCAAACTCACCTTCTTTTTGAAGTCTAGTCTCACCCTCTGGGCAGAATTAATTGTTCCCTGCTCCTGGTGAACTTTGCTGTTGACCTCTATTATAGCACAGCCATAGGACTCAGGGACGACTTTCTCGTACGTCTCTGTGGCAAGACTGAGTTTCTAGAGGCTGAGGCTATAGCTCAGGCCCTTTTGAAACTATTGCTTATTCCCACCAAGGCTGCACAAGGCCCAGATTCTTATGGAAGTAAGCTGAGTTGCTCTGAATTGTCTTCAAGGCAGTGAAAGGACAAACAATTTTCACTCCTTCCACTCAACAATAGGAGTAGGCTCCAAAAAACTGTCCTAAGACATGTGTCCTGGATCCCAAGTGTGAAGATGTGTGGTAGGTTTATGATGCTTGCAGCTGCCACACCCAGAGGGGCTAAGGCATGAAGCCAGGGCTTTGGGGAGAGGTGGTTTAGGGGCAAATTCTCCAAAGTTTGAGGTCCAGGTTCTGGTAGACTGGGGTGCATGGCAAAGGGGCCAGGGCAGGTGGGTGTGGCCAAACACTGAGTCTTCTTTGGGCCACAGGTATTCAGTGTTGGCGAGGCGGCTTCCTGGCTCTGTAGGCTCTCTATGATTTATAGTAAGAGCCTAACCAGTGCCTGAGGCATGCAGCAGTGTTCACAGCCCTGGGGGCATTTGCTCAAAGGCAGCCTAAGTCATTGCTAGGGGTATCTGGGCAGAGGATCATACAGGAGGTTCCTTGCCTCTGCAGGCAGCAGAATGGACTTCCATTACAGGGCACATCACAGTGTTGATCATAGGACCTCTCTCCAAGTCTACAGCATGGCTCCCCTGACCCACCTGGGCACACCTAGGGCAGCCACTGGGCCTCTCCTACCTGCGCAGTGTCCATCTCATTCAGCATCACCACGGAGGAGCAGTTATAATCGAACACGAGCCTCCAGAAGTCTGCCACAGTGTTGGGTAGAGGATGCTGGGTGACCACAAAGGCGGCAGGTTGCTTGTGGCTCTGACAAAGGAATGACACAGACTTTGTAACATACATAGCCAGCGGTGATATCCTGATGATGATGAGGCCCAGCTGGCTGACAGAGGCCCTAAGCCTGCCAAATAGATGTCACAAAGCACCTGCCAGTTCTGTTATCTCTTGGTACCCTGGTGGCAAAGGAGACTTTCTCATAATGAACACATTCTCCTCTAAACTAAGACATTTCATTAGGAAAGTGTCTCTTGGAAGGGGATTATCCAAATAAATTATTTATGTCTCAGAGCTCAGCAAATAATCATCATTACAATATGAAATGAAAAATTCTGAATGCAGATTTGCTGTTCCGCTGACCGAAACACCTCTGAGGATATAAAGGGATCCATTGAGTCTTTGTGTCTGTAATGCTACTGAGGGGTCAGGCTGACCTCCAAATGGGCTCATATTGCAAAGCTAGCTCCTATCTCCAGGCTGGTTTGAGGGCTGAACTAGCCTGGCAGAAGGTGGGCACTGTGTCCTGCAGCTAGTAGGGCAGGGGAAGGTACCCCGGTATTACAGCCTTGTAAGTTATGAGTTATCCATCCACCCACTCATTTGTCCATCCATTCACACATTTTTCATCCATTCATTTATTCAAACATCATTTGTAGAGCACTTTTAGAGGAAGGTGGGGAGATTAACACTGGTAAATTACTAGATGAACCCCAAATCTCAGATTCTTCACCTGGAAAATGGAAATCATAAATTCAAAGGAATGGTTATCCTGCAATTGAATGAGATTTGGATGTGAAAGGAGCAGCAGGCAAGAGCCTGACTGTAAGCCCACTGGCAGGGTGCAAACACCTGTGACTTAGGTTTTCATCCCGGGCACTAGCACTGCAGGTGGCACACGCTAGACACAGTACAACTCCAGTGGATAACTGAATTAATTCAGCCCCAAATTTCAGATGGGGGAAAGGAAACCCAGAAAAACATGAGCTATGTGAGTCTTGGAACTTCAGCTGGGCCCTAGCTGTCATATCACCCTGTGAGGAGGTGTTTGGAAACAGTGGAGCGCATCTCCATCCATCTCATCAGTGGTTTGTGAACCCTGAGAAAGAGCCTGTGTTTTCATCAAGTTTCCTTGGGAGCCTCTCAGCTGTTTTCCAAGGAGTCCCAAGTTAGATGGTGATGGAAGGGGAACAGGATCAGGAAAATCCCTTGCAAACATGGACACTCGGGCCCATGGAATTGTCAGAGGAGGCTGGGAGGGCAGAACAGTTGTTCAAAACCCAAACTCTGTAGCCATAGATAGCATGATTTTTGACGTTTTGCAGACATGGAAAAGAATCTAGGCTTTGGACCCAGCAGTCACAGGGCTCAGCTTCCTGGGACCCACCCTCTCTGAAATGGTTGACCTCAAGCAAGTCTGACCCTCTGTGGGTCTCTGGAAAATGGGGATAACAATACCCAAATGCTGAATGAGACAATACAAGCCCGGGATGCAACATGGTGCCCAACATTCAGGGAATGTTAGTTTTCTTTGCTTTTTTTCCCCTGTCGCTGTGATAAATGCTCTATTAGACCAGCACGCCTGACAAAGCCTTATCTGAAAATATGCTTGAGATCCGTGCTCCTGCCGAGTTTCAGGGATCAGCCAGCAATCCATTTCATGGATAACATCATCCTTTACCAGGGGAAACATTAAAAATTAACCCAGAGGACTTCATTTTTTTTCTGCTAGAGGCAAAGCTGCTATGGTTACCAGATAATGCACAGACTGAGCTGGAATACAGATAAAGAGTTTTTTCTTTTTTTTCTTTTTTTTTTTTTTAATATAAGAAAGGCAAAGGCCCTAGTGATGGCTCACAGGAGAAATGCCCGGTGGACAAAGAGAATACAGTCTGAATCTGAGCTTGGCAGAAGGCATTTGACCCCAGGCAGCATCTAACCTACTAAGTAGAGGCCAGGGGCTTGTTTGATCGTTACTTGGATGAAGGAAGGGAGTAGGTTCAGACAACTAGGGGAAGCTAGGAGAAGCTTGGAGGTGTGGGCGACCCTCTCCACATCGCCTGTCATCTCACTCAAGCACACTTGCACATTCATGCTCGCATATACATACACTCACACACTGCCCTTGGAAGGTCCTAACCTACAACCAGAGGTTTTCTCTCTGTCTCCACCTGCTTGATATGATCAAGACAATGCTCTTTGCTTCTGAGCACACAGCCAGGGTTTTTATGGGGAGCACAAGAACCTGTGGGCAAAACCAGAGAGGCCTCTTGAGAGGTGAGGTAGGCACTGGCCTCCGTCACCTCCTTGCTTCCAACACCTAAGACCCTTGGAGAGAAAGCTCAGGAGGGTCAGAGGTCAGAGAAGAGCCCAGCTGACAGCATCCGATGTTTCTGTGCGAGGGTGCATGAGCTACATGGGCATCACCTCAGAGTGAGAAGGGCTGGGAAAGGGCGCCTGGAACAGCTCATTCCCAACCAGGCAATGTTCTTTGTCCTGAGCGTCGGGAGGCAAGATTTCTGCCTCTTACAGAAATCAAACAAGCTGTGGGAATGCTCAAGAAATGAATTCTAGAGTGACAGCTGGGAGCCCTGGGTTTGGCTTTGCTACTGGTCTTTTGGATGACCTCAAACAACTCTCTTTTGCAATTCACCCTCAGCTTCTTCTGCTGAAAAGTACATGGATGGGACTAGATGGTCCATGTTTCTGTCCTGCTACAAACATCTCTCTGTTATGGAGGTGGGATGGTGATAACCAGAAGTAGCTGGAAGACCTGAAGGAGAAGAATATGAGAAGAATTTGCCCCCGCTGGGGCAAAACAGCACCTAAATCCCAAATCACAGCAGGGGATAGTGCCCTTCTTGGACTTGACAACAGCCCTGACAGTATTGTTAGGAACGTGGCCTGTTTTTTTTTTCCTTTTACTGCTTCCCACCACTTATCTAATAGCCACTTGCGGAGCACCTACTATGTGCCATCCTTGCCCTCTCCTCTGCACAGGAGTTATCTGGGAAGCTGAATGGGAGGTGCCTGTAGGAAGAATCTATGCACCTTCTTGTGTTACCAGGGATCAGGCAAGGCCTGGCATAAGGAATGCTGCCTAAACTGAAGTCCAGGTTAAATTAGCTCTCCGGGAGGTGGGACAGTGTGCATGTAGGACTTCAGTTTTGTTGTCATGTCATCAGAGTCACTTTAAGCTTTTGATCTATGCTCTCCAGGTTCTTTGAGCCAAGGAGCCAAGATCCAAGCTTGTGTCTAGGTGTAAGCCTGAGCCTTCCGGATGAGCAAAGGTGCTCAAGGCCAGCAGGTCAGAAGCAAGGAGAGGCTGGCTGGTGGAGTCAGGGCCTGGGAGTGCAGTCAGCTCCACTTCAGGAAGAAACTTTTCCCTGGAACACCAGCCAGCAGTTTCCTGCCGGGACCCTGCTTACATCCATCAGTGCTGCATTGATATAGTTGCTGGATTCTCCATCCACCGAGATGAGGAAAGGCAGGCAGCGGTCCAGAGGCAGGACATCCATGCTACGATTCTTGTCATGGTTTCGGGGCAGGAGCCCGATGCTGCAGTCCTCAGGTCGGACACGGGGTGTCACAATGTTGAGTGTCTGTGGGGATAAGGAGGGCACATAGACACTGCTTAGATAGTTTCCTCTGAGGAGCAGGGACAATGATGTTCCACTTTAGCCTAGCTTGTTTATGTCCACCCTTTAAGGTTGGCCCTGCTATCTTTTTCCTGGGACCCATGCCTCCTCCATGGTGGTGGTGTTCCATCATATCCTGCTCACTGCTGTGAGACTGGTGATTGAGAGCCTTTGCTAAGGGACTGTATAACATTTTTAAAATGCCAAGGGTGCAGAGGCAGCATGCCCACACACAGGCTCAGACATGGCTCTGCCAGCCTGTTGGACTAAATAGTTCAACTCAGCCAATGCTGCATTAAAAGATAGTCCAGCCAGAAGAGCACATGATAGGAATAGGAGGAGGGAATCCCTAATGAGTGCTGAAAGCCACTTGAAGTGTCATAGAATCAGGAAAATGGTTTACCAGCACTCTTCTCAAAAAGAAACCTGTATGAGAATGGAAGGATGCTCAGGGTGGATGAGAGACCACAAGCGGTATGCTCTAATAGATCTGCAAAATTGCAGGGCTTATGCTCGGCAGGGTAAGTCTTGAAATTTAGAACCAGAACTTCCCCAGAAAATAGAGACTGGATTCTGTCTCCCATGCCCAGAGTTCTCTGCCTTCCATCCTCCAGGCATTTGTCATACTGTCTCTGCTCAGTAAAGGACTATTTGAAGGAACACTAAAGCACTGACCTGGCTGGGGTATCTGCCCATGAAACCATGAACCCAACACTTCCTCACAGGCTTGAGGTAAGTCCTGGAGCTGTATGTTTGTGGGCATGACAAAGAAGATCTTTACCTCCTTCCACCTGGTTCTCAACTCCTCTTGCTCAAGCATGAGCCTGGTACTGGCCTTGGGAGAGACTGCTGAACTCTAGCTTTACTGTATTCAGTGAATCATGTCCAGGCCTCTCTGAATGAAGTTTCCACAAGTCTAACCATATTGGCTCCAAGGTACAGATCTGCTATGACTGAGCTGTGCTCTAGGATTATGCATCTGAAATTTTGATAAATAGTCACTCAGAGATCCTTTTAAATTGCAGGTTTTTAATCAGATCTGAGTGGGGTCCAAGATTTTGCATTTCCCAAATGAAGCTCCTGCTGATCATCTCTAGAACATGCCTACCCTTCAAGTTGTAAAGATCAGCTGAGAGAACCTGGGGCCCTCCAGGAACAAAGAAGCATGAAATTCATATCTATGTGCATATCTCCTTTCACAACCTAGAGTAGGGCTAAATAAGACCTAAGTTTAAAAACATAATTATAGTTAAACGCAAGCCTCAGCCATCACTGAGTTATTGGCTAGTAGCTGCTCATGGCTATGCATTTGGTGTTTTGGAATGCACTCTGCAGCTGCCTGGCACTGCAGCTGGAAAGTCTGTGGACAGCTCAGTTCTCACAAAGGAAACCCCATAAACATGCACAGCACCACTGAAGTTGGCAGAGTCACTACTATAGACTAAATGTGTACCCAACAAAGGCATATGTTGCCATGGTGATGGTTTTAGACAGTGGGTTCTGTGGGAGATAATTAGGTCAGGAGAGTGGAACCCTTACACATGGAGTTAGTGTTCTCTAAAAAAGAGATGTGAGAGCTTTCTTCTTCTCTGCTTTCCGCTGTGTGAAGCTACAAGAAGAAGGCAGTCACCCGGAAACCTGAAGAGTGTCTGAGCCCTCTGCAGACACCAAATTTCCTGGCGGTTTGATCCGCGACTCCCCAGCCTCCAGAAATGTGACAAAGCAATATCTACTATTTAAACCACACAGCTGATGGAAATTTGTTATAATAGTTCAAATGGACTAGGACCATCTCCAAGATTTGTCCATACCTGAAATTCATCTTTGATCTGGCTGGAGTTCGTCTGGGGGTCCAGCCTACTGATGTTGTAGTAGAGAGAGCGGAACTCACACACAGGGATGGCCGTGTTGCCGCAGAGGCATGCTTCCAGGATGGCGTCGTGCACAAACACATACTGCTCCTGCACGGCCAAGGACAGGGAGAGGGAATAGGGGGTTAGATAGGAACAGTAGCCATGAAGACTGGGCATGATGTATATTGCTGAGTCCATACTTTTTATCTTATAACCCAAAGGACCGCGTCCTCATATTTCATAGTCACTGCCTGATCCATGGCGTGTTTTCTTCCTAATTGAACAACAGAATCATGATAAAATGAGAAACTTGTGGACAGAACATGGCAGGTGTTCTTGGTGCCTTGCCCACATCTCAGTTTTACCTTTACCTTTACCTGCCACAGCTTACGTGCAGCTAATAATCTGTGATTATTCTTTTTGGAAGGCTTTCTCTAGCCCCAGAAGCACACTTGGGCTATGTGCTGGTAAGCCACAAAGCTAAGGAGGTAATGCCGGAGTAAGGAGCCCTCAAGCGATGACAGAGTGAGAGCTGAGGATAAAACCCAAGTTCTTTCTCCCCTTTGATGGGACAAATTACAGATTCAGGTTCCTCACTATCAGAATTCCTTAGCAGGACCAGGGTCCAGGTGTCTACCGTGTATTTAACAGCCTGATAAATACTCTTTGTTTGTTTCCTTCCCCCTCTGTCTCACTTCTCCCACTTGCCAAACAGGTGTCTTGGGATTACCGCCGCAACAATCTCCGCTTGCCTTCAAGTCTCTGTCTCGGGGCCTGCTCCTAACACCTGTGCTTAATGCATTCCCATCCCGGTTCTTTGGACCTGCTCTTCTCTTCTGAAACTCCCCACCCTTTTCACTATACCTTTCAATGTTTCATTCCTTTTGGAAAGTCTTTTCTAAATCCACCAGGCAGAACTTGCTGTTGGGACTCATGAAAAGTGGTTGTTGAGTGACTTTTGTCCTGAAAAAAACATGGCTTATTTCTCTCTATAAAGTACACTTAGTGTGTCATGCATGGATGTGGGAAGCAGTAAAGCAGTTGTCTGGGCTGCAGTGCTAGAAGCCTGAACTCTGGCCTGTGTGAGTTAGCTCAGAGCCTGCAGCCAGGTCCTGTGGGTGTGAACCCATCCATGAGGGTCTTCACTGCAGAGCCAGGAAGGAATGCTGTGTCCAAGGCCATGGGTAGCTTCACTTTGCAGGGTAGAGGCAGATCTCATGTGTCCCAGCTCTGCCTGGGCATGAAAGGTATTCACTAGAATACCTGGGCTTATTACAAGAATGACAAGCCAAGGCATGGAGGAGTGGGACAGTCAGAGAAGGTTGGTTAGTAAGATAGAGTGGTTCAGAACAAAGGATGTAGGCCTTGGCAGCACATGGACCCAGGTTCTACCACAGTTGGATGTGAGGTCATGGGGAAACAGTTTGTCAATATCCGCTTCATTGACAAGACGGATACTCTAGTAGGGGTCACACCATAGATCGCTATGGAGGAGAAACTACACAGTCTCTTGAGTACAACAAAGAGCATTCCCTAGTTCACAGTAGATGTGAAACAATAAAGAAAAATGCCCTCTATTTCCTTCCTTGAGCTCTAACTGGCCAACAAGGTTCCTAGAGGACTTTCTCTCCTTCAAGGGCTGGAACTCAAGAATTTTGCTGATTAAGCGATTTCTTTCAGTGCCTGAATTGATACTTAGAACATAGTAAGCATTCAGTAAATACCAGTCTGTCCCTTCCCTCTTACTCCTTCATCCAAGGCTGGAATACTATTCAAAGAATCCCTGACAGCTGCCATTCAGTTTTGGCTTGAATGACTTTAGCAATGGGGAACACATCACCATTCATCATGGGTGGAAGTCCTGGTACTACAGATCTTTAGGATTGCCTGGGGTTTTCCAGCCTCTACAGCGGTCTCACCATAGCAAACCACATGGCCACTCTCCTTTCCTGCACCTAGGTCCTTCTCTATAGAATGCCACCACCTGTGGGTCTCTCTGTTCCTGCAATGCTTTTCCTTGGTCACGGACAGGCTGCAGGTAGCTGGCTGGTTAATCTCCCATGACTCACCTCTGTCTGCACCAAGTTGACCCTCTGTGCACGCAGCTCACGCACACAGTTGAAGATGTCCACCACTCCTTCGTTCTCAGCCATGTCAAGCATGGTATCAATGGCGATGAAGCAGCCAGTCCTCCCAGCTCCAGCACTGGATGAAACAGGATAATCCGTGTTAAGGATGTTGGGATGGGACCAGTCCCACCAGTGGCCTCCATCCCTGAGGGTCATGTTGAGAGGCATATGCTGCTGCTATCAGACAAAACCACTGGAATCTCAGCACTCTGGGAGAGGCCTGAGCAAATAATCAAACTCAGAGCCTGGAGCCTCGGCTTTCTCTTTTGTAAGCTGGAGGAGTAATGCTTGCCTTTGGGTGCTATCTTATCGGGACTGATTGATTTTGCTATATTCACTTAGCCAACAACTATTTAATGCTTGCTAATTGCCAGAGTGTTCTCAGAGTCTCACAAATGTTACCTCTGAGTTTGGTAGCAAGTTTTGCACCCCATTTCACAGGTAAAAATATTGAGGCACACAGGGCTTACTTTGCCTGATGTCACACAGCTGGCAAGTGGTAGAACACGGAATTTCACACAGGCAGTCTGACTCCAGAAAATGTGCTTATACACTTCCTTTCAGAATAATACTTATGACACATAATGCATGCTTACACAGTATGTGGGTATGTAGTTTCTTCAACTGATGGATAAAGATGACCCACCTGTATAGAGTGAAATATTTAACACAGTGCCTGGCACATTGGTGTTGCCTAACATACATGCCTTTCCATTTCTTTTCCCTTTTTTACTTTTTTTTTCATTTGTAGAAAATACACTGATGGATGGAAACAACAAAGAGGAACAGAGACATAACAGAAAGGAAATGAGTGAGAAAGTCAGAAAGTAGAAACATGAAACCTCTGAGCTGTCCCAAAGGCACAGAGTGAATCTGGAGTCCCTGGTCCAAGGCTCTGTATGAGGCTTCACCTGCACCTACTTACTCAGGACGATGAACCAACAGAATCAATCATTCAATAGGAGCAGGTGATAGCCATGGAGCCTTGTCGGGCATCAATTTCCTGACATGCATTCAATTTCTGATCTTTGATGGCTTTGTTAGGAGAATCTCAGACCAAGAACAAAATAACAAGAGAACTCAGTGAGACTCCACAGAGCATGGCCAATCCTTCCCAAATTAGTGCTGGTTTCCAAACTAATGATGCTGAACCAGAGACACATAAGATATTTGCCATAAGCACACGGTTTTGGAAGGGAAGCCCAGGCACACTGTCAAGGAGGCCTGCTTTGGCTGTTTCATATCTTATTTCCCCTATGTAAATAAATGTCTTTATCTAATAATGTGAAAAATCAAAGGAAATGCAAAGAGCAGGAGAGATGGGGTAAGATGGAAAAGCAATATTAACTGATACATCCAAGAAGCATAGGCCAGTGGGGACCATAACCCTCAATGATCTGGAAATTAAACTGGTATGAACAGTCTTCATTCATGACAAAGCATCACAGCTTGCGTTAATTGAAGTCTGACTTATTTCTGCCTCAAAATGCCTCCCTTCTACCACAGTCCAGACCCGCTCAAAAGGGACTCAACTCTCTGGGCTTTAGTTTCCTGGAGGGAGTACAAAGAGCTACTCTATTTATCTCCTCTTCTAAGTCTTATTTTCAACATATTTTAAGGAAAGAAGCAGCTTGATTTGGTTTTCAATTTTGGATCCACTGTCAATGAATGAGTTGCTCAATGCCTGTGAGCCCATTTTCTCACACACTGAATGCATCCTTTGGGCAGAGACTTTGTAAAGGTTGTACTGTGTTTATTTTAGTACCACATAGTAATTAAACACATGATATTTGGAAGCGACCCCTGGGATCACATCCTGATTCTATTACTTACTAGCTGAGTGGCCTGCAGTAAATGACTTAAGCTTTCTGAGTTTCATTACTCTCACTTGTAAAATGATGCTGATAATAATAAAAGTAGTTCTACGTCATAGCATTAACAGTATGATATATTTAAATGGCATGAAATTTTGTTTAAAAAGCATAACGCATGCAAACTGCTTTGCCCTTTGCCTAGCTGCACAATGGTTTCTCAATAAATATTTGCTACTTATAGTCAACAAATATTTATTGAGCATCTACAGTACACTGGATTCTGGGATTAAGAGTGGAGATATGCAGATCAGTACGACATGGTTCCTGTCCTTAAGGACTAACAGTCTGGGGAAGGGAGGTATTATTAACAAGCAGAGAAGAGTGATATTTTTAAGTGCTTATTATAAGTCAGGGTTTCTGTTAGGCATTTAGTGCATATTAACCAACTCATTTAATCTTATGAGCCCCAGGAGTGGGTACTACTCTGCTCTGATGCAGTAAGGTGACTTGCTGTGGAGATACAGGAACACAGCCAGTGCTACACATAGTGGAGAGCCTGATAAATATTTGCTATTTTCTCATGTTCCCCTTTATCCTTACACTGGCTACTGTTTGGGTCACAGGGCTTGAGCACTCATGAGCTATTGTCCTTGGTTTGTTATGAGTTATAAAGCAAAGAACTCATGCACAATGCTGACACACCCTGGAGGGTCCTGCCAAATCCTTAATTGCTTTATCTGTGAAATGGGTCTGTATATTTACTATTTTACAGAAGATGCATGGATGCTGTGTGAGAATAGAGTTGGATCTGAGACATCCACAGTTTACTGAGTCTTCCTGGTCCCTTAACTGATGTGGACACCGCCAGTGCAAGGATGAGACAACTTGAGCATGTAGGGGCTGCAAAGACGGGCTGGGCCCAAGGTCACACTTGCAAAGAGAACCAAGGGGAAGGAGGGCAATGCAGGCTACTTGGCCTTTAGGTCTAAACACTCACGCTCCTCCAATTCTTCATGCCCTTGACAGGATGCTTCATCATCATTTAGGAGCACTGAAAGATGTGTCACGCTTTCTCAATGTGACTGTCTAGGTCAAAGCTGAAAATATCTCCTATCTATAATCAAGTAAAACCTCACACTGTCCATTTACTCTCTATTGAGGATGCTACAGGCCAGGGGTTGGTAGAATGAAGAGAAGGCACCCCACTGCCACATTAGGGAGCTACGGGTGACTGTCTGGAGAAGATCATGTTACATATCCTGGCTCTGCCACTGCGCACCTGTGTCTACCGTCTCACATCTTGGTTTCCTTGTCTGTCAAATAAAAATGATAATAACAACCGATTCTCAAGGTTAGATGACAAGTAAGTGAAATAATGCGGGTAGGCTCACATGCACACAAAGCAGATGCTGCCAGTACCCTGGCTATATCACCTGGGAATGTTAACACCAATGATGGCTACTTCTACTACAGCTACTTGTTAGATGGTGGGGCTGGGTTCTCATCAGAAAGGGTTGGGCACTGGAATAGGGGGTATCACCGCCACTGGACGAGAGAATGTTATCCTTACAAAGATAAAAGCTACACAGGCACAGTTGGTTGGAGCCTGGCTTTGACTCACCTGCAGTGGACCACTATAGGCCCAGCTTCGGGGGGATTGAGGAACTTGACCTGGCGGACGAAGCCCAGGAGGCCCGTAGCATAGCAGGGGACACCGTGGTCAGGCCAGCTGGTGAAGTGGAAGAGGCGGAGTTCCCGGATCTCATGGTAGCCTTTCTGAGGAGAGAATGGGTCTCTATTCTTCCAGCTGCTGCCCTGGTGTACCCAGCCCGGCACTTGGGCCGCTGCAGCTACTGCACTGAGGCGCCTGCCTCCCTGCTGTCCAGGGAGGTCAAGGCCTTGGCAGGGTTACCACACAGTGACTCTGTGATCAGGAACGTTTGGACAATCAGCAACAAGTTAAAGTGAAGCCAACTGCTTTATTGCAGGACTACTCAGAGTCTTTTTGTGTGTTAATACATATTCTGAGTTCCAGAGACAGTGATACACTGTTTTTTCAGTGAACTCTCTTTGAAAGTTCTTATAGGATGTTTATTCAGTAGGAACAGTCTGATTTTTCATTCTTCCTGTTAAAAGCTATTCACAGGGGCTGGGGATTTAGCTCAGTGGCACAGCACCTGCCTGGCAAGTGCGAGGTCGTGAGTTCGATTCCCAGTATTGGAAAAAAACCAAAAAAAAAAAAAAAAAAAAAAAGCTATTCACTAAGGGGTATCTATGCTAGACTTGTGCGGGGCACTAGACGGGAGGAAATAAAAGTCATAACTCTTCCCCTGGAACAATTCGTGGCATTGCTAGTGAGGAAGACTCCTTTGTGTATAACTGTATTAAAATGTGTAAAGGAGAGTGAAAAAATCAGACACAGGTTCCTGCAGGAGGCGATGCTTGATTTGAATCATGCAATAATCATGAAATTAGTTAACATTTATTAAGCACTGACTATGTACCTGTCACTCTTCTGAATTATTTATTAATTCATTTAATCCTCATGTCAAGGTCATATTGTTACCTCTATGTTATGGGTGAGGAAACTGAGGCTAAGCAAAGTTTAGAAACATGCCTAAATCACAACACAACTAATAAATTGTAAACTTATAATTTCCCCCTAGCTGGCCCTACAGACTGTAGGCCTCATCATCATGATACTGATGTATAGGTACTACTCAGTTGAAGACCTGGAGGGGATCAATGCAGAAGGATAGCATAGATGAGGACAAGGGAATAGGACTTAGCATGTTGTGTGTAGAGAACAACAAAGAGCCCAAGGTAATGCATGAGGACCATGGAAGACAGCATTGGCTGTGTGGGAGGATGGGGTGCTGGACCCCAGAGGCCTTGGCTGAATCCAAGTCACAGCTTTGATTTCATCTCAAAGGCACCAGCAATCCACAGGGAGACCACACAGGTGGCTGCATAGAAGTAAACTCATAATCAGACTTGCAGTTTAGGAGGAATCTGCTGGCTGCTACATGGAGGATGGACATGGATGGATGTTCCAGGGTTGTGTACTCACTCAGGTCTCCATCCTTGGACTGATGCACCATCTTCAACTCTCATGCATCTTGGCTAAAGACGGCCCATATTCCTTTTCTTTAGAGACCAGTGCCCCCATGGGGAGAAGAGTACAGCTGGCCCTCAGTGACTGGCAGGAGGACTGGGAGATTGACTGTCTTTGTCATTTGCCCAGCACCTTCCCAAGATATGAATTTTCAGTGCTAAAACCAGGACTGCTCTAGATGAGCCAGAATGACTAGCTATCCTCATCAAGGTGCAAAGTGCCGCTTTGTTTCCAGATTGGACCAAATATACAGAGCAGTTTGCCTCCAGGGCTCGGGTGGGGTCAGGTGGCAGCAGAATCTGTTAGGACCATATCCTGGCTTGGCTCCTTTTTCCTGTCTTCACCCTGTCCTGTCTCCTCCACCCTCTTCTTCTGTGAGTTCTCACTTAACGGGATCTGCACATCCAGATCACTGCAACCTCCTGGTCTGCTTCCCAGAAACCCAAACTAAGATTGAGTAAGATGGGAGGCAGAGTCTGATCAGGAGAGAGAAAACAAAGGCCGTGGCTAAGAGCAACAGGTGAGCTGAAGCTCGAAGAACCTTATCCTCTGAGTCAGTTGTACCCAGAAGCCTAGGTTTGAGCCCTTCAAACCTGTGCTGTGACTACTGCTCAAAGGCTCTTCTTCCTAATGCTCCCTTTGGGAAAGAAAACACTTCTGATTTATAATTCCTGGTCCCTAACTCAGGGATTAATTTTGAGCTAAAGCCCCAAGTGCCTGCCTGTTAGCATGAAGAGTCCACAGAGATGAAATAATCCCAGAAGCCCTTGGGGTCTTTAAGGGCACCTCCTTATGGAAAATCTCCCCCCTTGTGACCATTTAAAAGAGAAACAAAAAGACAGCCCAAGACATGACCCTAAAGCCTCAGCATGGCTTGCTCCCACAAATCTACCAGGGCTCCATGCTCAGGGCGTAGGTCTCAAGAAGGGCCACAGTCTTCTGCCCCAACTCTGTTCCCGGAAAGAAACACAAGTGTGATGGATGAGATTGGTTTCCCACCCAGGACCTCCTTGTGGGTGTGTGTATCAGGGGCAGGGAATGCTGGCTGCTAGTGCCTCACAGTTGTCCTCCTTTCTGGAGATGTGCCCTCAGCTGACAAGAGCTGGCTCACCCCAGAAGTTACCCCTCAGCTATAGTAGGTAGACTGATTAGTGTGGGAGCACAAAAGCCTGGTGTCCTGGCCTCTGTGGTGTGGTTTATACTTTGGAAGTCCCCTGTGGATCAGGCCCGGACTAGACATTATGGATCCTCTATCTTTGCTCTACCTGACCTCTTCTCTCTTGCTTGCCTCCCTCTCTCAAGAGTTTCTCCTAGAAGAACTCTTTTGATAATGCCAGGTGCATCTGAATCCTTGCCTCAGGCTCTACTTCTAAAGAACTTGGTGCAAGACAACATCCAAGTACCTGTTATTCTCCCTCCTCTTAGTTGGGTGGGATACGGGCTTCCTGACTTTTGCAACTGAGACAGTAGACTTTAAAAAATCAGGTCTGGGGAGAAGGGAGAGCTGCTGAGAGCAAATAGTACAGCCTGGGCCACATAGTGTTTGCAAGAATGTCACTGGGCTCATTTTGTGGTGCTGCCTGCATGGCATCTGCTTTGGTCCTCACAAAGTCTTATCCAAATCTCAAGGGCACATCTAAAGCATTTAAATTCCCAGTTCCTTTTGTGTCCTCAAACCTGTGGCCAGGGGGTCCATTGAAATGGCTGACTTTAGAAAATGACAATCTTCATACAGCAGAATGGGCAATGGACTTCAGGGGCCGAGCTATGAATCCTAGTTCTACCACCTCACACCTGGGCAAATTTGGACACCTGACTTAAAATCTGTATCTCAATTTCTTTATCTATAACATGTAGATAAAACAGTACCTACCTCAGAGTATTACTAGGAGAATTAAATGAAGTAATCTATGCAAAGCACTTAGAAGACCACTGGATTTAATAAGTGCTCAGTAAATTTATATAGCTTTTAAAAAACAGACATCCCTGACATGGTTTGACTTATGATTTTTTGACTTTACAATGGTGCAAAAGGGATATAGGTCCAGTAAGAATGTTGCTTGAATTTTGAGTTCTGATCTCTTCCCAGATTAGTAACATAGTATGTGGTGTGATGCTGTCTTTGATAGAGCAAGCTGTAAGTCCCACTCGGTCGTGCCACTAGAAGGGTAAATAATGAATACTCTACAATAACACTCAGAAGACTATGTTGCTAATCTATAATGTTGTGTAGGTTAGGCATGTTAAATGCATTTTCAAATGACAGTGAGTCAGGGCATAACCCCTTTGTAAATCAAGGAGTATCTGCATAATATAATACAATAGTAATGACTATGTAATAGTTTAATTATAAAGGTAGTAATGATTTGGGATCTCATTCTTTTCTTTTTTTCTTTTTTTTTTTGAGACAGTGTCTTGCTACATAGTTTAGTCTAGATTTGAACTTACTGTGTATCCAGGTTGGCCTTAATTTATAGTGATCCTCCTGCCCCAGCTTTCTCAGAGCTGGCATTATAGGCACATGCCACCACACCTGGCAGATCTTATTCTTGACACCATTGACACTTTGGGCTGGATAATTCCTTGTCATGGGACCTATGATGTACTCTGTGTTGTAGGTTATTTATCCACACCTCTGGCCTCTAGACACTAGATGCCAATAACAACCTATCTCCTCCCACGTTGTGATGACCAAAACTGTCTCTAGACATTGACAAGTATGGTCTAGAGGATGAAATAACTCTTTCTTGAGAACCAAAGGCCTGATCCATCCAAAGTTCTGATCTCTTTCACACTTTGCATATTTCTTGGCATCTGCCAGGGATAGTAATCCTTCCATCTTTTCCTTGGCTGGAACCTTTGCATCCTTTATTGTGGACCCAATGCCTACTTCTAGGCCCTCTCTGACCATCCCATCCTCCTGTGGGTCTCTGCCTTCACCCTTTGCGTGTTACTCTGTGGCTTTTCTTATATGTCTTTATTCCATTGTGTTGTCTGTTGGACTTCACTTGTCCCTCTCACTAGACATGTGATCCATTATAGCATTTATCCAAGTCTGACCCAATAACTAACTGTTCTTGGCACTAGGCATGGGGCTGAGCACAGATCAGATCCTTGGTCTCTATAGGATCTGAATGGACAGGTCAGTCTGCTGGACAGGTTGCCCACAACCAAGGGAAGCTTACCTTCTGGACTGTGAAGGTACGAATGACATATTCCGCTAAGGGTTCTGTTTCAATCAGGGTGACTTTAATGTCTCCATAGACTTCCGTGTCATCTGGCCAGTATCGCACACACTTCACCTGTGGCCAAATGAGAGACAAGGAAGGATAGAGACAAAGATGTATGAGAGGGTGGCTGAATGTGAGCAGCCCCCTCATCTGGTTTTCTCACTCAAATAAGCCCAAGGGACAACTTCAGTGACATTTCAGCCCACGGGGAGCTCAGATGGCCAGGGACTGGCACACTGCACAGGGCCAACCTCACTCCTGGAGGCACTGGGGTCATTAGAAATAACAGTAGCATCTTCTGTTGCAAAGCCCCGTGTCCTTTTCCAATGCACTATCACACAAAGTGATGAAACAAAACTAGGTGAGATAGGTGAGTATTATTCCCATTTTGCAGATGAAAATAATACTCAAGTTTGGAAGTTCAGTGACTTGTCCAAGGTTATGTGGCCAGTTTCTTACTTCTGATTGAGTCTTCTATCTGCTATATCAGGCTGAAGCAGCTGAGTGCAATCAGCTGAGCAAAGAAGAGAATAAAAGGTGGGAAACAGCTAGGGGGTGGAAGCAGAAATGGTCAGGAGAGGGTCTTTATTAAGAGTGGGTAGTTGGGTACTGGAAGGAGAAAGGTTCTAGGTTGGGGAAAGAATGGAAGTGCTAGGCAGAGGGAAGATTCTAAACCTGCTCTCTGCCCTGGAAGTGGGTACAGATGCTATGAACAAGCATTCCCACATGGGACTCTACAGGTCACATTCCATGGAGGAAAAAGAGATCATGTTTTCCCCTTAAAAGAACAAAAGCATTATTACCATTCCGGGGGACGCCGCACGGCCTAGCGTGGCATTTCCCACAGTGTGTTCCGCTGGGTGCTAATAGGTGTTAGGTAAAAAAACAAGAAACAAAAAACAAACAAAGAAAGGTTTTGTGGTCAAATGAGTTTGGGAAATGCTGATTAAACAACGTTAAACAGGCTGCTTCACTACAAGACTACTTCGCTCCTCAAATGTGCTAATGCTAATACGCTTCAGGAATTCTTTGAAAGGGGCAGAGGACACAGCATTTCCCAAACGTATTTAACCATGGAACCCTCTTCTCACTAAGCATCCTGCTGACTAGCATCCCATGGAACCCACTTAGGGAAACACTGGTAGAGTGCAACAGGTTTTGGAGGGAATGGATCCACTGCTTGGTTGTGAAACTCAGTATCTTCCAGAAAGTGCCGAAATCTCTCTGAGCCTTAGCTTTCTGTTAATAATAATAGATAACACTTACTTTGCTGAATATAGCTTATTAAGTATTCCATGAATAATTTACACATAGTATTTTAATTACTTATCACCATAACCTTAGATATTACTATTATTCCCACTTTACAGGTGAGGATCTAAAACACAGGGAAGCCAGGAAAATTGCCTGAAGTCCACTATTGAGGAGCAGTGGAGGTGGGATGCAAACCCAGGCCATCTGACTAACAACGAGGAGCTTTTGCCTTGTATGATTGTTGTGAGATAAATTTAGTGCACATTAAGTGTCTGGCAAATACATGGAAAATAGCAAGAGTTCTACTAAGAGACTGCTCTCTTCACTAAATCTAATCTGGATTCATAGTGTTTCCATCAAAGGAATCTGCTTCTAATGCTGGACATATTGTAGGCAGGCTGGATTTTGCCTCTGAATTCTCCAACTCTTGGATGGCCTTTCTGTTCACAGTAGCTTCAAGCTGAAGGGCCTGAGTCCCTGGGAACAGCCTGAGCACAAGGGCCATGTCCATCATGGTGAAAGCCAAGACTCAGGTCACACCCACGACTTGTTTGAGTGACTTCAGGGTCATTGCTCCACCCTTTGGGTCTGGTCTTCATCTATAAAACTGAGGAATGAACTAGATAATGGTGAACTTATGGATCAAGTCTCACTTGGTCCTAAATCCCCATTAGGACATGGGACATCTACACCCTTTGACTGAATCATGACAGCCTCAATTCCCTTTTCCCGTGACTATGGCCAGGACATTTCATCTTGTTCTTTCTAAGATGAACTTACCTGCCCACTCTTCAGTTAATTCATATGATACGCAAAGGCCCTTTGAATCCTGGTGTTTGTACACCTGCCTTTAAACTCAGGAGCCCATCCACAAACACCACAGTTAACAGAGGAATCAAAAGCAAACTGGAAATCGCGGTGCTTTTTCTAAGCCTAGTTAAGGATGACCTAGGAGAGAGACAACTAGAACAGAGTGGGAGATTGAAGCCTGAGCCCTGAAGAATATCAAGGTTTGGAGGGCAGGGGGAAAAGAGCAGGTAGCAGAGGGTCAGATGCTGCTGAGAGGTGGGGTATGGCAAGAGAGAAGTGTCAACTTGATTTGTCCACATGAAGGATGAGAGTGATATGGACAAATACCACTGCTGGTGGGATGGAGAGAGTAGCTACATCAGAGCGGGTAGAAGAGAACAGAGTGAAGAAACAGCCTTAATCTGAGTCATTAAAGTTCAACAGGAAAGTGGAGACAGGAGATTCATTTTTGCCTGTTTTGTCTTTTCAAAGTGGAAGGTACTGAGCATGTCTGCATGCTGAGGGGAAGAAAATCTAGCCATGAGAAAGAGACTTATTTTTCAAGGGAGGTGGGGGAAATAGAAAATTATTGAGCAGAATTAGGTTCGAGGCACCAGGCTTGTCTTTGAAAAGGCAGAGTCTTGGCTTCTGTTGTATTGGGCAGAGCCATAGGAAATAGCTGATAGTCGACCATTCTGGGTCAACAAAAACAGCCATTTCTTATGGTTGAGCCTGACAAAAGAGGGGAAGAACAAGAAGACGATTGTAGATACAAGTAGGATTGCAGCTTTTGTGTGTAATGATGAGGGCATTCACATCTGATGGCTTTAATTTCCTCAAAATATATGGGATGACGTTATCAACAGAAAGTGAACGAAGGAGAGGGATGGAGGACTTGAAGGCAAGGAAATTGCTCAAATGTGAAACAGGAGGGATGCTATCTTCCCCCGAGGCTTCTGGAGGTCTTGGTGTGGGACAGGAGGCACTGAGCACAGTGCAGGGTACAGAGATCCTGTAGCACACCTCTGGCACTGCCTACCAAGGGACAGCAGGAGAGGCTTACCCTGCCCACTTCCACGAGGTTTGTGACCATGACGATGCTGGCTGAGTTCTCCTGCCAGATCATTCTCCAAAAGTCCTTCACTGTCTCCTGCATTGGACCTGCCAACAGAGAAGGTGTGAGAGATGGTGAGGGCAAGGTAGCAGCCAAGAGGTCTGTCCCTCTTGGCTGTTCAGTGAAGACTCCCCGTAGGTGAGCAAGAGCAAGGCCAGGTAGTCCTCACTAGGATACCCAGTTGCAGAGACTGGGCCGGAAGTAGGTGAGCCTGATGGGGCCAGGATGGACAATGGATAAGAGAAGCCACATCCCAAACTCTCATGGCCCGCAGCACCATTTCTGCCTGCTGTTCTCATCCTGCTCAGCCCCACCAGAGCCACTTTTCCCTAACGCATTACCTTATCTGAACTACGTGTGGGGCTGTGCCCAAGGGAATCTTCAAAAGTTGATCACAAGGATCTCAAAGAGGACAGGAAGGAAATTGGAGTGGGAGAGGGCAGAGCTGTTGACAGCAAAGAGAGGAGCCCCTGACTTTGAGTTTGACTGGAGCCTGAACAACAAAGAAGGGGTGGAAAACAATAACAAAACAAAAGCAAACAAACAAAGGAAGGAGTGGGAGTAGGATCTAACAGGTCAAAGACATTGTCTTGGAATATAATTTTTCAATGTCATGGGTCTTCATCATTTTTAAAAGTACAAAAGGAATACATGTGTTTGATATAAAAGCTTGAATATTATTTTCTGTGTTTAGGTATATATGTATCTACTGTAATAAGCATCATATTTATTGTAAGCATTTTTGATTCCCTTAAAATTCTTAACAAGTATAATATCTTTTCATAGCCACAGAATTTTCTACAACAGGTGGTACCACATTTTATTTAAGCCATCTGACAATTGTTGGGCATTTAAGATATCTCACCTATTTCCTACTGTAGATAACACTGATGAATGTTTTTATATAAATCATTGTGCACATATATAATTATCTGTAGGATTTCTTCCCAGAAGGATTTGAAAGGTGTAGCCAGTTTTAAGCCTTCTGATAACATACTGCTGTGTTGTTTCCTAGGGCAGCTGGCTGCTTTAGGAAGTAAGATACTCTCTGCTCCAGCTCTGTCTGGTAACACCTGCTGAAGATGATGCTTTTGCTATGCCCTGCTTGATTCCCTCCCTCCTGACCATTTCCTAGTGAAAATTCCTATAGTTGAACTTGTCAACTTTCTCCTTCTCAAGGAGCTCTGGAGGATTTCCCACCCTGCCTTTCTCTGATTTCTTTGTCAGTGGAAGCTCATTCCTCTCCTCCACAGAAAGGCCATAGTCTGTTAGTGGAAAGGGGGTGTTTGATAACAGAACTGTAGGCGACAATAAGCTTTGCATAATTTCCCGGAAAGCCCTCTTTCCTGGAGCCCTTGAGGGCTCTCTGAAGCAGCAGATTGGCAGGGCACTTACCTTGGGTTGCGATGTAGTGTCGTGGTCGATGGTACCCCTGGATAACAGGAGGAAAGCACAGTGAGAGTCTCCAGTCAAAGCTTGTAAATAGCACAGGATTAATAAATATTTTCTGCCATGTTGGTCTGCTCATAGGCCAAACAGGGAATTGTCATAGCTATTTCCAAGAGAAATGGGAAAGATCAAGTACGATGATGCATGTAAAGCACTTAGGAAGTCACTAAATATTAGTTGCTATTATAGTTACTTGTGAGGTGTCCACAGAAACTTTCCTTGGAGCCAGAGGTACTGGAAGCAAAAATGGGGCAGGCATCATTTTTGTGTATTCACCCAAAAAGAGGAGGAAGAGAAATTTTCAAGTGTATGGAGCACATCAACACCAAAAGGTCTTTCCTGAGCCATGACTTTATGCTCAACATTGTACAAGACCTTCTGGGAACCTAGAGGAGAAAACAATTCTATTGTTGACTCTTTGCATTAGTAACAATTAGAAAAAGAAAATTGGGAAAGATGTCACATTGCTTTTCCCTGCCAACATGCTCAGGCTTGTACTTAAAGTTCTGAGTGCAGAGAGGATCTTGAAGTGTGTAGTTGGAGACCTATAAGCTAGTTGCTGATTCAAAGAGCAGCTTCTGACTTCCCTGTACATTTCAGAGTGCTCTCATAAGCCTTCTGGACTCTGGTGTGGGCTTGCCCTAGTGCTCCATTATCCTAATCATCAGGGAAGAGGTTGAAAATGACTTTGTTTTACTACATGGATATGGCATACATGTTAAGTTCCCTTTCTTGCTATAGAGAAGGAGTACATCCTAATGAGTAGACGTTTGAGTTTTGGTCTTCAGCACTGCTAAATAATCTCTCTGTCCTCTGAGGGTATGTTACTTCGTTAGTTACTTTTCTCTTTGCTGAGACAAAATACCAACACTCAAGTTAAAGGGGAAAAGATTTATTTAGCTCATAGTTTGTAGAGGTCTCAGTCCATAATTGGCTGGCACCAAGGCAGGGTGGCACATGGCAGAGAAGCAACCATTCATGGTGGTAGAAGACAGCAAAAGCAACAAAAGAGAGAGAGGGCACAAGCCTTTTTCTTGTACTGTATGCAGGCTACCTGCCCTAAGGCGAGTGTAGCACTCACACTCTGTTTTTTCTTTTAAAGAGAAAAGAACAAAAACAAAATAACAAAAACAAAGACAAAAACAAAACAACACAAAAACAATAAAATGATGCAGAATTTCAAAGTAGGATGACAGGAAATTAACAATGGTTGTTGCATGTTGTTATCTTCAAAGTAGTTGCTCAGATTACAAAACAAATCAGACTCGCATATGTAAACACTCATGCTCTTAATCCCAACATTGGCTCATGAATCATTCACAAACTCTAGATTCAGCCATCTTTGAAAAGCCTGGTTCCCATGACTGCATGAGGCTTTGGAGGGGGAGGGACATCTAAACACAAACCATAACAGGGTAGACGAGCTGCCACAAGGCCTCCTTCTTCAGGAGATAAGACGCAATTGCCATCTTTTGGTGCAGGAGAGGTGGATGTGTAAAGTTCTGGATCCAGTTTCTAATTCAAAGACTAGTTTTTTAATCCTCTATACATTTCTTCACTTGTTCAATAAATATTTACCATGTACTTTCCAATTGCTAGTCATCCTCTAGAGTTGACTGTCAGCATCAACTCAAGGCCAATGTCATGACCAGAACTGTCAGATTAACTTCACAGCCATCAGCAGCCCCACCTAAATTCTTTGCTTGAGTGGTCTCATTTACTTAGTGAGGCCTCTTAGTTGACAAATACTGCCTCCTAAGTGTAAAAAGTTCTCCCACAGAATCTAGCACAGTGTGACACTTAGAGCGAATGTCAAATAAGCAAGCTACAACAAAACAGCCAGACAGTATAGCATGGTAGTGTTTTACTATGAGTCAACTCAGTTGCCGAGGTATGAATATTGGCTCTGTCCCTCCTAGGCTGTGTAGTTAGGGCAAGTTACTTAACCCTTTTGTGCTTCAGGGTTTTCTCCTCTGTAAAATGGGGTTAAGAATATTTGAATCATAGTATTGTCATTCAGATGAAATGACAGTTGACCTATGACAGTTACTATATACCAGACACTAGTCCATGATTTCACATATCTGCCTTTGCTATGGTATTTGTTGTTTATTGGGAAACATTCAGGGTAGGTCCACCATGACTAAAAGTACCCATCAGACTTGTAGGGGTGCTGCGATAGCAAGCCCTGCCCTTCACTAGTGTAATAACTGAGTCCTTCTCTGAGACACAAGAGGTAGAAAGACCTATATGTTCCTCTAAA
Source organism: Chinchilla lanigera (assembly GCF_000276665.1). Taxonomy (NCBI): domain Eukaryota; kingdom Metazoa; phylum Chordata; class Mammalia; order Rodentia; family Chinchillidae; genus Chinchilla; species Chinchilla lanigera. The sequence goes on along the minus strand of NW_004955445.1, from coordinate 14,914,430 downwards.
TCAAGATGGACAGGGATGCTCAGGTTGACCAAAAGAATTAGACTCTGGGGTTTTCTGGAGTAGGTCTGGGAAGAGAAAATCCTAGATCCTGGCACAGTGCGGTTCCTCAAGTCTACCCTCTCTGCCACCCGTACTATTACCCATACTGTCACTCATTCTCAGCCCTCCCTGGCCACATAATCAACCTCCTACTGGCCTGATGCCCCCAGTCTAGCTCAAACAGCCCATCTGGCTCCTGCTCCAGTGAACTTCTCATTGTACATCTGAATGTGTTATGTCTCCTGCAGTGGCTCTCCATTGCTTCATAGTAAAGCCCACATACCCCGGCTTGGAGCTAATCACCTCCAACATCACCTCTAGCCTCACTTCCATTTGTCCTTCTTGGTCCCCTCCCACACTCCTATGGACCTTGTGTTCCAGCTTTGCTACGCTGCTCTTCATTGTAACTTCCTTTGTGATGCAGAGGTAACTCCTTCGTAGGGCACTGTATATCTCAGATGAACACAATGACATCTGCTGTAATGAGCCTTTTTGCACTTTTCTCCACTTGGGTCAGGGGTCATGCCACCCAGAGCTGGGTACAGCTGCAGGCAAAGGTGGGTTGATGAAATATGCACATATACATGTTTTTGAGGTGAGGTTAGGATACTTCCTTGATGCATGAGCTAGAAGACCCAAAGACCCTGGAGAAATTGATTTGAAAGATTAATACATGCCTGAAAGCAGGATGAAATTCTGAGCAAAACATCCATATTTTAGTTGTGGGGTCATATGGGTTAGGTTCAAAATTTTGTGTCTTTCACATATTTGCTCAGTCATTCAACATTCAATCAACAGGTATTAACAAGGTACCTACTATACACACAAGATACTAGAAATACCAAAACGCATCAGATGGCTCTTGTGTGAGGCAGCTTGCAGACATCAACAAACCAGAAGATCTGTCAAGGGGAAGAGGTGGGCTCTGTAGAGCACACATGCGGATCGACTCAGGTGTACAGGCCAGAAAAATTTTCTATAAGAAGTTGGTGGCTTAATCAGCTTCTTAACTAAGCTCTTTATGGGCCTCTCAATATCCCTATAATTCCCATCTCATCCCTCAGAAGTATGATTAGTCTCCCTACCACTGTCCTCCTTCCTTGCTAGCTTATTGCTTTTCTTCAGAATCAGCAGGCATGATTCTGTCAGAGGCATTAGCACTGGTCATTCCCCATGCCTGCATGTGTGTCCCCAGATAATGGAGTGGTTTGCTTGCTCAATTCCTCCAGCCCTCTCTTCCATTGTCAGTCACTGCTCCAGACAGCCCTTCTGTGATCACGCTGTCAGCTTTCCACGTCCACTGGCTCACTTTTCTTCAGAGCACTCATCACCAGACAGCATACTGTTCTTTATTTACATGCTTATCATCTGTCTTCCCCAGCTGAATGGGAGCTCCACCAGAGCAGAACTGTTCCCTGCTTGCTCACAGCTGTGTCCCCAGCACCAAGAAGTTGGCCTAGGCCATTAGCTATGACAAAACCATAGTGAATGCATGCATGTTGTGTGCCTATCCCCACACTGCATCTGGGTAAAGAGACCCTCCCTTGCCTCCAAAAACCCACACAGTTCCCAAAGAAGAAGCATTCAAACCATGAGACTCCTCAGCAGAGGAGATAAAAGGAAATGTACTGCTCAGTTGGGCTTCTCTGGGGATTTGCCAAGAGCTAGTGCAGAAAACTTCCTAACCTTAAAAGAACTTTGAGTTCATTTAAGTCCCACCTACACAGCATGCAGATCAACTGTAACCAGCACTGGGCCTGCCTCCATCTGTCTGTGAGCAATGGGAAAGAGGTTTGCATCCAAAACGCATTCATCTCACTCTGCACTCCTGCATCTGTTACTTACTGTGGACCTAGATACCATATTTATTTCTAGGCTGGCAATTTATAACAGATTCAAGTGGCCAATACATTTTCGGGTGTGCAAACAAACCCACCAGCAGGATAGTTCAGGCCACAGCCTCTGGAGGCCCAGACGGGGCTGGCCTCATCCAGTTTAAATACAGTCATTTTAATGAATCACCAAGATCTACTTGTGGAAAAATGATTCTAACATGAGCAGTGAGCTCTTTGGAGAGCCAGGAGAGATTCTGGCTGATGTGGAGACCAGGGTGAAGGAGTGAGCACTGGGAGAGAGAGAGAGAGAGAGAGAGAGAGAGAGAGAGAGAGAGAGAGAGAGTGTGTGTGTGTGTGTGTGTGTGTGTGTGTGTGTGCGTTGCCAGGAGTCCCCAGGGAGGCCCCAGGAATTTAACTTTGCTGTAGTATATACCATGTTGACAATTAATGTGATTCCTCCACTTTCCGACCTATAGAAATAACTCCATGCAAGCAGGACTGGTGGTCTCTTTCTTCATTTTCCCTATGTTCTTTTCTACGCTCTGCTCTATGCAGTGAGAGGCTGACTATGAATGCACCAGGGGCCTCCCATGGTCTCCTGTTTTGAGGTGCATTTAGCCAACCAGGAGTAGGAACAGAGGTAAAGAGCCCAGCAGGAGGTTGAGGCAAATGCCCTACGGCCCTCCATGCCAGGTCAGCATGGGTTCCCCTTGTCTCTCTATGAAGGGCTACATATTCTGTCAGGCAGTCCTCTCCTTACAGAGACTCTTGCCCCTTGTCCAGACCTAGAACTATTTACAGCTAGCTCTCTCACCACTGCCAATCCCCAGTCACAACTACCCTACCCCGCTGGTTTCATTCAGTCCTGCTCGCACCCTTATTAAACCTTCCTTGGTTACCCACTTTGAGTGAGCCCATTTCCTTTTGGGACCCTGATGGACACTTTATATTAGTTATCATGTAAATATGGGCTGGTACTATTATTCCATTTTATAGATATCAAAATAAGTGAATAGCCACAGTCAGAAGCTAGTGATCAGAAAGGCCTGGATTCAGCAGACAAAACAAGCACTGAATTTATGATTTTCATCTTGTTGGCCGTTGATCCTAAGGGCACTGAGACATCCCTTCCCAGGGTCCAGCATTCCTTCTTTTTTTGGTACCAGGAATCAAACTCACAACCTTGCTCTTTCCAGGCAGGCACTGTACCGCTGAGCTATATCCCCAGTCCCAGTATTACTTTTTAAGACAGCATGCAGCAGAGGCTCCGTGGCCTGTCTGAACACTCCATGTTTTAGTAAAAGTGGGAGGAATTTGGGAGTGTTCTAGCCAGGCAGAGGATTACTGTCCAGTTGTGTGCTCTTGGACAGTGTTCTTAATCTGTACAACACCAGCATTTCTTTTTTCTGACCACAGTCAGACACTCATTTAACTGTCAGTTGATAAATGCCAGACAGATACCACAACTCAGGCATGTGAGATTCTGTGTAGGCAGGGGCGTACGAGGATTGTCACATCCAAGCCCAGCCATGGATAAGATAAAGAGAAAAAGAAGGAACCACTTCAACCTGGATGGACATATTCTGATCAACATGTGCTGACAAATACAAGATGGTTTCAGGGAGTGGGCACAGGGAGAGAGCAAAAGCGCTGGACGGGGAGTCATTCTGATGTGATTGATTCCTATCCTGGTTCTGCCACTGAACAGCTGCGTGGCCTTGCACAAGCTCTGGAATCTCTCTCAACTTCAGCTGGAAAATGGGAGTGCTGAGACCCACACTGAAGGGTTATCCAGAAGTATTGATAAGTGGACACATTTAAAGCATCCATCATAGGGCTCTGGAGTGACTCATTAGGAGCCACTGCTATTGTCACTACTTACTATTATTAGTAAATGTAGCAGGATACAGTTGGGGACACTCCTGGTTCAAATTCCTTCCCTCTTTCCATCGGATCCTTGCAGTATCATTCTGGATATGTCACCTAACCTTAAGAGCCTGGGCTTACTCTCTGGAAATAGGTAACAGTGGCCTTTTCCTGGTGAGATTGAGGAATTAGTGAAGGTTATGTTGGTACATGAGAGAAGATCAATAACTGTTCGATTACCCCAAGCCATTCTTCCTGGCTGGCTCTTTGTCTATGGCAGGACTGCAGTGTCATTTCCTGTAGGTGACCTTCACTGGCCACTCCCTACATGTATCTCCTGCTTCTTGAGGCTCAATTTTCCTGCTTGACCCCCTTACCAGACTGAGAGCTGCTTAGGTCAGAGAACCTGGTCTGAAAGGTCAGTATTTCTAGTACACCATGGAGGTAAGCTTGGTGTTTGTGAAATAAGTAATAGATTCACGACAGAGAGTCTGATGACATGACGATGAATGCTTATAACTCTGGTCTGGCTGGAGACACGCTACTCAAAACTGACCACCTCCTTGTGAACTGCCAGAGAAAGGCCATGATGACAGAGACTGTCCCTCTTTATCTCCAGTGAAGATCCAGCCCAACCTCTTGGCCACACAGGCTCTTCGTTAATCTAGGTCCAGCCAGGAAATAGGAAACACTCCAGGTGTTTCAGACAGAGGGATTTAGCATAAGGACTTGGTCACACAGATAAAAGAGAAGACAAAATGCCAGATGGAAGAATGGGGCAACCTTATGATTGGCAACAGCAGGAGGCTAAGACCATCCTCAGGTCTGGGACAATGAGAGACACAGAATTTGTTAGGGCCCAGAACTTGGAACTGTGGGCAAGGGCCAACGGAGGTGGGACCACAGTGGGCCTGAGTGAAGGAAGCTGAAGCTGCAGATGTGGCACAGCCACACCTGAAGCTACTACCCAAGGAAGGGAGAGAGGAGGGGGGATAAGCTGGCCTTTCTCTTCCCACTGTCCTCTGATCTTCTATCCATGCCTCTCACTGAGGGAGTCAGATCCCTACACCCCCACACACTGCACACACGCTCACATATACACAAATATCCTACTTACAATACAAAGTGGACCAGAGAATGACAAGAAATAGGTCTCAGGAAACAAAGACCCTTGCAAAGCTCAATAAATATTTGCTAAATTAATGACTCATTTACCCTAGCCTAAATTATGAGAAAATTCACAAAGCATACCACTGGGTTTTATAGCTTATTGATAAATACATCTGGAAGTCTGAGAAACCAGTGCAGATCTCTGAGCCATTCTTCAAGACCCTTAGGCTCTTATCTGAGGTACAGAGAAGCCTGGCTTGAATCAGTGATGCAGGGATGTCCATCTTAGCATAGTCATGCTTAAGCTTTGCAGCTTCTGGTTGAGTTAAGTGCCTTCCTCAGTAATTTCTGGAATACTGAACAGGCTTCTTCCTTGTTAATTGTCTTAATTCCAGAATCTCCTCTCTCTACTCTGCCTTGTCCTTGGCAGCAAGTAAGTCATCCCACAACTCAGTTCTCAACTAATCGCCTCCTTGATTTCTTGATCATAAACTTTCTGACCTCCTAAATTTGGCCATCGAAGCCATCCATAATCTAGTAGCAGCAATACTTTCCATTGTCGCCATCATAGTTCCCATCATATATTCTCCAGTCCTCTCCCACTGCGCTGCTGCTTCCTTCCTTCCCAGCTGCTCCATCGTGGTTTGTGCTGTTCTGTCTAATCAGAGGCCCATCTTCCCCCTCTTAGATTTCAAATTCTACTTGTGCTTGTAGCTTTGCCTTCACATCACATTTTGCACTCCTAAAGGAAGAATGGAAGAGGTAATGCTTTTCCTCCCTCTGAATCCCTGAAGCATTTTATCTGAACCTGTGACACAACCACTTTCTAGCTTGCCCTGGAATCACTGATGTGCACAGCTTATCTCTGTTCTGAGGTCTTAGGATAGAAACCATGGGAGTTTCAGCTTTATGGCTCCTAAAATATCTACCATACAGTCAACATTTAAAAGTTTTTGTTGCCTTAATGGCTGCACTTTCAAATGAATGAATGAATGATTGTACAGACATATATACGAATGAACACATGAGGTGAAGAAGTAAGACCAGAAATTGCCCTGGAATCCCACAGAGCAGCTACTGCAGCCTGCCTGAAAGAAGATGCAGCCTTAGGTAGGTGATCAACTTGAGTCATGCAAATCAGGAAGAAGTTAGATTGGTCTGAACATGTTCTGTAAGGGTCAGCTTCTGGGGAACAGTGGGGAACAGTCACAGATCTTGAGCCTGCACAGCCAGCCCCAGACGTTAACTACCCAGCCCTATCAAGATGCTCACATCAATGTAGTTGGCGTTGATATAGTCTGAGTGTGGGTCTCCATCTAGCACCAGCAGCCTCACCCGGGAATGGTCATCTGCAGGGAGAACAGAAAGCAAGGGATGGTGAGTAAGAGAACTTTGAGGGGAGAAACCAGCAATCTCTTCTTTTAGAGAACCTACTGCATACCAGGTACCATGCCCCTCCATTAACCCTCAGCAAGGCCCTCAGTTATGATTCCTATTTACCGATGAGGAAGCTGAGGCTCAGGAAGGTTATTAGTCTGAAAAGGGACCAGAAAGTACTCTCTCATCTTTTCCCTCACCTTCCCTTTTCATGCTGATTTTATTACTTAATTGAGTGAGTCACCTCCTGCACAATTCTTAGTGATTTCATTATTAACAGGAGGATGGAAATATCTGCTTCATAGAGCAATACAAGAGAGACCATATAAATATACTCAGGACATGAAAGTATTGAATCTGAATTAATATGCTCCATTTTCATGCTTGCTTAAAAACAGTAAGCTTATCCGTTTTCTTCATTGCACATATTGCTTTTCTTTCATCTGTTGGAGTACTGTTACAAACAGATCGCCAGCCATGTATATTATCAATACTATCATTAAAGTGAGGCTGACTAAGTCATTATAAAAGAGGTTATCAATAACTAAAAATTGTGTTACAGAGGATACCTCTTCAAACACAATCTGGGCATAAACAAGACTTACCGTATTTATTCAATAGCATGTTTACTTCAAATAGCACCAAATGAAAATCACAGAAGCATTAGGATGATCCTTTACAATTAATTACAGTGAGCTCTGACACACTAATTAACCCATGCAAACAGAAGATCCTAATTGGATCTGGTGGGGAGGAGGCCCTGAGATTGCTACCCAGATTACTGAGCAAATGTTAACATACAATCACGGCACCCACCAGCCACTCCATCTTATTCCAGGGCAGGTGTAGCAAGTAGGTTGGAGAGCTCTGGGTGTCCCTAAGGGTTCCCAGGGGTGAAGGAGGTCAAGCTAGTTTATTCTGTTAAACTTACACAGCTCTCTGTGGCTTATAAAGATCATATATTGCTACTAACTGAAACTCTCTTGAAGGCAGGGACATTCTCAGGCTTGTTGCCTGTTTCATACCCTGCACGTCCAAAAGGCCCTGGCATGTGGCAGGTACTCAGTAAGTACTTGATGAATGTATATTGGATCCTTACAATGATCTGGTGAGAGTAGCAGGATAGGTCTGGTCAGTGTTCGTTACAAATAAGGAAACTCAGGCTCATAAAGACTGACAGGCTATATGGCCAGTGAATGGTGGAACATGGAAGAATGAAGTCCTCTTAACTCTGGAGGTTAGATGACTTCTGAATGGGGTCTAAATAGCACGTTAGAAACCATCACAAGGATACATAACCAAGGGGATTATTTACAGAGACATAGTGTGGTTGATGGAAGAGTTGAGAAGCCAAATGAGAGAAAAATATAGCTTAAAGATAAGCCACAAGAAGACATTGCTTCTCCTAGGGCTGCAGGGACAGTGGAAGGAAGTGGATTTTCCTAGAGCTTGGGAGCTGGGGCCACCTGTTGGAGTTGGGGCCACTTACGCTTCTCTGGTGGGAGCTGGACGTGAGGAGGTTTCCTGCTGCTAAGAAGGTGACTGACGGGGGCATAGGCGGAAATACCCTTTCTCTTTCTTAGTACTTGCACACTCGTGCATGTCATTGGTCAAACCCAGCCGCAATCTAGCCAAGGAGAGACTAGGAAACACTGATGGCAGAGGTCAGCGCCCTCTGATGCAGAGGTATGTGTGTATGGGTGGTGGTGGGAGGGATTGGGTTCCACTGGGACAAATGGCCAGGACTGGCAGAGGTTACCATCCCATATCTATAGAACATCTGCCACGTGGCTGAAACTACTCGAAACAGTGGACTATACTGGATCCCACTTTGCATGTTCAACACAGAAAAGGATTTCAGTGGAAGCAACTAGCAGTAGAGAGGAAATCTAAGTAGTACCTTTGGGTGGGTCAGGAAGTCAAGTGTGAGATGGGGAAGGAGCCTGAAGTTAAGATTTACTGAGTTCATCGTAAGTACCAGAGACTATAAATATCACAATCATTTATCAACTCAAAACAGCCCCATAACTTTTGTAATATCAGCATGTGTGGTATTCTGATACTTCCGCTTCCACCAATGAAGAAACTGGGTTTCAGAGAGAATAAGTAGGTTCCCAAGTTACACAGTCTCTCTCTCAGTCCATGTGACCCTGAAGCCCTGCTCTGCAAGCTACAGTGCTCTGCCCAGGGACCTCGGTTATCTCACAGGTACTGCCGCTGAAGTCAGTGCAAATGTTGGTCCCTGGAGCCTCAGTATTCTAGCCTGAGAGAAGGGGACCCAGCGGGTCGGGATTCAGAAAAGGCCTGGGAACTGATTTAAGCCCTGTTACCAACAGTTATAGAAGCTGTCAGCCTTTAAAAAGTGAAAATGCATATTATGTTTTCACTCAGCGGTCTCACTAATGACTTATTGATTCAAAAATCTCCTTTACTTGTTGAGTTATGCCTGCCCCTAGGGTTCATATCACAGGAAACAGAAATCCTGGTTTAAAATGCGGAAAGAGACTTTATATATATATATACATGTGTATATATATATATATATGTATATATATATATATATATATATATATATAAAATGAGATTTAAAATGGGAGCAAAAATAATTAAAAATGAAACAAAAAAACACAAACATTTCTTCTACATAAATATCCATAGAGATGGTAGGGGTGATGGTGTTTGCTGATGTCTCCTATTTAGCCATTTATTAAGAACACACTTACTGGCACCTACTATGTGCCAGGTTAACTGAAGGAAATAAAGTGTTACTGAACATGAGTCTGGAGCTTAGGAGTTTGTTAATTTGGGGCAGGGGATGGAAAATACACAGAAGTAAAACTTCAAGGTCTAGAAAGTGAGAGGTAGAGGGCTTCCTGTAGTGACATGTGAATGAAGAATTAAAAGTAGATGAGGCTTGATGGGTTGACAGTGAGAAAGACTTTCCATCAGAGGGGACAGCAAGAGTGAAGGTAGATATGTGGAAATAGCAAGCACTCAGGAGAAGACACAAAGAGTTCTCTGTCCCGGGACACCCAGTGTGAGGGATGGGCTGAGGGGGCTGGGTTAGTGTGCAGGGGTTTTGCCCGGCCACATTAGGGCTGTTTGACTACAGTAGTGGGCTGGGCTCTGTAGAGCATCCTAATAGTGTCTCTTTTCTGGGCCCACAGAAGGTTATTTTAGTATGAAATAACCAAAGTTCATCTCTTTCTGGGCTGACCTCTGGCAAGAGGAATACACTTTGAACATGTACAGTTATGAAGCAGTGGGTCAGACCTGGAGGTAGATCTTGGCTCCATCATGCAGCCAGCCAACTGATATCTCTTAGGTGTTCATCCCTTAGCAAAATGAGCCAATACTATCTAGCTCTCAGAATGGTGGGAGAAGCAAATGAGAAAACGTAGGCATGACAAATGCTAGGATACTAAGAGAACGAAAGGCAAGCAACAGAGTGGCAGAGAAACCCAATCTGATAAAGGATGTGTACCCAAAATAGGCAAAAGAACATTGAAGCTTATAAGTAAGAAGACAAATAGCCCAAGTATATCAATCTAGGTAGGCGTTTCATCAAGAAAGATACACAGATGACAATCATATGAAAAGATGTTCAACATCTTGTGTCATTAGGGATTTGCAAATTAAAACAATGGTGAGATATCGCCACAAACACGTTGGAATGGTCAAAATCCAAAACATTGACAACACCAGATGCTGGAAAGCCTGTGGCATAACAAGAACTCTCATTTATTATTGGTGGGAATGTAAAGCAGCACAGTTGCTTTGAATGACAGTTTGGCAGTTTCTTACACAACTGCTTTGCCATGCTGATTAGACTCTTTGGTACTTACCCAAATGAACTATAAACTTAAATCCACATAAAAACCTGCACATGCCAGGTATGGTGATGCATGCCTATAATACCAGCACTTTGAAGGCTGAGGCAGGAGGATCAGCACAAGTTAGAGGCCAGCCTGGGTTACAAAGTGAGTTCAAAGCCAGCCTGAACTGCATAGTGAAGCCCTATCTCAAAAAAAAGACAAAATAAAAAAACCCGCACATAAGTGTTTATAGCAGCTTTGCTCCTAACTGCAAAAACTTGGAGGTGACCAAGATGTTCTTCAATAAGTGAATGGATAAATACAACTGTGGGGCTGGGGATATAGCTCAGCAGCATAAGCACCTGTGTGGCAAGTGCAAGGTCCTGAGTTCGATCCCCGGTACCGCAAAAAAAAAAAAAAAAAAAAAAAAAGATAAATACCACTGTGATATATCCATACAGTGGAATATTATTCATTGATAAGAATAAGTTAGTGATCATGTCAAGGAAAACACAGAGGAAGTTTACATACATGTTTCTAAGGAAAGAAGCTGATCTCGAAAGCCTACACACTGTGATTTCAGCTACATGACCTTTTAGAAAAAGAAAACCAATGAAGATAATAGAAAGAAAATCGCTGGATTCCAGGGGCTTGAAGGAGGAGAGAGGGTTGAATGGGTTGACCACGGGTAATTTTTAGGGCAGCAAAATTACTTTTCATAATATGATAATGGCAGATATGTCATTATGCACATGGCAAATTCTGTAGGATTGTGTAACATAAAAGTGAACCCTAATGTAAACTATGGGGGGCTGGGGATTTAGCTCAGCGGCAAAAGCACCTGCCTGGCAAGCACAAGGTCATGAGTTCAGTTCCCGGTACCGGAGAAAAACAAAAAACAAAAAACAAAACAAAACAAAAAAAGTAAACTATGGACTTTTGGTAATAATAATGGATCAATATTGATTCATCAACTACAGCAAATGTACTGCCCTAATGCCAGATGTTAATAAGAGGGGATACAGTACATAGGTAATGGGGAGTGCATGAGAACTCTATACTTGCGGCTCAGTTTCTCTGTCTACCTAAAACTTCTCTAAAAGAGAGTGCACGGGCAGTGCCTGGCACACAGCAGGTGCCTAATAAATGGTTGTTTAGGGCTGGGTGTGAGGCAGAGAGTGAGCTGATAGCCGAAATGCTTAGAACTTTGCTATGTTCCATCTGCCCTTCTGTACCAAACACAAATCCACGTATCTGCATAGGCCAAGCACTGTTGTGTGCTCATTAAAGGGCGGAATGCAGCTGTACGTTCACCAGAAAGGCATTGCAAGGAGTGGCAGTGTCCTCATGGTTTATTTATTCCTTCTGGGAAATGCTAATATTACTCTGTGTCCCTTTCTTCTCCTAACTTTATATAATTAGAGAGATAAAAAATTGTGTTTACCCACACGCACATGGAGAAAGATGGGGAGGCAGGCGATGCGCAGGAGTTTATACGAGGTAATTTACAAGCAGCCCAGAACGTTCATTATGCTCTATCTACATTTTGCAAGCTTGAAAAACAGCTAATTTGGTACTCTTCATTTGATATTCAAGACAAGGAGAGGCATTAAGAAGAGTCATACGGAGGAGAAGCAAACTCTTGGATGGTGAGGTGAGAGAAAGGTGAGAGGACTGGCTCCTCTGAGGTCTCAGATGAGGTAGGAGATGGACAAAGTCTGGCTGATGGGGGTGGAGGGAGCTGAAGCAGCAGATGGGAGACATAACTTCAAGGACTTGAAGACCCCAAGCTTCAAGTTTTGGGGAAGCATCTCCCCTTTAGGGAAGCATCACCCCTGTTTACAACTAATCTGCTCCTCCTTGCTTAGGATAGTGACCATGGTATATTGGTAAATGCTTTACAAATAGGTCTCCGGAGGAAGAAGGCGTTCTGATTTGTAGTGTCTACTGATTTCTGTGGTATACATACTTCCTCTGTGACCAGATTCATCTTATCAACACAGCCTTGGCCGACCTAAAAATTCCTGAGAACTTAACAATCTGCTTTTGCAAGCTGACATGAATCAGCTACATCACACCACTGACAAGAGATCGTACCCTTGTCATACCCCACAAAGCTTCACATGATCTGATGGTCTAGAACATACTTCTCTCTCATCTGCTCCTCCCCACACAATACCCTGATAACTTCAGCCTTTAAGTTGCTCAAATGCATTCTATCCACTCTGGCCACAGGGCCTTGGTATGTGCAAAGGAACATGCCCATCCAAACTGACAGTTGACTTGGATTCCGTATTCAAATTCTCCCTCTCCTCATAGTTAACCCATGGCCATACCTGTAAACCCAGCCTGTCCTGTTCAAGATGGGCCACCATGTCTTGTCTTCAGTAGGAAGAAGCTAAGGGATCGGCGGTGCTGGGAAGGTAGACATGAGGCCTAACATGCCCTATCCATCTGGAACAAATTATTATCTTCCCTGATCACTGACTTACCCAACTGTCAAATCTATCTTTGCAGACTTGCTGGACCTGGTATGTTGTAAGAATCAACACAAATATATAAAATCAGTTTTGTTATTATTCTAGATCAGTGCTACTCCAAATGTGGTCTCTCCACCAAGGGGATCAGCAACTCTTTAGAAATGCAAATTCTTGGCATCCACTTTGGACTTTCTGAATCAGAAACTATGCAGTGGGACTTGGCACTGTGTGTTTTAAGAAGCTCTTCGGGTGACTGTGATTACACTCAGGTTTGACTGTGCAAACAAATGTTCAGTTATTTAACATCCAGTTGCCCTGCATGCTCAATGTAATCTGTCTTGGGAAGCACCAGAAGATCTTACTGGAACTGGACCGTGATACTAGAGCCCCATCTTGAGCCAGATGGCAAGGTACAAGAATTTCTCCATGTGGAGACTGTACGATGTTCCAGGTACCATTCTGGAAGCTGTATGGATACTCTGCAACTTGATTTTCAGAGTCAATCCTAGAGGCATATAGCAGTATTCCATTTTGTGGAGGAGAAACTCAAGGCTCCAAGGAGTTTAATACTCAGGAGAAAGGATAAGGTGGAGAGCTTCTTCTCATAGTGGTGTGGTGCTTAGCCCACCTTGAACCCAAGACTCAAAGCCTGCGCTCTCTCCATGCCAGACCTCTGCAGCACCTTCTTCCTACCTACATCACATCATCGTCAACACTGGTCTCTGTCCTAGTCTGGTCGCACACCCACTGCAGAGGAGAGAGTTAAGTTTCTTCTTTTTACAGTTCTGATTCAACGCAAACCACAACTCCCCTCCCTCCACCATCAGATGTAAATCAGTCATCTCAAGTCACATTCACTTTAAAGAGGTGGGGCTGGGGAGAGAATATCATTTGGATATTTGATGTTCTTTCTTCCTGTCTTCTGGGTACTGAGGAGGGGACAGGAGAGGGGCAATTTTTCTGAGAAGAGATTTGACTCATTACAGTGAATCATACAGCTGAAAAACCATTTCCTAGAAGTATTGGAAATGTTAATGCCATCATCCTGCACGAGTAGATTGGGAGGAGGCAGATAATTCTGCTGAGACTGCCTGGGCACCTCATGGAAGCTAAAGGTCTGCACATTCAATATTGATTGAATTACCATTTTCAAGAAAGAGGGTGGATCGGGCACAACAGACACAGCCCCACACTGAGCACACCTTCTTGTTCTGCCAAATCCATGCTGGCTGAAGATGGGAAGCTCCATCTGCAGGGCACCATGAGCAGCTTCTCTAACCTTTTGGGGTGGGGAAGAGTGCAAAGAAGAAGCACTGAGAGGCTTAGGGGGGAAGCGGTCTACCGGATGTCCCTTCTTGCATCCTTGGCAAGCTGCTCAGGAAATGCCCCGCTGAGGCAGGTTTCCAAAGGAAGAAAAGGAAGTTTCTTGCAGGTATTCCCTAAGTAGAGCCAAGGATTTGGTACAAATAGGTGACTTTGGAGATGAGCTCCAGAAACAGAAAGAAGGGAGCAGGAAGTAATATATTTGGTATACCAAAAGGAAGGAACCCCACAAAGGTGTTCGATAGTTGCCACTCGATGGTTGGGACACTTAATCCTGCTGGGGAGCTCAGGGACAAGCACAGAACATGTACCTCCTAGTTATTCACCTAGGAGGAGAGGGAACTGTGGTACACCTGCTCATCACAGTCACTAAGTAAAGGTGGACACTTAGTTTCTTTGCACTTCTGGCCTACTGGTACCTGCAGGCAGACAAACAAGGCTCAGTACCCAGAGCAAGGCTTCAGGAAGAGAGACACAGGTGTTGACAGTTGGACTTAGGGTCAGACGTGGAGAGTGTTGGGGGATAGGGCAGGGTACCAATGCTTTCTTTTGACTCCTTTTGCCCAGAAAAGAGCCACCCTTGGAGATGGCAAAGGAACACAGAGGTAGAGAGTCAGGACAATGGACAGTAGAGAGTCAGTAGAGAGTCAGGCAATGGACAAGACATGCCTTTGGTTACTGCTACTGTCTCTTTAGGAATCAGCACCACCTGCTTTGAGAAAAGACCTCTGGGTTTGTTTTGAAGCTGAGTTGCTCTCTGGGAGTGGGGTCCTCGATGCACACACCTGCCCCCCTCTTTAGAGAAGAGAACACCTTTCTGAAGAGCTCATCTGAGGTTGACGCCTTATCAGGCCTTTTTTTTCCCTAAAAGCATGGTTGTGGCTTTATGTAGAGAATTTCTTGGCAAGGACGTGTGGAACCCTGGAAAGCAAAAACCAGAACTCTTGTCTGGTCATGGCTGTCCTAGAGACTTTCTGTGGGACCTCTGGCAGGACACTCTACATCTCTGGGTCATCTCTCCTTGCCTATGAACTCAGATGCTAGACTTAAATGTCTACGACTCAAGTGGCCACCCTACATTCAGATTCTATATTCATTCATCCTAATTTGGCCTCTCTGCCCAGAGATTTGACCTAAAACCACCTCACAGATGAGAAATTGAGGGTCAGAGAAGTGAAGGGAGCTCGTTAAAGGTCCTGTTCAAGGAAAATGATAGAACTGAATGTGAACTTAGGTCTGCCTGACCTCACATCCTCACATCCAAGACTCCAATACATCTGAGCCCCTTGATGGAAGGGAAAAAGAAGTTCCTGAGACTGTGCCGGATGTGCTATGTGCCCTCACATCTGCTCTCTACTTCCTGCCCCTGGCTCTGCAATCTGAGATGCAGATCTCTATCGACAAACTTCCAACCTTGGAAAATATAGACATCCTTACAGTTCTCCTTCAGTAGGTCGGGGCTGGGCATTTCTAACAAGTTCCCAGGAGGCCAACAGAATTACATCTCCTCTGCTTCTGGTTGGGCTTCGCCAGTGAAAAACAGAGGAAGAGGAGTGGGTAGAGAGAAAAGCCCAGGCTCCCTTTGCTGGGGAAGCCACAGAAGGTCACACCTGTGGCCAGGTTGTCTCTCTTTTTCTGGGTCTTGGGTTCCCTTCCTTGCAGTATCCTTGGTGGCCTGGGGTCACATTTAGTCCCAGAGCACTGCTCTGTCTCTTGCAGAGTCTTTACTCCTAGACCACACCTTTGTAACGCATCTCTGGGTCATTTCTCCTCAAATTATTCTGTGTGAGGGTCCTATCTATTTCCTGCTGTGATCACACCTGATCCCAGAGGGAAAATTCATTTTATGAAATTTGCAGCCCCTGCCATCACTTTCTCTCCTAGCATCCCCTCCTTTCTTGGTCCGAGAAGTTTTAAAGCTTCCATGTGGGAAATGCCTCCTTTCTTGGTCCAAGAAGCTTTAAAGCTCCCATGTGGGAAATGCTTGGCATGCTTGAAACTTCCTCTGGCCACAGTGTCTGCCCTGGAGCTACCTGAAAGCAAAGGACTCTTTGTTCTCGTTTTCCCCATTCATTTCCTTCCCTTTCCCTCCCTCTCCAGTCCCACTCCCTGAAACCTATTGTCTCTATTACTACATTCTAAATAGAATCATTTGGAAGAAAGGGGTGATTTTGCCAAGGTTCCCTTTCACTGTTTCATTTGTAGGCAGTGCCCTCCCTCCTGCACTTCCCCCTTAATCTTTTCTGTTCTCCCTGGCCTGGGCCTTTGTCCTCTGTTCTGGCCTCTGGGTGCTCTGGGCTCCTTAAGATGCTAATCACACCTGCTTTTCTTTTTGCACCAAGAATATTTCTATTTATCAAGGCGCGGCAGGCTTTGCCTTTGGGAGGGACGCATACAAGGGCAGGAACACTTTCCATACCTTAGGGCTGTTTCTCTTTTACTTTTCTCATTTCAATTCTAGGAGTTCTTTCTTTCTTTCTTTCTTTCTTTTTTTTTTTTGGTTCCCTTTATGTTTAGTGCTGCTTTCTGAATGTACTGGTTACCTGGCACTGTCTCTTGGCTTCTAGTACCCAGGGCAGACCTGCACTATCCCTGATTTGTTGCAGAATCACTGACCCTCACATCAGAAGCGAGAGTGGAGTTTATTTACACCTATCAGGGTAATGTTATGAAGGTACTTGAATTCTCTCTGCCTCCATTTGAATTTCCCCAGGAGTAGGTATAACACAAGCATTCCAGGGCGAATAGTTTCTGTAGGAGCGGGAAACACCTCGTGGAAAGCAGGGAAGTGAGACAGGAAGAGAAGGCAGCTGAGAAAGGGTGAGTTTCCAAGCCTGCTACTACATGGGTGACTGCAGCCTAATTCCCATGGAAACTCTACGAAGACATGGAAGGGCAAGTGAGCTGGGGTATCCCAAGGTTGAGGGCTTCTCACAGGGGTGTTGATTCTTCAGCATTTGCGGGCTATCTTGTGCCGGGGTAGAGCAGCTTTCCTCTACTGTGGAGAAAGTCCTCAGGCAAAGAGATATAGTCAGGGAAGAGGTCACCCTGAGAGTCCTGTCAGTGCAGACCCAGCAGCTGGGATTGAGGCTTCCCAAGTGCACCCTGGGAGCCTCGCGTCTGACCCCACTCCTGCCCCATGACACCCCTGCCAGCTGCATGCTGTTGCATAGTGAGGTGGTTGGGCTACGGGACATGGGGGTGGGCTCAGTGATGGAGCTCTGCTTTCTCCTTACTCCCTGGAGCCCTGCTTCTCAGGAAGACCTCGCAGAGGGGATGGTGTTTTCCTTTCCTCCCTCCTGTGGTCCATTCCCTACTCTCTTCTTGCTTGCTTGAATTTACCCTTCAGAGTGTGGTTTTGATCTAACCTTCCATCCATCCTTGCTGAGTGTTCTCTGTCTTACATGGGAAGCAGAAATCACAGTCTGCAGTGACTTCCCCACATGCAGTTTCTATTTATTGGACACCATGTCATACCAGGTTTGGGGAAATAGAAAAGCAAGATGGCCAGCTCTGATGTCATACAGCAGCTATGGCAGGCAATAGGCTGTCACAGTAATCATTCAGATGTGTCTCAAGTCACAATGATGACAAGGGCCAAAGAAATAACATACATTGTGCTCTAGGATTGAATGATGGGAGTCTGACCACATCTGAAGGGTCAGAAGAGTTCTGTGAGGAAGTGAGAACCAAACTGAGAGCTGAAGAGTGAATGGGCCTTAGGAGGGCAAAGACAGGAGAGATGGGTGTCTGGAAACAGAATGTGCAAAGGTCCTGTGGTAAAGAGGAAGCATGGAAAGCTCCTGAGTGACAGCCAGTTCAGCTTACGTGAGGAGGCTGCCATGAAGCGCTGTGATGAACCTAGAGAAATGGCTGAGGGTCTTGCAATCAGGAGGACTCAAAAGGGAAGAAAAAGTATTTGAAGAGTTTTTAGTTTTGAAGATGACCTTTGACTTCAGTCAGGGATTTGGGAGGCAAAAAGTAGGGCCAAATTGGACATGGAGCAACTGGGAAAAAGGTTTGACAGAGTTGAGGAAATTGCTGGTGGTGGCTCAGGTAAAGATGAGTTGTGGAGACTCAAGGAGATACACAGTCTGGCTTCCAATTCCCGGCATGCTTCACATTGGCTTTGCCCTAGAGATGCAGCCCCGCCTGCCTGTCCACATCTTGCAACGTGTCCCACTTCCTTCACGGTGCTCCAGTGATATTTTTTTTCATATTTGGGCAGCATCCTTAAGAGGAAGACACTGTAAAACCCAATTTACAGAGACAAAGACGAGGGGCTGGGGATTTAGCTCAGTGGCAAAGTGCCTGCCTGGCAAGCACAAGGTCATGAGTTCAATTCCTGGTATGGGAAGAAAAACAAAAAACTAAAACAAAACAAAAAACAGAGACAAAGATGAGAGTCACTACCTATTGTCACACAGCCTATCATTTAACGTGTCCTATTTGGACTCACACTCTGGCAGGAAGAGTGAGTAAGTGACTTGATATTTAGGGCACAGTAGGTATTGTACTTGAGCAGATAATACTGGGGACCAGTCAGAGCAAGATCCACCTGCCCTGGAAGCAGGTATTGCATCTCCCTGGGCCCAGCATAGGAAATGTTTGGAGGAAACCCACACATCATAAATCTTAATACATGTATGCTGACTGTTCGAATATCTCTCTCCGACAATTCACTTGCAAGAAATCTTGCTGTCTGCATTACTATCTTCTAAGAGACAAATTATAAATGTTTTCTGATTAGCTTCACCATTCATAGCCCATTCCTAAATCAGCACAGGAAACAGCTAAGCTAAAACTTCTGCCTCTTTCTTCCTTTACAATCTGCTTGTATCTTATTCTTTCTCCCTCCAAGTTTTTTTATAGGCATGTCTAGACATTCAAAACCAAACAAAACAAAACTCTGAACGATGCCAGAAATTGTCACACACAGCCCCTTCTCCCCACTTTGGCTGAATCATGTGACACTGAGATCTGAGAGCAAGGACTGCTCCCCAGGCAATTGGCGAAATGTCAGAAGGTCCAGATCGGCTACACTAAATCAGACAAACGGTGCTGTGCATCCCTCTTCTCATTCACAACACCTACTCAGCATTTTCTCTCAGATAACGTTTTCCTGTCTGTGTTTATGTTGCTTTGAAGGTTGTACACAGCAGTATTTAGCAGTGGTAATACTTGGATGCTACCTGTGTGGGGTATTCAGTTCTGTGATGGTTTTCCTTTCCACCTCTCCTTCCAGAACTGAATAGAAGCTGTATGCTAATATTTTGTTGCTGCCTTTGTTCAGGTTTCTTCACCTTTTGCTGGGACCACCGCAGTAACCTTCTGACCCACAGCTGGAAACATCAAGGATTATTTGATAACAATTTTGAGGTAAACAATAGCTTTTTTGCCCCCGTGTTCACCAAGCTTGATGCTTAGGCTCTCTCGGGAGGGTACCTACAGGATATGATGTTCCCATATCGATTCTTATTGCGATTTTCATCTTCCTTGGCTGTATCCCATGAAGCGGTCTGCCCCTCGGGTAAGGCCTAAAAAGAAAGGGCAGAGTGGTTAGAAGCCAGAGGTGGAAGCTTCATCGACATGGAGATGAAGCAACAAGGGAAGCAAGAGAGGACACTCCGTGTAAAGGGTAGTGTGTCCTTGGATGGGGCCTGGGAAGAACACAGCCTAGTCCCTTCCATGGACTTCTTTCCTTGCTATTTGACTCAACTGTTGATGTCTTTGGTGGGCCATTGGTTCACAGTCTTTCCAGGAGAGAAGTCATTCATTCATTCATTCATTCACTCATTCACTCACACAGATACTTTTTGATCCACTAATATGTTTTGGATACTGTTCTAGGTACTGGGAGTGCAGAGAAATAGATCAATCCCCTTGAGCATTGAATTGAACAGGAGATGTAGTAAATAAGCCAGCAAACACATAATTTTAGACAGTGGAAAATGCTATGAAGAAAATAAAGCAGGATAAAGGGATAGGGATGAAGAATAGGGATTATTTCAGGTTACACAGGAAGTAACATTTAAGTACATTCCTTAATGATGTGAAAAACCTGAGAAAAGTAGGAAGTATTTTCCAAAAGTAGGCAACTGTGAAGGTGTTCAGGCAGCAAACTAGTGGTCACATTCATGGATGAGAGTGAAGTGGTAGAACTAATGGTAGAAACCCCTAGAGAAGATGGCAGAATACAGATACAAGGCAGTACAGCTTCTGGCTAGCAACCTGAATATTATTCTAAGTGTAATGGGGAAACCATGAAAAATTTTGAGCAAGGAAGTCACCCAGTCTGTTGTACAAAGTGCATTATGTCTCATGTATGGAATAAGGCTGGATAAAAGTTAGGAAAGAGCAAGAAGATCAGGAACTTTCTGCAATTTTTCAGGCACAAGATGGTAGCATGGGCCCCTGAACTAAGGCAATGGATAGAAGAATCATTTTTCAGATGTTCAATATTGTTGACTCGGGCTGCCTCAGAAGCAAACTCAGAAGTATGGGTTTGAGTACAGTGGTTCATTTGGGAGGCAGGCCCAGAGACCACGGGTAGGAGGATGGGGAAAAAGGGACAGTCCAGGGAATATAGGGCACGTCAGTGAGCAGGCTACCATTGTATACAACCAGGCTTAATCCCATAGGCACATCAGAGTTGTCCCACCAGAGATGGGACATGTACCCGTCAATTTCGGGTTGAGGACATCCTTGAGAATGCTCTAGCACTTCTGCCATGCTCTGTAGGCAAAGTATCCATATTCTTCCATGCTCTGTAGGCAAAGTATCCCTATTCTTTTATCTTGAGGATGCCCTCAGGTGAAAATCATAGATGCATATAGTCATCAGGTAAGCATGGATGTAGAGGGGATATCAAGGCACCAATATATCTACCAAGGACTGTTAAGAAAAAAGGAATGAAGGCTGACTTTTAGATCATTGCTTTGAAGAAATCAATGGAGAGATGTCATTTCCTTAGGTGTAGAAGTCTGGGGGAGAAACAAGATTGGGGAGGAATAAAATGTTGTGTTTGGATGCTTAGATTGCTTAGCACTGCATACTGTGTACTTTTTAACATATTCAAGTGAGTCACAATAATAGCACTAATGATGACAGCCAAGTTTGACGTGTCTGTTAGACATTCAAGCTGCAATGCTAAGAAGTTAGAAACAGAGGTCCAGAATCAAGGGGGTGGGATAAGATTTTTATCAATCAGTTTAAGAGGACAGCAAACACAGATAAAATAAGCAAACAAACGCACTTGTGGGATGGTTCGTCAGGGCTATGAGCCAAGTTGTCATGAACAAAGAGGAGGTACAGTCAGATGTTTCACAGAGGGGAGGGTGGGCTTTCAATACAGTGGGGCAGCTTTAGCAAACCTGTAGAAGCATGAAGGTCAGACTATGTTTTGCTGACTGTCTCCATTCTGCGTCTAGTGGAACAGGGTGTATGACTTGTTCACGGTCCTTGCTTTACATCTGAAGCTGGATTAACAACAGTTTCAGTCTGCATAGCTCTCTGTCTCCAGTTCAGGAGGGAGGAACTTTGTGGAATGCATCATCCTTGTCTTGTCCATCTTTGCTCACTAGGTCTGCCCTAAATAAGGAGGAGTCTTAACCAGATTGGCTGAAGTCTGGCCCCTCAGCAGGCCCCGCTTGGTGGACAGGCCGTTTGGCATCTATGACAGGTCAGTGCTCATGCATTATTCAAGCTGATCTTTGGGAGGTGGATTTCCTACCTGAAATCCTCTGTGGTAAAAGCAAACCATGTGTCCCAACATATCCCCTAAAAGTGGTATGAAGCCAAGGACAGGATACCTTGAATGTTTTTACACTGATTTCTTGGTAAAATTCATAATGCTGAGTACCTGATACGTCCCAGGGTTTGGGTTGCATTTACCTTAAGGTCTCTTTCTGGCTATATTTTAGAATTACCTGGGGAAGCTTTAAAACTCCTGAGCCAAGGCCTTATCCTAGGGCCAATGGATCAGACTCTCTGGCATGGATCACAGGCATAGACGGTGTTTAAAGCTTTCTAGGTGATTCTAATGTGCAGCCATGACTCTCGCAAACAGTGGATTTACCTGGAGAAATACTTTCCAACGAATCTCCTCTTTGGGTTCTCTTGCTTTGGGACTGTTCCCTCCAATCCATCCTCCACTGTAATCAGAGAGATCTTTCTAAAATGTGAATAGGACCCAGTTATTCTCCTGGTTATTGTCTTCAGGAAAAGTTCTAAACGCTTTAACAGGAGGCCCTTTATGATTTCACCCAAATCCCCTATTAATTTACTTCTCTATTTTGATAGGCAATAATAAGGTGTTTCAAACTTTTTGGACTTCACACATGGCTCTCTCCTCCTGGAAATTCTCTTTCACCTGAATCTGCCTGTAAAATACCTATGTATCTTGCAAAGCATCTTTTCCTTTGCAAAAATCCCTCCATTCACTGTGCTTACTGCATTCTCAGTCTCATAATCTAAATATCTGCCTTCCAACTTGATCATAAGCTCCTCTATGGAAAGTGTAGCATCTTACTTATGATCATCTCTTCAAGACCCAGCTGGCTCTGTGTTTTATTCTTGCTTGAAAGACCCATTTGGAATGGATAAGTGGGTGAAAAAATTCATGAATGAAGTGACTTTGTGCCATCAGAAGACAAAGGTCATGGAATCTCAGAGATATGAATGACCTTAAAGATCACCCGGTTATGTTTCTGTTCACAATGGCCTTCCAGGCAACTGATGAGCTGATCCCAAGCGTCTATCTTGGGTAACCCCAAGGACAGATGGAGGACACCCTCCCAAAGCTTACTGACTCTTTTTTTGGAGCAGACTCACTAGTTTTCTCTTTGCTCTGCCTCCCTGTGTTTTGCCTTTGTCCTTCTCCATGAGCCCCGCGAGAATGTACATGCACCCTCTGTATTCTGACACTGCAGAGAGCTGATGAAGGTCACTCTTGCCACTCCCATAGGTCTTAAATGGTCCCCTGAACATCAAGACTATGCCATTAAGGACACACCCTGAATGCAGCTATTGCTGACAACCCTAAACCTAGCACAACAGTTGTGATGAGTGAGTAGCACTTCTCAGTGGGGAAGCACCCAGGCACCTGCCACAGCCCTGGGAGGGTGAGGAAGACCTTGTGGCCTGTGATGATGTAGACAAACCAGAGGAGGGATGCCTAATAGAGGGCTCAGGAGGGAGTGGTAATGACCCCATAATTGGCAGGCTTTGATCACACATTTATTTCCCTTTCTAGGGAGCTGTAATTGAATAGGGGAAAATCTCCTCGAGGAAAAAAATCCAAGGGGGTACAAGTATGAAAGAAAGACTCATTTCTGTCTTCCAAATGAGGGAACCAGAGGCATTATTTTTACATTAGTAGCTAGTTACAGTAGATTGACCAGGGAATGGTGGCAGTCATTAGGAGCTAATCACATTCTTTTGAAACCAAAATTGCCATCTCATTATACTCATCCATTATCAATCTTTACTTTCCTCTTCTCATTCTCTGCCCCCCAGAGTGTGGAGCTCTAGTTTTACATTTCTCTCTGAACGTGGAAATGTTTTCTACTCTTTGCCAGTGTTGCTTTTCCAAGGTGGTCACTTTTTAAAGTTTTTCAGTCCAAAGATGTATTTGGGGATGGCCTCCTATCTGGAGATCTGAGCCATGGTATTCACAGAATCCTCAAAAGTCAGATTTGAAAGGATGTCTCAAGAAAATTGTAGCTGATTTTATGTATCAACAAAACATGGCCTACAGTTAGAGAATGACCTGTCCAAGAACATGTTCTGGTGATGTCTTCCCTCCTTCTTTCTCTTCTTTCTTTTCACAGAGACCATCTCGGACCGGGCACTCTACTAGGTCCTAGAAATAACGGCAGACACAATCTTGAACAGTTCCGGTTGTGAGAAGGGGCAGACAATATGCAAAGAGGTAATTATTGTTTGTAATGAGTGCTGCCAAGGCAATGAAGAGGACCTGGGTAGATAGTGACTGGGTAAGGGACTACTTAGATGAGGTGGTTCAGGCAAGATCCCTTGGAAGGATGGCCTGTGAGAGTAAGGGCCCTCCTGGATATCGGAGAGCTGGCCAGGCCCTCCCAGCTGGGCCTTAGTGCTCTCCTGCTGAGCACAAATGACCTCACATAACACCAGTAGGCAAGGCTGCTTCTTCATGATAGAAGGAGACCAAAGCAAGACCCTTCTGGAGTCATGGCAGAACACAGACAAAAATATGAGTGCTGCAAACCAAAAAACCTGACCAAACACACCCCTATCCTGGCTGATAAGACTGACTACTACTTCTTTGCTAATCACAATGTTAGCTTTTCCCTGGTCTTCCCTTGTGGTAGTTAAGATTTATTAAGATCCCAAATCACACCACTTCCTGCAGTTTCCGATCTAGAATAAAGCCTCCCTTAAATTGTCTCTCACTTCACCTAGTGCAGCCCACCTTCCGTGAGGCCTTCTATAACCCCCTTCTTGAGATTCCCCATAATCCACCAAGAGGTGCACTCAGCTCACGCCAACAAGGAGTAAGCCCAACTTGTTCAGTTCCAGGTGTGTCCCTGCTGTCACTGGCTGACATAGTGGAGCTGAATACTAAGTGATGAGCAAATGCCAGCCGTGGCAAAACCTACAAAGGAAAGCTCCAAGCTGAGGAGCAGCAAGCAGAGAGGGCCTGGGGTGGAATGAGCTTGCTGTGTTCTAGAACTTGAAGGAGGCTCTCCAGAGCAAAGAGCATAAATGGAAGAGAGGGATAAAGTCACGTGAATAGTATGAGTGCTGTCAAACAATGGGGGCCAGCAGGGGCACTTAGTAAAGTCTTGCTGACCAGTCAGGAGCATGAGCTTTATTCTAAATCAAAGGGAATGCTTAGGGAATATTTTAAAAGAAGGAGGCGGAGCCAGATCCAGTGCCAGCTAAAGACATTTGTCATTGGAACCTTCTCTTCCTCCTAGTTTATAGGCTCACAAATTATAGGATAAAATGATCATTGAGTTCCTGGCCCAGACTAATTTCCCCGGTGATTGCAAATATCTTCCTAGCTACAGATCTGAGGTCCCTGGAGCCAGTGGGAGACTTGGATCACGTGACCACAAGTCACAGGGCTCTTACGTCTTGTGCTGACTGAGCTCACAGGTCTCTGCAGCCAGCCTGTACATCCCCACTTGGTACTTTAATTTTCTGCTGGAACTGAGATTTGTCCCTTTTGTCTGCTTGATTGGTTCCTTCTTCCACTTGTGATTGATCATACTGAGCTAAGGGGGTCTTTTCTGAAGCTTTTAATCCTTCTTTGCACACTCCTCTTTGTACTAATACCTATTTGAATAGTGCCCCAAATAGTGAGACATCAGCATACAAAGCTTCTGAGAACAGCTCACCTCCCATCCAAGGCTGAGGCTGTGCTAGTCCATTTCATTTACCTGTTCACCCGCTAGCCTAGCAGGTTCTGTCAGCTATGATGCCTCCCTTCATGCTCCTTGGCACAACTGTATCCCTGGAGATAATTGGATGTGATATGCCCTGGGGTGCAGCAAAACCAGGCCCAGGGATTGCTGATCAGACAGTTCCTGGCTGATGCTTCAGGGCACAGCTGAGGGTCTGCCTCCTCCACGGCCAGCCAGCTCTCTGGTACTTCTCTCTTGCCTCTGCCCACCACCGAACTCCGTGCAGGGGAGATTCCAGAGTGTCTTCACCAAGAAGGCACCATTTTACCTGGACTGATATTCATTTTTCTTATCAAGAAATATTTCTTGCATCCTAACTACATATGTGAATGAGGGGAAAGATGGGGCTTTGCGAGAGGCAGTAAGACTAGAGTGTCTGAAAGGTTTTTACGGCAAATCGTGCTACTGCTCTGAGTTTCAGTGGATTTTTTTTCCCTAAAAACTGATATAATAATACACATTTCAGGTAAGGGGTGGGGAAGAATTCTAATTCAGAGGAGCAGCATGAGGAACTTTTTTGGCTTTCTTTCCTTAGGTTTCCTAATTTATTGGTATTTACATGATTCTATTCATTTATTAAAAAGCACAGCATGCATGGTACATCTCTAAAAAATAAAATTTAAAATATCTCAGTATAAAAGTATATACCCCACAGAGTATGGTGGTGATTAGCCATTTCCTGAGCTATTGCTCATAGCCTTGGACACAATGCATGGGATGTCCTATGGGTTCACAGACTCTTCCATCCTACTCTTTCCCAAGGATATGACATTAAATCTTCAGTCTACTCCTGAACTTCACTCTATGCCCCCATTTGATCAGGGACATTCAGTGTATTGTCACAAGAGCCAAGATTAGGACCCTTGGCATGGATACCATGGTTCGTTTCAGACAAAGGAAGTTCCTGGCATTTTAATTTTAAACTCACAACTATCTTGAAGCCTGGGGGGCAGGCAAATTGGTCACTGTAGGTAGAGGTACTATGTGGTATGCAGGGCATGGCAAAGAATTTCTTAATCTGTTAGGAGTTTAAAGTGTGGTCTCAATGGAGAGTCATGGGTTTATCCAACACCCACATTTACTGAAGTCCATGGCCAGCTGGTGGGTGGTAAAAGCCACAATGGACAGTTGTGAAGCTTCGGGGAAATATAAGAGCTCCACATTAAAGAAACACCATGCACATGACGTATAGATTTCTACGTATAATATAAACATTCTCTGGAAAGTGACACTGAGTATCTGGAGACAGGAGTACCGTCAGCTATTTCACTGTAAGGTGCTGTTTGAGTAAGTAAAAGTGGTAGTGTCTTGGTAGAGGCTAAACTTTCAACAAATACCACGTGCTGTGCTGAAAAGCACATGCCTTGGGGATTATAAATGTGGCCCGAGGAGTCAGGAAAGGATGACTAATGACGTGTATTCAGCATGGCATCAGGAGAGCAAATATTATTGCGGACCATGTCACTAAATAGGAGGTAATTTATGAATTCTTCTGGTGAAGCTAAGTAGAAAATCAGATTGCAGCAAGATAGGAGTATTTGTCTGTGACAGGAACTTGGATCAAGGCGGAATAGTGCAATGTGTGTCTGTGCGTAGAGTCACAAAGCATCCTTTACAAGGCTCAATGAAAAGATACAGTTTCTTCTAAAAGATAAATTTTAAGCCAATGGCTCTCCAGCTTTGGTAGGTATCTAGATTTCCTCAGGGACTGTGGTAAAATACAGAGACTCAGGATCTATTCTGCATCAGTGAGTCTGTGCCTCAGTCACTTACTAAGTCTGCAGCTGATTCTGACACACGTGACAGTTTAAGCTGCAAATTCCTGCTGAGATTCCATTGGTTTAGGCAGCAAATTCCTAGGGAGATCCCACCTAAAATGTATAGGCAGATGCTCAGTACACCCGGAGAGTCTGCTACACGTGCCTGGGTCTTTTCAGTGTTGGTTTCTTTCTTTAAGAAATGTTGCCCTTTTGTTTTTGATGGAACTATTCTCTTTCAACTATATTTTTATTTTCAGTTGACATATAATTGTGCATATTTATGGTATATAATGTGTGGTGATCAGATCAGGGCATTTGTCACTTCATGTATAATTTGTTTTGGAAATATTTAAAATCCTCTCTGAAATATAGATGTGTTCTCTGTCCATCTATCTTCTCTTTGCTCCTCCTTCCTTCAACCCTTCCCGTACCCTGGTAACCAAGACTCTACTCTCTAGTTCTTCAAGGTCAACACTTTAGCTCTCAAGTTCTTCAAGGTCAACACTTTAGCTTTGCATATAAGTGAGAGTCAGCAGATTTCTTTTTGTGCCTGACTTATTTCATTTATTGAACACAATATTCTTCAGTTCCATCCATATTGTTGCAGATGCCAATTTCATGACTAGCATTCCATTGAGTATATACACCAAATTTCTCTAACTGCTCATCTGTTAATGGCCATCTAGGCTGATTCCATATCTTGGTTATTGTACATAATGCTGCAATAAGCATGTGAATACAACACACACTGTCTCTTCAACACACTGGTCTCCATTCCTTTGTTGTATACCCTGTAGTAGGATAGCTGAATCATATAGCAGTGTCTCTTCAACACATTGGTTTCCATTCCTTTGATCTATACCCTGTAGTAGGATTGCTGAATCATATAGCAGCTCTAGTTGTAGTTTTTTGAAGAACCTCTATATAGTTTTCCATAGTGTCTGCGTTAATTACACTTCTGGAAAGAGTCTGTGGGAATTGTCTTTTCTCTTCATTATTGGCCAGCATTTGTGGGATTTTTTTTTTTTTTTTTTTGCCTTTGTGATAGTAGCCATTCTCACTGGAGTAAGAAAATATTGCACTGTGACTTCAGTTTGTATTTGATGGAACTAGTCTTCGTTCCATTTAATTTGTTCCAATTAAATTGATATTTTAAATTTATATACTGCTGTCCAGATGCCTCAGGGATGAGATGAAAGACATTGTCCTTACTTTCAAGCTTAATGGGGTACCCCTATTCCTCTCAGCACTGAGCCTATGATCTTGGGAATCTCCCTATTCCACTCCAGCCCACAGCACCACGTTCTTGATCATCTATACAGCATGCCTGGATTTCTGGGTGGCGCTTTCTGGGCCAACAACTCTCCCCTAAACTTGAAGTCATCTAGGGTTAAGGACAATGGACTGTCAGAGGTCCTGTTTGTCACCTTATTGATTCTGTTCAGGAAAACTCTACAAAAATTTCAGATTTTCCTTTTATTCTTTAGCTAGTTTCATTTTTCTTTGCCTAGGTGGCTTTTGTGTTTCCCTTTCAAAAGCTGTCTGCAGCATTTCATGTCTTTTATGTTTCAAACTTTATACTTGTGGTTCCTTCAGTTACGTGTGATGTTCCTCGACCCAGTCTTCCACTTTTCTTCAGCTCAGTTTCTCATTTTTTGTGAAGCTGCTGCTTGATTGGGGTGAATAGAAGTGACGAAAAGCAAAAATAAAAACACCAACCTCCACTTGCCTTTGTTCTGAATTGCTCTCATTCACAAACCTCTAAAGTATTTTAACTAAAGTTCTGGTACGCAATTACACAGTATGGTGAGAATATGAGCTGCCTTTAGAGGAGGATCTTTATTTTCTCTGTTTAGCTTTTTTCAGTACCTAAGACAGTGTAAAACATACAGTAGGAATGCAACCAATGTTTCTGGTTAAGCGAATGCTCGTAAAGAAGTACACTTTTTTTTTTTTTGGTTTTTCTCTGGTACCGGGAACCGAACTCATGACCTTGCGCTTGCCAGGCAGGCGCTTTGCCGCTGAGCTAAATCCCCAGCCCCATAAAGAAGTATACTTTCTTAGGCTTCAAAAGTCCATACTAGGTAGTCAAACATGTTACAGAAGATGAAAGTGGAATCTAATGAGGAAAGAGTTTTGCCCAGGATCACCCAGAATCTCAGAAACCAGTTGAGAATATGGTGTGTTCTCTTAGCCAGGGGTTTTCCCATGGTACCACCTGAAAACTGCCCATTTGGTTGGGAGGTATTATACACAAAAGGTATTGTTTGCTGTGTTACTAGGCAACATTATAAGGAGAATGGTGAAAACAGGCTAAGAGGATAGGACTCCGTTAATAGTGTCTCATGAACTCTTTCCCAAGTTTCAAACCACACTGATTACTGATGCTTTTTGGCTGTTCCCTGAAAATGACCCATTATATTTTACGCCAAGGGAGGTGGGTTGAAATGAGGAGGTGGAGCCTAGGTCTTCCAGTTTGGTCTTTATGAGACCTCAGGATTTAAGAATAACCATGGCTTTCCCTTTAGTTTGGGCATCTACCACTAGCTTCTTATGCTTCTCCCTAGAATTATACTCATCTGAAAATTGAGGAACTGAACCAGAATCCCTCTGGAGCCACCTACAATGGGTTATTATGTGACTCTGTTAACAGCTGAAAAGAAAGAACAGCAGAAAGAACAGATATTCACCCCACCCCTGGTCAGATTGCTCTGGGGTGACTAGAAGTTTCCATCTCCATGGCTGTGCCCCATTGGGAAACTGCCTGCCTGTCACCACCCACAAATGTCTAAGAACAAGGTGGCTGCTCCCCTTGAAAGCTGTGCACATGGTGTGTCTGCCCAGAGCTGGAAAGTGAACAAATGTTTGCTCTTCATTAGGCTGTATCATATTCCTCACAGCTGTTCCTTGTTGCCTTAAATAGTCTTAATGGAGCTGTAATAATCAGACACCTTCTGGTCACCCTACTGGGCTCGTTCCATTCATTACAGTGACAGGCTGTCTGGATAGGACTTGGATTAACACAATTCTCTTCCTTCTCTGTATCA
This sequence comes from Chinchilla lanigera, assembly GCF_000276665.1. Lineage (NCBI taxonomy): Eukaryota > Metazoa > Chordata > Mammalia > Rodentia > Chinchillidae > Chinchilla > Chinchilla lanigera. Next base: position 14,884,331 of record NW_004955445.1, on the reverse strand, counting down.
CAAAGTCACCTCTCACAGTTCTCCTTCATCTTCCTCAAAACTGGTGCTCTTCTAATTATATTTGCTGTGGTGAAGAGGGCACATACAGCCCTGTTCTCCAGCCAATATCAGTTGGTATTTGTACACATGCTTAGGGTTTTTGTTTTGTCAGTGGTGGAGGTGGAAATAATTTGGGCTGGAGGTACAAGGGTAGGGAGGAAGAGCATCAGTTCGAGATCATGCTAAGATTACTGATTGAACGTGGCTGTGTTATATCATCAGGGAAGGCCTTGAGGGTCAGCAAGCAAAGTAAGAAAGGTGACAGGTCTGTGGGCATAGACAGTGCACATCGAGAGCTTTCTGGATTCCCTTATACCAGTGGATTTCAACTTTAAAAGTAGATATAATCAACTGGAACATTTAGAGAACACTGACCTCTGGGTCCCAATCGTGGTGATTTTGATTCAGTTAGTCTGAAATATGGCCTGGGCATTGGCATTTTTAAAACTTCCCCAAGTAACTGCAATGTGCAACCGAGACTGAAAACTCGTGACTGAGACCCAGATTTGTAGAGTAGGTGAAGTCAATTTTTCTTAGGCATCCTTGTGTTCCTAGGAGCCCAAGGGCCCTTGGCTGATCACAGTTGCTAGAACTTGAAATGCAACCATGAATGGTAGCTTTAGAGGGGGGCAGTCCCATTGAACTATCTGTGGGAGGGAGGCGCAGCTGACCTGGGTAATTGTTTCCTGTTCAAGGTCCCAGAATACTGGTGACAGGAGAGCTGTTTAAATCACTTGGCCCAGCCCACCAGTACTCACTGCACGAATATGTAAATGAGGCTCAGAGACAGGAAATAACCTGCCTGAGGTCACTCAGATACATTCTGCAAATGGCAGGACTTGAACCCAGGCATCTTGACTCTCAGCTCAGGACAAGTCATGTATTACTTCAAATAGCTGAACTTAAAGGATGTATTCAGAGACTCAAGTCTTTGTGCCAAAGAGAACAAGCTGATTTTATGGCTTTACATGCAGAGAATGTGTGTGGGCCTGTCTGGGCTCTGCGCCAGTCTCCTGGTTTTGGCAGTTCCATTTCTTCCTTGAATTACTGTCCTGGCTGCCTACCTGCTGCTGGAGTCTCTGCTCTGACATCCACCAGATTTAAAGTGCAAATCTAGCCATGTATGGTGGTGCATGCCTGTAATCCTAGCACTTGGAGAGCTGAGGAAGGGTCACTACAAGTTTGAGTCCATCCTGGGTTACATAGTGAGTTCAAGCCTGACCTGGACAACATAGTGAGACTACCTCTTAAAAAAACAAAACAAAACAAAACAAAAACCAAGAAAAAAGTACAAATTTACTTAAACTTTGCTGTTTTCTATGGTTCCCATGGCCTCTGGAATAAATGCCAGATTCCTTAGTTTGCAAACACTGTATTCCCCAGCTCCCCCATGGTGGCCCTTGCTGACAAATTCAGTCCCGTCTCTCCTACGTTCTCTAGTTCCTCTGCCAGGAACACCCTTCTCTTCTTTCATTTCTTTCTTTTATTTAGGTCTCAAGCTTTGCTTTAGGTTTTGTGTCTTCTAGAAAGTCACTGGCCACTATGTGTAGGCTAGGGTTAATGTACCCTACCTCCATGAGCACCTATAATTCTGGGTTTACCTCTACTGAGGCATTTTGTCAAGAGATTATAACCCTCTCTTTAGTACCATCTAAGTTCCCAATGGCGAAGACTGCTTATTTCATCTCCCTATTTCCTAGGGCCTCGTACAATTCATGACTCATGGGAAGTGCTCACACATCTTCTCAAGTTGAAGATCTGAAATGATCAGCCTTTGGTCTTGGTCTCTCTTTACGTGCTTAGCGACTCACTCAGTTTGTGGTCTTAATACTTATCTGTATGCCAATGGTTCCCCATGCTTTCTGTCTAGCTCAGGCTTCTTTCCCAAGTTCCAAACTCATACAGCCAACTCTTTCCATCTTCATGAAGATGTCAAATAGACATTGAAAACTTGATTCAAATTGGACTGCTTGCTCTAGTTCTCACTTCCTAGAAGATTCTCATATCTTCTGGATGGCAATGCCATACTTTAGTGTCTTAGGTAATAGACTTGGAGTCACCCTTGAGTCCTCTCTTTCACTCATATGCTATGTGTTAGAAAAATCTTGTTGGTTTTATCTTTAAAATATATTCAGAGTCCAACTATCTTGCCAAATTCTTTGCTAGGCCTGGCCTGAGTCACCATCGTCTCTACTTGGGTTACTGCAGTCATTTCGTCACTGGCCTCCTTACTTTTGCCCTTGCCTCCCCACGTCTTGTTGTCAACACCTGAGCTAGAATGACTCTTTTATCAAAAGTCAGATTATTATTTGTCTTCTCAAAACCAAAGCATCTTTCCATTTCATTCAGGGTAAAAGCTAAAGTCCTTACAGTGGCTTATAATGCATGACAGCATCAGGTCTCTCTTTAGTTGTCCAATCTAATTGCCTATGATTTTAACCTCATGTTTATTGTACTCCTACCACACTGGTCTCTTTGATCCTGGTTGTATGAGCCAGGTATATTACTATCTTGATCTTGAACTTTCTTCCTCCAAATATCTCTTACCATGTCTCTCTTCAAATATTATCTCATTAAAAAGACTACATATCTACCCTATTTAATATTAGAATCTCCCTGACTTCGGGTCCCCCAAAAGCACCATCTGCCTTCCTTAATCTACTATTTCTTTTTTCCTTGTACTTTCTGTGGCAGACTGTACTGTCCAATGATTGTAATTTCCAATATCTTATGCTCTGTACCCTCTTCTAGAATCTGGCAACTGGCTCTCCTCATCAAGAGATGGAGTGTAATTCCCCTCCCCTATAACTGAGGCAGTTTTTACTTGATATACACAATAGGATGTTGTAGGAATGATGCAGTGTGGTGTAGAAGTCTAGGTGCCAAAAGTATCACACTTTTCATCTTCTTAGTTTGGAGGCTCCCCTTTGGAGCTCTCAGTGACCATGTAAAAACTTCCGCTATCACAATATTACCGTAGTGTGAGGAAGCCCAGTCTTCCTGAAGAGGTCACTTGTGGGTGTTGTCATAGGTGTTCCCCACTGAGACCTCAGCTGACAGCCTGCATTGATCATTACCCATGGTAACAAAGATACTGTCAGATGATGTTAGCTCCAGCTTTGCAGTCTTCCTAATCAAGGTTCTTGAAATCATGGTGAGAAGATAGAGTGTTTCTCTTTTGCCTCGTCCAAACTTTTAACCCATAGAACCAATGACTGGAATAAATCAGTTGTTTTACGTTGTTCAGATTTGGGGTAGTTTGTAACACTGCAAACAATGTTTTTCACTGTTACTACATTAGTTAATGTATGTATTTTTAAGCCTGTGCTTATTTCCTATTTCCCTTGCTAGCATATGAGCTTCTTGAGGGCATGAGTCTTCCCTATGTTCACTGTCACATTGCAGATACCTGGAATAGTCCTCGGCAATAGTAAATAGTAAACATTTACTGAAAAATGTGTGATCGTGCAATTGCACTGAATCTCAGAATACACAGCTTGCTAAAGCTGAGAGGTCCTATAGATGTCAACTTGTCAAACCCACTCATTTGTATGAAAAAGCAGGGCAAGATAGAGAAGTGAGAGGCATCAGAAAGCACATAGCAGGTTGGCACGAGAGCAGAACTAGAGACTTAGGAGTCTTAGGTCTATAACAGGACATTGAGTCTTCAAGCAGATCTGACTCATACTCAGGAGGGAGATTTTAGATATCGTGGGAGCCTTCACGATCAAAGCCAAATCCATCTATATTCTAAGAAAATGTATTAGTACATGGTGGAAATTAGCACATTTTCACTAAGTAATGTTTTCCAATTAACCCTCAGTTAATCAGAAATTGCTGTTAACTAGATGCTAGGCATTCCAGCAAGCTGATTAATATAATTTGAACTAATTAAAGGCAAGGCTAGCCTCATTAGAGAGGTTTCTGGTTGAGGTTCAAATGATGGAATAACATGCATTATTTGCTTAACTCTAATGGAAGGATTTTTAATGCTAGAAAGTTTGGAAGATGCAAATAGGTATAAAGAATAAATTTTAAAAAGCAGCCCAGTCTACATGGATGAATGCTTTTAAAGAGATAGTCTGGAAGAGAGTGCATCAGAGTATTCGAGTACATCTGTGTTTCTGTTCTGAATTTTAGATTGCAGAACAAGAATTTCTTAGCCTTTGGCTACTTGTCCCCTTTCTGATGATCCATGTACCTCCCTTAATGTTATTTGACCAATTATTATGACTAATGATTTGTCAAGCCATCATCATATTGAGTATAGTTTTACAAATGACATACCCTTTCCTGATACTTGCTTATCAAATAAATCTTCATACATGCACATAGGCATGCATAAGTGTATCCTCCTCCCCAGGGCTGGGTCCATTCATCTTCTAGGAAATAAGATCCAGGAATATGAGGTGATGAGATATTCTCCTTTAACTCTTATTCCAATATTCTTCCAAAATTTGTAGACTGAGTAAATTAAAAATGTTATGTTACTCTGACCATGTTTGAAATTAACTGGAGATTCTCCCAAGCTGGAAACTACTCACATCTATTGAATAAATGTTTTTGTCCTCATAAATATGCCAAACATGCCCCTTGCCACTATGTTTTATTCTCTCATAAAGTTTTAGGACCAGACAGGTCCTTAAAAATCACCTTATCCCAACTCTTTATTCAAATAATAAAGAATTAAAGAACTCAGAGAGTGAAATGATATACTAAGATGGCACAGTTTACTGTACTAGACTCTAGCTGTCTGTACCCCCAAATTTAGCACAATTTCATGACCTTGCATGGCTTCAGAAAATCCTCTTTGTAAGTCATTTCTCAGAATACAGTCTGAGGGATAAACTTAGCCTGCATTAGCAAGAATTCCAAGTGTGTGGAGTCTGAACCTTTGTGTTTTCACTGAACACAGTGAAACTGAAGTGAACATACTGGAGGCACATGCTGGATGAGGAAGGAAGGAAGGAGGGAAAAAAGAGAGACAAAGAGACAGAGGAAGGAAGGAAGGAAGAAAGGAAGGAAGGAAGGAAGGAAGGAAGGAAGGTGTGGATATAATTCAGAGCATGGCACAGAGAAGATGTTCAAGACATCTTTTAGACAAAAGAAAGAAAGTGAGAGAGAGAGAAGTAAAAGTGAAGAGAGAAATGTTTGTTTTCAGAGCTGGCTGCAGTTGGATTCCACCTGCACTAGGAGAGCTGCAGAATTCCTTTTGGGGAATGAGCTGCTCTTTGGTTCTAGAAAACATCTCAATGAGTTTTTCCTTCTATTTTATTGTACTTTTTGTTTGTAAAAGGTGAGGTCTAATGGGCAAGGTTTGAAACAAAAGCAGTGAGGCAAAGAAAACAAAATTGTTCTATATAACAAAGGAAAAAGTGAGAGTCCTTGCCCTGGATTCTGGGAGGATGGTGGCTTGAAGGGACTCTAAAAAACTTTCAGTATGGGAGTGAGTAGAGAGTTGTCATACCAGAACCTTGAAGGATGCCTCAGTGATCTGGATGGCTAAGGAACTTAAAGAATAATAGTATTTTATTAAGATACTTTTTTGTACTTTTCTGTGGTTCATCTCTATTAGTCCCCACGCTGAAGGAACAGCCACAACTGACATGCAAATCCTTTGTGTCCGAGATGCTTTGGGAGTGAGGCAAAGGATGTCCAATGTCAGCAGTAAGGAGAAGACACAGAGAGAGGACACTGCAGTTGCCAGAGATGAGGCATTGCCTTGGTGCAGAGTGGTGAGAAGAGCACAGAGGCAAGAGGGACACAAGAGGTCAGGAGCAAGGAGGCACAGTAGAAATCATAGGAGGGTAGACCAGCTGGCTTATCTACACCAAGTGGGAAGGAGGCTGGAGCCATCTTCACACTGAAAGAAGGTATGATTCTACACATTGAAAGGTTGGAGATAAGTAGGTTATGAGAAGAAGAGAGAGGAAAAAGAAAAGAGATGGCATGTATAAAAATATTTTAGGTGGGGCATAGTGGCATATGTTTGTAATCCCATCACTCTGGGAGGCTGAGGCAGGAGTACTGCAAGTTTAAGCCCTGCCTGGGTGACTTAGACCTTGTGTCAAAATTTCAAAGTTTTGAAAAAGGACTGGGGATGTAGCTCATTGTAAAGGTCTTGGAATCAACACTAGTACCAAGAAAGGATTTTGTTTTTAGTATGGTACTACACAAATTTAATGTGTATCCAATCACTAAAATCCACATTCTGCCTCAGTGGGTGTGGTGGGCCCTGAGAAGCTGCACATCTACCACACTCACAGGTGATGTTGATGCTTCTGCTGCTGCTTCTGCTCCAGGAGCAAGGCTTTAGCATCCAAATAAGCCTGTGAGCTATTGGGAGGGCTCCCCACAGGCTGGAATCTTACCTCATATTCCTCCTTGAACCCATAGCCCTGGCCTCTCTTCATCTGGGTGATGTGCTGCAACAGGTCAGCCACCCGGATGGCGGGTTGGAACTGGTCTCGCGGGTAGCTCATCTCCACGGGGTCACAGGTCCGGTAGGGATGAGTCTGGATTGTGAGGGTGGGCTGGGACAGCTCCCCACGGCTGCCATCCGCTTCAAAGAGAAGGAGGTAGAGCAGATCATCATCTTGGGTGCTTTGTCCTTTGTCTTCCCTGCCTCGTCTAGTGCAGCCCAAGAGGGACAGAAAGAACTAACTTGGGGCTTGACTGGTCAAGACATCACCAAAAGTAGAGACATACTGCTTCCATGGTATGGTTGTACAAGTAGGTTTAAATATTTAAACAAACCAAAAGCCCAACAAACACAATAACCCTTGGCTCATTTCCCTTTCTTTCAAGGGTGTGTATTGTCAGAGTGAAGACATACTTCCAGGTTGGCTGTCATTCCTTGCCTGTGTTCAGTTCTTCCTCAAGACTTTGGGATTTCCAGCCAATTCTAGAGTCAGTTAGGAGCCAAACAGGCTAAATATTTATGGGATCATCCTATTTAGGAAAGAGAGTGCCAGAAATAGTCTTTGATACTTATCTGTAGAATACGATGCTTCAGATACTTGGAGATCAGAGCTATGCTTCTTGACCATTTGCCTGAATCCAGGCAATCTGATATTGCTACTACTTTGCTTTCTTTGGCTTGGATAGTGGGAAGAACTGGGGCCAGTCTTGAGCCCAGCTGCTAGCAGAGACCCTGACCTTTAAGATATTCACTCTAGTTGTGGGCTTTGCAGCAATGACCACCTTCTTCTATTACCTAGTTTCCCTCTTCATACTGTTGACTCAGAAGTGTCAATGGGCCCATGTTGCACGTAAAGAAGCTCAAATTTCCTCCAGTCCTGCAGTGATTCCTCCATGCCTGGGTCCTATGCCTCATCCTTTTATTAAATCTGTCATTGATAAAAGAACTATGCCTTCACTAGTGAGAGTTTTTGTACCCAAAGGTTTGCTTGTACCATCTGTTGGTTTGGTTACTCTGAAAACTGATGCATACTCAGCTTGAGTTTGAATTCCTCTGCTGTTCCTTTGGGACTATAAAAGTGATTTCTTACCCTACTACCTTGTTATGGTTTAGATCTAAAATGTCCCTCCAAAATCTCATGTGTTCAGAGGTGGAGCTTTCAGAAGGTGATTGGATCACAGGGCTCTAACACTGTCAATGGACCAACCCACTGATGATTTCATAGCTAGATGGGCTACTAAGAGGTAGGGTCCTGTTGGAGATGGTAGGTCACTGGGAGCATGCCTTTGGAAGGTATATATCTCATTCTTGTTCTTTTATTCTCCTTCTGGTTCTGGCCACTATGAAGAGAGCAGGTTTCCTTCACCATGCCCTTCTGCCATGATGCTTTCGCCTTGGAGTCAGCTGATTATGGACTGAATCTCCTGAAATTATGAGCCAAAGTAACTCTTTCCTCCTTTAAGTTGTGTATGTCAGATATTTTGTCTGAGCAATGTGAAGTTGACTAATAAACACATCCTTCCCAGGCATCCACTATCAGTCCTTCAGGACCTGTTTATCTTCTGCAGAACCACCTAAGGTTGGCTGCCTTCACCACCTGCTCTTGAGGACATGGACAATCTCTGCCCTGGACCATCTCATCTATGGCATGCATGAGATGAGAACTGCTAGATGTGGCTGTGGTGTGTCCTGTCCAGATGCCTCCAGAATACAGTGAGGCACCAGTGCAGAGACATCCACAAGGCTGATACCATGTTCATTCCCTGGGAAGCTTAGCATACATTGCTGGTTTTCTGGAACTTGTCTTTTCTAGCTTGTTTGTCTCTCATGTCACAATAATCCATCAGACATAGACTTTGTATGTCAAAGCGCACGACTCCTACATGACAGCACCGACAGGCAGTTCTTGGTAAGAAAAGGATAGTGAAAGGGAATGTCTGGCCTCTATGATTTCCAGGATGATCAACTTGTCCCAGTTTTCCTTACACTTTTCTGGTTTTACCACTGAAAATCCAGCATACCACATTTAAAAGCCCTGACAGCTCAGAGTCCTGAGGAAATAAGGGTGGTTGGTTACTCTTAAGTTTTCCTCTATGTTTGTGTTTGGGGAGGGAGCTACATTTCTCATTTTTCCATTTCTCTACCTGCCCCCATCTATTTGCTTCCCCAAGGGAGCAGGAGCTACAAATTTAATTGCTCTGAATTTAAGACATTAATTGGGCCATATCTAATTAGTAGCTGGGGTCAGTATGTACACAGTGTGGTCTCTAAAATTTCCTGATTTAATGTGGTCAGTACATATAAGCAAGTCAGAGCTGTTCTTTGGGATCAGACTAATCTCTCATGGATTGTCAAAAGAAAGATCTTGCAGATAAAGGTTTATACAAGGAAAAGGGTCAAGGTGAGATGTTAGCAAAACTTTCCCAGCTGCACATTAAAAAAAAATACTGCTTACTTTTTCTCCTGGGATTTTATGTAACAAGTAGATCCACCTTTATGGTATTGTTTAAATTTAATGATTGGCAAAAGTGGAGGTTTCTTCCTTTCTCCTTCACACCCTTGCGATCATGAGTTGGACTTACGGAAAAGCCACTGTGTGCCAAGGCCTCTGGTAGGCAGAGGTGACGCAGAGAAACATACAGATTCTACCTTCAAGGCTTAATGATCTGGCAGGGAAAACAGACAGAAAGAACCATCTGAAGCAAAAGCAAAAGACAAACAAGCAAATGGAGCCTGAGTAGGGAAGGCACATTTAAGAAAGAGCAGAGAGTTTGATATGGAGTAAAAGCCACTGGGCGATGCTTATAAGATACTGCCAAGCATATCCAGAAAGGCTTTCACTGTAAAGACTCTTGAAGCCAGTGTGAAGTTGTTGAAGGGTCTGAAGAAGAATCCCTTTCTTTAAACACTCACACTCTTTCTTGTAAGTGTCCTGGCTGTCATCAATCTGTGGCATCCTTCTAGTGAATGTCACTCCTGTGATGGTGTGAGGGGGTGGGGGATGCACAGGAAAGGAGCACGTGAGTTTGAGCATCTAAATGTTACCCTTCATGATCCCCAGGATAGGATTCCCCAGAGTCAAGGCCAGAAGCCCTTTGTCTCCCACCGAAACCACTGGTGTCTTCTGAGACCCACAGTCTCCCAAAGGACATCGGGCACGGGTGGCGTGGGAGACTAGCTGCCTGGCAGTGGCATGCTTCTTAGGAATAGGCACCTGGCAAATTTTGTAAGACATCAAATGTTTCCAAAACCACATAGCTATCAATATGGGTATTTTCCCTAAACACATTGCTAGACAGACTGTAAACTTGGTGTCAGCAAAACCAACACTGGCATGGAAAATAAATGCGCTTGAGATTTAACAACTCGTGTTGCTGTAACATTTGTAATAATGTCAATGCCAGTGCTAATGGTGCTATGAAGACTTGGAACCAAGGGATTTTCAAGGTTTATTAATTCAACTAGTTGGACTCCCTTTTCCTATGTATCTTACCTCACCTATTCCCTTATTAACCTCTGATAATGCAGAAGTGATGCCTTTTATCACACCCCATTTCACCAGACGCACTACACTTAATTTTCCATCATTAGGTTTAATGAAAACCCAATTTCACAACTCACTTCTCTCAGGAACCTACAAGTAATGCTACGTTTTTATCAGGCCCAATTAAAAAACGTTATGATGTTCCTATTCGAGAGGGAGCCTTAAAGCTAACGTGCAGTTCTGCTGCTAATTCAACAAGGGCGCTGGAATTCACACACTGCTCATAAAACGTAACTCAAACCAGCTGGCCCAGAGAGAGGACATTTTTCTTTTTTTTTTCTCTTTACCAGACCCTTAATCTTCATGCCTTTCATTTTGATGCCTTGAATGTTTATCGCATAATAATATTTTGGATTTCTTTTGTAATTTTTATTACTGTTGTTCAGGCCTGTGAATTCCCATGTAATGATCCTCATTACAGCCTGTGGGAAACGTGTGCAGTGACCCAAGGATTTCTGGTGATATGTATGAGATTTTAGGTCACCACTGTGTCTCTGATTTCTCCTCTTCTCTCTAGTAGCTCCTTTTCCTTCTTCTCTGAGATCTTGGCTTGGATCGTCTCTCTCTCTCTCTCTCTCTCTCTCTCTCTCTCTCTCTCTCTCTCTCTATCTATCTATCTATCTATCTATCTCTCCTGGCTACAAGCAATACAGATCTTTCTTTATCTTCAGCCATATATTTCCAATCAGTTGCTAAGAATTGCCACTTTACTGCTTAACAAAATGCTTACTGATACCTATATTGTACAAAGCACCATGTTAGATACTGTGTACAAACAGAAAGCTGGGTAGGGGGAGGTGTGTTCTAGAGAGATAAACATGCAACAGGCCTTGAAAGAGGAAAGAAGAAAAGATAAGCAGTGCATAAACAAGTTTAACAAAGGAAGGCAGGGAGAGCGCCTCTGAGAGGGGAAGATGATATGTGCTGAATTAGGCACCATGGAAATCTTTCAGCCTTCAGGCATTCTCAACTTACCTCTGTGGCTCTTGCCATAACTCTGTTATATCTAGGTCAACAGAGCTAGGTCTATGCTGTCCTATAGAACTTTCTGCAACAGTGGAAATGCTCTACCCTGCAATATGTTAGCCTCTAACAATATCTAGCTACTAAGCACCAAAGGAAGGATGAGCTGTAACTTTTGTTTAATTTTAATTAATTTCCATTGAAATAGCCACATGTGGCTTATTTCATTGTATCTGGCAGCACAAAGCTAGAGAGACAGAGGAAAGGATAGAGCTCTGAAGCTGTACAGGAGAAGCCTACAGCAGCACTGTCCAGTGGAAATATGATTATCAGCCATGTATGTAATTTAAAATGTTCTTGTAGCAACATTAAACAGGGTATAAAAGAACATGCAAAAGTAAATTCAAGAACGCATTATATTTAATCCAATATATCCAAAATAATTTATTAACATGTGATCAGTATAAAAATTACTATACTGTGCTTTTTATCCTTCATTCAAAGGCTCTGAAATCCAATGTATATTTTATACTTGTGGAATATTTTTATTCAGACTACTCATATTTCCAGGGTTCAGTTGACACTGGTGACTAATGGTTACTGTATTGGACAGTACAGGTACATATAGATTTATCTGAAGCCAGATAAAGTTCTAAAGAGAGTTAATTTAGAGCTCAGGTAAACTCTAAATAAAGACACTGATCCAGAGTAAGTCGGCCCTAGCCCAGAATTATCCAGTAGAACTTCATACAGTCACAGATGTGTTCTGTATTTCACTGCTGAGCATGGCAGCCACCTGTGGCTATGGAGCCCTTGAAATGTGGTTGTGACTGAGGAAACACACTTTTATTTCAATTTAATTTCAATTACTTTAAATATAACTCACCACATATAGACAGTGGCTATTATATTAAACAGGGTAGAACTATTCAATTATACCTCCAAAGTTTTTCTTTAGATGAACATTCCATCATTTGGTTTAACTATTTTTTTTTTTTTTTTTTTTTTTTTTTTTTTTTTTTTTTACGATTTGGTTTAACTTTGCCTCATTATGAATGTGAGTGAAACACAAAATCATGGTTATGATAAACTAGGTTTTTTTTGGAACTCACCAAAATGTTTATGTAATGATTTAAAGCATGGCCTGTCCATGAGAAGAACATAATCTGTCCTTTGAAAAATCCTGGGAGTCTGGATCTTAGAATGGAGTTTGGATCACTAACCAACCTGTTACAGGCTCTGCGACTTTGGTTAAGTGGCAGGTTTTTCTGAGCTTCAGTTTTTCCTCTATAATACAGGAAAAACAAGTGCTATGAGGACGCAAACAGAATGCCTTCTCAGTGCATAGTATAAGGCCTGCTATCTGGTAAGCAGTTACAAAATGATGTGTTTTGATGATAGGACATTTTGTCTTCTTGTGCATATGAAAATTCACAAAATAGAGAGGACATCTAAGGCTTCTGCTGTGGTTCAAATACGGTTTGACAGTCCCTGAAAAGGCTTACGTGTTGGAAGCTCATGTTTCAGTCTCCAAAGTGGCGATGTTAGAAGAAGGTGGATCCTTGGGGGTGTGCTGGTGGAAGAGGATCATGTCACTGAAGGCACTGGCCACAGAAGGGATTAATGTACTTCTTGTGTGGGGCTCATTAGTTCCTTGAGAGAGGGTTGTTCTAAAAGAGCAAGACTGACCCCTTCCTCTCTCTCTGGCTCCTTGTTTTGTCACATGGTCTCTCCTTCTTTCTGGTGTTTCTGCTATGGCGCCATCTTGCCATGCTGTGACACAGCCAAGGTGGCCCTCTCTGGAGGCTGAACAGATGGGGACACCCGATTTGGACTTTCAGCCACCCAAACTGTGAACTAAATAAACCTCTTTTCTTTATGAAGTACCCAACCTCTGGTAATTTTTTGTAGCAATGAAAAACAGACTAATTCAGCTTCTCTCTCTTTCCCTTGATTTCTCTCCACTTTCCTCCATAGCTATCTGTTGTACTCCATTTCCCACAGCTATTGCCCTCATTCAGGTCCTCATGACAGGACCACTCCATCAGTTTCCTAATGGCTCTTTCTGCTTTCACAATTCTATTTACCCAGCCATAATCAAGTCATTCTTCTTAGCAAAAAAACTTCATGAAGTCCAGAAAAAATTTCTTAACTAGCCAATGAAAATTCCTTTTCTGATACCAGCCATCGATTTTTTACTTCATCTATCATAATTCTTCCCAAATTCATGTGCCCTCTAGGGCAAGGAAGCATGAAGGGTATATTGCAAGTATCTGGAGCTGTTTCCTGAGAGGCAAGTATCAGAGAGGAGAAGACCTTTGAAGTTGTGGGGGAGCCTGAACCATCTGCTCAGTGCAGTGATGGGAACAGAATAAAGAATCCCAGGGCTATACTAAGTACAGGTGTATCAGTCAGTTTTCCTTTTGCTGGAACCAAACACTTAACAACTGCAATTTAAAGCAGGAAATGGGGGCTGGGGATTTAGCTCAGCGGCAAAAGCGCCTGCCTGGCAAGCGCAAGGTCGTGAGTTCAGTTCCCGGTACTGGAGAAAAAAACAAAAAAAAAAACAAACAAACAAAAAAAATAAATAAAGCAGGAAATGGCTTATTCAGATTTCAGTCCATTTTCCGTTAGCTCTAAGGCAAAAACATCATGGTGGGAAGGTGTGGCAGAGCAAAGCTGCTTAGTTCTTGACTGGGAAGCAGAGCAGGGAAACAGTGCTAGACAGGAAGGAGCCAAGGACCAGACAGAGTCCCCAACGTAATGTCTTGATGACATCCAAGAGATGTTCTTTACTAATCCCCTCGGCAGCTTTCTAACCAATCAATTTAACAATTAAGGTAACAATCACAGCAGGTGACATGGTCAAAGGACAGAACCTTAAGACAAAACTTGGATTTAAATAGAAATTTCACAAGTTCCCAGGTACGGGACCTAGTAAGTTAACCTCAGCCTAAGATCTGTTTTTGATTGGTGATGATGATGATGACTTCCACCTTCCTAACTCTCATCTTCATCAGCCCCTGAGAAGGCTGCTATATAGGTTAAAGGGGAACCCATGGGAAGAAGCCTTAGGCAGTACCTGGCTATCTTTCAATCCCACATCACCCCTCTCCTACCAGCTACCAACATAACCTCAATATAATAAATTCAGAGCTGAACTCTAAGTCTGCCAACCAACCTAGTGCCAAAATTTGGGAGGAATATCTGTTAATTATAGCAGTATCACACTGAACATGTGAATGAAGATAAAGACTTAATTTGTCAAAATTTCTTTAGTCTCTGAAATCACACAAAATAATCTTTCAACTGATTTGACAAGGCATTTCCCCCTCTAGAGTTGGAAGTGATTGCAATTTCTTTTCGTGAAGCGTAAGATAAAGCAGTTGGCTTGTATTTAAGAGTCATATTGTAAGAAAAATACATTCTATATTTCTAAATTTTAGACTTACACTATGAGAGGTATATGAAATTTGTGAATTCATATCCTGAGGAACAGTGAATTCACATCCTCCATCTTATATCCAATTAGGGACATCCTCTCCCTCAATGTAATGGCGGATTAAACTACCTTGTGTTTCCTATGTCTGACCAAATGTACAGGGTTAGACTTGTAAAATTAATAGTAAGTAGAATGTCACCCACTTGAGCATTTTTGGAGTTAAAATGGACAATATACAATTGGCAGTCAACACTGCTAGACTGCTAGTTGAGGTAAAGGAAGAACACTAGCCTGAAAGACAGAAAATAGATGTTTTGCCTTTTTCCCATTTTCTTTCTTGGGCTCCAAGAAACAAGGACCCTGGCAACCAAATTAGCAGGGTTAGAGCATCTTCCAGTTCTTTTTCCTGCTTAGCCTCCTTGACTGGGGTTTTTGAATTGGCAAAAACAAAGCAAGTACCTCTGAATCCCAGCGGCAGATTAGTTGTGATGGGCACAGTCAGTAGCAAATGCCTTCTGGATTCTCTCTCTCTTTTTTTTTTTTTTGTGTTTGTTTTTTTGGTTTTGTTTTTCTCCGGTACCGGGAACCGAACTCACGACCTTGCGCTTGCCAGGCAGGCGCTTTGCCGCTGAGCTAAATCCCCAGCCCCTGGATTCTAACTCTTGATAAAAAGATTGATCCTCCTTTTTGTGTGGAGAAGGCATATTGTTTCTCCTACAGCATTCAAAATGGATGTAAGGATAGAGCTAAAAACTCTGCTCAGGGATAGATGTTGTGAATAACCATTTATCCTTACGCTTAAGCTATGAGAAAAGGATTCCAATGGTAACCAGCTAGACAGTGAGAATTCACCTTCTTCATGTATTAGCAAATACCAAACCTAGACATGCTACCCCTTTCTTTTTTTTTTTTTTTTTGGTGCCAGGAATTGAACTCAGGACCTTGCACTTGCCAGGCAGATGCTTGTGCCACTCAGCTATACTCCCTGCCCTACTCTTCCTTTAAAGTTAAATAAATAGAAACAAAATGGGATCATAGAAAAAAAATCTGCCATATTAGTAATAAGGAAAATGACTCTAAAGACTGACAAAAATGATTATATTCAAAAGAAAACTACAGTGAGTGTTAATTGTTTACTTAATAGCCTTTTTCTTTTCTGGCACAGATTCCAAATTAGTTTGGATAACTATATCTTCCTTATGTGACCTTATTTCTAGACCCACAGGCAAATACTGATTTTCTTATGCCAATGCAGATGTTCAGATCTCCTTTCACCAGTTTTTTCTTTTCAAAAAAATCACAATGAAATGAAAAGGAAATTTTATTAGGCTGCTACTTAACTCTAAGAAGGATAATCCAATGATCCCTTTTTGCCACTGGACATACTATATCTTTGTGTGATGCCTGGAATTGCTAAAATGGTCTTTCCTCCATTTGGGGAGCCAGGCTGGGAATAATGCCAACGTAAGAAGACAAAGTAGAAACTTTAAAAGAACTTTGGTCCTTAAAAACTTTCTGGAAACTGTTCTAAAACTTGACTTGTCCTGTAAAATAATACATTAACTTATTGTTGAAGCCAAGTTAACTTGAGTTTTTCTGTTAGTAGTATAGTCACTTACTTGCTAGAAAGTAGAAATTCATTTTAGAAAACAAAACTCAAGAAAACATGGAGGAAGAACAAAAATGAAAGATTAAATAATAAGACAATAGATTGTTTTCAAAAGTTTTTTTCTGAAACAAGTTCAGAAGCAGCTAGTATTATATGGCTTTAAAAAGAAGTAAACCTTGTCATCTGCAGCAAAACAGATAGAAACAGAAGACACTATGTTATGTGAAATAAGCTAGAGACAGAAAACACTAGTGCCGCACATCATCTTTCATATGAGGGAGTCAGAAAAAATTCACTAGCTGTAGTCTAGTGATCAGTAGAGGCTGAGAAAAGTGTGAAAGTGGGGAGGGCGAATAAAGGAAGGTTGGACTTGAGCCAGTGTGCTGTACTCAGGTGTTGAAATATCACACTGAGCTCCATTAATATGCACAATGTATTCATGTTAGTAAAAAATAAAATAAAATAATTTTTAAATTCACTAAGCATAGCAAGGAAAGATTGCAAGGAAACTAAAATGCAATGGCAGAATTAAAATGAACATTGCAATGACAATAATAAGCAAGAGGCAGAAACTTGTAGAGAATTAATTTGAGGAACTGGCAGATGACAGGCAAGGGAATGAGAACAAGAAGACGTATATTTCCTCTGTATCTCTCATGTGCTCGTGTGTGTTCCTGTGTGAGGGGAACAACAAGACATATTCAGGCAAAAGGAAACAGACATGTAAATGACAGATAATTGGTGTTACTAAAGAAGAGAATAGGATAAATGAACAGAAGCAATAATAAAGGATACAACATAAAACAGCTCCTTAGCAGAATAAAAACTTTAATCCTTAATGTAGAATTTTCCCCACGCAACTTAAAAGTAGAACCTGTACTCTGATCCAACTGTTTAAAGATTATTGATGTAGAAATACTCAAGTAAACATCTGGGCTGAAAAAATGGCTATCTCTAAAATAAAAGAAACAATAGTAGTCAAATTTATCTTGCCTAATTTTAAATATCAGAAAGCAATGGAACAAAAATTTTCAAGGGGAAATGGCGTGACTCCAAAATTATGCATTGAGAAAAATGGTTTTTCATTTGTGAAGCTACAGAAAGACATCCTGATATAGAAAGATTCCAAAGTTATGCTGGTTCCAATTCTTTTCCATAAAGTTGGGTAGATGAGGAGGAAACCAGGCAGCATTGTAACTCCATAAAAATATAAAACCTACAGGAATGAAGGTAGTTATTATATATAAAAGAACTGATTTGTACACAGCAAAACTTGAGGAAATATAGATAAGCATATAAAAACCACAATAAGTATGAATCAAAACACAGTGGAGTATAAGAAGAATTTTAAAGAGAAATTATGCTAAAACATCACGATAAAAATTATTGGCTAAAGTTTCTAATTTTATCAGTAAAAATTCAGAAATGAGTGAACCAATGAATCATTACCTTTCATGTGGACAGCCAACACATGCTATTTTAATTTTGACAAAATTAAAAGATCATATTTTGGAATTATATAAAATTAAAAAGCTTCTACACAGTGAAGGAAACAACCAACAGAATGAAGAGACAACCTACAGAATAGGAAAAAGATTTTGCCAGTTATGCTTCACACAGAGGACTAATATCTAGAATATATAAAGAATTCAAAACGCTTAGGCTCCCCAAAATATAAGACCAAATTGTTGGGAGTGGCTGGAGATGAAAGATGGTCATATGTGTGAGGGAAGGACAGAGCTAGAACACCTCAAGCCATCAAGTTACCTCAGTCTTCAGAAAAACATCCTGCCTGGACAATTTCAGTAGTTAGTTGCTGGGCAACATTGCCTGTCATGATACTAACTTTGCAAGGGTATAAATTAACTCCCCTACTATTGTTCAGCCCTCTAGTCCTCCAAGGTAAGAGGTTACTTCACCTAACCCCAGCTTTTGTCTCTTTTTTTTATTTTCCTCATACCCACTGCAGTTCCTCCCCAGGGTACACGGAGAGACGAACGAGTTCCCTACACCCAATAAAGAAAATGGGCAACTGAAATGAATAGACACTTCTCAGAATAAGTACAAATGGCTAATAAATTAATGAAAGACTTCAATATTGCTGACCATAAGAGAAACACAAATTAAAACTATACTGAAATACCATCTTACCCAATAAAGAATTGTTATAATAAAAAACCCTAATAATAAAAAATGCTGGCAAGGATGTGGGAGAAAAGAATTCTTCTACATTGTTGGTGGCAATGTAAACTAGAACAACAACTATGAAAATCAGTATAGAGAGTCCTATAAAAACAAAAAGTAGAAATTCCATTGGACCCAGCTACCCAGATATCCCCTTCTAGGTATCTTCCCAAGAGAGTAAAAATTATCATATTACAGGGATGTAGGTATATCCATGTTTGTAGCAGTGTAATTTGTAATAGCTAGATCTTGGAAACAACATATGTATATTTCCATGAACAGCTGAATGGATAAAGAAAATGTACTTATACACAATGGAGTATTATTACATCATAAAGAAAGATAAACGGGGCATTTGTAGGCAAATGGATACAATTTAAGAACATAACTTTAAGTGAAATCAGTCAAACATGCAATCTTAAATATCGATGTTTTCTCTTATTTGAGAAACTCAATATACATATACTCTTATATATCAAAGTAGAGGATAGGGAAATAGGAAGTAGGGAGAAGTTCAAATAATTATCCAAATTCTCTAGTCTGTTGTTTGAAAAATATTTAAATATATATGCTAATTTGTTTCATTTATACTAGTTTCTCTAAGTTTGTTGAAAAGAATGTTTTTTGCTATTAGCTTTCTTTTTTGTAGTAGAGAATCAGTTTTTGTCTATGACTCGTACTGTGAGTAACATTCTTTTAACAGTATAGTATGCAGTGTATTAATTATTGTTATTCTCTAATTATTTTGCTATGAAATTTTATTTTTTTATTACGTAGAACAACATCTCATTTCAAGTGAGTTTGTGCATGTTTTATAAGTGTGTGTGTATGCATGTTTAAATTAACAGTATGAACTAGTAGAATAAAAGGAAGACTATATAGTTTTCAGATAAAAGTAAAATAAAATAAAAAACAAAAGCAAAGACAACCCTGGAGCTGTTCTACATGTAGGTCTCGGGTCCATATTTATAGTATCTGTGTGAGTGTGCTATTGTAAACCTAGAAATCAATAGACAAAACCTAATACTATTAGAAATCTTACTGGTATGACAAACAAATGAGAAACCGCCCTATAGGGATATTTTTATAATTCAAGGCACAAATCACCTCCACTAAAGATGAACTCATAGTGGAAAAATAAAATATAGAAAATGATAAGCCACAAGAGAATCTTATCCCCAAGAGGCAGAGAAAGTAGACATGACGCACAGAGGGTGATGGCTTCCAAGAATTGAAAATAATAAAATGATCAGGGAGACTATAAAGTAAATACACTTAGCTAGATCAAAGAGAAATGAAAAAGAAATATGAACCACAGCAATAATGCAACATATGATGGAGAAAGGAGAGGGCTTTGAAAAATACAATTGCAACTCCTAGATATGAAAAACAGTCACTGAAAGAAGAAAGTTAATAAATACAAAAGAACAGAAGTTAACAGGACATGTAGAGGTAAAAAATACAATACAGAAACTGAAAGGATAGGAAAAGATGGCTCCTGCCTCTGAAAACACCAATAAATTATACAAACCTCTGCTAAAAATTATTGTGGAAAAAAGAGCCAAATAAACCACTTCACTATTACTGGAGACATAAAGCATGGTTAGCACACGCTTGGGCTGGCAAGTGACCAGTGACTGAGGGAGCCATGAAATACACTAAGTCATCTGGTCGACGTGGCCATGATCAAACAGTACAATGCCAACGCATCACCAGGCTTCAGCTTGTTTCAAATAAGAAGTCTTATTTTGAGATTGTTGTAGATTTGCGCGCAGTGGTAACAAATCACAGAGAAGGGTCCCGAAGTATCTTTCTGAGTTTTCCTCAGTGTTAGAATTTGCAGGACTATAGTATAACATATAATCAGGAAATGAACATTGATATATTCCACTGACCTCATTTAGATTTCTTTAGTTTTATGTGTATGTGTGTGTGTGTGTGTGTGTATGTGTGTGTGTGTGTGTTTAGTTTCAGGTAAGTTTATCACATGTATATCTCCAGATGACAGTCACCACTATCAAGATGCAAAAAAACAGCTCCATCCCATGGTTGTCTTCTGACATAGGACACTAGCGTTGGGGTCCCTTTGTGTCCCTAGGCTGAGTCTGGGTTACTGGCCCTCAAGTGATGTTAGTACAGTAATAAGGAAAAGAAGTGTCTCTCAATGAAAGGCCAACCTCTGCCAAAGATCCACACATGGGGAACCCATCTTTCTTGATGCTTCTCTGACTCAGGCTTCCGCAGGACCACCACACATAGCTGGCTGTACATGCTGCACACTGCTCAGTGTTAAAGTGTCTGATTCACATCATGGCTTTTCTCTTGGGACTTACATCCTTCTTGCTCCAGTGACTAGCACGGGGATTTATTTTCATTTTGAGTAATCACCAAGTGGGAAGTTTCACCCATCTGATTTAGAGGGGAGGGAATAACCAAATTATTATCTGAACTTATTTTTTCTAAGAGTTGAGGCAAGGCTAAGAAAGAACTCTGTCCAGAGATTCTTCTATAGATTAGGACTGAATTGGGCCATCGAGAAGGGTTTGTATAAATATAACAGCTCTCTCTCTTTTTTTCTCTCTCTCTGTGTGACTGGGCAAGCACTTTTTTTCCACTTCTGCTCCAACCAAAGATAAAAAGCTTTTTATTTTAAAAAATAGACTTCTAGTTACGATTTTGTTTAATGAAAGTGTTTCATTATTAAAAATACTTTGAAAACTTTTCCCCCCATTTGTCACAGTTTCACAAAAGTCAGTAGGGAAACAGACACCAAAAGTGCTGATACCAGTGTCCCACAGTATAGGTTTTATAAATGTAATACAATTGGAACAATAATAAAAGTCACGGGGTGTGCCAGAAGCAATGCTAGGGATGTTCTTTGGTCTTAGCCACTTAGCGATCCAGCCATGAAGTAAGGGAATAAAGTGAGGGGTGTGTCCAGGGGCTCAGAAACCCATTGTTCAACCACAAAGGATAAGGCATACAATTCTGGGCTTTTAAAGTGTTTTAGTGCACTGGAAACAGAAGCCCTTTTTGTAACATATAACACTATGTCATATAATAACCACTGTTAATTCCTATCATTTTATTCTGAAACCCTGTATCATTTTGATTGTTTTTGCTTTGTTTTGGTTTTATCCAAGTTGTTGATATTTTGCTGTTGTTGTTTTTTATTATTCTCTTTTTTTTATTTTAAAGAATAAAAGAAGGATAACATAATAATAGGGGGGACTTAGCAAATTACAGACAAAATGGTAGGAAATTATCAATGGTTATTGTTTTATGTATTATTATCTACAAAATAGTTTCTCAGGAAAACAA
>NW_004955445.1:14836520-14861873 GCF_000276665.1 Chinchilla lanigera | reverse complement strand
AACCAGTTAGTGTCCTCTCCCAAACTGTCAGCACAGGCAGCAGGAATCCTGCTGCAGACTTCTCCGGAGCTCCACCACATCCTGTACTGTCAGGGGAAGAATGGCTTCCAATGAGTCTCTGCAGGTATTGTGCAAGGTCCTCCTGGTTTACAGCTTCCAAGCGGCTCTCGTGACCCCAGTCCTATTATTCTCTTTAAAATAAAAAAAAACCTATTGTTTAATTTTTGCCTATCAGAGAAAATGTTTGAAAATAATTAACCTGAAAAATGATGAACTCTGACCGGTAGAAAATGCCCCATAAATAGACAATAAAATATGTTCCTATAGAATTTTATAAACTGATGATAAAATATGGTACAGATATTGGTTTTCAAGGGATGAGTTCCTAGTGGGTGTACCATTTATCTGAAGAGAATGAAACATGTTAAAGCAAGAAGAGTGGGGTCACTGAATATTGGAAAGATTAATATCATTATGAGTTTACTTGCTATCACCAGTAAGAAGTTCCAAACACACCTGTGGCTTAAACAGAACATGCAAAAGCACTTGAAGGAACATGTCGTAGAAGTTATGTTATTTAAATCAAAAATAATAGAGTAAATTCAAATATTTTGATATTTTTGCAAGCATGAAGGAATGATATGGGGTGGCATTTGAGAGGAATTTCTGTGAAAGGATTGTTGAGATTATATGAGAAAGCGTAGGCTTATAGACAAAGGAACTGATTGAGGCTGTAGGCACAAGAAGTTGCAGATGAATCCTGAGGTCATTTCAGTAACTCACAGAGCCACAACCAGCATAAATAACACTAAGCATTGGAAGACAACCAGCATAAATAACACTAAGCATTGGAAGATCCATGTTGACTCACCTGTCCTACCCAAGGCCTTTGCTTAAAGGAAAACCTGGATTATAGATGAAGAACTTATTCTCAGAGTGAGAACCCCAGCAGCTGGGATGGCTTTCAACTTGGGTAATCTTCTGTCTGAAAATTCTGGCGTGATTAAGTGTTTTATTAGTCCATAGTAGTTATAAGAATAATGGGTCTCGTTTAGCATATTCATACGTGCATATATCATATACTGAATATCTGGAGTGTGTAAAGAGTCCATATAATGAGGGAGGTAGTCATTTCAAGTAGAAAATCTGAGGGACTCACATGGTTTTCTCTGAAGACCAGAAAGTGGTCAGACGGGTATAAACTTTGGACATAAATAGACCTGAGTGAGAAACTTTATACAACCACTTACTGGTAGTGGGACTTTGGATGAATTATTTAACTTCTCTGAACCAGTTTCTGTAAAAGTTCATGGCTAATATCTCTGAAACTGAAGACAGGGGAAATCAAACAGTACGACATAATTGTGAGAAGCCTACCATATCAGAATTCAGCACCACAGGAGGAAGAGAGAGGATCATCTCTCTCCATCACCAGGATCCTCATAACTGCTGTCCTTCTCTTTCCTGGCGACAGCTGAACGAGCAACACCATAAGTGCCAGAATTCCCTCTTGCTTCTCTGTGTTCTATCTCCTTCATGTGGCATGAGAATATTTTTTAGACATCCAAAGATGAGCATATCACCTCTTCTTGCAATGTTTATTGGCTAATTGCTATCATTCAGCAACATTTTACATCTTTAATATTTAATATAATTTCAAGGCTATGACTAGTCTGGCTCTCATATCTCTCACCTGCCCCACTGCCAGTTTCTCTGTCTTCAGTCCATGAGGCTTCTCCTCATCACTGTCTCCCTGCCTGCCTGAGAGCTTTACATGATGTGTTAATCTTTTGGAACAGTTAATCTATACAAGCTTCCAAGGCAAACAGATGCCTATTCATCCTTCAGGACTCATTTTAAAAGTCATTTCCTCCTACAGAGAGGACATAATGATTGTTGGGGGAAGAAACATCAAAAATGTTGTTACCTTTGTGTGAGGAGGGGGCAGAGAATGGCCAGGAATAGGTATGAGGAACCTCAGAGTTTTGGATTGTACACATATATTTAGATGCTGAACTCATGAATGGAAAGCTTAAGATTTGTGCATTTCTTTGTATGTAAAGTTTATGCCAATGGGAAAACTAGAATATTGGGCCTGCATCAGTGATATATACAGGTCAGTATTGGAAGGAAAAAAAATTTTACTGATATCTGAAATTCTCGAGATACACAAAACTCAATGAATTAAAGGATAGATAGATGAGAAGACAGATGACAAAGTCAGTATGGCAAAATGTTAATAGTAGAATCCTAGGTGGTGAGCAGTCATTAAACATAATATTTTCACTTTTCTAAATAATGATACCAAGAAAGACATTCCTGTCTGCCTCCACCCCATGTGAGGGTCCCATGTTACACATATCACCTTCGTGAATTATAGTATATCTCTCTGGATATAATTTCTTCTTCCTGAACTGTAATAGTGACCAAATAAGTAATAGTGAAATGACTGAAAGTCAGTATTCTTTACTATACGGTAAATGCCACAAAGTCAGGAACCATATCTGTGTGTCTATCAGTGCATCTCCAGGATCTTGTAATTGCTCAGCAAATACTCACTTGTTTGGCAGGTACCTAAGGCTCTGCAATATTAATCCTATACCATGTTGATAAGCATAGCAAGCACCTGTCTGTTTTTCAGGTCCATCTCTCATACCTTCCAGTCTCTATGGTGAGAGAAACATGAGCTCTATTTTCTGCTTCATTTCTATTAGCCGTGGTAAGAATGGGGAGGTTGATAAGTCACATTTGCCTGAAATGCATTTTGTTTCTTTAGATGGGCTTCTGGTGTTTTTAATTACACCTGGATCCAATATACTTGTCTTAGAGCAAAAGCTGCTGGCTTCAGCGCAGCTCTTTCTTGACTGGACAAGATTTGGAGTTTGTTTCTGGCTCCAGAGTTATGCACACGCTAAAAACAATCCAATCAGCATTTTGTGTCTTATATTTATCACCACTCTTTAGGTCCCACATTCTCCTAGAAGGATGTAAGATGGAAGGGAAAAACTTAAATGCCTTACACTGAAAATACAGGCTGGTTTTATTTTCCATCATTCATCAAAGTTGTAATAAGATAAAGGCATGTAAAATAGTTACAGAGTAATGCTGAGTTAAACTAGAAAACCTCAATAGGTTTTACAATCCCCAGCCTGACAGGTAAGTTTGTCTTTCATTGATAGGTAGAAGGAGAAAATGAAACGACTAACCTTGCCTGGAAGGAAATATTTAAATGTGGAATAGCTACTTAAAATGAGTTTGTAGTTGCATGAGGCATAATGTAGAAGCTTTCTTTTTTCCATCTTCAACAAGTGCCCTGAGTACTTAGGCCTAGTTTGTGGCTGTAAAAAAACCCCCACACAGACATAGTTAAGGAGTTACAAGACCTGAGTTTTCAGCCTGGTTTAACTGCTAAATTATCTCACACAATTTCCTTCACCTCTGTAGACTTATAGTTAAGGAGCT
Organism: Chinchilla lanigera; assembly: GCF_000276665.1. Classification (NCBI taxonomy): domain Eukaryota; kingdom Metazoa; phylum Chordata; class Mammalia; order Rodentia; family Chinchillidae; genus Chinchilla; species Chinchilla lanigera. The sequence continues at coordinate 14,858,411 of NW_004955445.1, read as the reverse complement.
AAATTAGATAAATGCTTCTCAAACTTTACTTTGTATGTCTGAGACACTTTATAATGAAGATTCTGATTCAGTGGATCTGGACCGATGGCCAAGGGTCTGCGTTTGTACCAATCCCTAGGTGATAGTTCATGGGTCATTCCTTGAGTAACAAGGGATTAGTAGATATCTAAGAGAACCTCAGGTAATAAACATATGTTTTTCCATAAAAGGCCTCAGAGCTGCCCATAAAATAGAAAGCACTTTTGGTTTTGCTTTTCGTGAATGAATGAGTAGCTCAGCTTGGTATTACCAAAAAATAAAATGCAAGCAACCAAAGATGATGGCTTTTACTTGGGTAAGAACTAATGAAAAGATTAGAAACTAATAAAGCAGTGTATCAATGTTGAGATTCAACTTGACACATTCTCAGCTGCCAAATTACAGAAGCTGATCACTGAATGGCGACCTACTTTGTTTTACAGTGTGGACCCCAAATTCTTGCGCTGAATGAGATTATCAGGGAACATAATAAATATACATGACTTGACTCCATACACTGGACATATATTTAACAGCTTTAGATCTGGGTCAGAGATGTTTAATAACCACCATTATAATCATTTTATGGGTTCAAGACTGATGAGTGGCCAGAAAGGGAAAGTTTGGCTCAACTTCTGATTGAAAACATCTTCCAAGCCTTCTTGCCAGTCTCTCAAAAATCCCAGGGGCTCCTCATGATGCTGAAGGTGTGTGGGTCACAAGGGAATAACAGCTATCAGTAAATAGCCTCTAACACTTGTCCTTGTGGGATGTCAAACTCTGAGGTTCCCTGACAGCTGCAGTGAGAAGTCCAGACTAGTTCTCACTATCTTTGTCTATTGAGATGCATCAGAAGAATGAAAGTTAATTCCTGGCTGTATTATTTATTAACTAAAAGACTTTGGGCCAACTATTATAACATCTCTACACCCCACCATGTATTATTTATCAATTTTTTTTTTAGAGACAGGGTCTCACTATATAGTCCAGGCTGGCCTTGAATACACTATGTAGCCCCAGCTGTCCTTGAACTTATGGCAGTCCTCCTGCCTCAGCCTCCTGAGTGCTGGGACTATAGGCATGTGCCACCATGCCCAGCCTTATTTATCAATTTTTGCATGCAAGCTATCTCCAAACATCTATTTCACAGCTTCTGTAGGTCAGAAGTTGGAATGCAGCTTAGACACGTCTAGATGATAGTCTTTCAAGAGATTGCACTCAAACTGTCAGCTATGACAGTCATCTCATCTGAAGACCCAACTCAGAACCTCTGATCCCAAGTTCATACCTGCGAGTTTTGGCAGATTAATTTTCTTATGGTATATTAGATAATAGGCACCTGTTCCTTGCTGATATCTTATTGGCTGAAAATCTTTCCCAGTTTCTTGACAAGTGGGGCATCTCTAGGCAACAACTCTCAGGGCACCTGACTTCCCACAGAGCAAGGGAACTGAGCCAAGACAGAAGCCAATCTTTCTATAACCGAATTTTGAAAGTGACATCTTATCTTTTTATCATATTCCTTCATTAGAAGGTAGTTACTAGATCTAATCTGCCCTCACAGGAAGGGGATTATACAAGGCTGTGGAATAAGAGGTAGAGATCACTGGGGCCATCTCAGAGGCTGCCAATCACAAAACCTAATATCATTCTTCAATGTTTTTGTGAAAACTCAAAGAGATAAAGTCAGTGAAGAAACACAGGCTTTACAGAAACACACACACGTGACAGAAGATTATAATAATTCATTCTAAAAGGTCTAATCAAAATCTTCTTGGTAACCTTGCACAGTTTTGCCAAGTATTCTGAGCCATTCACTTAATGAAATTTTTTAATTCATGAAAGGTTCTAAACTACCCTCTCTACATGTTTCTGGAGTTTTCCAGCATCTGTATTTCACAGAAAATGACTGTTTAATTTTCCTTATGACATGAATTGCCATTGATAGCAATCTTTAATCATTAAAGAGTTAACAATACACTTTGAATGGCTTTAATCAGATAAAAATTAATTCCTTAAGTAAATGAATTGGCCACATAATTGACAGTCAATTCCAGTAATAAAACACTAATTAAGTGATTCTGTTAAGTAAAAAGTATAATGTGGTAGATTTGTGAAACAATGGCCTAACTAATAAATTTTCATGCTAAATAAATGTCTTGGAATGGTGACTAAACACTTGCCACATCTAGGATCAGTTGAAAAAGGTGCTTTTAGAAAACAATGATGGAAGTGACTGTGCCAGCTGACATCCTTAACAACATTACACTGGGCTCTTTGCCAAGCAGAGCCGAGGGAATGAGTCTAAAGAAGGTAAATGTACTAGGTTTTGGAGGGATAGGGAAATTGTCATGATCATAGCAGAGTGACTGTTTTAAAAGAGGACTTGAATAGTCCACTACAGCCAAATTAGAGGAAAATCAGAACACAATGGCTAAGAGGAGGGAGGATTCAATGCCAGATCTTCCTACACTAAGATTAGAGTCAGCACCATGAGAGCTCCCAAAAGCTATTACTCAAGGAGGGATTCCTGCAGTATGTATTTGACCATGAATAAGGAGACAGAAGATTAATGGGCTTCCTTTGTGTCCCAGGTTTCCATGGCAGTGGGATTGAGCCCATATAGGTACAGAGTCTGTTATTCATTAGAAGCATCTTGGGCTGAACCCATTTACAATGTTGCTTTCTGGGAGGATTCAAAGAAGTCCCTATTTCTCATGAGCTCCATGGGTTTGAATCACTAAGTCTTGTCTGGTCAAGAACAGTGAGTACTTTTCACCAGTTAAACTTTTCTCCCAGGACCTCTGCAGCTGGAATTGGGTCTTGGATTCCTCGCCTTTCCTCCAACATGTCAGGCACATTCTTTCTCAGGGGCCTTTAAAGCAGGACACTCTTAATGCCATGGCTTATATCTCTTATCTTTTAAAGTCTTTGTTCAAGTTTCATCTTCTGCAAAGCTGAAACTCTCCCCCAGTTAAGATGCTTATTCCTACTCAGCCTGTCCCATTATTGCAGAATACTTACCACTTTCTATCATACCATATAATTTACTAATACTTCAATGTTCAATGCTTATTTTCTATCTCTCTTTGTTCTTCCTATTACCAGTAGAATGTGAGCTATAGAAAGAAAGAAAATTTAAAATTTTGCTTTATTCGCTGATATATCTCAAGAGCTATAGCACAAACTAGGTGCTCAAGAAACCTTGTTGAATGAATTAATGCATGAATGAATGGCAGTGACATTCTGAGATTAGTGATGCAATAGACTCTGAAGAGAGTAATGCAGTCTTAGAAATAAACACAGTAAGGAATAGCCCATATTCTGGGATTTAAAGACATCGCTGTCCATGTAGGCCATTCTCTCAGTGGCTTCGGAAGTGGCTGAATATTTCTCATTATTTGGGAGAAAGTAAATTATAGTAGAGGATGATAAGCAGAAAAAGATTAGGATTGAATTCCAGCTCTGCCACTTAGTAGCTTTATGGCACTGATGAAGTTACATAATCTCTTTGAACCTCTTTACACTTTTGAAAGACTTCTAGTAATAATTACCATCACACAAGTTATGAGGAATAAATAATATAACAACCATATCTCATAGAATGTTTGGGTCCACACTTAGGGCTCAATGACATGTTAGTTTCTTTTACATTTCGCTTTAAAGATAATGAAGCAAATCCCTTAGTACATACAATGAGTTGACTTTTCAGATCATGAGAGACTTTGCGATGACCCGTACGGGGATAAAACCGCACATGGAGAAGCTGTGATTCAGGAAGATTAAAAGTTAGAAGCTTACAGACCTTTACAGGAGAGAGGGAAGGTCTCAAGATGAGGGGCAGCAGGTCCACAAAGTGGTTCTAAAGAGTAATCCCAAGGATGCACTGATGCCTTTAGAACTAATGATCAGGATAAAGATACTAGGATTAGGACCAAGCGATGGAGTTGAAAAGTGAGCCCTCTGTACTTCTCCCTGACTAGTGCAATGGTTTTCCTTTTTTCACATGGGATTAAAATTTAAGAGGAAAATCTCCCTGTATGCTGGCCCTTATTTCTCCAGTGGTACATTAGACAAATTGATTGGATACTGAATAGTTAAAAGTGAACTATTTGGCTCCATCTTGACTACAATAGTAACAAATGATTCATTCAACAAATACTGATCAATCATCTCTCCTACACCAGGCGTGACCCTAATCTCCAGAGACACAGTGGTGGCCAAAACAAAAGTGGCCTGTACACAGTGACTTTACAGTCTAGCAAAGGAGATCGGCATTTTAAAAAGCTACTTAAATCAATAAGCATTTACACACATGGTATTTTTGATACGTGCTAAAAGGAACAAGAATATCGTACTATGAGAAAAAATAAGTGGCAATTATTTCAATTGGATATTTAGGAACCTTTAAAAGGTGATATTGGGCTGGGGATTTAACTCAGCAGCACAGTGCCGGCCTGGCAAGCGCAAGGTCATGAGTTCGATTCTCGGTACCGGTTAAAAAAAAAAAAACAAAAAAAAAAAATAAAACCAAAAAACTCGTTAAAAGGTGATATTTAATCATAAACCAAAAGAATAAATAGTGGCTAAACCATGAAAGATGGGGGAAACGTTCTGGAAGAAGGGAAGAGAATTGTGGAAGCCTTTATGTTAGAAAATATTTAATGTTTTCAAAGAACAACAACAACAAAAAGGTCAATATGACTGGACTATACTGAGGAAACCAGACAGTGGGCAGAAATGAGAATAAACACATGAACAGAAGTCAAACATTTTGGTCTCTGTGGCCCACGAGGTACATTTTAACTTCATTCTAAAGGCAACAAGGAGCCAGTAACAGGTTTTTGATCGGGCAGTGACAGGATGAGATTTGCATTTTTAAATTGTAGAACAGGCTAGGCAAGCAGTTATTTTATAAGCAAAGCATAACAATGACATTGAGTTATTAGGTAAACCTCAATTTGAAAGGAGAGTGACAGGGCAGAATGAGATTTACAGAGTAAATGACTGGGGACCAGATTTGCAAGTGGATATGTTTGACAGAGCACAGCTGGCTGAAGACTCAGTGGATGACCACTTGGGTTTTCACTGCAGTAGAAACAGAAGTGACTCTGCTAGCTTGGAATGACTCTTACTTTCTGAGTCTCTGTCACATCTGTAGATCAGAGGGAATTTCATCTAGCGTAGATCAAAACACTGAAGATGAAAAGGGGTTTTCACCTTGGAAAAACTGAATTGGCCCAATGAGAGACTAACTGAATTAAGACACTCATTTTAAAATCAAACATGGTCAAATATTTCCAGGTATCAACCTTCAAAAAATGGGCTGATCAAAAAAATGTGAAGCAAGTCAGGAGATCTAATCGATACTTTAGACTGAAAATCAGTTCCGAGAATGAAATACTGTAGTGTAAGTCTCTCTACCACCACTTTATTTCAAAGGATAAGCAACATCAATTGGATTGTAATGACTGTTAATTCTGTAAAGCAGACCTGTGTGTATATGTGTGTAGATTTGGATGTGTACGTGTGGAGTAAAATTTCCATATGCACCAGTATCCTGTGCTGAGTCATTTTCCTACAAGTCTGATATATGCAGAAAAATATTTTCTTTTATCAACTTCACTTCAACACATTTGTCTCACTATCCACAGGATGACCTTTCTCAATTAAATGCAAACTTTCCCCTCCACTTCTTAAAAATCTGTGTTAGCTACTTGTGGAAAACTCTCTAGTATTCAGTACCTTCAAGACACAGTCCATGACTGTCTCTTCGAGGTGATCTCCTACCATTTAACCCCATGGAACTAACATTCCCAATACAACAGGAAGGACAGACCATTCATAATTACAAGTCCAACAGAAGAGCTTCTTGGGAAAAGTGTTAAAGGTTGCTTGACTTCCGAGAGCCAGCAGTATAGACAGAGATACAAATACATGCTTTCTACCCTCCCTCTACATTCTAAAGTTTTAAGAAAAAATTATCATTATTGATGTCTTTTTGATTATGTACATAAAATAATATATTTCTATTTGTAAGGAATTGTATAAGAAAGTAAAATCTCTTTTCAGATTTGGGAAATCTTCAGAGACTCTGCCAAATGATGTACTAGTAAAAGCACAATGATCATTAATTGCAGTGGAAACTGATGATTTGAAAAATATTCCTATTCGTTATTGACTGCATTAACAGATAGACTTTCTCTGTAACTCTCTGTCACTGTATATGTATTTTCTCTAAGATGACAACTATAGAGTTCTTCTGTTTTGGTACACATATTTATCTATTTATCTATTTCTCCTGTAGAAAGATGGAGACTGTTCCTCCGTGTCCTTCAATTTAGGTGAGTTTGTAGCTGCTTTTAAGAATTATAGGCAGAAGAAATGATGCTGGAAAATACCTGACATAGTTTTGTAGGAGATTGGCACTCCTTGTGGCCTTCTTGAATACTCTCTGGGGAAAGCCAGGCATCATGCAAAACATATGATTACTGTGAGTCTGCCATGCTACAAGGAAGCCTAAGTTAGATACAGAGAGAAAGAACAACTCCATCTTCCACCAGATGCTCTAGTCATTTTGATCCAGGGGTCATATGTGCAGCTCAAAGGTTCATTTGAGCATTTCATCCCTAGCAGATGGTACCTAAGGATGGAAAACAACAGCAAGAACAACAACAATGATAACAACAGCAGCAACAACAGCAACAACAATAACAAACTAAAGTCCCAGACATAAAGCCCTAGGGAAACTGTCCCAGCCATTTCCAGCCACTTAAATTATCCCAGCCAAGGCTCCTCATTTTCAAGTAGAAACAAGCTTCCCATGTTGTATGCTGTCCAAACCCCTGGCCCGCAGAACTGTGAGAAAAGTACAGTGATTCTTCTTTCATGTTATTAAATTTTGAGGTGATATATTACACCAAAACAAAGAGCAATTACTTGTTTCTCTTTTCCCATTTTGATTAACTGCAACCCCTCATCCTTTAAAATCCAATTCAACTAAGATGATTTCTTTGACCATCCTGAAGTAGCCCAAGGAAACTATTTCTGTTTCCTGCTGATAGTCTATCATTTCATCTTGACCTCTTTTCGCCTATAAAATCAACCTGGTCCAGATATCTTCCATTTAACCTAGCAAGTAGGTTTCACTAACTAGGAAAATATCTTGGTTCTCAAATAATGGTACAATGAAGCCAGCTTTCCATGATCATGCAGATAGGTGCAATGTTACAGGTATCTCTTGTCTCACAGAACCTTTTTAGTTAAGGCACATTTCCATGGCTACTTTTAAGGCCATCCAGCCAGTAGAGAAGCACAATCTATTGTTACATCTGCTTCCTTTCTTTACTACTTTTCTTTCTTCTTCCACTGGCAATGCCAGATAGTACCTCAGCTGAGACTTTGCTTATACTTGTATATGGTCTAAAGACCACAGTTGATATCCTGTCCTGCTCAGATGATTGGAGGAGTAATTGCATCACATTCCTCAACCAGCAAATGATTGACTTCCTGAGGTTCTTTTGAGTAGCAAATCCTACTTCTGCAGAAGCCATAAAAGGGGAATTGTAGAATGCCTTTGTATTGGCTTCTCGGGGGTTAGTTGCAGGGAAAGAAGGGAGGCTAAAGTGAAGTTGCATCTGACTGGGGAGGGAACATTGTTTGATTCCTGTCTCTTCCTGCATCCAATTCTGGATGCTGAAAACACAGCAACTATGTGTGATGGCAGCTGTATCAAAATTGCTAAATATTCTTTTTCATTTTGTCTGTAGATACAGAATTTCTATGTCTGAGTCCTATTTATCTATCCATCCATTCATCTATCTACCCACAAGAAGTGTTTTTTTTTTTGTTTGTTTTGTTGGTTTTTTTTTTTTGGTTTTTCTCCGGTACTGGGACACAAGCAGTGTTTTGAGAATATATTCTGTGCCACAAATTGTGCTACAGGCTGAGAACGCAGTAGCAATGAAACATAAATTGTCCTCCCCTCTCGCAGCTTGCCATATAGCAGAAGAGTGATAAATAAGCACATTTGGAAATAAGCACATTTGGAAACTGAAGCCAGTGCTGAAAGAAAAAGAAGAAATACAATTCTATGGGAGTATCTTAAACAAGGTAAATCAATCTGATACAGAAAAAATGTCATGAAAGGAATAAACACAACTGAGTTCTGAAGGAGTCGATTAGAGGCCCATGGTCTAGATCATGTGGTGGCAAAGCATTCCTGTAAAGGGTCAGTGAGTAGCTAATTTAAGCATTGTGAGCTAGATGGTCCCTGTTCCACTTAGCTGTACCAACGTAGCACAAAAGCAACCATAGAAATATGCAGACAATAAGCATGGCCATGACCCAATACAATTTTATTTACATCAACAGACATAGTGGCTGGATTTGGCCTACAATCTGCAGTTTGCCAAACCTTGTTCTAGTCAGAACAAAAGCATGTACAGAACTCCAGTGGTACAAGGAGGATGGAAAAGTTAAGTATTGAGAGAAGAATACATTATGGCTGGAGTTCACAGAGAAAAGGGCTTTCAGATGTGCAAGCCTGGAATATGCAAGCAGGGCAAAACCTGATGTAATGTCAGGATGGGGCTTTGGTCTTTAGCTTAAGACTTACCTTGAAATGCTCTGTCTGTTGTGAAAAAAATGGATGAGAGAATAACAGAATTGAATGTGATAATTATTTAGAGGTTGTGGATCTTATTGGGGTTAGAGAGCAAGATGTCTTGGACAGGGATGGAGGTAGTGACTATGGAGAAAAGCCCATGGGCTCTAGATATACTGAAGATGCAGAATAATAAAAACTTGGTGTTGAAGTGGATGTAGAAGGTATGAGAGAGGACTATGCCATAATTGATCTATGCTATATCTTGTTATTAAGAGGAATTGAAATTTTATTTCATTCCAGCTTCTATATAATTAGGGAGTCAACTCGGATGGCTGGGAAGGTAAAAAAGAGATGAATCACATGGTTAATGGGCCCGGATGGCTTCTCCTCACCAGATGCCATTCTCTTGCCAGCTTTTGCATATACCTGCAGTGCGTGTACCACGCCACAGCTCTGTTATCTGCTCCCTATCACATGGCTTTTGTAGTAGAATTGCAATTTCCTGTTTGTACCATTGACAATTGTCATTTTGTTAGATTCTCCTGCTCTCTTGACATCTATTTGCTCTGGAGGCCAGTACGGGTTTGGGATGTATTCAGTATTTGGTGGTGTGGGCCGCTGGTCTCTCCACCAAGTCAAAAGCACCCCCACTGAGAGTGAGCCAGTGCTAAGTAACTGAACACCGTGACTTCTTCCTTTACAAATATGCGGACCACCCAGAGATCAAAGGAGATGATAATGCAGTGAACAGGTAAGAGTGTGCTCATCTTGCTCTTCACTTTTTTCTTCCATTTTCTGACATACTATCTTTAAAGCATGGTGACAGTTAACCCCATGGCTCTTTCACTGACTTTCTAAGATCAACTGCTATTGTACAGGTACTGCCATAGGTAAGTCTTGGTTCAAAGTTTTGGACCTTTCACTGACTTGCTAAATGGCCTGGGGAATGTGTTTCCCCTCTGTGGGTCTCAGTTTTCTTATTCATGGCAACATCTTCAATCTCCTTGTGCACAAAAAGTGACAAACAATTCTATCTGCAGACCAAGCTCACCTGCTGAGCTCCAGGCCCACAGATCCACCTGCCTGCAGGACATCACTTCTATGACTCAATATTACCTCTAACCCAACTGTGAGATTCAGACTCCCCCTCACCAGCTTCTTGTTCTCATTATCTCAGTATCATCACCGCCCACCCAGAGTGAGTATCAGCAGAAAAGATGAGACTTGGGACTAAGGTCTAACTCCCTTTAATTGTAAGAGGTTGGAAACACATGGAGGAACCAATAAAGAAGTATGAGAAGAAGTGGCTGTGGAGGTAGTTGAAATACAAGGGCAGTAAAAGTCAAGCGAAGAAAGTATTTCAAGAGGGAGCATTAGCTGATAGTCAATCATATAAAAGAAATCCTGGTTCAAACACAGGCTTGGATTCTAGGTAGGTGTACCGCCTTCAGCAAGTTACTTAAATTCTCTGAGCCTCAATTCCCTTAACCCGCATCACAGAGTTGTTGAGAATATTAAGTGAAACGAGGCATGTAAAGTGCTTTGTCCAGTAATTACTCACAAAACTGTTAGCTAGTAGAGTTTTCTGTTTTTAACTTATTGAGGCTGTAGCTTTGAGCTGAGAAAAAAGTCTCTAATCTTGGTTTATTCTGCTACCTAGCAACTACATATTTACATTTTCAGCATCTCTTCTTTATCCCTGATTACTTTAACAAGCACTTTCTAAGTGCCCGGCTATAATTCAGGACCACCTGTGAGGTAGAGAGAATAATTTATTTTCTTCTCAGGATATAGTGGCCCAGCATAAATTGTCTAAAGCAACTTCAGCTTTGTAGCTTCAAAGAGGTTCCTTTGTAGAGATATTGAGAAGGGATAGTGGACAAAATTACAATGAAATGAAGGACTAGGGTTGTTAAAACCTTCTCTCTACTTATCTGCAATGGAAAGATGAATCTATCCAGCTCAAAGAGCATGTGAGGCCAGATTCCAACAGAACATAAGGACATCTAGCACTAGGATCACTCTAATTTTCAAATAGGTTAACCTTCTTGGACAGTGAACGTAAGTTGGCCACAGATGAGAGAGGCCATTTCTAGCAGGGCCCAGCTACAGTTCCAACCTTGTCTCTGGCCATCTGCTCTCAGCAAAGAGGGCCTGGACACCAAACACACTTCTGTGAACCCACCATGCTCCTTATATTTCCAAGCTGTCACCTCTTCCCTTGGGACAAGTCTTCTCTTTCATTCCCCTAAAATAAAATTCCATCTCCTTATATAGTATCCTCTTCCTCACATTAGGCAGAATAATTCCTTGCTGAATCTCTGGTAAGTGTTCCTGGGCCACTGTACATGCCTTTTCTCTATCACTTATCACATTTATTGAAACTAATCCATTTACAAGTCTCCTCGTAAAGAAGAGTAATACCCTTCAAGATAGAAACTGTGTCTTATTTATCTTCACAATCCCTCCAGTACTTCCCATATAGTCAGTATTCAATGAATATTTAAAGAAACACCTCAGCTACTCCTGTAATGAAGAGATGACAGTTTAAGAAGGTTCTAGGAGTGGAGAAATAAGATTGGAGATCTATAAAAATTACTGGGAGACACATTTCTATTGACTATACAGTATATGGAACAGGTCTAGAATGGTCATGGTCCCAAAACTATATCTGGATCTGTGAGTGACTCAGCGTATGACCTTGAGAAAACCTTCTGGCATTTAATTCTTCATCTTGAAGAAGAGGAGATGGGGTCAGTTTAAAAACATAGTAATTTTTAATTTTGACTATGTTTATTATAACTATTATATCGCTTTTAGAGTTTAATATTCTTGCCAAAATTTGTCTTCATTTACCTCCTTAGCATGTGTAATGAACCATTTGTCTACTTTCTCAAGGCTACCTAAATTTCCATTTTGCACTTCCAAGGAGTAAACAATTCCAGTCAACTTCAGATGGCCACAAATTTAATCAGTGTGTCCTTTAATGTGTCAGTTAAGTGGATGATTGAAAGACGTTCAATAATCCCTGTAAAATATTCAATAAAACTGGAGGAGGTAGGCATGTAACATTCAATTCTTCTCCTAGATGCAATTTAATCCTAGAACAACCAGAAAATGTAATTGTTCCTGTAAACAGAATTTTTGTAATTTCTTTTTCGGTCATCCCTCTGAAGGATGCTCTAGTGAGCTCTTGGTTTCATCGTGTGACTCATCACTGCTTCTCTTTGGAAATTTCCACTCCTTGCACTCTGATTCTTAGATTGTCCATTGTTCAAGCAATATGAGAAAATTCCAGAGATAGTTGAGGGTGGGCCCTTGTGCAGGGCCTTATATCTAATGTCAGGCTTCAGCAACCTTCAAGTCCAGCACCACTAATGACAGTGGTGCACCTGCCCTGGGAAACAGTGTAGTTAGATGGTTCCTCTCCCAGAGTGCCCTTAGGTGGTGCTAATGCTCTGAGAACATCTACCTTGAGTACATAAATTAATATATATGGGCTTAAGTTTCCTTATCTAAGTTTCCTTATTTTCAGTTTCCTTATCTTAAATAGGAATAATAACATCTATCTTACAGAAGACAGTATAGAAGAATAGTCTTGGCTATGGGCTTAAGGGAATCAGACACACCTGGGTTTGAGGTCAAGCTCTTCCATTAAACCATGAAGCCTCAGGCAAGTTCCTTTCTATTTTTAAGCCTCAGTTTCCTCACCTTTATATCATCAGGTATAATTGCAACACTAACTTAATTCTCCCAACATACTAATGAGTTAAGGATGCGCACAAAACACCCTATGGAAATGGCTGTACCATTAATGTTCAGTTGGTGATACTAGTATTATAAATATTAACAACCATCATTTTATTTTGAGACTCCAAACTGGGAGGAATAAATAATGTCTTTAGATGAAAATCAGAAATAAGAATATCTCAGTAAACTTAGATCTAATAAGAAGAAATAGCATAGATGCAAAGTTAAATCATTCACTTGTTCCCCTAAAGTCACCTTCATGGGGGCTGAATAAGGCACCCTTGGTTGGGCACCATGGAATCCACATTAAGCAGGTGTGTGACGGACTTTTGGGTACTGATTCAAATAAAGGCAGGGTGTTCTGAATCCATGTTGGGAAATCAGAGTGAGGTTGATGGCCGTTCTCTGAACTGCTAGAGACTTGGCTTGGTGGAGATGGTCATGGTTATCTTGAAAACCACACACTCCATTGTCACTGACCAAATGGAACCAGAATGGCCAATTGGGATTTGGAACAGACGAGAAAACAGAAATGTACTCTGAAGAAGGCTGACAGTTGATGTGCTTAGCCAGAGGGAAGGGCCAGAGTACACAGGTGGCCTCAAGGAGACAAATAGGGATGGAAGTGAGTGCTGCTGGAGGATAAAGACTGTTAACATTCTCCTATGCGACACCAGAGGGCAGACAAATGCCAGCAGATGGTTACTGACCAATACACGCTCATGTGTAAAAACAGAATCAAATGAGTCAAAGTTACAGGGAACAGATTTCAGCTGGATAGATGATAGACTTCACTATAAGAAGAGTTGGAACCAGAAGTGGGCTTGGAACCTAATGATCTTCGTGTGAATTCCCATTCATTCATTCATTCATTTGTTCATGCATTCAAACAGACAGGCAATGAGTGTCTGATGGGCTTGAGAGGATAAGGGGTGGAGTACGTATTGAGCATTAGCTCAGGAAGCCATGCTTAGGGTTTTAGCCTTTACCTTGGGGAAAAATTATGTCATTTATAAAATCAGGATAGGAATTCTATTTAACATCAGGATAAAAATTCTTTTGAGGATTAGAGACATAAATGAACAGTGGGTATCAAAATGACAGGTTCAGAGAAGGTCTACTAGAAAGGTAGAAATTCTCAACATCACACATCATAAAGTCAATGCTTTCCCAAGAAAAGATTAAGACCCATTTCTTTAGCTGGTGCATTACCTACCTGGGAGGGTGAAGAAAACTTCCCAAGGAGTTTATCACAACCCCAGTCAACCCCCGCTACATTTTGAAAAGACTAGATCTGTTTTCCCTAGTTTAATTGCTTTTGTTACATAACATGTTCCTAAAATAATCAAGCTACATTTTGCCTAGTGCTTCCTTCTGCCTACCCCATCTCTGCTGATCTGTCCTGTGAAGAATCAAGCTTAGACATTACCTGCGCCAAGAGAAACTGGCTCATGAGATCTGTGTGCTGAAGGACAGGGAGGGTGCACTCTAATCATCAGTAGCAAATATCTCCTCTAAGGTTAATGTATGCTGCCTACTAGGTATATTTTGGTAATAAAGTCAGGGGAAAAGTGACTTCCTTTGCAGGTTGCTCTTACACAAAATAGTAAAACAAAGAGGCTCTTTGTTGGATCTCTCCCTTCCTTCTCTGAATTGTGAGCTCTCTGTAGGCAGGAGCCATTCCTTTTCCATGTCTTTCCATCTGACCAGGTATTTGTCCACCAGAGGAATGCCTAAAGATGGACCAGTTGTCTACAGGCCCACTTAACTAGAAGGTTCTTGGAGGGGCAATATCCATAGAGCCTGTCTGTGGAAGCATCCTCTGGAAAGTTTGGATGAACAGAGGAAACAGGAAGAGGCACTATCTTCCCAGCCAGAGGGGCCATTTTATGCTGACATCTTTGTTTCCTTCAGCAGCCTTGATGGTGAAATGATTGCTAAAGTTTAGAGGAAAGACCAAAAGTGCCTGGCTTTGAAAGGATATCTGTTTTGGAATCCAGGCCTCTTTATTCTTCACATAACTTCAGGAAGATGTTTTCATATCTTACAGCATCAGTTCATTCAAATGTCAATTAGATCAGATAGTGATTACAGTCTTAGATTTACAGTGAGGTTGGACTGAGGTGCCATATTTGAGATCTTTCTCACAGAACCTGCAGCCTTATGAGAACCTGACTGGATCCACAGCAGCACCCAGTTCAAGGCCTCTGTGGAGGACAGAGCTGTAGTAACAGCTTCTGCCCATATGGTGGAAAAGCCACCTGATCGATCAGTGGGAGTTGATGCTCTCTCTCTCTTCCGATCCTCCTTATCCTCATTCAGTGAAACTGGTGAGCAACAGACTACCAATCACTGCACAGGAGGAGGAGCACTGGCTTCAGGGTCATCTAATCCCACCTCTTCTCCTTCTACCTTGCATGACTTTGGACTTACTTGCTTCAGTTTTTGGAAATTCAGTGTCTTTACTGTATTTTTTTATTTTTATTTTTTTTTTTAAGACAGGGTCTTGCTCTGTACTCCAGGCTGGCCTTGAACTCACTGTGTAGCCCAGGTAGGCCTTGAACTCATGGCAATCCTCCTGCCTGAGCCTCAGTGCTGGGATTGTAGGTGTGTGGAATTTACATAAAGCACAAAATCTAGCACATAGTAGGTGGTTATAATAAAATTTACCAATTATCTCCCTCTTTAGGCTTTTGTTAATAGAAACATCAGAGCCAAATTGGAATTTAGAAGTTCCCAGCCTGCATATTTTGATTCAATTATTATATAATAAAATTGTGCAATTACATTTTAACGTATCCTTTTCTCAATCTTGCTGTTTTTATTTTCCCAATTCTTATTGTTTATTTACCTTTCATTTTATTACAAGTGCTTTTATTGAGGATTTCCTCAAAGTCTTTGCAGAACTAGGTGGATAGACTCTGATTTCAGGAAAAATGGGTCTTTAAGACTTGTCATATGCCTGGGGAAGCTGGATCTTGATGACTGCTTGAACCCCAGTTCCCTTATTGGTAGAACGAAGGTAATAATAAACCTACAAATTACCTTATGGCCCCAGAATAAGAACCTATCCTGAGTAGTTTGTAGAAGGACTTTACAAATTGTGAAAACTTACAAACATAAATGTTTGTATTATACATAAACTATGCCCCAAACTTTTTAAGAACCCCTCTCTTTTCTTGATCCTACAACTCATACACAGGACCAGGCAGGTACAGAGTTCTGAGAAGATGGTCATGGAATTGCACGTCCAATGTCTCTGCCATGCCTCTTCTCCTGACTAAGCAGAAGACCTGAAAGTATATGCTGATCCTTAGAAATGAGTTGTCTTTGCCCATCAGATATGGGAAGATTCAACAGAATAAAAGCACAAAAATGAATACAGAATTAGCTAATGAAACACAAAGAACATGTGAGTCTGCCAAATGCTGTAGGAAAAGGGTAGACCTCCAAGCCCCAAGGTCACAGGAATTCAACAGGAATTTTTTGATACGTTTTTGTTTGGATTGAAAATGAAGAATGAGAAGATGACGTATGAATCCAAGAGATAAAGAAGAAGACTTAAGTATGGATATGTAAACAGAGCACCAGTAGAAAGACTCAGAAAACAATCCCAGCGAGCAAAATATCACAGAAAAAGAATAACAAGTATACAGGGCAGTAAGATCAAAATCAGATTACTTAATAAAAGCTAGTGTTTAAATGGAAAACAATGTACATTGTTTATCCTTGAAATGTGACACGCAGTGCTTTTTTTTAGAATGCCAAAGCACTCCACAGCAATAGCCCATATCTGACAAAGCCCCGTCACCCTTGAATCCCAGAGGTCATTGTTTCTATACAATAATGGGAGGCTTGATTTAATAGATGTCACTGAATTTCGCAGTCACATGGAATCGAAAGCCCCAGAAAATAAACCTATATAGGAAAAGGCAGAATTTGAATTAGGCAAGGACCCACCTATTCAATAATGAAATAATTGCTCAAGGCACGTTCTTCTGTAATCTTTTTTGAAGTGACAACTATTTTGGGGCCCTACTTCTCTCTCTGCTGCCTCAAAATTTGCACATAATCTCAGGGCCTCTTAAAGACGCCAATTTGGAAGCCAGACAGTCACTTCCTTAATGTCACAAAAATAGATTCAATTTTATACACATCAGGGTGATTTCAGAAGCAATCTCTACATCTTCGGTGTAAGCATTACTTACATTTTTTCCCCCTTCAAATCTAATCCAAGTCATTCCATAAGGCATTTTAAAAGGTACCTGATACATTTTAGGGCATTCAAAAAGAAAAAGATCCCCAGAGTGTGTTTATAGCTGCAGCCTGAAGATATCAGATATACAGAAAGAGCGCTAAAATATACTGTGATTCAAAGAAATGCAAAATTTTACAATAACTGAGAATAATAAGTCAAATAAAAGTTCTGTGCCCTTTAAAAAGTTGTATCATTAAAATGAATGCATATGTAAATATATGTGTGTTTATATGTCTCTGTATTTACACACAGACACGTACACATGTCTATGTGTTTATACATCTGTATGTACATGTTTGTGTATGTCTATGTATGTTATAAACACACACATATGCACATATACAATCATTTGCATCTGGCTTTTAAAATATCTAATTACATTCCATTGGATATTATTCCTCTTCCATTCTAGTTAGCAAATCTGTCTTGTTCATTTTCATCTTAAGGGTCTATATTTTGGGCCTTGATGAAAAATGTGGTGACATTTCCTTTTGAAGCCCAAGATATCAGAGTTGCTCCGGTTGTTTTCATGTGTGATCAGAAGGCTTGAGACCAAATATTTCTGCTTTTAGGATCATAATGATTGCCATGTATCTTTGACTATAACTTTTTGGCATTCAAAGTTCTCCTAAGACATATTTATAAAAGGAAAAAAGTATTCCCAAGAGGCTGGCCTGTACAAGAAAGGTTTGGCATGCACAGGTACTACTTGGCTAGTATTTTCAATCAACTCTTCCTGCAAATGAACTTCTCTATCCTGGGATCTAAAGGAGGAGAGCCAGTGACTATGCAGGGCTACCAAAGGCCCTGAGGGCTCAGGATAGTTCTCTGTTCAAAGAGTAGCCAAGGCCATTTCCTGAGTGTCTTCTCCCTCTGGCCTATATCACCACCCCCTTTCCTGGCTCTGGGAAATGCATGGATTTCCGTGATTCAATTATTGAGACAGAATCCTTCAGAATAGAATGGCTACATAGTCAAGCAGGCCACAGATTTTTCTCTGATTGCCAAGAAAAAGTTAAATATTACTCCCCCAAATAATCAGTAGACTTTGTCTTTATCCCATTTCCTATCTTCCCACCTAAGAATACCCACCAGAGCAAGTTTTTATACTTATCAAGAACAGTTTATATATTACATATAGAAAATTTTTATATATTGAGAAAAGTTTTGTGTTTTAGTTTTACATTGAAAAGCAGTCAGATCTGCTTCAGCCTCAAAGAGTGCATTTATGTAAAATTAAATGAATGCTCCCAGATAACTGCACTTTTTTCTCTAAATGGGAAATAGGTTAAAAGCCATTACCCAATCTTAAGGAGTTCTCAAACTGAGCAACAGAATAATGGGCAAAGCAGATATCATGTGTCTATTGACATAGTGCAAAGGGAAATATACAACATTATCTTTGTGATATTTTTGTCAAATTGTTTAACCCGAATATAATCATGATG
Source organism: Chinchilla lanigera (assembly GCF_000276665.1). NCBI lineage: Eukaryota > Metazoa > Chordata > Mammalia > Rodentia > Chinchillidae > Chinchilla > Chinchilla lanigera. The sequence goes on along the minus strand of NW_004955445.1, from coordinate 14,840,329 downwards.
GGAAAAATATCAGACAAGTCTGGGTTGTGAACCATCCTATGGAACAACTAATGGCCCTAGATTTTGAAGAAAAAAAAAAAAGTCAGTCAGTATCCTGAAAAAAAGTGAAGTTTACATTTTTGGCTGTTTTGTATAAAAGGAGATAAAGAGACAAGAAAACCAAACATGAGCACCTTGGTTTGAATCCTGAATTACAGTACAGAAACCGTGCAGCAACCTTTGGGGGATATTGAAGGAATTGGGCTGTGGACTGCAGTATCAGATATCATTAAATCTAGGTTGCATTTCTTGGGTAAGATATTAATTCTATTGTGGCTGTGTTGAAGAGTTGTCCTAGTTCTTTGGGAACACACGCTGAATTCGCAGGAGGTAGAATGTCAAATATCTGCAACTTAACCTCTAAATGGTTCATAAGATTGTGTATACAGTGAGAAAAAGAGGAAAAGTGTATGTGTTGCAAAATGTTAACTGGTGAATACAGGTGAAGGATACGCAAGTATTCAGTTTTCTTTTTCTCAGCTTTCTTGGAGGTTTAAACTAATCTCTCTTCCCAAAGATAGTCCATGAACATTTGAAAATAACCTCCCTTAAATGCCTGTATTCTTAGCTGGTATAGCTGGAGGATTTATCTGAATGACTACAAAACTGTCAGTCCTTTTCCTCCTTCTCAACTCTAAGGAGATTTTGACTCTATAGATAAGGGTGGAGCCCAGATATATGTATTTTGAAAACTTCTCAAATGGGTTCTGTGTTGCATGTGAGCTTAGGAATCACGGGCCTGAGTTATTCTTAGACCCTGGAACTGGGGTCAGGAATGAGTTGTATGTCTCTGTGAAGTTGAACCAAACATACTCAGTTCTGGATACGTTACCTATGATGGGAAGAATAATGCTAAATATCTCACAGGACTACAGCAAGAACAACATCAAAGATAGTGTCTGCAGTGTAGAAGGCGGCAAACAAATGTTTCCTGTTTTTCTTCATCTCATAGATCCACGTCATCCTAGATGGACCACACACAGTAGTTTTTATGAAATGCCATTTCTTCCATTTGCAATTTACATAATGTATGAAGGAAATTTGTCTGTGATCATATTCTTTTAGATTTCCTGCATTCCACAGTTTGAAAGCTGGAAAAGCTGTCTTGAGTCTGACCATTAACTTAGCCTTACAGTTTACCAGCCTCTGAGTTCTCCTTTGGATGAAGTCATAAACCCTGATATTAGCTTGGAATATACTATCTACACAAAGTAGGTAGGATTCCAAGACTGGTAATGTTGACTAAATGTTGTGTGGAATGTTGGCTGTGGCTTGGAGCTGGCCAAGGCTTGGAAGGTATGGTTTTCAATCTGCACATGTAATTCATCAGCCGCAAGACTTTGGCAAGGTTATTCCTCTGAGCCTCAGTTTCCCAAGCACTCAAAATAGAGATAGTAATAATTCATGACTCATCCATCTCCCATGATATATGTGAAACAGTTTTGCACAAGTGAGTCACAAATTATTATTATCTCCATTTTGAGTGCAGCATATTTTTCTCCTTAAGGGCATACTCCTTCTTTTAATAAAATTGCTTTCTAAACTCTATTATTAGTTTTAACCTATTTCTCTTTGAGCCACAAGCAGTTAGAATGACTTGCTCCCATTTTTATCTGCTTAAACACCCCCTTTTCACCTTTGGATTGGTTGCCCCAAGGCTCAGCCAGGGAGAACCTGCATTCTGGACCATCCCATGGAAGCATCCCAACCCTTTACCTTCCAGCACCTGACCACTGTGAAGGTCCCACAGCACAGGTGTCAAGGTCAAGCTGGAGCAAAGCTATCTCTTCCCCTTAGTTGACTCAACTTACTAAATCCATTAGCATCCTGGGAACTAGAGGAGAAGCCTTCATCGTTGCGGCTGGAGCTGAGCTTGGTGGTGGGTTTGTCAGCTGAGGCCACAGGTCCCATCTCCCTTTGGGCTCCACTCTGTGTCTCCTTCTGCTTCTTGGCCAGCTTCCTTTGGGACATGTGCAAGGGAAAAAAATCACAGTCAGATGGTGCCAGTTGCATTAAATCATTGGGAAGATTGATTACTCCCCTTCCAACTCCTCATCCTCAATCCCCACACTTCGTTAATTCTCCAGGAGTAGTTCACAAGCCCTCCAATGTCAGGATAGAGTAAACCCAAATCTTCTTGAAACCATTGATGGAGTCCTTTCACTAGGAACTGTGAGACTCATGGTGCCTCATTCCCAATATAGGGATATTCTGTACTTGAGATTAAAACAGGAAATTGATGAGATGTTACGATGTTTCTCCAACTCTCCTTTCAAAGGAAGGAAGCATTGAGGCTAGTCCTTCTGTTCTCATGTCTCTGAATACAATGGAAAATAGAGTCCAATTATTACCAATTAAAAATAGAGTCCAATAATTTACCAATTATTGGTAAAATGAAGTAGGGGCTGGTGGTTAGCGGTGGGGTGGTGGTAGAGGTTAGTCTTATAGCTCAAAGGGGAAAAGCTAAAGCTGAACTTGATGTATAGATAGCTGTTTCCATGAGAATCATACATCCTCAGACCCAGATGGTCACTTATAATAACAGTGAAGAATACTAGTTCTCAAACTTTGGCATAGATTTGAATCAGTTGAAGAGTTAAAAAAGCATCCACATGCCCAGGATCATGGAAGTAGAACTGGTGATTTTGACACCAACCAATGAGGTTAAAATTATCAGCTTTGGCATCAGACAGATGTGGGTTCATGCCCTACCTCTGTTGTCTGCCAGCTGTATGACCTGGTGAAAGGTCATTAATCTCTCTAGGTTCTCAAATCTTTTTGTGTACACTCTGGTAAATAATAGGACCAACTGCATAGGTTTGTGAGAATTAAGGATAATACATGAAATACAGAGCACAGTGCCTGTCAATGAATAAACATTCAACACATGTCAATTACTATTCTTGTTATTAGACCATTGCCAAGTGATCCAACTACATTCTAATGCATGAACTCCCTCTTCAGTGGCCCTAAAGTAGAGTCTTGCCTTTCCCTGAATTATATCAAGGTGTAGAGACTTTGATTGCTCTTCAGGGAACTGAAAGGTTAAAGAGTTCTTCTTTTATGGATTTGAAATCTCCTTCCCTTAAATTTTAACTCATAGATCTTAGATATTTCATTAGAGATATAACAATAGGAGTAACATTTCTTGCACCTAATATGTTTTCAAATGTTTCTAAAAAGCAAACATGAGCCCTCTGGGTTTTCCCAACATATATCCATCTGAATACTCATTTTATGTTCCTATCACAAAGAAATACAGGTTAAATATTACATATCTTGAGGATAAATTTTCTTCAGGTTTCTTGTTTCATTCTTCACAGGTCCTGGCTTCTAATTCAATCTTGGCTATTTCTAGCTCAACACAGAAAGGATTGATGTCCCAGGGAGGACATCAATGCAATTGAAGGAATAATTTTCTTAATTTGAACCTATCTAATGATAAAATAGGCCATTCAAGAGGTAATAAACTTCTTGCCAGAGGAGTTATTTAAAAAAGGATAAACCTAAACACAGAAGTATTTTAGAGTTTATCTATGACCAATTCCAGTTTGATAACATCCTCTTTAAAACACGAGTCCTATGACAGAGGTACAGACTGCACAGAAGGCCAAATGGCATGCTCACATGAGGATGATTTCAATCCTATTATAAAAGGAATATTTATAAAAAGACTAGTGAGGGGCTGGGGATTTAGCTCAGCGGCAAAAGCGCCTGCCTGGCAAGCGCAAGGTCGTGAGTTCGGTTCCCGGTACCGGAGAAAAACCAAA
>NW_004955445.1:14748877-14836420 GCF_000276665.1 Chinchilla lanigera | reverse complement strand
AAAAAAAAAAAAAAAAGACTAGTGAGAAGGAGGGCAAGGTGGTGTACTTCTGTAATCTCAGCACTCTGGAATGCTGAGGCCAGAGGAATGTGAATTTGAGCCCAGCCTGGGCAACATAGTTGGATCTTGTCTCAAAAAAATTTTTTTAAAAAGGCAGAGGATGAGTTCAGGGCAAAGGTTCTCTGCCCAGCAGCATACATACATACATATATACACCCTACATATATACATATACAAGAAAGAAAAATACAGCTGGCAAAGGTGTGAAGCATGTAGGGAACTCCAAGACATGATATAGTGATGGGGGAGCTGTTCACCACCCATGAATCCAGAAAGACACACAGAGAAAGTGGTAATCAGAACTACAGGACGGGGCTGTGAAGGAAAGCCCACCTAGACAGAAGCAGTAGTTTTCTCTTGTGCTATCCAGGTACAACCAGTCCCAGATGAGTTCACAGACAGGGTATCAAGACCAAAGTACCTCGATTATATCCTCCCCATCCCTCTGACATCCTACAGCAGCTCTCATTAGCTGATCATTTTTATTTTTTATTCCCTTTAATGGTTTGATTAATCTTGCACTCTTTACATCTGACGAACTTCTTCTTCTTCCTTTTTTTTTTTTTTTTTTTTTTGTCTTTTTGAGACAGGGTCTTGCTTTGCAGTTCAGGCTGACCTTGAGCTCACTTTGTAGCCCAGGCTGGCCTTGAACTCACAACGATCCTCCTGCCTCAGCCTCCCCAGTGCTGGGATTACAGGTGTGCGCCACTACGCCTGGCCATCTGACCAACTTCGATGAAGATAAAAACATGTAATACAACAACCACTGTTAATCCCTATCATTTTGTTCTGAAAGGCTGTAGCATTCTTATTGTTTTTGCTTTGTTTTGTTTTTGTCTATGTGGTTGGCATTTTGCTATTGTTACTTTTTTCAATTCTCTTTAAAATAAAAAAATACTAAAATAAAATAAAATAAAATCCAGAGGTGGCAAAGGGCTGCATGGATGGGGTCCTTCCAGAACATGCTGTAAAAGCAGAGAACAGTAGAGAAAGGTAAAGAGTCAGCTTGGATCCAGGAGTCCAGACAAAGAAGAGGAAAACTTTTGGATCCTTTATTTTGAATACAGTTTGAAGATAAATGCAGCCTAAAATGGAATTCTTCATTTAAAAAAGAACTGGCCTAGCGAAAGAAGGGGAATTAGGAATAGGAACACATGTTTTGATTACAATGCTTTGGGTACTGGCACACCGTTCTACTAGTGAAACTATTCCAGGCAGAACAAGAAACGAATAGAAAAACAAGAGATGAAACATTGGATCAGCTCGCCCTTCTCACCACCAGTAGGCCATCAACAGGCAGGAAGAATGCCAATGAAAGAAAAACGGGTATTTCTGATGCCAATGACATTTAAAATTTTATTCTTCATTTATTATCAAAAAGGAATATGTTTAAAAATGTATATGTGACCTTCCTAATCATAAATTTGAAAAGATATACAGCAGATTCTTTGCCTCTATCCTAGCTCACATTGCCCCAGCAGAAAATGAAAGGAAATTTGAAAAGAGAATTAACTTTAAAACTCTAAATGCATATCTATCAGAAATATTGATATTTCTTTGGGGGAAGCAATTCTAACCAATCTCATACTGTTCTGAGTAAAAGAACACACAGAGAATTGTCTTAGGTGCAAATTGTTGGTATCCAAAGGAATACTAAAAAAAAAGTCTCACTGCTTCTATGAAAAACAGTCTTTTATAGACATGTTTGGGCATCTTGGAATAGCTGTATTATAAAGTTGAAAAATGGAGCCTCTCCACAACCTAGTTAAAAATTAGAAAGCTGAGTTGTAAATATCAGCTATGTGACATCTATATTAGTCAGCTTTGCGTTACTATAATGAAACACCTAAGCAATTAACTTATGAGGAGAAAATACTTATTTTGGCTTATGGTTCTAGTAGTCTAGTCTTATTCTTGATGCCCACATTAAGTTGAGCACCTAGAAAGGGAGGCACATCGTGTGATCCACGTGGCAGAACAAACTGCTCAATTCATGAGCTAATGAAACACAACTGGATGGGGCAAGGCCCCCAGATCCTCTTTGAGGATATGCCTCCCAGGGAGCCCCACCACTTAAAGGTTCACAGCATCTCCCAACACTACCATTCTAGGGACCAAGTCTTTAACACATGGAATTTTGGGCGTCATCCACCTAAACGATACAACATCCTTAGTATTTAGCTGATGGCTGACATATCCTGTACATCCATGTTAATGATGATACTATTTAAGTGTTTTGACAATAGGTAAACACAGTTTGGGGATCTGTATTCTCCAGAAATTCAAAATTTAAGTACTTATTCCAGTACCAAAGAGCTTAATTTACTATCCCTTTTCCTCAGGAGAGGGGAATATCTAAATCTGTGAGTAGGGCATATAATACCTCAAAATATGGTCCAGGCTTCAGCTTTGTTTTTTCTTTCACACATACCTCGTTTTAGGAAACATCAACTATCTCTTCCAAAAAAGAAAGAAGGAGGAGAAAAAAAATGTATATTTATACCTAGGATAATTTTAGTACTAATAAACTGTTGGTTTATTGAAAGGAACACTTAATGTGTAATTGTTTGATCAATATTACATGCCTATATCTGGTTATATGTGTAACCATTTTAAAGAGAGCATTATGTAATATAACAACCATTGTTAATATCCTTTCACCATGTTTTGAAATTCTGTATCATTTTTATTGTTCTCTATTCTGTTTTGTTTGTTTTTGTTTTTGTTGTTTTGTTTTTTTTTCTTTTCTTTTTAAAATGTAAAACAAAATTTATCCCAGCACAAGGATAGCTGGGATAGGTGTATTGCTGATGTCTGTAGTTTATTGAAAGGAACAGTCAGTGCTTAAAATTTTTTTTTTTATCTTGACCAAATTTGCACATTTGAATCTGGTAATTAGAACAACTGAACTGAAAACAATATACAGTGTAAAAACCATTGTTGAACTCCTGCCATCTTGTATGGTGAAGCTCTGCATCATTTCCAATGTTGTTTTTATTACTTGTTACTGTCTTTGATGGTTTGATCAATCTTACATTCTTAGATCTAGTGGACTGAGCAACTTGGTTGAAGATAACAGTATATAATATAGCAACCATTGTTAATTCCTATCATTTTATTTTGAGGTCATGTATCATTTTTGTTATTTTTGTGGTGTTTTGATTTTGTCTTCATTGTTGTTTTGTTAATTTTTTATCTTAAAAAACTACCTCCTCCCATTCCACTCCCATCCTCAGCACTCTTTAGTCCTTAATATGTCTGCATTCTTCTTCCCCACCTGCCTCCTCCTCATCCTTCAAGGCTCAACGTCATTTAAATGTCACATCACCTTGGAGGCTTCCCAGGGCTCCTCTAATAGAATTATAATTTCTCGTCTTGGCTGACTTACCCACTGAACAATTATTTACTAAGCAAGTGTGATATCAGTCTCCACTAAGAGGACCATACCTTCCTGACCTTCTTGGAAACCAGAGACTAACAACAAAGACATTACATAGGTAAAAGTAGACACTAAAATCACAAAGATGATGAATGCCAAGAAGAGTATTTGGTTTATAAGAGAGATAATACCTGGCTTGAACTCTGACAGGAATCAGTGAAAGTTTAGGTGTCCTGTCAGCTAAGCACTTGTGTATTCACATTGAAGTGATTCAACTCTCTCACCCACTATAGCAAAACCTCTTGGCAGAAAGGTTTTTGACTCTTGCACCTATTCTGATTTTTGGCTCAGTGTCTGGCACATACCCAATGCTCAATAAGTTTGTTGCACAAATTTATATATGAAAATCCTGTGATCTGAAGTGTAGAAGATTGTCATCCTACTTTAAACACAATAAGCACTTTAAAAGTAGATATGTACAAGTAAAGAATGAAAAGCCTGCATAAAATCAGTTTATGCCATGGAATACTTGTACCTAGTAATATTATTGATTAATTCAACATTTCCTTCTTCTAATGTTTGCAGAATTAATGTTCTGTTCGCAGAAGTCAGAAATTCCACAACCCCTAATCTCCATGGAAAAGAAATAGTTATAAAATATTGAAGAAACTTATAAAATAGTTATATAACTTATGAGATGGACATATAATTTGTCAAATCCTCAGAATCTTCATGACTCAAGTACTTATGATTTTCTGAACTTAGATTTATTTCTCTAGTTGTTCTGAGATTCTTGTCAATTGGGTTACAGTTTCACCACCAGGGGGTACCAAAAGCTGGTAAAAAGAGATCCTGCATAAGCCTATTTATTTCTCTACAGGGACCTTTCCAGAGCTGAAGAATGTTTTAAGACATAACAATCCGAAGTTTACTGCTTCTGACAGGTGGGCACAATGTGACATGGCCACAGCTCTTGGCACCCGTCCCTCCAACGGATTGCTCTCAGGTCTATCTGACCTTTGCTTGTTAGCTGAGGGAGGGGCAGGCAACAGAAGACGTGACCATGATGGACTCTGAGTCCCGTGATTTATTCTGAGCATCACTCTTTACAAGGGACAGTGGCAGGTAGAATGTCTCAAGGGAGGAGAATGTAGAGTTATGAGGGGTGCTGGAGTCATGCTACAAGAGGAGGCATGTCTGAAACATCCTGGGAAATTTTTCACAGCAAAGAAACACCAAGGAATCTCCCCTGCACGTATATGACAGCTGGGTCTATGTGGTCCCTGGGGGGATGAATTTAGGGGCAGGTTGGCTTGACTCAAGGAAGAAATTTCCAGCAAAGCAGAACGACTTAGTTTCCTTTTGGAAGTGCCTAACACCAGAATTGCCATTTTCATTTTTATTTTTCATTTGCAACTTTCTATTGTCATTTTAAGGCCCAATCAAATGACCTTCACTCATTAAGTCTTTACTCTGTCTGCAAAGTTGATTTCCTCCTCTTAGCTCATTAATTTTTTGGCAAATAGTCAATACACTCCCAGTTTGCACCAGTGGTAGACAGACGTGATGTTCAAAGTCAGACATGAATCCTGCGCTGTTTGGCCTTTGCGAAATATTGGGCTCCCCATCATGGGAGCAGTTCACACACCAGAAAACTACAAAAAGGGCAACTGGGGATTCTGGTGCTGAGATTCTTGAAAACCCTTGAATCTGTTCTGGGATGGGACGAAGAGGAAGCAGTCAACTGGCAGGAGTCCTTTCAGTTCCGCTTAAGCTTTTTCCTTGGATGTGAACATCTATGCCTGCTCTCCTGGAGAGATATTGACCAGGCACTCTTCTTTTCATGGGACCCTTCCTTTGGCTTATCCTTCACTGGAAACTCTGGACAGAGTTCCTGGGAAACCACAAAAACTTGGACTCTGGAGCCAGAGAGGTGTCACATCCCATTTGAGGCACAGGAAACATACTTCTGCAGCCCCATTTGTACTGAAAGTAGGCATTGTATCCTTTATAGTCAGGATGCTCTGTGCTGACGTGACTGGATGTCTAGCTACAGTTATGCACCACAGTGTGAAGGGAACTGCTCTATTGTCTCATTTTACAGAAGAAGAAACTAAGGCCTGCACAAGGGAATGCTTAGCCGAAGCACACAGCACATGGGTGGAAGCCACAGGACCCAATCTCTGCTTTCTGCCTGCCAACTCAGGACACCTGTTCCGATGCTCCTCTCACCGCTCATCCAGGATGAACTTAGAAATGCACATTCTGTCCATGGTACGTATGACACTAGTCTCTTAGAATTGTAGCAAGATCTCATTAGCCCAAACCCTACCAATCTGAAATTACTGTAATTGAAGTAGAGGTTGAACTATATCACATCAGAGTCAGTAGTGTGAATAAGGACATGGACATGTGTTGGATTTAAAGGACACCACACTACTTTCCCCAATATCAGGAGGCAGGATGACAAAGCAGTTAACACACTGGCCTTGGTGCCAGACAGCCTCTCATCAAAACCCGTCGCTGTGTCAGACCGGCTGTGTAGGCTTTTGCAAGTTACTCATTCTTCTATGTGCCAATTTCCTCCTGTCTAGGGACACAGGTTATGGTAGTACTTCCCGTCAAGATCATTGTGAGGATTACAAGGTATTACACTAGAAAAGCACTGTGTCCAAGGTTTGCACACAGTAAGCACTCAATAAATGCTCAGGTATGATAATCTTTCAAATATAACCCAGAGCAATGTTAATATATCGATCTTATTATTTATTAAATATGAATCCTTTAAGGTAGATGCTTTGAAGAATGGCTTGCTTCAAAATCTGCTATTGTTGTATTATGGAACCATGATTCTCCAATTGGTATGTATAGATCATGTGGGATGAGACTCTTACTTAATTGGCCCCGGGTGCAGCCTGGGAATCTGGACTTTTTGAAGCTCTCTAGGAGATTGTAATGTACCAGCAAGTTTGAACACTGCCAACGTAGAATAGCAGTTCTCCAGTTGTAGTTCCTGGACCAGCAACATCAGCTTCACCTGGCAACGTCTTAGCATTGAGACTTCAGGAGCCCCATTCCTGACCCACTGAATCAGAAACTCCGAGTGGTCAGCAAGCCCTCCAGCCCACTCCAATAAATGCCAATGCTAGAGAAGCACAGATTTAGATGGACCCACTACTCAGGTGGACTGTTATAGAAGAACCCTGATCAGATTTATTAGTGACACTAGAAGACCAGAAGGTAAGAGACATGGGTCCTAGTTCCCTATCTCCATACATCACACAGAGTTGGCATCAAGGACCACAGGAAGAACCGAGGCTCTTTATATGACTACTATGGGTTGACTGTGCCCCTTTCTGCCAACACCCTGCAGAAGATAAGTCAAAGTCCTAAACCTGGTACTTGTGAATGTAACCTTATTTGGAAATAGGGTCTTTACAGATTAGCTTATGAAGGTAGGCTCAAATCCAGTCTGGCTTTGTTCATATAAGAAGAGAAAGATTTGGACAGAGCTATATGGGGAGAAAGCCATGTCTCCACAAAAGTGGAAATTGGAATAATGTAGTTGTAAGCCACGATCACCCAAGATTGATGGCAACACCTAGATGCGAGGAAGCTGGAAAGGATTCTACTCAGTCTCCAGGGAAGCATAACTCTCCTTTCCAGACTTTGTTTTGGACTTCTGGCTTCTAGAATTTGAAAGAATACATTGCAGTGGTTTTAAGCCACCTAATTGGTGGAACTCTGTTACAGCAGCCTGAGGAAACCAATACAATTACAATAAAATCATAAATCATAAATTTATTTCATTTATTTCTGAAAAATTATATGCTACATACTTTATTTCAGGCACTATTCAAGGCTTTTATATAGATGGTGTACTAAAAATTCTTTAGCTGAAAATAACTACAAGGTCAGTGGTAGCACCATCACTATTTTACAGATGATGGAACAGTGAAGCAGAGAGAGCTGAAGTGATTCCTGAAGAGGCAGCCAGGCTGTCAGAGGAGGAACTGGGATTCAAACCCAGAAAGTCAAGCTTCTTAAGTGGCCTCGAAGATTCCTTGTTATATCAGGCTCAGCTAAAGACTCACAACATATCTTACTCTTGTCCCAAAGCTTCCTTAGCCGAACTCCTTTACCCCTAGGTAAGCATGTACTTATAGACACAAGCATACACATGCTCACATGCACATGCATGCACAGACACCTGCAAACAGCTTGGTCTTTGGCATATACAGACACTTGGCATATACAGACACTCAACAGATGCTAGTTATTGCCTCCCCTTTCCTTGTCCCAGCAATCTGTATAACTTCTTTTTCAATTTTTATTAGTACAAGCTTGCAGTTGTTTGCCTTACTTTTTACTTGAATTTTGTGCTTAATCTTTTCCTCGAGAGAAGGACTCCAGAGAACCAGGGTAACTATAGTACTTCTCTCTGTGACCCCCACCTACTTCCTCATCCACACCTTGATCACATGTCTATGAGTTGCACCACAGACCTGAGTAGGTGTCCAGCTCCCAGTGTTGCTTGGATTCTTGGGTTCAGATCAGTATGAGTTATAGAATCTTGGATGATCTGGGCAGTAAAGGTCACTGGGTTCCTTCAGTCCTCTATGCATAGCTAAGAGATCCTAACCAGATGTCCAGCCATGGATTGCCCAAACCCAGCACCAAGAACTGACTACCTCAGCAGGTAACTCCTTCTACAAAGGCAACTCCTTATACGGAGAAGTATATAACACATATTGGTTCATATGTATGTAGCACATAGGTCAGTCCTTGGCACAATATTATAAAGTCTTCAGTGTGTTTATTGAATAAATGAATGAATAGGTCAGTGACAGTTTAAATTCCTTTGTTGTTCTGTCCCATATTTGATCCTCCCTGTGTTGTATGCTCAATACTTTTCATCTCTTTCTGCACAGCATCTGCACTTTAACAGATCCTTTTTGCTATTCTACAAGACGGCTTTCTTCTGCAGATGGCGCACGGCAGCGATACTCCAACAGCAGCATGCACTGTAGTCACCATGGTGCCTCGTTAGAACAGGGAATAACTGGCCCCATCCTCAGTTTCTGATTTGGAGAATCAAAGGTAAGTCTAGAAAATTTGCATTTCCAAATTCCTGGGAGATTCTGGGCACTATACTTAGAAAATTACTTATCTCTGGCGTATCATCTCATATTCCAAAAAGCAACAGAGATTATTTATCTGCTGTCATTTCACCTTCGGTCACCTGAAATCTAATTTCTACCCTTCTATGCCACCATACTATTCCTAAAACTGCCAGTGGGCTTAAAACTAGATACCCTTTAATCCAAGATTGTCTTTTGCCTTGTACTTGATCCTAAGGAAATAACAGTTAAAAAGGAAATTACCTATCTATCTATCATATCATCTGATGAATGCCAGAAACATACAGGTTTGTATATGTGAGAGTTTTCAACTTTGACACTGCTGACCAGTTTGGACCAGATAATTTATTGTTTTGTGTCTTGGGGGGAATTGTACATGGCAGAATGCTTAGTAGCATCCTCAGTCTCTACTGTCTTGATGCCAGGAGCTCCATGCAGTGACAAAAAAAAAAATTTTCTGGGGCTGGGTGTGGTAGCATATATACCTGAGCATATAATCTCAGGTACTCAGGAAGCTGAGGAAGGAAGATTGCAAGTTGGAGGACAGTCTGGGAAACTTAGTGAGACCCAAAATTTTAAAAAATAGAAAATAGAAAAAAGGATGGGGATGTAGTTAATGTAGTTCAGAGCAATTGCCTAGCACGTTTGAGGTGCTAGGTTCAATCTCTAGAGCCACAAGAAAAGTTTCTAGATAATGTCAAATGCTCCTTAAGCGGGGGTGAAGAATTACTCCAGCTACTAGTATATACATATACATGGAACACTTTAACATTTTGGAGCTCCTACTATGAGGTTGGTATCTTAAAAAAGTTTTAATCTTCAGAGTACCACCGCAAGGCAGTGATTTGTTTTTCAGAGATGAGAAATTTGAGGGCCGGAAGGGTTAATTCTAAGTAGGTAAAGGAACAGGTGGGATTTGAGCACGGATCTTCAGCCCGCAGAGTCTGCTCTCTCCCTCACCCTCCTCTGGTGCTTTGCTTTAATAGCAAATGATCAGTTATAGCCTCGTAAATGTCTAACAATAGGGAACCAACTCAGTAAATTATACTGCATCCCCTGGATGGAATATTATGCAACTATTAAAATGATGGAGTGCCATTAAAAATGAAAACGATGTAACAACGTGGAAAATGCTAACTGGATTACATTAAGTTTAAAAAACTAGAAAATAAAACTGTGTCTACATTGTGATTACAACTATGAGGAAGTATATTTGTGTGTGGATGGCTGATGTGTTAGGTTGAAGACATTAAAGGTAATTATCTTTTCTTCTTTGATATCCATTACTGCTATCAGGGTGTCTTTAGGATCCTTATTTCAAAGTATTAGCAGGGTAACAATGAAATTCAAGATGCTGCATTTGTCACAGGTCTGCTTGAATTAGTGGAATTCAAACTTCTCTAAACCCTCTGAAAACAGGTCTCTAAGCCCTCTGGCAAGGGGGTTGATGCGCCTTACTTTCCCCCCAGAGAGCACTGTTGTGTGCATGTTTCTGAGCCCCAGACCCTCTCATTGCACGGGCCAGCTTTCCCCAAGCTCAGCAAGCTGGAAGCACAGAATAAGATGGCTCTTAAGGCATCGGTGTGGATCACCCTGGAGCCAGCACTATTAGGAACATGCGGTCTTAGAGCAGCAGACGAGTCTGTCTGTCAAACATACTGAGCAGTGCACTGGTCTCATGTATTATGCATTGAGAGTGGCCTGGCACCCTGGACCAGCCATGCAGGAGAAGTCTTGCGAAAGGAACATCTGATGAACTGATTGGAATGTCAAAATGTCATTAAGGATAAATTAATGGATGTGTTACTTTGGCTGTAAGAAGCAGTGCCAGCGAGACACCAGGCAGCCAGCAGGCTGTTTCCAAGTCCAAGACAGACGGCGTTTGCAGTGGAGATTCATGGTCTTTATGTGTTGTGAGGTACTTTGCAGGGAGAAGAATAAACAGAAATGCTCCAGCACTTAAGCGCCATAAAATCACAAGCATGAGATAAATTAATTAGTGTACACTAGGAAGGCGGCTGGTCTGTCTGCACTCCTGGGGAAAGCTAGAATGGATGGCACTGGGTTAGAGATGACGGGTCCCAATACCAGCCTCCTAAAGAAAGCAATTGAATTTAATGTGCAATCATAAACTGCAGTTGATGGAAAGATAAGTCTAGCCTGCATTTGTTTTTTCAGAAATACTATTTCTGTCTATTGCTTCAAGTTCTTCCTATCTGTGGGTCAAGTATCTTAACAAACCGGGGCAACCTGGGATCTGGTCCTGCTTCTAATGCAAGGAGGGTGGACTGCAGTACCCCAGCACAGCAGCCATTCTTGGGGATGTCTGAGTTCCACTGTGCAGCCCTAGGTAGGAAGGGGTGGTCTATTTTTCTAGGATGGGAGGCTTCCCACTTCATAGTTTGCCTGTTCTATTGTTAGATGAGCATTAGTCTTCCCTGGCAACTTCCTCCTTGTAGGTACAATAACAGAAGCGTGAATGAGAATAACTAATATTTATCGAGCATTTGTCAAGTGCTAGACAATGGGCTCTGGGCAAAGTACAGACTTATCTTGTATTATCTCCACTTTACAGTATAGGGAGATGAAGCTCAGACAATGAGAGACTTCTTAAGAACACATGGATAGTATATGGCCGGGCCAAAATCCACACCCAGGTTTGCCGAGGCCAGAGTTTGACGTCTTAACCATCACACAATTTTGAAGTCTTGGGAACCACTCATTGAGAAGAGCCTAGCTTTTACAGAAATGTGCAATATAAGAAGGAAAGAGAAATGAGAACCTACCTCAGGCGTGCACGCATGTGTGCGTGCATGCGCGCACACACACACACACACACACAGACACACACACACACGTATACTGGGCACTTTGCTAAGCACTTGGCTGGGGCTAGCCAAACCTATCTTTGACATGATAGCCCTTTTTATGTGAGGTAAGTTGTTACTTCCCTACTTAAGACTTCTCTTTCCTTGTTTCTTATTTTTAAAGCTTCATTTACACTGTTACTTTTAAACACAAAACATCATTTCTGTCTGAGCAATTAGAATATGAACTGTATTATCACTACCATTTTATAATGGCAGAAAGAAAAGAAACATTCAGTTATAAATGTACCAAAGCATGCAAATAACTCACATGACAAAAACTATAAAAACTAGTGAAAAAAAAAACAAGGAAGAACCAATGAAATGAACAAAACATTTGGTGTTCCTGGGCTAAAAGTCTTGATATTGCTAAGAGGTCAATTCTCACCAAATCGATCTGCAGATTCAAAGCAGGATCAGTCAAAACGCAGCAGGGTTTCTTGCAAAAAGCTGAAATGCCATTGTATATTTGCTTTCAAGAAAGTGAGTAGGGGGAAACACCAAACATCTCTTGCCCAGAATATGTCACCTGGAACTTATTCTCATGTTAAATATATTAGTCATCCAGCTACTTATGAAAACAGTTATTTTTCTGTCTGGGATAGCTGAATTGGACTAAAATCTCTCCATGACACAGCCATTTTTATAGGAATTAAAAACAAGAATGTGTTAAAAGCCAAAATTTTACTCAATAAACTTAAAAGTGGGACTCAAGAGGCCTATTTGAAAAACAGTCCCAACCCTGTTCTCATTTTAATTTCTCCAGTGCAGATTATAAAGTTCACATCAATTATAAAAAGATAAATGATCTTGCTTCTGTTTTATTCTTGTCCAATTTATATGGTGAATGTATACCTGTATTTAAAGAAAGGACGTGGTTGTTACTGGTTTTTTGTTTGTTACTTTTCCTATTATAATTTGGGACACTTTCATGTCAGAAACAACTTTGAATCCTACCCAGGATATCTTTCACCTGGACTTAGACCTGTAAAATGCTTTTCTCTGGAGGGAAGAGAGTGTAGTTTTTATCAGTTTTGTTGTCATGTAAAGTAAATCACCTCTTTCAGAATCCTTGTAACAGTCATCTCTCAATTCACCAAAAGAACATGTCACTAACAATTGGCACCTCTTTTTTTTTTTTTTTTCATGGGTTTCTTTCCTTATAGCCTGTACTTCTGGTCAATTTAGCGAGCCTTTGCTTTCCTTCAATTTAAAGTGACATTTTCTCATTGGATGAACTCAAAGACTTCATGAGATAGCTATGTGAAAGAACTTTGTAACTTTCAAAATGTGAGTAGACATAGTAACATCAAATACAGTAGTGATATGTACAATGTATTGCAACCTATGGTGTACTGGACAGAATGCTGCTTTTCCTTTTTCATTACAGAATAAATTTTCTTTATTCATTTCTCAGTTAATGGACATGTTTAAACTTATTTAAACATTACATAATTACACTGAAACATCACATAATATTAATATGTAGTTATGTTAATATGTAGTTTTTAGTGTTTTTTTGTACAGCCTAAAATGTAAATTTAAGAATAAAATTAATTAAAGACACAATGAGATGCTGTGTATATATTACACTATCTTAGGTTTTCCTGGTAAATTACCATAGCAACCTTCAAAATTTAGTATTATTGCTACCAATATACAGAAGAGGAAACAGAAGTACAGAGAAGTTGGGTTAGAAAGTGGCAAAGTCCAGAATTTAAACCCAAATCCAGCCCATGCTCTTTTCACAATATTCAGGTACTGGGTATTGCTTTCCTTACCAATCCAAACCATGCCCAAAACATTAGTAAATACTCTTAAAGAATGGGAGAGAAAGTTGCACATGTTTTGGTTTGTTTGTTTGTTTTTGTTTTTGTAGCACTGAAGATTGAACTCAGGGCTTCATGGGTGCCCGGCAAGTGCTCTACCACTGAGCACTCTATCATTTAAAAAAATATTTTGAGATAGGAGCTCACTAAAACCTGTCCTCAAATCTTCTATCCTCCCGTATCAGCTTCCTGAGTAGCCAGGGTTATAGGCACACTGGCCAGATTTAAAATCTTTTGAGCCCATTGTCCCCAGCTCTGGTGGCTGATGAGCACCTGAGCACTATACAGTCAGTTCACAGACCTCGGATCAGGCATGGGTCTCCTGAAAACATCGTACATTCCACAGTTTCATGGAGGTTTTCTAAATAAGGGAAGATAAGAAAAAGAATAGTATGAAATCCTATACCAACCAGATTTGAGCTTAGATTTTTCACCAAATTCTCTTCTCATCCAGTAGATGCCTAAATGATAAATGGGGCGGGGGAAGGAAGAATAAAGTATGAAGACTCTTTTAGCCTTTTTCTATTTCTAAAAAAGTACATTGCTGCTAAGGTGTTTTCCAAAAGAAAACAAGCCTTCTTTAGTTGTGAGGCTCAATTTTGTTTCTAGCTTTAACAAAGCCATATTTTTATTCTTTACAAAAGTCAAATCTCCCATTAAGAATATGGTTTTAACCTAACTAAACCTCCCATTCTTCTACTTATAAATGTGGGTGGCTGTAACATACCCACCAATTCTCACCCTCTTAGAATGTTCTGCACAGTAGTTCAAAGCCATTGGGATGAAAAATTGCTCTGTAAAGCAGCTCAGCCAATTTTTAAAAAAATGTTAAAAAGGAGATTTCATCAGCAGAAGTACGGGGCTACTTGAGGTCTCAATGATGAAGAGATGCTTCTGAACAAATGTTTCTTAGCAGATTAATCATGGATGAGGGGCCTTTCTTCTTTAGAGACACTGAGATCGCTATGAGGAATGATCGCTGTAAAAGTTACATACTGTTTAAAGATGTGCCTTGAGCATTTTCGCCATTCATTAAATGGCTTCTCCACATTAATGAACAATGTAAAGATTGCCATCTGTATAGCTAGAACAGAAATTATGTCATCACATAGCATCCTGTCTGCTGTAGACTTTGTCCTCAAAAACTCATGTTTCATCATCATAATCAAAACCATATCTATCGGAGGATTCTACAGGATCAAATTCTCAGCTTATTTTCTGAGTTAAATGGCTAGAGAAAGCCTTTATGCTGTTCTTCCAAATACCCTTACTTGATGAGCCTGAGTTCTCAAGTTGTGCCAGATAAGTGATTCTTAATCATGGCTTCAGATAAGAGTAACATGGGGGAATTTTACAATGTCTAGGCACTACCCCAGACCAGCCAAATCAGTTGTCTGGCTTTTCTCTGTAGATTGTGGCTTGGGGTCCTCTCCTTGCCTGACTGCCCTTCCTCAACATATACCAAGTAATCTGAGCTCTTTTCCCAGGAAGGAGGTGATACGCCCAATATGACACTTCTGAATAGAGTGAGAACCCCATAGTCCTGCTTTCTGAAAACTTCACCTTATAAAAGGATGGTTTGGCAGTCACATAACAAAAAACAAGCCTGTCCTTCAACACTTTTACTTGGAAATAGCCATGGTAGCCCTCCAACTTTCAACCCCAGCCCTTTTTCTGCCCATGGATCTTCACCTTCTTGTTTAAAAATGACACCGTCTACCTTTGTTGTTCTGGCCAGAATCATTAATTATCTCTGATCTCTATTGTTGGTATCAGCAGGGATGGCTGCCTGTCCAGTTGCCCAGAGGGGAAAACTTAAGGAAGTTTAAGAACCATCATCTACAATCACTGTGCTTTATTCTATTCATACATACAATATTCTTTCATTTACCTCAATATTCATACAATATTCTTTCATTTACCTCATGTCTAGTGGTTACAATTAATCTTTCTTTCTGACACATCCAACTACTGCTATATTCTAGCATGGTTCTATTATTCATGAATGATAAATCCCCCATCTGTACTACATTACTTAATTTCTTTAGATGGTTCAGTATGTTGGTCACTATTATGCCCATTTGATAAAAATACTGAAATTAGATTCAGAATTTCTCCTGCCCTTTTCTTTCCCTCTCTGCTCCAGCCTTTTTCTTCTACTCTTCCTTTTCAATTTTTCCTAACATAAAACTTATTAAACTAGTCATGAAAAACAAACATGTGCATTGCTGTGTGCATTTCGAGACAGCATGACCAAGGAGAACAGTAGGTGAATTCTTCCCTTTAACCCATAGGATATTGTGTCAAAGCAGGATAAGTAAGTTCCTCCACTTCGTTATGTTTTCAGTGTTGGTCTTTCATGCATTTATAACAGTACTTTATAACTTTTGTTGGTATCCTCAAGTCCCTTTAGGCTGTGAGCACCTGGAGAGAAAGCTATTTCTTACTAAATCCCCAACACGTACTTCATATTTAGCACAGAGAAATTGCACAGTAAGTACTTATGACCGAAAGAAAATACTGCTTAACCTGTTCCAGAATGGCAGTGCTGTGACTCCTGTTTTATAGATGAGAAACTGAAGTTGAGATGGAGTTAAAAGACTTTCTTAAAACTGTGGAGCTAGAATGCCCAGGGTTCTTTTCTGCTCAACACTATCAGCTATCTACTAATATCTTGCTAATTACCTCCAAGCCTAACCGGACAACAAGGTGGAAGTGGGAAAGCACTTTGGAAGAGATAAAGCACTACATACAAGCCAGATGTAATCATTATTATCATCAACACTGCAGGACTTAACTAAAGCACTTCCTTCCATTAAAAGCACTATATTGAAACACTTAGAAAGGCATTTTCCAGTTTGTGCATCTCAGAATCCCATCTTTGCTCTTGTCCTACCTGAAAAATATTGTTCTCACTTTAGGGATGCTTGATAAAGGTGGTGTTTCAGATATAAACTCACTCCTGCTCTAGAGATATATTGTTAAGTGGCACTGTAGCTGGGCACTTCAGACCCTGGCTCTCTCTTGTGGCTGTCTCGGCAAAAAAATATTGCTGTAGTTTTTTTCTGCGATACCCACTCCCTCACTTACACTCTCCCAGGTAGGAGCTATGTAGGAAGATCTCCATGGTCTTTGTGCCCAGCATAAGCACCAATGGGCAGCAAATGCCTATGAGCAAATGATTTCCCAAGGAAGGACTTTTAGAGTTTACTCATCATTGAGGCAACAAAATAATGACCCTAGTTGTTCTGCATGCAAATTGTCCATAGGCAATAAAGAGTGTATGTCAGAGGAGGGATATATGACATACTCTAACCCACTTTGCTCTAGTGATCAAAGTGAGGAAAGGCTGATGGCAATGTCACAGATTTGGTTCCCTGCCAATCAGATTCAGAGAGAGATAGACATGGGTGTGAGGAGTATTGGGGAAAGTTTTACTTGAAAAGAAAAAATAAAAAGGGTAGGGAATGAGAAAGAGCGAGCAAAAGGAGACATTGAATGGCGATGCATGTGGAGCGGTGATTTAAGTCTGCCCCATAAAAATTTTGGAGCTGGGGTGACTCGCATTCCTGTGTTGACCAGTTACTGGATAACCTTGAGTGAGTCCTGAGGGAGGTTGTTTATCTAGACCTGTCGCCAGCAGCAGTGCTGGGGGTTAAGTCCATCCTTCCTGGAGAGGGGATCTGAGTAGCACATCCGAATGCTGTGTAGGGATGTTTTTTCTCACTACATCTCAGTCACTTTCTGTCAGCAGAGAATCCCCCTACTCTTTTTTACATTTTAAAAATACACTTCCAATGCACCTATAGAGTAGAAACCTTTACTCTGACTTTCTAAGCCTCAAGGCATCATTAATATCTGATTGGTATTAAAACTTCAACTGGGGCATAAACTTACATTTGAGGTATAAACATCTTTTGCCATGTTTGAAGGAAAAACAGTCATTTATATTTTCCCTGTTTAAGGTGACAGAGCCTCTGACTTATAGATTTTCTCTGCTTGGTGTTCATGACTAATGTGTTTAGACTCTAATACAATAGAATAAACAATAAAGCATCTTTCAGTCACAATCCTTATCCAAATCTATCTGTATACATGATAGAGCCCAGCACATTTATGTCTATCTTCTGTGACTGCATTCATTAATTTTATACATTTGTAATTGTGACATGCAAGTAGAAATACAATGTTTCTAAACCTGAAACCAATTTAAAACTACAAAATAGGGGGCTGGGATTTAGCTCAGCGGCAAAGCGCCTGCCTGGTAAGCGCAAGGTCATGAGTTCGGTTCCCGGTACCGGAGAAAAACCAAAAAAAAAAAAAAAACAAAACTACAAAATAGGGGGATCTGAAAGCTCACCATTACCATGTGCCAAAATAAATGAAAATGAATATAGAATAATATAACTGGTAAGAGATAAAACAAAAGGAGAAGGATATCAACTACATCAACCCACCCACATATATTCAGTCATCCAATTAACACAATAATAAGATGCCTGATTTGTTCTGGGTACCGAGTTACTTGCCAAGACATGAAAGATAAATAGCACATGGTCCTTGCTCATAAGAGAGCAAGAATGAAGATAGCGTCAGGAAAGTGTAATGTGAGAAGTGTTTATGAATGAGTGAGCTAGAGGGTGAATGAATGGGGCCTGGATGCAATAATAAACATGCAAGCTCAGTACTACACATATGTTCTGTGGAAACTGGAGAGGCCACCAAAGTAAGAGAGTAATGCTCCCTTTCTGAAAGATATTACAATTTTTCAGGCATAGAAAAGGAGATAGGTATGCAAGGAAGAACAATTTATAGAAACAGCGGAGCAAGACTATGAAAAGGAAAAACCAGAGTGGTGAGAAAATATCAGGAGAATTTTCTCAAACACAGCATGCAAAATAATAATCTGAGATGCTTACTAAAATGCTTATTCCAAAAGACACCCTCTGAGGCTAGGGCCAAGTAATCAGAATTCTCACTAATGCCCTCCCCTTGGCAAACCAGGAAAGGCGATAGTACTGCTTCTGTCCTGCTGCAGGATGGTGCCATAGATGTTTGCCTATCAGCATGTTTGCTGTCAGCTTTGGATAGTTGATATTTATCATCTTTAAATGGTTTTCTTCTGTTCCTATTTTTTCTTCATTTCATTCAAAGTGGCTGATAAATTACAGAAAATAAGTTTTGAGCGTCTCTTGATATAATCATTTTAAATGCCTCTTGAAATATAGTGAGGCAGTGATATGTGACTGCCATAGCTGAAGATGTGGAAAGGCATGTGCGTTTGGGGAAAGGAGGAGGTCTCTTTTCTTGGTTGTGACAGGCATATCAGTATTTCACAAATATTATGCCCATTGAATCCCTGTAAAACTTCTGCAAGGCACACAGTTATAATCTTCACTGTACATATTAGGAAACAGAGACTTAAAAAAATTAGGTACTTTGTCCAGGTCACACAGATGCAAAAACAGAAGTATAAGGTACTTTAAAGTTATAGAAATAAAGGAGGCATGGAGTCTGGGACTATCTATAACTTCATGCTTTTTTCCCCCTTCTTTTTAAGAAAAGAACACCTCCCTGTCAGTTTCTGCTGTTATGTGTTGATTTGGTCTCATTCCTTCCACATATATTTAGTGGAGGCTCACTGTGTGTGTTAGGGGTATCACATCCTCATGCACCCTCATGAAGAAGAGGCAACCTTAAGACACATCAGGACACAAAGTAAATACAATGAGAGGTCAGTGGGGAGGGGTCCCTAGGGCGTGAGAAGCAGGGAGGACATCTTAGAGGAGGCATTGATCTAGACCTTGATGTAGATGTTTGATCTAGACTTTGAGGAAAGATGTAGAATCTGAATGTGCTGAAGTGTGAGGTGAGGAGGGGGCTAAGAAGTATGTGGGAGCAGCTCAGTAGTCCCACAGAGTAGAATGTCTAAGGACAGACCAGCCTGGGTCCCTATTTCCCACCTCCTTGGCACCTGCACAAGGCTATTTTCTAAGAACAAGTGAAGAGGTATGTGCTCTCTCTCTCTCTCAGCTAGAACAGTTGGTAAACTTAGAGCTTTTTAAAGAACTACTACACTAAACGTCTCTGTTGAAAACATTTACTGTGCCCATCACACACCTTGAGGTAAATTAACTTGTGGACATATGCCAGCTCTTAACATCCTGTAAAAAGGCAAGCACTGAACAGGGAAGATGTTGGGAGCTGCTTTACTATAGGAGGGCAAAAAGAAGTTCTTGAGAAGCATTTCTGTCAGCCCAGAATGTGAGGAATAAGGGCTTTTATTTGTAAAATACCTACTTGTTTGCTAGACACCTTACATATACACTCTTATTAACCCTCACCAAAATTCTGGAAAGTCACTGCTGTTAGCTCCATTTTGCAGATGAAGGCTCAGAATGGTCTCATGGTTGTTCTAGCTGTAAACAATCTGATAGGCAATGTACACCTAGAATAGTGATCCCTGTATCTCCAGCACCAGGGAAAGACTACAGCGAGTAATAGGAGCTTCAAAAAAGCAGGAGAGACTTTGAACTTCATCTTGTCCCAGCTCTCAGAAGCCTTGGACAAGGATTGGCAAACTATAACCTGCAGACCAAATCTAGCCCATTGCCTGAATTTTTAAAAATGGGTTTTATTGGATCACAGTCACACTCACGTACATATTGTCTGATTGCTTTTATGCTACCAAATTATAGATGTGTAGATGTAAAGTCAAAGATAGTTGCTGTCTCGCTCCTCAAAAAAAATGTTTGGGATGCCCCTGGTCTTGGGCATGGATCTTTTCAATAATGGAGAGCAATAAAAGGTCTCTTTCCTGAGGAGAAATAAAAATTCCCCAACTTTTCTTCTACCCATTCTTTATATCCTGTGGTCTATTTATTTTCTTCCTTAGCTCTTCTATTGCCTAACATGCTGTGTATTTTTACTACATGTTTTTAAATTTTTCTATCTTTTCCACTAAAAAGCTCCACATGAGAGGAAGTTTGAATTTGTGCTAATTCCTAGGTCGCCAGAATCTGTACTACACCTGGCACACAGCGGGCACTCCCTGAATATGTGTTAAATATATAAATACTGATTTCTTTGGAGGTATTGGTTAAAGCAAAGTTTTTTGGAGGCCTTCTCTTTTGTGGATGATTTTGGGGCTTTGGAGGAACCACATGATCCCCAACCTCTGTGAAAGACTGCTATTTTTTTATTTTACAGAGGGAACCACCAGGACTCTGGTTAAGTTATGCCTCTCAAACTTCAGTATGAACATGAATCTTCAGGCGATCTTACTACAATGTAGGTTCTAATTCGACAGGTCTCAGTGGGGATCCTAGCTGCCGCACTTGGCACAAGCTCCTGGTTGATGATGATGCTGGTGATCCATGCTCCGCATGCCAAGCAACAAGAGTTCAAGGCTCCTATTCATGGTCTATACCAGAATTTGGGATGGGGCCTCAAATCTGGAGGTCATACAGACCACTACTATTCTTCTTCTGGTCCTTTTCTTCTATCTCTATGCCTTTTAACCTATTGTTTCACCAAACCTGCCTTTCCTCTCCTCCTAAGCCTCTCTCTTTCCCCAAACACCTTCCTTTGAAGGTGTTCACCTTCAGCTCTGTCAGCCTCTTTGTTCCCCGTGGGCTTCTTTACTTTGAGTACACATGTTCCCAAGACTTTTTGATCTTTCACATGGCCAATCTCATGTACCGCCTCAATTTTGCAGCCCAATGGTTAGAAAAAGGTGATAGTCCTTATGAGCTCCAGGCAGGCAGGCTTCCTCTCCTACCCTTACCTTATAATCTGAAAAATGATTTTTAATGTCTGAATGTAAAGGCTGGGCCCCAGATCTCCACCTCCACCCTCTGTATGTAGCATCTGTTATCCTTAGCCACCTTCTCCTTCTGCAGGGACTTTTTCCTGGTTCTTGCAATTTCCCCTTTGCTACCTATCTGCCTGCCAGTTCTACTTCTTTTCTGGATCTTTAATCACAGTCAGTTTCTGGACCTCATCCTTATCCCTATTTTGCCTCCAGTCTTTTCCCAGGCTTAATTTCTTCCAACCTATATTCTCAGGGGAAGATTTCAAATATATGCCTTCCGTCCAAACTCCATCTTTTCATTTCTAAAGTCCCACGGAAATCTTTT
Organism: Chinchilla lanigera; assembly: GCF_000276665.1. Classification (NCBI taxonomy): domain Eukaryota; kingdom Metazoa; phylum Chordata; class Mammalia; order Rodentia; family Chinchillidae; genus Chinchilla; species Chinchilla lanigera. The sequence goes on along the minus strand of NW_004955445.1, from coordinate 14,815,006 downwards.
GCTTGGCAGTTCCATCAGCATTTTCAACTAACGTATACAGAGTCATGTCCATCTTCTTTTTTCTAAGGTATCACCCCCAGGTCTCTGTTTCCAAGATAATCCTTTCTTCCTTCCATCTGCTGCTGGGTGGCTTTAGGTGCCTATCATAGTGCTTGCCTTCTCTGGAAGTTTCTACCTTACTAAATATGGATAATGGTAACTATCAGGTTGGACTATTATAAAGACTCAGTCATGCAATATATGTTCAAAATACTTGGCATGTGCTGGTAGTTTTCTCTCTGTCCTACTGTTCAATCATTTAAGCATAACTGATCTCTTCAGTCATTTTAATACCAGGGGATGGTTCACCTACTCAGGTAAGTGTCTTTTTGGAGGTTGGGGATGAGAAAATGGTACTCAAGAGAAAATGTAACCATCAAAGACATCTCTATAGAAGGCAGAATATTGCACTGCAGAGAATTGCTTTAGAGTGGCATGTAATATATGACCCTCATAGGTTTTTGGGGGACTGGTGAATAGAAAATTATGAATATTATGATGGAAACCCCATGTCTCTTCCATATGTTCCTACCTCCCAGTGTTGTCATAAGTTTTATGCACAGGATCTGTAATGTAGAACTTAATGTTTGCACCAGTTGAAAGATCTTTGCTTATCATTGTACCTTAACCATAAGAATTTGCATATCTGTGTCCTGTACTTCCTCATTGCTCCTCTTTAACTCCATTACAATGCCTATCATAGTGTATAGCTCAAGTCAGCTTCCAAAGACAGGACTGGGGGCACAGAGGTTGTGATAGGTTCCTGCATGCCCACAGATACTGTGGATACTGATTCCATAAGAGCCCCAGAAGACTAGAATTGCTCCTAGGGCCACCACAAATGCCACGATCTCTTACTGAAAGGGGGAAGAAAGAAATCCAACATTCCTTAAGCACAAACCATGCTCGGTACTTTACAAAGTTATTTCACTTCCTCTTCCAGGTAACTTTATGAGTTAGGCACTATTACTCTCCAGTGAGAGGTAAGAGAAATGAGACAGAGCGTTTAGAAAAGTCGCTCAAAGCTATATAACCACTGAGTAAGTGATAGAGATATGAGTTGAATGCAGAACTGCATGATTCTCACAGATCATTCTCTTTCCAGCACAACAACAATACACAGTATGCTTTTAAATACTGCTAGGCCTCTGCAGATGCTGTTCCCACCAATCAGGATTTTTATTGAATGAATGCATTTTTAAATACACTCTTATCCCTAGCTGTATTTAAAAGCTAGTTACTTGACTAAGTACTCTCATACCATACTATGTACAAGCATTTCTTAGCTGACATTTCAATCGTTTGACTTTTATGTTGATCTCTTGGATAAGCTTGAGTATCATGCCCTTGATAGGTGAAGCTCAGAGTTCTAGTCCATTTCTCCAGCCACACTGTCCGGAACATAATGTACATGTTCCATGCATGTTTGTTAAAGAATGAATGAACAAATGAAGTAAATTCTTTAGTACTTCCAGTATTGGTGGTGGGAGTTCATTGGTTCCTCTCTAACAGGATGGTGGTGGTACCATCATCTTATCTGCTCACTGCTTATCCCTAACTGAGCAGAGGGTGATAGGCCAGCGCTTTGCTAGCTCCATCTTCATCTGTGAAAGTTTCAGCAAATAACCACAGATAAGCTCTCTCACAAGGCTGAGGTGGTGTAAGACATGGCATGGTGGGAAATACACTTTACCAGGAGTCAGACATTCTGATTCTAATCCTATTTTGCTTGCTACATATGTAATGAGATCACATCTCTCCCTCTGAACCTCAAATTTCAAAAAGGCAAAATGAATATTAGCGATATGGGAATACTTCAGTGGTTTTTCAACTTTTTGATATTGAGAGTTTATTATATAGTGTTGCTCCTTTATCCTCATATTTTGAAGATCTGTTTTATTAATAAAAACACTTTTATCTAGTAAGTGAAAGAATTTAATAGGCCAGAAGCCATTTATAACTCCAAACAAAATGTACTGATAATGTGAGATAACTAATGCTAAATACCAAACAGATTAATTCCAGCCCAAAGCAAAGATATTGGATATTTCTGTCACCTATGAGGCTGGGTCTAGCTAAAGTGATGGCTCCTACTGTTTCCCTGAAATCTTTTTGAAATAATGGACATGGCGAATGGATTGCTATCTAACTTTTGATCCCCCAGGGTACCTCTTCCCCAAGAAGACACACACGGATTTAGAAGTTGTGGGGATCTGTGATTCTGTCTTATTAGGATGTATCCTGCAGGAGGATTGGGTCCCTCTTTTGCTGGAATTCAGGGTTTCCTACTAAAAAATTGCATTCACAAAGGAGAAATAATCCTTCACATCTCCAAAGATAGGAGAAAAATTAAGAGGACAGGAACATAACAGACTGAACAATGATAGTGCATTTTAAAATGGAAAACATCTATACAAAATAAAAACTTCAGGGATACAGATGACTAAGACAGAAGTTGATACAAGAAACCAACAGACAATTGGTTGGTGCAGGAAATGCATGCTACAGGTTCCCTTATGGGATACGAACCAAAGTTAACACCAGCTCGATACTTACAAGTAATAGGAGTAGGAATAAGCATTTCTTCTATATATTGATGGGCAGTCAGATGAAGGAAATGTCCAAAAAGGGGGGAAAAAGAAAAGACAAACAAACAAGAATTAGATTTATGTGAAATCTTGATTCTTAGAAATGCATATATTATTTTAGCATCCCTAAGCTCAAGGAGATGCAAGTTTCTCTACTAATCATTTTCTCTGAGAATCAGATACTTTCAACTGCAGAAAAAAGGAGAGAGACTGCTGTGACTATAGGGAAACTCACTAGTTCATGTAGAGGAATCCAAGTTTTATGGTGCCTGTTTGAAAGTTCTTGCTTATGGTCAACTAAAACTAGCTTTCTTGTAATTAGAATTCTTTGGTCTTGGAACAGTTTTCTGTGATCACTTAGAACTGGCCCACCACTCAGCTACATGACAGTGCTCCTACCTGTAATCTAAGAAAAACTACAAAAACCTCTTTGGTCTTCCTTATTTAAGATTAAATTGTATCAGAATCTATTTAGTAAAGCCACACCAAAAGAAAGGAAAGCATACAACCAGCATCTAAGATGGCTTCCCAATGACTTATACTTCCCAGTACTCAGGCCCATGTGTAGACTAGCCCTCCCAAATTGAATCAGGGATGGCTTTGTATGACAATAGAATGTGGAAGAAGTTGTGCTCTAGGATTTTCCAACCCTTGTTGCTCTGTCAGGATCTTTGGGAAGCTCTTTTGAAATGTCAAGTCTCCAGGAAAGAAGTTCAACTTCCCCAAAGTCACCGTGATGGAGTGATCATATAGAAAGGCCCTGAGACTACATAAAGGAAAGAAATGCCAAGGTAGCTTCCAGTCCCACCTAATCAGTCTATCCCAGCTGACACCCTTGACATCACAGAACTAAAACAAGTCATTCCATTTGAGCACTTCCCAAAGGGAACACTCATGCAAATAACCACATTCTTGGAGGCTGGATTTTGGGAGTCATTTCTTACACAGTAGTAGACAACCAGGGACCAATTCATCCTTATCATAAAACAATATGGCACTAAAAAGGAAAAGTTTCATCTTTCAGTCTGAAAAGACCTTAACTTGAGTAAATTCTGTGCTTTGTGTTCTCCTGTGCTACTTAGGTGTGTTGACCTAGATTAGTAGTTTTCAAAGTATATTCCTAGGAGTGCAGAGGTTTCCCAGAGCAGCCTCACTATAACTGGGGAGAAGAATATTGAGAAAGGGGGGCTACTGGTTCAACAAAGCCACAGCATCTTCATTTTTATCTATTTATAAATTGGAGTTTCATCTAGGATTTCACACTCATAAGAATTCCACTTTCCAAAAGAAAGATTGAAAACTCACTGCCGTCAAAGTCTCCTTCTAATGTCTCCACTAGCTCTTGGTTTCTGAACAATCACAAATCTCAAATAAGTCTATGATATTCTCTGTGTTGTAATTTGTCTTATGTTGTAAGAAAATAAATAAGAATGTTTTTATTTCACATCAGATTTTGCTACACTGACAATAAGGGATACATCTGAGGATTAAGAAAAATTGCTAGAAAATTCAGGTTATATCCAAATATCCATCTGAGTAAGCAAGAATAGTTTTCTTCTCTCTTGAATTATGTGATTAATTGCAATCATTAACCCATTTGCTTGTCACAGGAAGATACAGACTTTTTAACCACAGGGACAGGAATGTTATCAGGTTCCCAAATTTCCTCCTTTCTAGTAGGAAGTAGCCAAAGTCCCCAAGGCAGGGAAATCTCTAAGCTTTCTCTCAGCTGTTGGCAAAGCTTAAACTGTTAGCCCTCTAGCCCCATAAGAGAAAGTGACTGAGAGATGAGAAGACATAAGCCCCATGTCTCCTTGGGAAGCCAAGGTGAGAGAAATGAACTATCGTGCAGAAAGGTCTGGTCACCCAGAAGACTACTCAGTATCTTGGACTGAACAGTGACCCTAGATGATGAAAGAGAGTGAAAATCTCAGACTATGATGGATACAAATTGGATGATCCAATGGCAAGTCATAAAATATCTTTCACCAGTCATACACGTTGGCACAGTAAGGAGATAATTCCTCTACTTCACTGCTGGCCGGTCCAGTGCCTGCACATGTCATTCCTCAGAGACAAAAATTTCAGGATCCATTTTATGAAGATTTACACGAATCTGTTGCTCTGATTGAATATATGCTCTGAAACTTATGTGACATTTACTTCCTAAATTTTTAAATTGATGTATTTGGAGGTAGGATCTTTGGGAAGTTACTGGAATCAGATAAGGTTATCAAGGTTGGACCCTCACAAGGGGATTTCTGGCTTTATAAGAAGAGAGAGAACTGAACTGGCCCATAATTAATTGTTCTGCTTTACCGTGTGATGCCCTCAACCCTTTAAGATTCAGGGAGAAGGCTCTTTTCATATGCTGAGCAGATGTTGGGGTGATGTTCTTGGACTTCTGAGCATCCCAAAATAGGAGAAATAAGCTTATTTTCTGTAAATGTCACCAGACTCAAGTGAATTGTTATAGCCACAGAAAATGGACTAAGATACTTGTGTTCTCCACATCATCAACAACACTGGGCTGAGAACAGATAGGCCAGTGTTTTAATCCCAGATTTGTTCACTGAGACATCCTAGGCAAATCAATTCTTCCACTCAAACCTCTGTTTCCTGATCCATGCACCAAGTGTCTGGCACAGATGGCTTACAGATCAAATAGCTCTGGGGAGTAAAATAGGAGAGCACCTCCATACCATCACATACTGGCTTCATATTCCTGAGCAAATCACCAAATTTCCATCTCAAGTTTGGGGGCAGTAATTACCTATTCCAAAATACGTGTGACCATTAACATTAGATTATATTAATTTACAGTATATTCAAAATAGATATGATATGTAACATGTAGAAAGTTTTATGTAAATTATATCAATCTAAAATAAATTTAATGTTATTAATCTACACTTGGAATATACTAAGAATGTACAAAAGAAGGTTTATGTCTGCAGCACTAGGTTTGCTGCTTCTTATTCTGCTCATCAAGGCAAAGTGTCTACCTCTTTAGGAATAACAAAAATAGCTGTAAAATCAGAACACGTATTTAGGCAGTGCTTATTTTGTACCAGGTTTTATTCTCAGCTCTTACACACATTAATTCAAGAATTCTTCACAACTGCACTAATAGACAGGTTTTCTTTATCATTTTTTTCCTTTGGTTTTTTTCCGGTACCAGGAATCGAACTCATGACCTCACACTTGTCAGGCAAGCTCTGTGCCACTGAGCTAAATCCCCAGCCCTTCTTTATCATTTTTACTTTACAGAATGAGGAGGCTGAGGCCAAGAAGGTGAAGTAACTAGCTGAAGATCTTAAAGGAGGAAACTGGGGTTGACAGAATCGTGACTCTGAGTCTCATTGTTTTGACCACTGTACTGCCTTAGGGGGAGCAGAAAAATAGGTAAGCAGTAGTGAGCCAGATATGGAGATGCCAGAGACCTTACCTCTTTAGTCTTCCCCACAACCCTGTGGGGCAGATATTATTATTGTCACTTTTGGTTAAGACTCTAAGATTCAAAGGGTTTGCATTTCTTTAGACTAATTCCAAAGCTTTCATCCTGAGGTGGATTTTCTGTCAGCACCCACCTACTCTTGGGCTTCAGGTTAATTCAGTATTCTGATCCTCTGGGCTTTTCTGCCTTCAGCCTTCAAGATTCACCTCTGCCTGCCCCATCGTCTCATAACGATATGACTCCTTCTCCACTTTTAAACCACAGAGCACCTCTTCCAAGTAGCTTTTCTGAGTTACTCCGGATGTTACCTAAAGATAGTGGTATGCCTGATCTAGCTCCAGGGAAACTCCCAGAATGATGGTAACTGACAGGCTTCTATGAATCGAATATTTTTTCCAATTAAGCTGCAACATCTTCCAGGGCTGGTATAATAGGTCTTTACTCTGTGACCAAAACAGTTTACATGCATGTTTTCTCTAAGCCTTGAAGAAGATTTACTGAGGGTCTAAATTTACAAGGATACAGTGATATTGAAAATAACAGATTGCCTGAAACCAAAAATCCTGAGCAGAAAAACAGCTGTGCTTGGGAAAACAAAACAAAACAAAACAAAACAATAACCCCAAACTTAATAAATCACATACTGCAGAATCTTCTTTTCTGATAGCTGACAAGATTGACTCCAGGCACTGTCTACCTCTGCTCCATATCATTTTAATGGGATTAGGTTGTTTATATAACTATCCACTTGACCATTTATTCATCAGTCTAGCTCACAAATCCATCCATCCATCCATCTTCCATCCATCCATCCATCCAACCATCCATCCACCTATCCATCAATCCATTCATCCATCCCTCCACTTAACAGCTTTCATCCTAACAGACCATCTATCCACTTGTCTCATCCAACTCATTTTTCCAGCCAGTCATTTATCCACTTATCCATCCCAAAATCCATCCATCACCCACTAGTCCATCTTTCTATCATTAATTTGCCAAAACTTCATGATGAAGTTTATCTATCTCTGCTAAATACTATATATAGACCAATGAGATCTTGTCCCAGTTGACCTGTCTGATGTGAGAGCCAGATAAGAAAATGATAAAACCAATGGTAAAATAACTACCACTTAAATAACAGGTTATAACTTATGTGCCAGATATTATTCTAAGTAAATTATATAGATTATTTAATCCTCATAAAAATCCTACAAGGCATTATTATCATTTTAAAATTTAAGAAAGTTAGGATCAGAGAAGTTAAGTAATTTGTTCTAACTTCCATAAGTGGTAAATGTCATGGCAGATATTAAAATCCAGCCAGTCTTGCTTAAAACTGTCAGTATTACTAACCACTATGTTATATTGACTTTTGTAGCTTTAAGTAGTGATGTAGGTAGGCAAAGCAGGAAAAGTGTAGCAGAGTCTGTGATGCTCGAAATTTACAGTCAAGGAGAAGCGGATAGTGAAGGTAAAAGGTATTTTATGCAGGTGGAACTGTGTTATGGACTGGCTAGGTAGACTAGCAGGGCGAGAAGGTTAAGATGTTGGCAAAACTACTTTCCAAAGGGCTTAAGAAGCTTGATCTCAGTCCTGCAGGAACACATGAAAACCCAAGGAACAAAGTGGCTAGATATGTGTTCTAGATGGATGGTTCTGGCAGGAATATGAAGAGAAAGTTGGATTGGGGAGGGATTGTAGCCATAGAATCCAGGGCAAGGGCCAAAACAAAAGATCTTGGGGGCATCCTTTGCAATGGCAATGTGAATGGAAAAGAAGAGGTGAGTGTGAAGGGTGATTAGGATACAAAATCAGTAAGTGATTACACGTGACCCTATGGAAAAGACGTCTATACTTGTAGCTTCAGTGGCTGCCCAAGTAGTGCAAACAGAAGGAAAAGATGTCCTTTTCATTGTGTGTGGCAAGGAACAGTTGAGAATGGGGTGGGTAAAACATGACACATTCCATTTGGACTGCTTTGCCGCTTCAATGAACCACACAAAATTATGTCATACATTTAGCATTCCAGCAGGTCCTTTATTTTATTTCAGTCAGATTAGATGGTTCTTAGGAGTGTAGATTCTATCATAAAACTGTCTAAGTTTCAGACCCAGCTCTGCCATCTAGTCATGTGATTTGAGGCAACTTCCTTAAACTCTATGTGTGCTGATTTTCAGATTTCAAGCATGCTTTTCTTTAATAATATGTACCTCCTTTTTAAGCTTTTCTGATTGCTTCATTATTTTTGTTCTGTTTTCTTTTGTTGTCTGGCTAGACAATGTGTTCCATGAAGACTCAGACCGTGGTGCATCTTTTACAGGACTTTCTACCCCATTCGTGTTGAGTGTTGATATCTGGGTCTGTGTTCTGAGTGAAGTGCTCTGTTTTAATTTGACTGGGATCTCCCATTCAAAATATTTTTAGGGAATTCCCCGTATCTGCAAAAGATTTTTGAGATAAGGATGAATCAGAGTAGACATCTGAGGGTGCAGTGGAAGAAATAAGGTGTGAATACAAGTGACAGAACCTAAGTGGATCCTTGTGGAGGAATTCCAGATAGAGAAGAGATTGTGTCTGGAGTGGATGTCAAGAAGGGTTCACTAGAGCAGGTACCTTCAGAATTGTGCTTTAAACCTAAGGAATGTCTGGTCTCATGGAGCTGAGTAACACAAACACTGAATGAGGAGGACATTTCATAAATAAAACTACAGGGACTGAGAAGTGATATTTCAAAATCTGCCAGAATCACTGCAGGCAAGGACAGCATAGGTTGGCAAAGTTTTCCAGGTAATTTGACCACGTGCTTCTTCCCTTTTCTCCACTTCATGAATACTTTTCATAGGAGAAGAGAAGCCATTGGAAGATTTTTAGACAGCCAGGTTGGGATTATTAGGAGCTTCATTTCTGGAACATTACTTTGGCTATGGTGTGGAGGATGCATGGGTGGGGTAAAGTTATGGAAGCCAATGAAGAGATTCATACAGTAGAGCTATAGAGGCCTGATATATGGAAGAGGTAGTGAAAAGAGAAGAGAAGAAAAGACAGGAGCAAGAAGCTGGAAAGATGCAAACTTAGAAGAAATCATGGTGGTAAAATCCATTTGCTTGATAAGTGGAATGGAAGGTAGTGCCTGCCAACGAGTTTGGGATATGAGACTGAGAAAGGTTGGGGAGTAGGTAATGCTTTGAGCTTTATTAAATGCCTAAGAGATTTTCAAGGTAGATATTCCAGGGCAGAGGATACAGAGCAATGGAACTCTAGTGGAAGAACTGAAGCAGAATCTTATTTTTATGGGCCATTTCAATCTTCAGGCCCACAAAATGATCACTACCAGGTAGTATGACAAATACACAAATGAAGACTTATGCACATTGCATGTAAGGGAAAGTCGCTGGATCTTCCTGGGGTGGGGACTTTGTAGGGAGACCTTTTTGAGGAGGTAACACTTGGAAGTCCTATTTAGAAGGACTTGGGGCTAAAAGTTAAGAGTTATAGGAATTTTGTAGGTGAAAAGAAATGTCAGGCAAAAACATGTCCAAAGAGAGAGCAGCAAAATTGGGGAAAATAAGCCCAGGAATGAAAAGCAGTATACAAACCCAAGGCTTCTGTTTCCTAGTCTATGTTTTGCCTGCTTTCTGAGCGTCTTCCCAGACTGATAGGATAGAAGTTAAAAGCATGGTTTCTGGGGTTACAGACACTGGGTTTGCATCTCAACTCTGCCCAAGACCTAGATCAACCCATTTAACGCTTCTGAGCTTCAGTTTCCTCTTCTTAAAAACACAAGAGTACCAACAGATACGCCTAATTATGACTATGAGGGGACTAAAATTAGAACATAGCAGCAGTTTAAGTGGAAAGCAAATAAATTAGGTCAGTGTGTGAGTAATGATTCCAACATTGCTCTTAGCATATTAGCGATGGGCTTGGAGCTTGCTTGGTATAGGCAGTGGTTATGTGTGAGATGAGTGGCCCTGTTGACATTGTGCATTTTAATTCTCGAGGCAAGTACAAGAAACAAAGTCTATCCTGATCATTTGGCTCATTTTTTTTACAGTGATGTATTCAAGTGCACCTCTAAGGTTATCAGCAAATCAAAAGTATTGTAGAAATGTGAATTCAGGTTTTTGGATTCCTAGTCAGTAGTTACAAGGTGTTTGCCTTGAGAGAATATATATATATATATATATATATATATATATGAATAAACTCTCATATTTTAAACTAAAGACACTCCACATACACTCTTAGTGAAGTTACTATTTAGACAGTCAAGGCAGAAAGCTCAGTCTGGACCAGGATAGAGAAGGTGAGGTGGGACAAGGTGACTAGAATCATACCTAAAACTAACTTTAGAATGTCTCTCTCAAAGTTATCTAATTCTTACTTGGAAACTACAAAGGTATGCAGAGATCAATGTAGGATATTGATAAGCCCTAGGTTACACACCTGCCAAAGCATCTTGCTTACAGTTTGCTATACAAAAATATATGGCTATGCCTTAAGCTTTGAGGAACATGCTTAAGACTCCAGAAACTGTGTCTGAAAACATGTAAGTGAACTATATGAAACTTGGGGCATATGCATGTAATGTCACCCCCCCCCCGAAACAGACATTAAAGCATAGAACTTCTCATATGTGAGTGGTTAATAAACACCTTTAGTGATCAAGATGGAGTTAAGGCACTAAAACTTGAGTTTTCTACCTTAATTTGCATTGAAGGCACTTAGTGCCCTATGGTGTTAAGCTAAGGAAGCACATAGATGACCTTACTGCCCCTGAGTGGCTACTTCTTTGCGAGAGGCTGTATTACTATTCCAAGGACAGGAGGGAAGGGGTGAAGTGCATTCAGGACTGAAGGGTCAAGTCATGATAAGGGTCTCTTTCCACACCAAGGCTCAACCTGGTGCTCAGAAAAGGGAGGCATGTGTTCCTACATCAAGGCATGGTACCCATTTGAAAACATTCTGAGGTATAAATATGATCAATAGATCCATGAGAAAAAGGTAGGGCCATTGACTGTCACTACCAAAGGTAGTGACAGTATATGACTGGATATTTTGATGTGAATGTGGCTAAAACTATACTGATAGGTAGTTAACTATGAGGGAGGGGCGCTAAGTTCCCTTCCTACAATGCTCACCTAACTTCAAGTTGTCCTAGTTATGTACGATCCCACATTCAAAGAAGCCCAGTCCAAACAGCCAAGGGCAACATAAAAGGGATTCTACATTTTAACTTGTGTTCTTTGCAAACACTAAGGAAGCCTCATTAAATCACCCGCAAACATCTCATATCCCTTTTTGCTTTTCACCTCTCAAAACCTTTTCCCCCTTACAAAACAAATGCAAGCAACAACAAAACATCCCTCAGACTTTGTTGGTTGTTTTCTTCCCATTCTCCTCTCGTTTCTTTCCCCCCTCCCCAGTTATATAAATGTAAATCAATTTAATTTCTACCATTATGCCCTTCCCTTCATCCTTTGGACCTCAAGGTCATTCTCTACTTGTTTTTTAGTTCTGGGTCACAAAATGAAACCCTGAACAGGGAAAGAAAGACTCTTTGGAGAATGGCAAGGGAGCCGTAAGGTCAATGATGGCACACCCGTGAGAGGGAGAAGCTGAGGACACCCATGTGTACTGGAAACATCCATGACTCTAGCTGTAGAAAGACTTGGAGTGAGCTGAATCCATTAGGATCAGAAAAAAACAGACAACCACTGCCCATGGAGGGCAGGGAGAAGACTGAGCAAGCTTAAGCTAGCAGAGACAGTAGTAGTGTTTGATTTCAGAGAATTCCTGGATCCAGAAACTGTTTTGGGGAAGTTTCTTTTCAGTTAGTTCCTCTTCCTTTTAGGCAGCTATGGAGAACAATGTGGTCAGCAGTATGTTAATAACAGGCTCAACTGACCAATGTTTCCTATACTTATATACGGGCTGAGGTTGCAAGAGGCACAAGGGAGTGAAGGGGGTTACTATGCCCATCACTGTCTCGAGGGATTAGTAGATAGAGGAAGACTGTGCAGGTTAGTGGAAAGATTGCATATTTATGTTTCATTCCTCTCCCTTCACCTCCCCTTTCCTCTTCTCTTTCCCTGTTCTCTACTTCAGGTTTCCCCTCCTCACATCCATCTGTACTATAAACTAAGTCACAAAAATGCTTCCTTTACAAAAAAAAATGGTTTTTTTTTGTATGTAAACATCGATATGTAAACATCGATATGTAAACATCTATATGTAAACATCTATATGTAAACATCGATCGACACCCCCAACCTCACTGGACACTGTCACAATGGCACACGTCTGAGTTTTGCCTCTTTAAGAAATGGTGATCATGGACCACTTGTTGGTTGAATCTGATGAAGAGTTTCACAGACATGAGAGATGATGTTAAAAGACAAGAGGTTAAAACTACATGACAGATTTGCTTTATACTCGCTCCCACCCTGGAAACAGAAAGCTCTTTCCTCTCTCCCAGAATGTCACACATTTCAGAAATAGCTGTTGAGAAGGAAGTGAAATTTCTTCACAAGCTCACAGACAACGGTGACGTGGGTTAAGCCAGGCTTTAGAAAGAGCAAAATTGGAAGAGTATATCTGACTTACAAATCAGTAGCAAAGTATAAGAAAATCACAGGTCTATCCAAGAGATATTCGACTCTATTAAATTGGTCACTTTTTGCAGGTAGACAATCCCCAACTCACCTCTGCCTTTAATACACCTGTGACTCTAAGAAACATGCCAATGATCTTGTATGTGCAGTGTGCTTACTGCCCACAGAAAAATTAAAGCTCATGTTCTACCTCGTAAATAGCAGTTGTTGAGTTCTGGAACATACAAATTAGGTATGTTTATTGATGCTGCTGCTGCTACTGATGACGATATAATTATGCTGTGCTCACTTTAGCCCTTGCAGAGCTCCTATCCTTAGTGCTGTCACGGTATATTCTCTTCCTCCTTGTCTCTCTTTCTCAGTAATTGGCTAAGAACTTTAACCTATAAGCCATTCTTCTAGTCATTTGAGGGAAGAATTTATCATCCTAAGAGAAAAAGATGTCAACAAAGGACAAGACTCTAGCAATAAGATATCCTGGCCAATAGGAAGTACTGGCTAATTCAAAACAGAGCCATGTGAGAGAGACACAGGAACATTCTGGTGCCTACATAACCAACAAAGTGAAGACCAATTGCACCGCAATATATGGTAGGAATCCCTGTATTTCTAAATCGTTAGTAGCTAGAAATGGAAAAATTGCTTTCAATTTTTTTCTGCATTCGTATTAATGTGGTTCCTAAGGTAGAAGCTGAAATTAGTCTTTGACACATTTTGTTCCTTTGTTTCAGTGAGTAATGTTTCACAAGTGTCTTTTATCATAATGGTGGGAGGAAGCCCCTTGATCTTGTTCTTGGGGTTGTCCTGAACTCTATGTGTCACTAAGCCTTGAGCTTCAGGCTGAGAGGTTAGTCTGGTTAATAATGTATCAGTTTGTTTTCACTGGGGGCAGAGTACCTTGCAAGACATTATAATTATAACGTAGATAAATGCTTTATTGGTCCTGGCTAGTGAGAGGGAAGATGGAGACTAAGATCAGAGCCCTGGGGAATAAATTTGGAAGATATGGAGATGGGGAATATGTGTGGCAATGTGAGGACAGGGAGAGATAAGGACAGGTGGTAAGGAGAACTCCTTATTTAGAGGATAACTAATGGATTCTAAGGACAGTTGTAGCTGACATTTATTTTTATATTTTTTTCTTTGCTGCAATTCCCAAAGGCTAGCCTCTGGCCTATGGACACAATCTTAGGAATAAGGGAAGAATCTGTACCTCTGCTTCATGAGTAACATGATTTTCAGGAAATGTACGTGATATGAGAAAACTGTGTTAACTGGCCAGAGGTTTCTAAGGAAACATCCTGTTGAAAAGTAAAAAGAGGCAACAACCAGATGGGAAAGAATATTTGCAGGACACAAACTATGAAGAAGCATGAGATAACAGAGACTTTGGGTCTCTTACCTCATTAGAGGCTTTGAGGGCAGCTTGGGTGGCTACTACTTGATCAGTGGACATCAAGGGTGAATGGAGGTGAGAGAGATGAAGGACTGTTTTCCTGAAACTATTTCTGTGCTCATCTGTGTTCTTGGGGGTCCCAGGTGTCTTGATGACATGACCAATCACAACAGAGCAATTAACTTCAAGAAGACTCATTTCATAATACACAGAATCCGATGCTATGTCATGGTGGCCCAGTCATTAGAATCACTGTCCCCATGAGAAACTGTTGTTCTTAGGGTCTCTTTCCAAGCAGAGAGCACACACCCTTAAAACAACAACACAAGGAGACTCGGTTTCTTGAGTACTTCAGGACCTCAGCCATCATACTAGATGATTTCTCCGGGAACAGAACAATGACCTAGCTGCACATCAGTCATGCAGTGGGGTCCAACTGAGGTCCATGGAATATTCAGGGCAAAGTCAGAGACTCACCTCCTTTTGATGGTGAGCATCACACCCAGTAGAATGATGATGAACATGAGGAGGCCAGCAATCACACCGGCCATCTTCACAGTGCTGTCCACCTGCTTCTCTGGTTCCATGGTGTTAGAGTTCTGGGTGGAGGCACCTTGAAGAGAAAAGAGAAGGAAGATGTTGCAAAGACTCACCCATGTGATAGACTATATTAATAATAAATAACAACAACAACAATAACAACAGCAACAACAACATAGCTTCCATTTAGTGAGTGTTAACTGTGTGCCAGGCACTGCAGTGAGAGCTTTATACATATTGTCCCATTTGATCGTACTGAAGAATTAATCCCCTGTGAATTAGGAATTATTATTAGTGCCTTCTAGAGATGAAGAAACTGACATGAAAAGAAGTGGAGTTTCCCAAGGGCCTATAACTTCTGTGCTTCTGTATCTTTCTCTTCTAGTGAGATCAAGTGGAAGATTTTATTCCTCAAATTGCTTTACCTCTAGGAGCTAACCTTGGAGCTGTCATTCAGTTCTTGGGTTCATGGAATTATTCCCCATCCTATTTTATTCTTTTGGATAAAATATGAGAATCATAGCTTTATGTCAAGGCAACATAATTAAGATCACTAGAATTTTGAAAATAAAAAGGTAAAGTTGCTTTTTCTTTATAAGAAATAAATGGTAGGATAAAAAATTAGTTCATTAAAGGGAATTGCTTTGGGTTCAGCAAAACACATTCATTTTTAGCATTTATACTAATGCTAATATTATGTGGTCTCCAGGTGCGAGTTTATTGACTCAGGCCCTGGTAGAGAAAGGCAGGACCACTCACCATCTTTACCCTTGTGCTGGGTGACTGCTAGATCTAGCTCATCAATCCTCACAAAAATTCCCAAATGTGGATATTAGTTTTCTCATTTTATAGATGAAAACACCAAGAGACTTTCTAGAAGTCACATGGCTCATAAAGTTAGAACCAGGATTTCTCAGGTTTGCGGACTCCAAGTTTAGTCCTCAATAGTCAGAAATCTTGAATTCAACTTCCAAGTCTCCTAACTCCTTAGTCCCCCACCCCTCAAACACCTTTTTTGCTCCTATCATAGCAAAAATTAAGTAACAACAATAACACACTGAAGCCCAGCCTCTTGCTTCTGTGCACTAGGGATCAAGGATAATTTCCTTTTTCAGACACCGTAGAGAGTAATACAGGAGCCTCTGCCCCCAGAAGTCTCTCTCTCTCTCTGTCTTTCTCTCTCTCTCTCCTCTAAATTCTGATACCCCTTTGTACAGACTTAACAGTGTCTCTTACCACAATGTACCAATATTATTAGCTATTTGTTTCCACATCTGTCTCCTCTACTGGTCTACAGACTCCCTAGAGGTAAGATTATGCCTCCTTTTCTTTGTTTTTCCATGTTAGCACAGAGCCTGACTCATAATAGAGGCTCCCTAAGTGTTTGTACTTGTTGGGTGTTTAGCTAAAGGGATGATGTCTCTGCCCACACACATTTGTTCTCATGGAACCAAACTGAGTTTCTCCTTTTGGCAGTCATGTAGTCACAGAACTCAGCTGAGTCTTGTGTTTAAGGATACTAATATTCATAAGCTTTGGTTCTGGTGCCCCAAACTCACTGATATTTAAGAACAGCCTTCAAGTGTATTGGTGTGCCTCTTTCTTTTTGCTTAGCAGTGTAGTGTTTTCTTTCTCAGAGGACTTATCACAAACTGATATAATATGAATAAGTTAGATTTGCTTGGCAAGTCACTCTAATGAGAAGTGAGCTTTTAAGAACAGGGATTGAGGGGCTGGGGATTTAGCTCAGCGGCAAAAGCGCCTGGCTGGCAAGCGCAAGGTCGTGAGTTCCGTTCCCGGTACCGGAGAAAAACCAAAAAAAATTTAAAAAAAAAGAAAGAAAAAAAGAACAGGGATTGAATGCAATTCAACTCTAAAATGGCAGTGCCTAGCATGGGGTCCCTGCCTCACAATTGTTACTAAATTTCCTATTTACAGAATGAGATAAAGATGCATGGACCAGAATTACTTGCTTTATTTATTTACTTCATCATTTGTTATTTTGCTACTCATTGCCCATGTGCCGTGTGCCAGACTATGCTGTCTGTAGGGTCAGAGATCCCTTTCCTGTAATCACTTATGTATGAAGGACTTCATTCTTTCCTTTCACCAGTTAAGAACAAATCCAACTCATTAATCTTAGGGCTGTCTGAGAAGGCTCTGTGAGTCTACAACCTAGTAAATTCCTGGGGAAGGAAGTCAACCTCTTCTTTATCAGAGTCAGTGTGACATTCCAGAGAGGAGGTTAGTTCTGAGTGGCTTCTAGGTAGCTCCTGTTTCCTAGATGGGAGATAGGATTTCCAGGATATGGCTAGTTCACTATGCACTAAGTACGAAAGAAGTAGAGTGCCTCAGATTACAATTCTCTAAATATTGACAGACTTTTTAATTGAATTAGGAAGAAAAGTTGGGTCTGGAGCATTTACTCATTGACATAACAAAACTTTACTTAGTGCCTAATGTATGGTCCTAGAGACTGGGGTGCACAGGCAAAGAGCCCTGGAGAGGATCTTCTTAATGTAAGCTGTACCTATAAGCTGTTACCTCCTAGTGTAATGAGACTCAAACTTTAGTAAATAAGTATCCATTATATGTCAGACATTTGGTGATACAGCAGTGAGCAACATAGGCACGGTTTCTGTCTTCTAATTAGTGGTGGTTGGGGGTAGAGGATGCAAGAATAAGCCAAAAACCCAAACTCTGAACACCTTTAAGGGTTTGGACAGAAAGGTGCAAGACTCTTGGAAAGTACATAGCTGGGAAATGAGTCACTTCTGGGAGGAAGTTGCCAGCCAGGTGAGTCCAAGGCTGTAAGAAGGCAAAGGAAGAATGAGAAGAACCTATGGGAACAGCAGAAGAAACAGTCTTTGCTAGGGCTGTGAGATAGGGCCTCCACAATATGAAAGAAAAGGGATATGATGAGTGTGAGAAAGTAAGGTCAGGGTAAATGAAGCTGGAGAGGGAGCAGGAATCAGTTCACACAAGGCATTACAGGCCACGATGAGGGGTTTTGTTCTGCAGCCCAAGAAACATAGAACCACTGAAGTGTTTTTCCTGGAACAATGCTATGTTCAGATTTGTATTTCTGCCAGGTCATTCCAACTTCAATGTAGAATCAAAGTGGGTTGGAGAGATCGGTTTTGAGATAATTGCAGCCATCCAAGTAGGAGATGAGGTAGTTGCTTAGACTCAGTTGATGGCAATCGAGAATCAGAAAAATAATAGAAGAGATAATTACTCCATGTTCAGTGAATGAGACATTGTAGAATAAAGGAGAAAGAACTGTCAAGGAGGACCAAAGATCTTTGGTTTGTATGACAAGGTTGAAGTTAGTGCTATTTGTGGGCCTCTGAGACAATGGTAAAAAGAATAGCTTTAGAGGGAAAGTGTGCATGTGTTTAGAGCAATTTAAGCTTGAGAGATACTTTAAAAATGTAGTTAGCTAAAACTGTAGGTCTAGAACTCAGAAAGGAGGTCTGAGCTGGAGGTAAAAATGTGTGAGTCATGCACACAGATGGCATTTGAAGCATGGAAATTGATGAAATCACCCAGGGAGAGAGAATAGAAAGGAGAATCAGACTTACAGTAGAGCCAGAAGGGACTGTGTTGTTTGGTGAGTGGGTAGAGGAAGCTGAATCTGCATAGGAAATACAGAGTATTCAGACAGGTAGAAAGCAAAACCAGGAGAGGACACAGCCAAGGGAACATGGTGTTTCAGGAACAAGCAAGTAATCAACAGTACCAGATGCTGTTCCTAGAGCAGATTCAAGCTCTGGGTATAAAGGAAAGTGAAGATTTTTGGATGAGTGTGACAAAACTTTTCCCAAAAGAATTTCAAGATATTCTTAAATAGACACACCTCCAACAGTAATGGAGCATACTTGAAGGTCACAGAGGAACACCCAGGGGATTCTAAGACACCATCCCAAAAGCTAGAGCTCAGTGGTTTAGACTAATTCACTGAGTTTAACCAATAGACATCAGAGCTGAAAACATAGACTTTATAGAGTAAAGTTTTTAGGAGGAGCCATGCTTGCCTGGTCCAATCAGGCTTCAGATACAGGAAAGTGAACATATGCTGGAACATGAAAAATCCAACTTTCATTTAAGTACTCTTCAACAGAGTTTGCTGCAGTCTCTGGGGATTTCTGCCTCTGTTCATAAAAGAAAGGTACCAGCACTATTCAAAGGTACTACAGATATAGAGGAAATGTCTTTGGGACTAAACGCCAGACAACATCCATTGTGTGGCTCTTATACCTGAAAGGAAGAAAGGAGAGATGGAGACAGATGTTGGGCCAGCCCCACACCTGCAGCAGACTGTTATGGTTTGTGTCTAGATGTCACCCTAGAGCTTCATGCAATCACGGGGTGAGATTCTAGGGTTTGTGATTCACCTATGCTCCAATGCTGGGATTATGGGTGTGAGTGCTACAGCTGCCCCAGGGCGGGTAGCCTGCATACAGTATAAGGGAGGGAAAAAGCCTTGCTCTGTCTGCTCCTCCCTTTTTTGCTCTTCTGCTTTTGTTGTTTTCTACCACCATGAACTATTGCTCTCTCCCATGTTCCACTCTGCCTTGGAGTCAGCCAAGTATGGACTGAAACCTCCACAAATTGTGAGCTAAATAATCCTCTCTTTCCTTAATTCTGGGCGTCAGGTATTTTGTCTCAGCAATGAGAGAAAAGTAACCAAGACAGCTTCAGGAGCCTGTCAACAGGGCTCACATTCTCAGTGCTCAGTGGATCAGAGCTGTGGTAGGATTTACAGGGAGCACATGAGAGTTGGCTGCTGAAAGTGCCTCCTGGCAACACGACGGCTTTTCTACACTTTTCAATACCCAATAGCAGGACCACATAGAAGGCTGTCTGTCTGTCTGCTGAATCAGTGTCCCCAAGATCCAAGGGGTTGGATTACTTTTACCATAAGTCCACCTTTTTTATGAGAATCAGGTTTAGTATTAGTCTCGGTCCGTAAAGGATCCTGCCTCTGATTTAGGAGACTTCTATTGAGCATGGACGGGGAATGTGAGAATGGGGAGGATGGGGGCTGGGGATTTAGCTCAGTGGCACGGCTCCTGCCTGGCAAGTGCAAGGTCATGAGTTTGATTCCCGGTACTGGAAAAAACAAAAACCAGAAAACAACAACAACAACAACAAAAGGGGAATGGGGAGGAATTTAGATGCATCCTCTTCACTTCTGTCTTTCATAGGACCCAAACTGAGAATAATCCTAGTAAATCAGAATTGGCAACAAGGCACCAGGTGATCATTTATACAATCAGAGATGCTTTAAAGCTCTGCTGGAGTCCCCTGTGGGTTGTGGTCATCAAAAACAATCTTGTGAACTCAGCTTGCACTGACAGGAGACAACTGTCTCCAACATAAGCCTGCATGTCTGACCTTATACCCCAGCCATCTGCGCCCTCTGAGTTCTGAGGACTTTCAAAGGTTGAGATAGTTCTCTCAAAGCAGCAGCTGCTGCCTCTTGCCCCCTACTTTTTTTCTGAAAGCCTATGGTGGCTTAGTATCTCATATCTTCCTAGTTCCAACCCAAAGTCCACATTTGACTTTCATTGTGCTGCCTGTGTATTCCTGTGTATGGAAAGCTGAGGTTCAAGGCATGGTTGTTGGTTTCTTGGAGTCTGTTCTCCTTTCTCAATCTTAGCTCCATACATGGTGCCCAGATATCATATCTTGGGTCCCTTCTGCCTTCTCCTATCTTAGTAAATAACCATCCCCATTGGCTTTCTTTAAGGATTCCTGAAGGAATTTCAACAGGGGCTGTGCTGGTCTGTTCTCTCTACTCATCAGACCACTCTGGTGACTCTTGTCTACTTATGGACTCAAGAGTACTCCTGCCAAGAGGGATCTCTAGAGTGAAGACAGGCAATAGAATTGCTGCTCAAAAAGCAGCTCTGGGACTAGAATATCAGCATCATACAGGATCTTATTAAAAATGCAGAATCTTGGGGTCCACCTCAGAAGTACCGAAACTAGCATTTTAACTAGATCTCTATGTGGTTGAAGCCCAGAAATCATTGACTTTGAAGGTGTATCAGTCCAAATCAAGATTTTTCAGCTTAGATAAGGGAGATTCAGAGGAGCCCTAATCTCACCTTCAATAGCTAAAGGGACACTGGAAAATGAGTAGATTTGGTCTCTTTTAATTTGAAAGGCCAGAGTTAATATCTCAGAGAGGATGGGGCAGGAAGTCAATTGAGGGCCAACGTGCAGAAAAATTTTAATATGGAAGAGCTCTCCAGCTGTGATTAAAGCCCGGAGTCTTTCAATGTAATCATGTGGAGATGGCAGGAAAACGACCATGGTTTCCAAGACTTGTTTCAGGACTAGGCTGCTCTTTTTACCTGCTCCACTGGCTCTGTTTATTCTAACCCTCCGGCCTTCATGGATACTTAGAAAAGTACTCAACATTTTACATTCAATGGAGGGTGTCCCTTCTTCTCCACCAGTTGACCCTGCCTCCCAGCTCAAATCAGCATCCCTTAATTTTAGTCATGCTCATACTCTTGGTGAGAGAAATCCTCCCTGTCTTCTTTAGAGGCATGGGGCTCCTATATTGCACTTCTTCTCCCTGCTCTCACCCTTCCCAGTGGTCTTGGTTATTTTTCTCTCATTGCTGAGACAAGTACCTGACATCCAGAATGAAGGAAGGAAAGGTTTATTTAGCTCACAGTTTGTGGAGGTTTCAGTCCAGCTGGCTCCAAGGCAGGGTGACAAGGCAGAGTTCATGGTGGTGGAGCACAGCAAAGCAGCAAGAGCAAAAGGGAGGAGCAGCTGGGGGAGCAAGCTTCTTTCCCTTCCTTAGATTGTATGCAAACTACCTGCCTCAGGGTGGGTGTAGCTTTCACACCATATGAGCCATGTCACTCTGCCTTGGAGCCAGCTGAATATGGACTGAAACTTACACAAACTGTGAGCTAAATAAACTTTTCCTTCCTTCATTCTGGATGTCAGGTACTTGTCTCAGCAATGAGAGAAAAATAACCAAGACAGCGGGAAGGGTGAGAGCAGGGAGAAGAAATGCAGTATAGGTGGAATGAAACCTCCACAAACTGTGAGCTAAATAAACCTTTCCTTCCTTAATTCTTGGTGTCAGGTATTTTGCCCTAGCAATGAGAGAAAAGTAACCAAGACACCAGTTTGTTAACAAAGGGAGGAAATGTCGCCAACAATGAAAGCAGCTTTCTGGGGACTTAGTGTGCTCCCTGTAAGTGAAAGGGACTACATGACTTCTCATGCTTCTTTTGAGGCTGAAATGCTATGGTTTATGACATTGATTAAAATCAATGAGTTTCAAGTCAGAAATACGTGCGCTTCCATCCAGATGTCATCACTAACGGGTTGTGTGACCTTGATAAAATCTGTTAACCACATTGTGGTTTAATATCCTTGTTTGTAAAACAGTGAGGAAGCACCAAATTCACAGAGATTTTCTAAGGATCAAAGGTAATAATGATGGTGAAAATGCTTGATAAACTCTAAGGAACTATTTACACCTGTGGCATAATGATCACCTGACCTTGGGACTGATTGCAGGGTAAGCATGGTTTAATGTGCCTGTGAACTATGGGTACAAGAGGTTGGGGCGCTACCTCCTTGCAACCTGCTGCTTGAGCTCATTGGAAGCCTTGACAATAAAGGCAGGCAGAGTCCCCCAGAGTGATGTACTTAACTCTGCTCATATAGGCAAGGCCTGTATCAGGCTTACATCTGGATGACTTAATGGCAGCAATAACATAATTTGGCAACAAGGGATTAATGATTCATTCTCAAAGTACTCTCACTGGTGACAGGTCCAATTTCACAGCTTTACTTCAGAGAATTTTCCCTGTAAAGATACGGAGCAAAAATAGAAGTTGCAGATAAAGAACATCTAATTGCAATTGATAAAACCCAAGTAAATCCCACTGGATGCATAACCCATGCTGGTGATCATTGCTGACGGTAAAGAACGGATGCTGGCTCTCGGGGATGCAATTCCTAAAAGCCGCACTCTTTAAAACACACCGTGGCCTCCCAGTTATCCAAGGGCATATTATCCCCAGTGTGGCTTACTGGAGGCAAATCTTACTGTGCTGGCAGTTTACCACTGTCTACTTAATGACTTCTTTTGTTGAAGAGTTTCTCTGGCTTTACTTTGGCTTTGAATGTATCTGGCACCCAGTAGAGAAAAGCTTTGAAATTTTGACTCTGAGCTGTTACCTCTACGCCCCAGAAGGTTTTAAGCATGGCAGATATCTCTGATTGTGGAGGTTTTGCCAAAAGGAGACAACAGGGAAAAGATAAGGAAATTGGGAAACTTTCCTTCTCTGTTAAAGTCAGGTGTACACCGCCTACCTGCTTGATTGTGCTGGAAGCAAATTCTCAGAACGATTGGCTATTTTTAAGATGGAATCAAAGTCTAAGATAGAACTTGGTAGGAGAGCATCTGGATACTTCATTAGATTCAAGCCTCTAGACTTTACAAATTGCATCCCAAAGCACAGAAAGTGTTTATAATTGTGATCATGAACTACTTTGGCAATCTTCAAGGGCTGAAATTGTAGTGAACAGGAGGGGAGCGAGAAGCCTGGGGAGAAACAAATGCTGTTGCTGACATTTATTTTTAAATGAAAAAAGTGTGCATTCCAGATATTTTACACTAGTAAGTGTAGTTTTGATACAGGAAACAAATATATAGCCTGTATGATTAAGTTGGGTTCTCCCTCCTTAGTGTTTAAAAAAAAGGAAGCAATAACCACTAGAAACCAGCATAGGCTCCATATCAATCAGCAGGCAAGCAGGAAAAGAGAAACTACTCCCAGCATTTAAGTTGGAGCACACTTTCCAGAGAATGAGTATACAGGGATAAGAAGAAGATGATGAGATGACCTAGTGATATCAGGAAGCCACTATCCAGTCCAGACTGGAGAAACACAAAGATCATAACCCAGAAGTCAGGATCATGCAGCAGAAGGTAGAACTCCAGAACTGTGAAGGAAATTGGGACCATGAGATAGACACGGTTGCTGTCGAAGAAAACTTCTTCCTGCCCCTTGCTTTACCATCTCTAACTGATTTTACCCCTATGCCAATCTTACCTGTATGTCAGCTGGCCAAACATAGGGCTGATTGGCACAGGGGAAGAGGAAATTCACCTGTATGTCCTGGCAGAGGAGGGCCATAGTGAAGGATGGATGTGAGATGAGTGTGAACTTCCTATGAATAAGTGATGCTAGGCTCACCTCTATGCCACTTTTGAGAGGTGTCTGGACTTATAAATCAAGACTAAGGGACAGTAATGCATCCTGACTTGAAGCAAAGTCATAGAGACAATAAACTGTCACTGGTTTGTAGGACAGCTAGATATTAAACCGAGATTTTCCATAAGATGGCAACAGAAGAGTCATGATGCCTTATTAGGTGTGAGACATTAGTATATTAATGATAAAGTTAGCACATAATTAGGGCTTTAACTTTAACCTGAGCTTTTGCTTTCAATCCTTAGCCTATACTGCCTTGGTTAGTCCCCACTACAACTTTAAGATTATACCTATTATTGTTATACCTATTTCATTATAGGTATAATTATACCTATTTCACAGATGGGGAAATTGAGGCTCAAAGAGACAAAGCATTTCAGTAGAACTGAAATGTAGACTTTGAAAGGCTAGCAAAGAATTTATTCTCTTTAAACAATTATATGGTTTTGTTACCTCTATAATAAATAGGAGGAGAGATTGCTCAGACATAATTTTGGTAGTCTTTGCTCAAATATCTGGAGAGAAGTAGACTAGTTAGTACTAAAGAGCTCAAGGATCATCTTGACCAGTCAGATAAAAATTTCTTTGCATTCATATCTGTCCCTGCTAGTCCTAGCACACACTGCATCAAGCAGCTCCAGTGTGTACCTGCCTTTTCTTGAAGATTATGTCTCCTCGTGCCCTCCCGGCAGCACATCACATTCTAATATCTAAGGGATTGATGAACATGTCAGGTGAATCTTGTTATGTGAACCAAATTATACAGGCTTTGCTCAAATGATATTTAAACTTGACCTTTCTACCTTAAGTTCCCTCATCCTGTTCAGTTTTCTCGTACATCAGCCATCATCTCCAAGCCCTTAATACATGGAGTTTAGTTTTATTATTAATCTTCAAGTTTTCTCTTTAAGACCTTCTTTGATATTTAGCAACCAAAGCATCTCATAATTCCACAGGGAGACAAGTTTTGCTCAAGTTTAGGTGACTGTTTCCTGCTTTATTCCAATATTCATTTTTTGATCTCTCTGCCTAAATTTTAAAAATTGCTGACTATCTCCCCACACCACAGAGCAGCGCCTCTTTTGCTGGCTCTGGCTGATAATGGACTGCTTAAGAAGGATTATTCCATCATTCTTTTAAGTGACATCACCTAGGACGTTTCCCAAGTAATAAATAAATTGCCTCAATTCATCATATGACAGTAATTGCTTTTAGCCAAGATTTAACTTGGAGTCAATGTCAAGTAGTTGAAAACACCACAGAGATACAGGTTTTTCAAAGATAGCTCTACCCCTGCTGTAGAAAGCCATTTAATAAATACTGAGTTAAGTGTAAAGAAGATACATATTTCTTATATCCCACATTCCCTCACTATTACCTAGCCAGCCCTAAGAGGTTAGAATTAACATCACCACAGCCTATATAACTAAATCTGCTAAATATTGCTGACAGAAGGTGCCCTCGTTTTCAGCCTTAAATGGAGGTTAGCACCCTGTGAAATGAGAATCATGTTAATTGATTGTTTGAAAGTGCTTCAGCCACTCAGATAAATCACTCCCCCAGCACAGATTTTGCTTCATCCCATGTGTCTCCTGAATATGTATTTCTGGACAGATTTTGTTTGCACAGTAAATTCTCTGTGTAGGTCAAATTCCAGTTCACGGTGAGTGGCTCTAGGAGATAGCTCTATGGTACCCATATGGAAAATTTCTAGGAGCAAGAAAACTCCTTTCAAAAACATGTTTCTATCCATCCCAACTTAACATCCCAGACTGAAGTAAGAGTAACCACGCCCACTGATGCCACAGGCAGCCAATGCTGCTGCTCCCCATGTAGGGGAAGATCTAGAAATCCCTTTGTGCCTCCTGATGTCTTCAACCGCTGTTGTATACCCTGAGAGGCCAACCTTGGGGGTACCTCCAGGATCTAGTGGAGGGCAGAGGGGGGATTCAGTCTGTGACTAGAATAGAACTTTAAACTCATTCTGGGAATGAGGTTGTCTAAGAAACCAGGAATAAGGTGTACTTGAGGACTTAGTATCAGGCCACAATCAAGGTTAAGAGCCAGGATGTGGCGAGGTAGGAGTCGAATCTAAACCCAAGAAGGATTAGCAGCCAGTCTGGGTCTTGGATTTAGGGATGTTCTGCAATCCAGAACATTTAGGAATCCAACATTTAGGAACATTTAGGAATCCAACATTTAGGAACATTTAGGAATCCAACATTTAGGAACATGTAGGAATCCAACATTTAGGCCCTGGAATCCAATCTGCATCCATGGTGAGAGCTCAAGCTACACCTAGAGTTGTGCTTAGACTTTAACCAGAAACACAAGTTAGCCAGTGGTAACTGGACAAGCCAAATTACCTTCAAATGCACTACACCTGTCAGTACCATTTCAACCCCTGGCCACAAAGAAAAAAGTACTGGACATTGTGTAACCTGACAGATGCTTGGTTATAATGATGACAGCGGGTGGAGCAGTGGCAGAAGCTAATGAGGAGAGCTAATGAGGGAGACAATGAGGAGACAGGAAGCTAATGAGGAGACACTTCTGCCATCTTAGGCCTCACTACTTGTTAGGAGAGAGAAGTGTGCAAACTGAAAATCAAAGCTCCAAGTAATGGATACTCATACTCTGGTATGTCCAGGAAAGGGCAGATACAACTCTGCTTAGGTAAAGCTAGACCACACCCTTAGTTTCCACGTGCTATCAGTGGTGCAGGGCACAACAAGGCATCCCTGACACCACCCAGCAACATCTCCGCTTCTCCGCCCACACTGGCTCCTCGGTGGTCTGGAAAGGCCTGACCTGGGAGTGAGGATGAAGAAGCTGAGTCAGCTCAGCACTGACAGTACTTGTTCCCTGCTTGCAGAAATCTGCATTGAGCCTGGAACCCAGGAGGCTCAAAGCTACTTAGCAGCCACCGACAAGGGCACCCACAGCCTGCACTAGGGATTAAGGATTTAGTCTGAAGAGCAGATGTAAGAGAGAACACACTCTGTAGGATGCCCAGAGGCGACATGATAGTCCCTTTAGACTTTCTCAGGCAGCAGGTATGAAGGAGCACGTGGTCACCCTGAACTGATTGCAATTCTTCCTGTGGAATTCAAAGCGGGCCTGGGGCAAGTGTGGGACAAGGGACATCTTCCCAAGAACAGTCTTTGGCAGAGTAGAAAGCCAACCAGGGATGTCTGCAGGCATGTAATCCCAAGACACACGGAGTGCAGGTGGCAACACCCTGGTCTGTGAGGCCAGTGGCACTCCAAGGCAGGACTAGAAGCAGCTCCTAGAATTATTCAAATGCAGAAGACAGAAAACAAAATAGAAAAGGAAGGTCAAAGCCACAGGGCAGAGATCAGTCTGGGCCAAATGTAGAATACAGCAAATGGGGGGCTTCTCGGAAGAGGCAGAAGGGGCTGAGATGCTCTGGGAACTCAGATCTCAGCTGTGGTCTCCTTGAGGTCTGTCTCTTGGAGAGGCACAGCATCATTTGAGGCTCAGCTGCTGAGCACAGCCCTGTGCTCAGATTCGCTGTGTGTACAAGTGTATTAGCTTCCTAGGGCTGTGGTAGCAAATTACTACAACGTGGGAAGCTTAAAACAACAGAGATTTATCCTCACTATTCTGGAGACTAGATATTCAAGACCAAGGGTAAAGAGGGGCTGTGGTCCCTCCGAGGTGCTGGTAGAATTCTTCCTTGCTTCTTCCAAGCTTAAGGTGGTTGGTAGTCCTGCTGTCCCTTGCTTTGAAGATGCATTATTCCAGTCTCTGCCTCTGTTATCACACGGCAGTCTCCTTGTGTGTGTCTGTCTTCACATGTTTTCCTCCTCTTGTAAGAGAAACATTCATATCAGATTAGGGTCTACCTTTCTGACTTTGTCTTAAGTAATCATATTTGTAAAGACTCTCCTTCTAAATAAAGTCACAATCCCAGGTACTGGAGTTGTGACTTCAATGTATCTTTTCAGGGGACACAGTTCAACACATAATTCCAAGTTAAGCTGATCATGATGACCCAAGTAGCCTGGGAAACAGGAGAGAAATCTTAGCATTTCACTCAGTAAAATGCAAACACTAAGAGGGTCAGGGCTCATTGGACAGCATATAGGAAGAAGAATAAGACTCCTACTTGGCTGTGGATTCAACAGAACACAAACCTTCTGGAAGGATAGCACGTCCTGGCTTTCTGTCTGGATTGCATAGCAGATGCACCAAGGGCTGAATCTCCCCGGGGTTGTTACTCAAAAACAAAGTGCATTTTTTCTAAACCGTTCCAGACAAACTGATCCCTCAGGGAATGTCTGTTTTACCTGACCCAAAGGGAAAGGCAAAGAGACAAGAGGTGGAGATTTACCCAGCTGTGTCAGCTTAATCCAGATCTGGTCTCTGCAACATGCAACTTGCAGCAAGCATCAGAGTGCCTGGAAGTGAGGGAAGGTGCACCAACACGGGAGAGAAATCTATAGCAGGATTAGTGGAAATTGAGTAGGATCAGAGAGAGGAGCTGATAAACATGCAGCATGGAATTTAGATTAGGACAACTAACCCAAGCAAGGGTAATAAAACCAGTAGCAAGCACAGTGTTGATTGTTGAGATTCTGGCCAAATCCACCTTGAGCATGTTTTCTTTTTTCTAGGCTTTGTCCCTTGAGTTTTGAAAACAGAAACATTGAATCACTTTGTTCTATATTAAAAGGTGCTCTATCTCCCTCTCTGAGTAAGGGTGAAAAGCCCTCTTCTATTCATGGGAGATAATGAGGGAGGACAGAAGTGGAGGTCTGAACTGGTGGCTATAGCTCTGGTTGGTCACACAGCTCACTCTCAGCCCCTCCCCATGATTCTTTCACACAGCCTGGCCTGTCCTGTGCCAGCACTATATGAAGGCAGGCCAGGTCCTGGGGTTTGCAGGACCATCCCAAGCAGATTTTGGAGGTACCCCATTCAGTGGCCCTAGAGAATCAGTGTCAAGGAAGCTTAGCATGTACGGCCGCATGGAATTTAGATACTGGATGGAAAACTACTGTGAATCCCCATCAGTTAACAAAATAGTAAAAGATGAGCAGGATGAGGTGCTCAAACTATCACAGACTAGAGGCAGAAGGTGGACAAGGGTGAGTTGATCATGTCCAGTGCATGCTCTGTAATTGGCCCACTTGTCACATTATTTGTGCATGTGGCCAAGAGAGTGACTGTATGTGTGCTGAGTGCAGGGTAAGTGCTGATAGGGTCCAGACAGCTCCAAGACAATGTGCTTATACTATGAATGCATGCTAAATTCAAGAGGAACCCTTAGTCGGGGTGGAGGTGGGGTCTCTGTACTGATAGGTACTGCCAGCTGCCCACCTCCTCTAGGTGCAATCTGAGGTAACAGGTGTCAGGAAAAGTTCTGTAGAGACCCAAGATGGAAAGGTAGGCCATGGATGGATAGCATCTTAGCAAACGGAGGCAAGTTAATGTGAGACCAAAAGCATCACTGATGTGATTAGCATGACTGGGGCACAGGAGGATATAAAGCTGGAGAGATGCAGAAGTGACAGGGAGTAGGTCATGAAGGGTCTTTGATTCAGTCTAATAATCCTGAAGTCCAAAGGAGCATTTAATCAGGATTAGACGCTTATTCCTGGAGGCTCACTGTGGCTTCGGCTGGGATACAGGTTAGAAGAGGACTAATGGTAGGATGAGGAAGCTGTGACCCTAATCCAAGCAAGACTCACACATGAAAGGAGGTGAAGAAGGAGAGAGAGAGAGATCCAAGAGAGATCTGAGGCAGCCTGGGTCAGATACACTGGAAATTAGATACTGAAGATGGGAAGAGAAAAAAAAGGGAAGTACAAGGCAGGGTTTCTGGATCCAAAATTAATGGCAGTTTGGGTGAAAGACTGTAGACTAATTATTCCTTGGTTTAAAGAGAACATCTCAGGAAAAAGGTGCCATGAGATCCTCACTCACAGATGCCCCTGATTTGATGCTTGTTTTGTGAGAAGTATAACATTTACCCGCCACAGAAGAACACCCCACAGGGATGTGACACCCCTCCGGCATTGAGTCTAATGATTCAGAGTCAGACTGGTAACACAGGATGGCAGCCGGAATGATGTACCTACAGCTTTGGGTCTGACCAGCTCTGAATATCTGTTGTTCACAAGGATGGTCTTCTGCAGCACTTGATGGAGTATTAGAGGTAACTCACCCCTGCTCTTCAAAGTCAGCCCTGCAGCCACATGACCAGCACAACAGGTGAGCTGTGGAAGGTCCTCTGCAGGGTTAGCTGGACTGCTGGACATCATTTGCTCCTCTGACCTACAGCTGTGACTTATGCCCCTAATCTACAGGTACATCCCAGGCATGTGCTCTGAGACCAACTCAGGACTTAGTTAAAGGGGACCAGAGACGCTCAGGTTAAAGGCTCAGGATCCTCAGCATCAGGTCACCTCAGCTCTTGATCGTACTCTTGCCTTGGGCTATTATAGGAGTTGTGGTTATCCTGCCTGTCTGTCTCCCTGCTTCCCTCCAAGCCTGGTCCATCATGGTGGGTGCTTGTGCTGGAGCTTTATCTGGTTCTCCTGCCTCTGGCTCCTATTCTCATACCATCCATTAACTCCTACCAAGACACAAGTCCCTGAGAGGGTGGCAGGGGCCCTAGTGTGTCTAAGCCTGCAGGGTCTGAGCACTGACCCCAGGAAGGCTGCAGTGCTGTTTCCTCATCTCCTCTCCACCTATGCAGTCTTGTCCCAAAGATGCAAACTCTTTCTACTTGGGTCCAGGATTTGCAAGCTAACCCTGGAAAAGTTACTTTAGGGGCATTTGCAAAGCGCTCCTGGGGTGGGTATTATGGTTTAAATCAAGTCACTGAAGCAAGGCTTCAACTTAAAGAATGGACAAAGAACTGGTACTAGAGATTTTTAATATGAGATTCACAGGGAAGCAAGGAATGATAAAAGGAGCTGTCTCTAGCAACTCTCCAACCTGGAGCTGGCCTAGGACTCACCCATTTCTTTTGTTGGCCCTCACCATGACTGAGTCTGGCCAGAGCAGGACTCAGGTTTACTATAATTTCATAGATGAGGAACTGAGGCTCAGAAATTTGCACAAGATCCCCTAATTTCAAAGAATAGAGGACTTGCCCCAAGGCCCCTCTCCTTGTGCAGAAGTGACAATGACCACTGGGTATGGTTACCTGCCCCTGGAGGTGGCCTTTAGTGTAACAACTCTGACCTGTAGACTGCACACAGTCAATCTCATATTGGGTCTAGAGGAGAGGTCTGGCTGAGCTGCAGAAAGGGTCTGAGAAGAGGTATTACTTCTATAGAGGTGGGCTCATGGCAGACCAAGTCTTATTAGGAGAAATAGCCAGGAATTAATCATTTTCCCACTGCAGCCTCAGTCAGTCCAGTCCAGAAAAATGCCAGTCCTGGCTAGAGAGGCTTCTGCCTATGTCTTTCAGTGGGAGGATCCCTGGGCTTAACTCCCTAAATGTCTGCTACTTCAACCCAACACACTCTTCAGACTCTGAGACATGTCCAGGGAGGAGGGGCAAAATGGAATAAAGGGAACTGAGCCCTGTGGAGCTTTGACTCTGTGCTCTCCAACGAGGGCCCTAGAGGACAAATATATGCATCACCTTTAAGGTTTGTGCTGTCCAGAGTGACTGTCACTAAACCAGTGTGTTTTTTGGGCACTGGAAATGCAGCTAGTATGATAGAGGAATTGAATTTTAAAGCTTATTTTACTTCAACTAGCTTACACTTAAAAGCTGAAGCAATGAAAATTATGTTTACTCATTGCATACAGTTTTTATCTTTTTAGGACTGTATTTCATTTTAACCATTTAAAACTTAGCATCCGAATGGAGGCATTCTGCTAAATGTGGAAAATACACCGGGTTTCAGACTGAGTGCAAAAAGAATGTAAGATGTCATTCATTAATAGTTATTTTTAGTAGATGCTTAGAGAACATGACTGCATTCATTGTGGGGAGTTGATACATGTGCAGAGCACAACTTAATTCTCATTTTTATTCACCACCTTCCTCTTCCTCTCCTCCACTTTTTAAAATAGTGGCTATCTCTTAAAATGATAGTATTTTGTGAATATTAAGTTAAATAAAATACATTATTAAATTAATGTTGTTTTTGTTTTACTTTCCAAATGTCACTCCAAAAATTAAAAATTATAGCTGCACATCAAATTCCATTTCTATTAGACAGTGGTTCTCTGGAACCACCAAGTTTTTAATAGAGGATTATTTCATACCCCAGGAAACATTTGAGTATGTCTGGGGATATACTTAGTAGCCACAGTGAAGTTGATATGTTCCTGGCCTCTCTTGGGGATAAACTAGAGATGCTGCTAAATATACTATAGTGCACAGAGAAGCTTTTCACACACAAAGAAGAGTTCTAATCCTAGATATTAAGAGTGCTAAGGTTAGACACCTTGTTCTGGATTCTAGAACATAAAGCCCTTGAAGTAAAGACCAGTAATCTGAAAACTTAGTGGGATTTAGCTAGCAAAGAAGTTTTTATAGTTAAATATAGCTGTGGGTAGTATTAATTCCACTTGTTCACATGAAGAAAATGTGGTTCAGAGAAGAGATGTAAATTACCAACGGTCAGCAGCTCTACCTGCAGACTGGAAAATGGCAGCACCAAGAGGTGAACTCAGCTTCAACTCATCCCAAAAGCCAGCCTGTCCCTGAGACCTCCTGTGGCCATGCAGATCTCCAGGCTGGAGCTGCTATGAATGGAGTAGCCTGCGCTTACGTCTAATATCCCCATCACTCAGAGCCAGGCAGTTATTATTTACATCAGCCATTACTGCTACCAGGGGACATACATTAACAAAAACCCCCCTTGAAAGGAAGAGCCTGCTCAAAGAGAAAGACTCACAGGCACCTCACCTATCAAATGAAGCTGAGGAAAGGGTAGAAATAAATGGAAAACAATGAAATAAACCTGTCAGAGCAGGAACATTCAGACGCCTTGGAAGGCAAGAGGTAAGAACAAATGTGCCTGATATGGGACTGGCTGTACTTAAACAAAACATTATCTGACAGCTTGACTTGAATAAAGCTCAGAGAACAATGACCAGGAGAAAAAGAGCTGCACATACACACTCCAGAGACACAGTGTTTCTCCGTAACCCGAGTGTGGGCACAATGGGAAGAACACCTTTTCTCTCATTGTCTCTCTGCATGTTCTCATGTTCTATCTGAGACTCACCTCCCTTGGGAAACAGGGAGGCTGCTACTGCATGGGGTACTCTAGGGTTCTTGAATTTAATCTTTCTTTAATATGACTCTGTGAAGTAAGTGTGATAATCAGTGATAATTCCAAGTGAAATAAGGCTATACAACTTCTGAGGATCAAATGAGATAGAATGCTCAAGGAATTGGCGGTGACATACTACTTCACAGCATACAAAGGCAGAGATATGACTGGGCCACAGTGTGTGCTACCGAGGCGCTACCCAAATCCCCTTTACTGCCTGGTGCACCTACTCTGTGGCTACTGTGAGCGCTGGCTGCAAATGGCTTACAATACCTCCTGCCCTGGAGAAGTTTCATCAGGCTAAGGGAATCACTTCCGCAGGAGATCATGCACCTCATAGCAACACATAGCCAATGGTTGACTGACAGCATAATACAAATGCTGGCCCCCTTTCCTCAAGGTGGACACCAACTCTGTGGAACAATTCACTTCAGAGGCCCCTGAGGGCCCAGACTGATGCAGGTCTTCATGTCTTCCCCTAGCTTTGCCTCTAGCTTTGCCCACCATATTTTCCTCCCTTTCTTCTGAGAGCATCCCTCGATGAATGATCTGCACAATAATCCCCATCACAAGCTCAGTGTGGAGGGAACCCAGCCTGAGACATTCACTAGAAGCGATGGGTCTGCATTTGGGAAAGGCAGTAACAGGAGTGCACTATCACACAGCAGACCTGCCTGCTCTATTTTCTTTTCCACTTTGATAAACTGACCAGCTGGGGACCGGTAGAGAGGAAGTCATTGTCTGGGCAAGAGAGTGGTGACTAGGCTTGAAATCACCAAGAAACTTCTCACTGAGCAGAAAGGGTCCCTGAAGGATGGAGATCTCTTGGTTAGTGGGTTGCCTTTTATCTTAACGACCCTGAGATGAGCAACAATCTCTGATATGGATGGGCTCTGCATCTTTTGAAGAATGGTGCATGTTTATGTGAAAAAAGCTCTACCTGCAGTGTGCTTCAAACATATCTAGTCTAGACTGGGTCTTCTCATACCAGCTCTTTTGACATTTATCATCTTTTTCAGCATCAAAATACACCTTTAGAAGACTCTGCATATGTAAAATCTACAGTGCAAATAGTGTCTCTTAAGAGGTAGGTATTATTACTCCTACTTAACAGGTGGGGAAAGTGGGGCTCATCACATTTAAGGGATATTAGGACCAATAGTAGACCTGAAATTGTGGCCAGATTTCCTAAGAATAGACTTGTTAGGTCAATTCTTTTCCAACCTCAGATCACAGCTCAGCTGTCACTTCCCCTGTGAAGTGTTCCCTTGGATCCAGTGTGTTTGTTTTGAACACTGTGACCAGCACTTCATAGCATTACTCACAGTTGCACATTTATTTGTGTAATTTTTTGACCAGTTTCTCCTTCTAGAAAGTCATATGAGCATGCAGTATACTCTTATCCTTATTATTGTATTCCTCAGTATCTAGAACAGTGCCTGACACGTAATAGGTATTTAGTAAGCATTATAAAATGGATGAATAGATGAGTGAATAGATGGTGGATGGACAGAGGGATGCATGGATGGATGGGTGGATGGATGGTGGGAGGGTGGATGATTGAAGGGTGGGTGGGTAGATGAGAGGGTGCAGTGGGGGGACTGCCAGTTCCTCTCTGGGGCACCGGGCATGGAGGACCCACTGCGCATGGGCCACTCTCGATCCCCTCCCACCTGCCCAGGGCTCTGGTGATCACCTGTGGTGAGGAGGCAGAGTGGAGTCCCCGGGGTCACCTGGGCGCTGCCCATTGGTGCTGACCACAAGGAAGCCAATCCCCAGGCAGCATGCAGAAGAGAAGGAGAGAAAGAAACACGTGAAAACGTGAGGTACGGTGAACAAAACTGCAAATCTTGTGGCTCTGAAGAGCTCACACTAAACAGCAAAAGAACATCATGCTTTAACAAAATAGGGGCCTGAAATAGATTTTTAAAAATGAAACAAGAGTAAAAGCCACCATTTATCAAGCACCCACGACATGCCAGGTACTCTGCCAGATTCCTCACATACAATGTTTCTACAACTCAGGACAGCTCATAAAGGTCAGTAGTATTATAAATGAACATGTCATTTTCCCAGCCAAATTTCATGTCCTCCAGTCCTCCCTTTCTTTGGAAATGGTGCCACCACCCATGTAGCAAGCATCTTAGTCTAAAAACCTAGGAGTCCCCTTTACTCTTTATTTCATTTCATCTCTTATTTATAATCAACCATGAGGTCTTATAAATTTTATGCAAGAAAATCTCTTGAAGATTCCTCTTTCTCTCCAGTTTCATTCCCACTTAGTTCAACCCACCTTTGTGTTTTTAGCTGAATCACTTAGGCAGTCTCCAATTGTTTCTCCTTGCCTGCATGCTTGCTTCCCTTCTACCTGTTCTCTACCTTTGGCTGAAACACATTAGTGCTCCCGTTGTCCTCAAATTAACTTTAAAACCCTTAACCCAGCTCTTAGATCTCCAGATGAGTCTCCTGCCTGCTCTTCCTGCCTTGTCTCTCTCCCCTCTCACCCCTGCGTTCTCTGTTCTTCCCAAGTGTAATAAACAACTCTCCATGGCCAACAGTTCCCTCTCTTCTTGTCTAGGCCAGCCACCTTGCATTGAACACACTCATTCTTTCTTCTTGACCTGCGTGCAAATACTCACCCTTCGGGTGTGTTTGGAACTCCTTGTAGCTAGAGAATCTTTACTGTCACACTTATCTGGGACAGATGTCTCTTCTCTGTCATCACATAACACCCCAGGAATTCCTTCTCACTGCAATAACCTCTCTGTACTATAAGTGACACCTTTTTCTTAATTCTGACATCTCTTGAAGGGGAAGAGTGTGCCTCACTTACTAGTGTGGTCCTGTGGCCCTGCATTGTATCTGGCACATAGTAGGTATTCAGTGAATGGTTGTTGAATAAATGAAAGAATGAATAAAGAAGTGGTGAATCAGAGAATATAATTTTCTCAAGGTCACAAAACCAGACCCTGGCATAGGCGCTATTCAAGCCCTGGTTTGCATGGCTTTAATGTCCCAGCCACTTCAGACCTGTCACCTGCCTCTGAAGAAAGTAAAGCAAAAGCCTAGAAAGTATCTTCTGCTTGATCAGAGGCTACAAGGGCCTCTAGTCATTCACCAACAAAACTGCAGAAAATCCTTATGCAAAATAGAGTGAGAGAGAGAGGTAGGACATTGCAGATTAAGTGGCAAACAGGAATTCATCGTTTCAAAAACAATGCAAATAGCAAGCTTGATCAATAACCATGGCATACTATAATATGTAACCATGAGTAAACAGTCGTCATAATACTCCTCCCTTGAAGATATGGGGAACTTTGTCCTTTTCAAAATTCTAAGTCAGAGGTCAGTAAACTACAGCGTATGGGAGAAAGACAGCCTTTAATGCCTAGAGTGACACAAGAATGTTAACATTTTTTAATATTTGAGAAAAAATAAGAGTAATATTATGTGACACATGAGAAATTGTTTAAAATTCAGATTTTAGTGTCTGCAAACAAAATCTTATTGTGACACAATTATACTCATGTGTATTACCTACGATTGCTTTTCTGCCTTCATGGCAAACTTCATGGGCGTGACAAACACCAGGAGGCCCGCAAAGCTGAAAATATTTACTATCTACTGTTTTGCAGAAAAGTGCTAAACCCTGAGTAAGTGGTTGTTTTTACTAGCCGCTGTTCAGTCTTTTGACGCTGGCAAGACAAGGACTACTGGTTTCACGTGTCAGAAAAAGAAATAAAAGATTTGAGAGAATAAATGACTCATATTCTGACCTGGCTTCTTTCAGCGGGCTCCTAATTGTTCTCATTCTGCAGCCTTGCCTTTGCCTTAATCTTTTCTCAGCCATTCTGAGCTGCAACTAGAGCGTTTTCTTTTTTTTTTTTTCCAGAGAAAGGCACTCTGCTTAAGTACTTCCAGGGCTACCACTGTCTCAAAATGATGCTCACAGAAATACTATTGGGTCTGCAGAGTCCTGGATGAGCTGGCCACTCATGCCTCTTCCGCTTCACCTCTGATCGTCTTAACCTCTTCTGGTTATACTGGCATGCTGGCCATCCACCCTCTGCTTTGTGCCATTCAAATTTGGCTCTAGAATGTTTTGCCTCCAGTAACTTGTGCATCTATTTCTTTGACTCGGAAGATTGTCCTGCCTTACTCTCCAGCCTTGTTCAACAGGATAATTTTCACTTTTCAAAACATGGCTTAGTGTTCACACACCGTGAAAAAGCATGTAGTAAGTCGATATATATTTCCCTTCTCCATGCTCTGAAGCATCCTGCACTTACCCTCATCATGGTCATGATCATACTCTATTGATATACATTAGCTGGTCCTTTCACCAGTAACTACATTTTAAGTGCTTATTATATGCCAGACATTGCACTAAGCACTTCATATGCATTAGCTCATCAAATTCTTGCATTAGCCCTGTGAAATAAATGGTGTTATTGTTTTGGGTTTATAGACGGTGAAAATGAGACAAGGAAAAGCTAAGTAACTTTTTCTGTCTAGACTCTAAGTGTGCCCACATCCAAAGATGAGATTCATAACTTCTAGGGTGTGAGGGACTCAATATTGGTTGCACTTAATAAATATTTGCTAAGAACTCAGTATATGAAACTCTGAATCGTTATTTTTTTATTTACTAGCTGTATCACTTGAAAACATGCATATATTTCTAATTTTCAGTTTATTTATGAAGTAGGGGTAATACTAAGTATCTCATAAAGTGATTTAAGAATTAGAAAGAAAACAGTTAAAGGCTTAGTTTGGTTGGCAGCCCTACAAGAGGTGTCTGTCTTTCTCACCCTCTAGAGCTAGTCTCTGGTTAGCCTCAACGCTGAGCTTGAAGGTGTGGGAACAGAGGGACAGCTGGACAGGTGTAAGGACAGGAGGAGATTTTCCTAGTGGGTGGAGAGACAGAAGAGAAGAGATGGATTATGGATAGGCCTCAGCAGCACACAAAGGGAAGCAGAAACAGGAAAAGCTGTTATACATGCTAGAGATGACTACTTGTGCTCACCAATGTCGCTTCCATTTCCTAGCTGTATAGAATATATCTAGTCATCTTGCAGGTGGGCTGTATCATGTGACAAGTTCTCATTAAGGCCGTGGAAGTGAAGTGGTATGATTCATTTCCAAGTGAAGTATTTAAGATCAAAATTACTATCTGCACAGCTTCTCTTCCTCTACTGTGGTCACATATATTATAGATGACACAGCAACAAATAAACCTGTGTGGTATTAAGCTACTGAGATCTGGGTACTGATTTGCTATTGCAACAAAGCCTACCTTATCTTGACGAATCCAGGTGGAAAAGAGATGGTGCTCTCTTGCTTTCTCCTATATCATGGTTTCCCACCATATGACTTTTTTTAACTAGAAGATTCACGACCCTATCTCTTTGCAGTTTCCAGGCACTGTTCACTGTATTTATGCCTATATATCAGCAATGAATTAAAAAATTGAAGCCATGAAAATAAAGAGACAAGACTGTGGAGTTTCTCAGACTTCCTTTGTGACTTTTTTCTCTTCTAAAGCAATGAATGTAGAGGGTAGAGAGACATTGCTAAACTACAGACAATCCTGGAGCAGACAACCTTGAAGACAAACTAATTTCTTGGTTTATTAGCTTCAATATGTTGTGGAAGGGAAAAATGCTGAGGGCTCCTTGAGCCATCTTATCTTGTGCTTCAGATTCCAAGTCTTAACTTGGACACCACTTGAGGCCAGAAACTATCATACCCTAAAGTTTGTATTACCAGTTGTTACTGGGGAAAGGGTGTGGGAAAGGGCTAGCAATCAGGAAACAGGATCCTACCAGCAGTCCATGGATTCTCACCCAGTCTATGGTATTAATAATATTCAGATCTTGAATCAGATCTCAATTACAGTTCTTAGGGACCTTGAGCTCTTTATGTATCCCTTTTGTGCCTGTATGGCTTCATGGCTTGAGTAGGGTAATAATGATGACCACTGTTTATTTAGTGCACACTACGTGCCGGGCTTGACCTCTATTATACCATTATAAGTTCATGTCCAGAAATGCAGCTCTGAGATTGACACTGTTGGTGGTTAATTTTTGTAAACTTCTTTCCCCCCATTTGAACACTACATTGAGATCTTACCAATGTGTTTCAAAGTCTTTTTATATTGAAACCTATTTCTCACCTAACTCTAATTATTCTTTTCCCTAACTCCCGACTTCCAGTGGGTTCATTCTCCTTTTGTAAGATCCACCTTCTCTGGAACGGTAGTCTTAAGTCAAAGTCAACATGAGTACAAGAGTTCTGAAGTAGATAATTCTCATTTCACATTGACAGGGATGGATTGGGACTTCCCATATATGTTCTGTGAGGACATGAGTCTGTGCTTGCTTTTGTTTTTGTTTTTGTTTTTTGTGGTACTGGGGATCAAACTCACGACCTTGCACTTGCCAGGCAGGTGCTTATGCCACTGAGCTATATCCTCAGCCCGTTGTGCTTGCTTTTGTTCTCCTGGACTCTACTGTACCAGCTTTGGTTTTCCTGAGTGGGATGTGGAGGAAGTGTATTGGGCAGAGGAAGAGTCTCAGGCAATCTAGAGTACTAGGTAGGAAAGGGACAGAAAAAACTACAGAGATGCACCAGAAAGCAAGAAAAATACTAAAGGAAGGATCACCATATTTAAAGGTGATATTTATGTTAATTCATGGTGTTCTTATGATATAGTTCTTTTCTTCCATCTTCTCACAAAAACTTCAGAAAAAGTCATCTTCTTTCTTTGGCATTTTAGGACTAAGAAGACATTGGGTAAGAGTAAAAAGGGTCAAGGGTCAAGGAGACCTTCTTATAATTGTGCAATCTCAGTGCCCCCAGCCTAGAAAATTAATCTTGAACTTTTCTGAGGAAGAAAAGAAGTATCCCGCTCCAAGTCTCCAAACCTATATTCTGAACTTTCCCTTCTGAAAGTCTGACAGACTTAGAAGACTGAAAAATATCCAAGAATTTCCACTTGACTATTTCACTACAGTTTTTACTCTCACAGGTGATCCTTCTCATGGCTCTCACTCCAGCTGCTATAGCTAGATTTGGGTGTGCCATGGTCCTGGGCTTCTCCTGAACTTGCTGGGGGTAAATGTGGAGGAAAGAACAGTGCTGTAGTCAAGGGCCAGCAAATGCAGGAACTAGCTCCTGTATATAGGATCAGAAAGTCTATTATTGTTATGCAGGACTCACCAGAGTACAATCTATAGAACAAAAATGTCAACTGCTGACAGCTAAGTCCAGCATCATCCCTGAATCTTTCCATTTTCTGCACTTTGAATCTAACCTGAGTCATTTGCCAGATGACTCCTATGTAGAATTGTATGAGAATCCAGACTTTGGCTCTTGTTACAGTTTAGATCTAGCACATCCCCTCAGTCTCATCTGTCCAGAGGTGGGGCTTTTGGAAAGTGATTGGATCACAGTGCCCTATTGCATCAGTGGGTTTATCCATTGACCTGGAAGGGTATATTCTTGTCCCCTGCTACTCCCTTCCTTCTCTGCTTCCTGGCAGCCATAGATTGAGCACTTTTCCCTTCACCAAGCCCCTCTGCCATCCTGCTTCTGCCTTGGAGTCAGCTGACCATGGACTAAAACTGAGCAAAACCAACCTGACCTTTAATTGTAGGTGTTGGGTATTTTGTCCCAGCAATGAGAGAGTGACCAGGACAGCTTTCTTCAGACAACTGAGAGAGGACCTATGCTTAGTAGGCCAGGATCTCCACCAGAGACTCAGAAGGCCAGGATGGAAGGAAACTCATTGTTTATTGTCTATTATGTTTTTGAATATTTAGTGGAAAGGATTAATGATCCTGGGTATTAAAGAGACATGATAAGCTCACAGATGTTAAGTCACTTGTCTCAGGTCAAGCAATGAAATTTTGGAGTCAGGATTGAATCCAGGAGCCTCTGATTTCTTAGTGTTCCACGAAGTCTTGCAAGAAAGCTTTATATAAGACAGAATCTTCTAAATAGAATTGGATCAGTGAGGTAAGGATTTCCTACCGGTAGCAGATGATTCTTACATCTCATTTGGCATTTCATGCCACCTGTGCCCTGTTATTTAGTGGAAAAGGAAACCATGGACACATAATTTTTTTCTGGTCATTGGTCTTAACACCAGTAAAATGAGGGACTCTCCCAGGAGAATGGTTATTTATGGGCCCTGTGAATCATGCGGAAGGAAGGATCCTTTATAGAGAGGGGAGGGAAAATTCCTGGATGAAGTGCTTCATCTCAGGGTAAGCGCTTATAAAAAGAAAGCATGTTTACAAAAGACCATCACCCAAGACTATTGCCTGCTGCCATTGGGCAATGATTTCAGTCCATTGCCACCAATGGACATAATGGCACTACTGGGGACACTGGGCCCTTATCTCATGCTTCATTATTCTGAAGTTCAGCTTTCAGCACCTACTCTGAGGGGGCTGTTTTAATGGGATCGTTACAGAGTGTTTACTAGATTAAAACTGTGGCTGTCTTCTGCAAAGCAACTCTGCAAATGGCTTTATGGGTTTTCGGATTTATTTTGTCTGAATGACTCGGCTCAGTTTGCAAATCAAATCAAAGTTGATTTTTCTAACTGCCACTCCTGCGCACCCAGCAGGAATCTGCAGAGCCAGCTGTGTTCCTTTGAAGGCTGGCGCCAGAGATGGGAGTGCTGCTGCCTGCTGGTAGCCAGCCTGGTCCCAATCAATGGCAGGAGGCAACAGGTAGGTACCTGCTTGACCCTGTGTGAGGTAGGGGAGCAGATCAGAGGAAGAAAGATTTATTTTCTGGAAGGCAAAAAAGGCAGACAGGATTCTGCGACCTCAAGAATTGATGGGCAGAAATAATAAGCAAATTTGCACTCAGTATTGAGGCTTTTTCCAACGGAAGTGTCCAAAAGTGGAAGGACCTGCCTGGGGCAGTAGTGAGATTCCTGTCATGACAGAGACCCAGGCAGCGACTGGCTGGCCCTTTTGTTAGTGAGGGTTGTAGGTCACACAATTGACTTGCTATCTCACTTTTACTCCTATCTTCCAAGAGAATAGCCATGACATATAGATCACACTTTAAAAAATATGACTGTGGAAGAATAATGTCCTGTTGGCCATGTCCATCCATCCATCTGTCCATCCATCCATCCACTCATCCTTCTACCCATCTGTCCATCCATCCACTGATCTAATGAAGCATCCATCTACTCGTCTATCCATGCACCCATCCATGTACTCATTGTCCATGTGTTCATTCAAACATTTTACTGAGCACCAGTACATGCTACCACACATTTTACTGAGCACCAGTACATGCTACCACACATTTTACTGAGCACCAGTACATGCTAAGAGCCGGGTGCACCACAGTGTTTGCAACAGCCACAGTACTTGTACTCATGTCAGAATCTAGCAGGGAGATAAGCAGTAAACATGCAGAGAAGAAATATGCTTTCAAGTTGAGCTGAGTGCTGTGAAGAAAAAGTACAAGGTATATATTGAGAATGAAAGATGTTTGGGATACATACTAGATTGGAGATCAGGCTAGTCCTTCACAGAAAGTGAAGTTTAAGTCACATCCTGATTTGTCTGTTAAGTAGACACACATGGTAGCCAGAGCATTTTAAGATGAGCAAAGGCCCTGAGGTTGGAAGAAACTTAATGTAGCTGAAGTATTTCAAGTAGACCAGTGTGCTGGAATGTAATGAAAAAGAAGAGAGAAGCTTCTGTGAGGCTAGAGGGTGAGTAACAGTCACATAATACAGGAAGGATTTGCAGGGCAGGGCGATGGGTTATGGGTAAGATAAAACAGCAAGGTGAAGAGAAGGATGTGTGAAGCACAACAGGAGAATCAGTGAAGGAGGGATCTTACAGAAGACTGGCCATCAGTTTCTCAAAGACTGGTGTGGTCCCAGACGTAAGCTTCCGGATCAGAAAGAATTTCCTGTTGCCTGCTATATTCCAGCCAGAAGGACATGACTGAGATATATGGGCATCTCCTTCAGCAGCTGCAGCCTGGGGTAGCTCCCAGCAGAGGGGATGATGTTTTTCCCTGAGAAGGGCTGTTTTATCTCCTATAGGAGCTGCAGCATCTCTGATTTCTAACTACCTCACCTCAAGTTTTCATGTGCCCCATCTCCCAAGAATCTCTCCTGAGGATCTTTCTCTTACATTTCCAAACTGCTATGTAGGTTCTGCCCATCCTTCACCTTCGAAAAGTAGGACAAGCATTATTTAATGGTTCTAACCGCCCCTCCCTCCCTTGCCCTTCTCCACAGTTCTTGTTTTAACTACAAAAGCAAA
Source organism: Chinchilla lanigera (assembly GCF_000276665.1). NCBI lineage: Eukaryota > Metazoa > Chordata > Mammalia > Rodentia > Chinchillidae > Chinchilla > Chinchilla lanigera. Next base: position 14,771,524 of record NW_004955445.1, on the reverse strand, counting down.
ACCTCATTTTTAAATTGATCCTTTTGTTTCTTGATTTTTTTTTTTTTTTTTTTGCTGTCTTCCCTTCAAAGTCTGAATAGTAATTTTGTTTATAGACCAAAACTTAATTCTTTTTTACCCATTGGGTACAATTTTCTCTCTATACCTCTGATCTATTTCAGATCTATTTTCAGGGCTCAATCAGGCCAAACAAAGGGCTTTGAAAGGCCCCTGTAGCTCTTGAACTTGAGGCAATTCCACTAGCATTTTGCTACTCTCCACTCAAGGGTGTAATTCATCCTCTATACGCTAGGGGGCCTTGCAGTATGTAGAGGCCGCAGTTGAGGCTGTTGGGTTCCCACCCAGCTGCTCTTTTCAGACTGGTGCACCGTGGGCCTGTGGTTAGGGGCTCACATCTGTGACTTTCTTCTTGTACTTTTCTTGGGCTTGGGGTGCTATTTCCTGTGTAACCACCTGAGAGATTGCGATGGAAGGCAGAGTGAAGAACATGTGCCAAAGAGTGACTGACAGGGAAAGGAGGTAAAAACCCTGATTTTCTCACATCAAGCCGGGACAACTTCAGAGATCTTTGTCCTCCAGATAGCCTACATTTGGTTTTAACTGAGGTGAGATTCTTGCTCAGCTTCTCCCATTGCCTGTTCTACTGTCTCTCTCTCTCTCTCTCCGTCTCTCTCTCTGTCTGTCTCTGTCTCAGATTTCTTGCGAAAGTCCTTCCTCTACATATCACTTGTCCCCTAAAACCTTGCTTCAGGCTCTGCTTCTAGAGAACTTACCCTTAAGACAGGTCTCTATTCATTGATAACTTTCACTTTCTTGCTGTGGATAAACCCCAATTCCGAGTCCTCTAAATCTCCAAAGTTAATAACAGCCACCCATTGGCTTAGGAATAAAACAAAGGGGAAAGTGAAATTGAGGGACTGACCACAACCCCTCATTGGTGAAAACCACTGAGTTCAGGGTTTTTGAAATGTGCCTATCCTAATCCAGAATCAACCCTACTGCAAGCAAATATCAAACTGCTGTACCATGGCACCATATCTAGGCTTTCAATTTTAGGTTTTGTCCCAGCTCCATAAATATATACTGCTCCCTGGTGTGATGTTAATCCACTTAGTATATCCTCTGCAAATACAGGGGCCTGGTCCTTCAGGTGGAGCTTGGGTTAGGGGTGTGCCTCCTCCTACAGCTTGAGGTCCTTTATCTGCTGGACTCCTGCATCCCACTGTTGCCTTCACTGTCTTAGCTGACAAAGGACAGTGATGTGATATCTTCTATATTGCACTTTCTGGCCCAGGAGGAGCAGGTGATGGTCTGGGAACACATACTGGCCATTATTTCTTGGGGCTGTGGAAACTCATTCCCCACACAGTTATACATTGTGTTTCTCTTTGAAGGCACTGATCACTGATTAGAACTCCACCTCTATTCTCTTCATATCTGTGTCCATACAGACTGGGACCTCCTTGAAGAGAGAATTATACCTACTGGTTCACTGTGGAATTCCCAGTTCTTGTCAAAGGGCCCTGCACATAGATGCTCAAGAAGCATCTTGATTACATGAAATAAACAATAGTCATCAACAATAATCACTCTCTGCCCAAACACTTTGTCGTTAACAAAACAATTTTACTTATGCCATTTGATCCCTACATCAAACAAGGCAGTAGAGGCCCTGAACGCTGAGACTGGCTTGTGTCATCTCACTCAGTTCTCTAGAACCAACCATGAACAATGTAGAGCTTTTGGAGAGCCAGGTGTTACATTATTATAACTTGAAATTAGACAGGGTATGGGAATTTATACCCCACAGCTTGACAAATCAGGGTTCTTGTTCTACAGAGAGCAGGTTTATCAGCAGATCAATAGCAGAAGGTGTGTTCAAAAATATTCTGTGAATAGGCAGATGAAGAGCACTGTAAATTTGGTACGGCCTAGTTTTAGGCCGATAGACAGCGGCCCTTTCGGGTTCTGAGCCTCATTGCTCAGTGAGATATTGAGCCCAAATGCATTTACTTACTTCAGCAAATATTTTTTCAGGGCCAGCTTTGTGCCAGAGATGTCCTGCCGGAGCAAATCTGGCTGAGCAACTAGCGGTTGGTTGAGATGAAGCCGCTTTTCCTGGGAGCTCTTCTCAGGGGTCTCCCCCAAGAGGCCTCATCTGTTGCTGCCCAGAGCTATGACTAGATCAGGACCCAGTACCTCACCACTGTGTGAGGGCTGAGGCTGGTGCTCGTGCCACACATCAAGAATCTGCTGTGTGATGACAGCCCCTGGTTTTTACCCACTGCCCTTGGCCCCTTCCATGGGTCATGTGCTCCCTACCAAAGACAGCCTCACAGAGCTTCCGTCAGGAGCAGGGTGAAATCTGAACTCCGACCTACTCTAGAGCCCCTTCGGTAAGGCTGCTTCTTATACACTCTTAACATTTACCAGGATGATGGTGTGACCAGCAAATACACAGGCTACACTGGAAAACACATGAACACTGCCCATATCTACACAGGTCCAATTATGTGCTGAATTTTGTTTAACTCCCGTCTCCAAATTCTTATGTTGAAGTTCTAATTCCCAGTACCTTTCAATAAGACTAAGTAAGGATAAGACTAAGAAATCGTGTTGAAGTACTGTGAACTACTATTCCAAGATGATAATCACCTTTATAAAAAGGGGAAATTTCGACATGGATGCACACAGGGAGAATGCCAAGTGAAAATAATTCAGAGAACTGCGTGATACTTATACAAACCAAGGAACACCAAAGATCACAAGCAAACCACTAGCAATTAAGACAAATGCATGGACCAGTCTTCTTCATCATCCTCAGAAGGAACCAAACTGCAGATACCCTGATTTCAGACTGTTGACCTCCAGCACAGTGAAATAATACATTTTTGTTAAGTGTCCTTGCTTGTAGGACTTTGCGAGAGCATTCACAGGAAGGCAGTGCAGGTCCCTTGCTATGCCTCCAGACTGGGCAACACCGAATTGGAACCTGGGTGTTATTACAAAATGATAATGGTTAAAATCAAACACTAGAGCTCCAGGCATATACCTCAAATAAGAAGCCCTGGGTTTGGGGTCAAATTAGAACGACCCTGAATGAGTACTTGGGCTGTTCCAGGTGGCAACTCTGGTTCTATGGGAACAAACACAGTGACTGCAGACACTGGAAGTACTCTGGCAGCAGCAAGTTGAATCATCACCAAAGGACTGGTCTCAAATCTGACACGTGCTCACTCTCAGGAGCTGGATGACAAAGAAGGTTCCACAATGACAGAGGTATGGAAGAGCATGGAGAGAGACTGCTGACCTATCTCTGGGGCTTCATATAATACCTCAGCCTGTGAGATTCTCATATCAAATTTTCCTCTATTAAGAGAAATGCTATTTTCAGCAAGTTCACCATGAAGAGATTTGATCCATGTGTCAGAAAAGGATGAGATAGGTCAAATATTGATCTTTGGCTTTAAATCCTTCATTCAAATTCCTCATGGGGAACACATGGATCTAGATACTGTTTGCCTTTGATTCCCCCTGGGTGATCCAAGCATAAGGACTGGCATGGAGCAGATACTGATCCTTTGTCCTACCTTTCCATTTCCCAGGCTTGGTTATCTGATATGATGTTGACGGGAGGTGATTCCCTGAATGATGGTACACTGGCACTTTGCATTACCTAGCTCTCTGTCTGCACTGGATAACCAGGATGTGGACTCCTGGAATCCCCAGTGCTATGTGCCAGAGATGACTCCACAGAGCCCTGCCTGAGCTTGACCAGCAGGGCATTCATACTCATTCATTCCTATCCTTTCACACAGCCACACTTTACCTGTACACACACACTTTTAAAGGAATACTAGAGCTGGGCGTGCTGGTGCACACACCTGTAATCCCAGAACTCAGGAAGCTGAGGCAGGAGGATTGCTGTGAATTTGAGGCCAGGCTGAGTTACATAGTGAAAGGAAGAAACTCTTATTTATGCTAAGGGGAGGTGGGGAGCTTTTCTGCTATAATTCTCTACATACAAGTGCCTTTCTCCAGCAGATGAGCAATGCACCTCTGGAGAAGTCAGCATGGTAGGCCCATATGCCTCTGAGGACTGTTGGCAGGGAAATATCATTTTAGATATTCTGCCTTTGTTCCGAAGTGTACTTATTGTATAACAGGTCACATATTACAGTTCTTAGGTCAGAAAACAAGACCCAACAATTTACCCTTGAGAAGGGTCAGCATCCTGGAGGGTGATGTTAGAGTCCCACATACCTGGTAGCAAGCAGAGCAATCGCACAGACCCCTTCCTTTTCTAGAGGTCAGAAACTATGGGGCAGCGATGGAGCAGCATCTTGGTGAAGGAGTTTTTACTGTGTTTACTTTCCTCTCCAGCTGCCTGTTAAAGCAGGATGCTGCAGACACCAGCTACTCTGATTGCTGTCTAGAGCCCTAGTGCTACTCAATTGATGGTATTCTTCCTTCTGCATTATCTGTTTTCTTCCTTGGAAAAGTCTGTCAAGGCTGGTGATTTGTGTCACTTTTGCTTGTGGGCCATCAATTCTCCTGGTCTCAGGAAGAATATTTTATCTCTTTCCATCCAGTAGCCTGAGTTTCTGACAGGGAACAAGTTAGGGACGTGCTGACCTCTATGACATATGCGAATTCAAGGTGACTTTTTATCGTAGCGAATCCTAGTGTTTCTATCTTCTCCTTCCTCTTGCATCTTCCCTTTGGTACCTACATATCATGCTGACTTTCATTAAAGTCATGTGTTACAAGTCTTACTGCATGTGTTGTCAAATAGCTGTAGATTATTCTCTTTGTCCTTGTCTCTCCTTCTCTGTCTCTCCCCTTCCAGCCATCTATGTGTTTTCCTCTGAATGAGTATGCATATCTATATGAATATATGTATATTCACATATGCATACATACTTCTTCAGTCATTGCTTTGTCTACATTTTATTTATGACTATCCAGCCATTTGTATTTATAATTTTATATCTTTGTAGTGAATCAATGAAACCCATATATGCTGTGAATACATGTAGGGAACAGAACTCAATTTTGGTATGTGTCTGTAGGGGGCAGTTGCTGTTAAAAATATCAATACTATAACAAAGAGATGAACCTGATTTCTAACCATTCAACCTTGTAATAGGTTAAGTGATAACAAACCATTCATTGATTTTGTTTTTTTAAAAAAAGTAATAAACAGAAACATGTACCAATTGAAAGAGTCAGGCAATTCAATTATAATTAGGAAAACAAAAGCGATGAGCCTGAACAATGCTGCATTCGTTTTTTGGAGATAAGTGTTGAAAATGCCAGCTACATAACAAGGCAATGTTTGGTCTCTCATTATTAAAGGAACCAACACTAATCACCTCATATTTGAAAGTTATGTACCAATTGACTAAAGCACAAAACCCAAATGATGGGTCTAATAGACATACTTAAAGAAAAACACCCACGTAAACATAGGTCTAAATGCAATGAAAATATGCACCACAATAATATTTGAGTGAATTACATTTATCACTGCACTAGTTAATCCACCATTCTATCTAGGCATCCGTCCATCCCTGCATCCATCTATCTATCCATCTAATAAATATATTCTGAGCTTGTATGCCTTAGACACAGTGATAGTGTTACACACTTAGGGCGTGTGGTCTAGATACAAATGACCCAATGAAAGTAATAATTCTTTATCCTTGTTTTTAGACTTTGTTGCCTAAACATGTATTGTGTGGCTAGAGGAACAAGTACTTATACTGCTGACTAACAACTAAAGACAGACAGGTCATGCCAACTTACCTTTCGTAGCCAGACGAACACAGTTGATTTTGGTCTCCTGTGAACAACAGAAAGGGGTACCTGTTAATCAGTTGTTAGTTACATAAGATTGGTATATAAAATGTATATATTTGTACATTTTCTTATGTGTATGTATGTATTTTTATAATTTAAATTTTGTCTTTTTCATTTTTTCCCATTGGGTATCACCTTTTCATTCCATCTCTTTCCTTGTCAGGCTTGGAACATAATGCCATTCTGTTCACTTCATGTCACCTACTACTTCATAAATCTCTTTCCAGACAGAACTACCTTATCAACATATCAGGTACTTCCAAGTACCCAAAAAGTTCAACAGCAACACTTAGTAGGTAAGCTGTAGTATGCAGGGTGAATTGTTCAGGTGCAGATGCAACAAGGCCTCCTTTGGGAGCTATTATAAGCAATAAGGTGTCTGAATGCACAGACTGAAGGAACATTTGGCCAGAGCCCAGTCTAGATGAAACATGTAAGAATTAATCTGCAAAGCGTGGTTCAAAAATCACTATGGCCTTGACATTTCTTGTAGGACTCACAGTCTTCTTGAATATATGTGTATGTGTGTGTGTGTGTTAGTGGTTACTTAATCTTTGCTAGGCAAAGTCCCTAGTTATTGTTGGCCATTGCCCACATGAACTGTAGCCAAAATTTGTGCTGTTGTTGGACGTGCAGTAGAGTTACAGAAATGTGTACCTAGGAAGAAAATTATTGTAGCCTTCTTCACTGGGATTCACTTCCCAGAGGCCATGGACAAGTTGAACATTCCAGTGGACTAAATTATGCCCCCAACAATAGTTTGAATGCAATGAAGCAATGAACATAAAAGCAAAGAATGTAATGGTGTGAGGCACCAAACCAAGAATCTCTCAAGCATCCAGTGCTTATGGTATTGCTGGTCATTCACAAGGAACCACTGCATCTTGAAGACGTTTGGGTTAAGCAGTACAAAAAAGGGTATGCTGCAGTAACAAAACCCAAGAACCCAACAAAAATTTATTTTTAGTCAAACTACACATCCTATGGTTGGGTCTGAGGACTGGAGTGAGGGTCAGGGGATTGATGTTACCAAGGTTAATATTTCCATTTTAACAAAGGAGAAAGAAAGTGAAACAGTCAAGCTCTGATAACCAAATTCTTTGACTCAAAACAACACTTTCACTTCTGTCAAGTTTCACTGGTTAGAACAAGCCACACGGCCCTGCTGAGTTTCATTGAGGTAGGGAGACGGAACCCTGCATGCACTCAAAAATAGAGAAAAAACAGCAGTGTTCACATTGGACTTTATTCCATCTATACACACCTCTGAATGCTAGAAACCATCACTTGTAGTAAACCCAAGATGACCTTCCATAATTATCCCCAGTGGTCTTGATTCTAGACTTCAAATTTTATACAAAGTCTGCCCTTGCTTGTGCAGGAAGATGTCTGGATATTGACAAATGGTTCTCAGTTTCACTAATGTTCTTCTTTATTTTTGTTGTTTTTTTCTGATATCGGAAATTGAATCCACAACCTCGCACTTGCCAGGCAGGTGCTGTGCCACTGAGCTAAATCCCCAGCCCCACTAATGTTCTTCTTTAGCAAGTCAAGTTTAAGTCTTTTGAGGTATCTGATCCACTCATATTTGATCTCATTCTAACAGGTTATTATCATATTCTCCATCAGATGCAACTCTTTGGAAATATTTTTTCCTCTAATTTCATCCATATGAGTAGACACCTGGAAAATGCCAGTAGCAGGGCACTGTAGTATATAGTAGACACCTTCATTCAGTTCACATTTATTTGAACATCAGAATCTTTGAACTAACTGCTCATCCACTCTCTCCTTTGCTTTGGCATGCAGATCTCCTCAGTTGCTCAACTGCTTGGGCCTTGTATTTTTCCATAATAATAGCTTGAGAATAAGGTCAAATTCATTTCAGATAATGACCCACTGTCAACCGCATTTCTCTAATCTTAACATAAGACCTCACTTAAAGAAAGATGGTTGGGTTGGCATGACTTGTGCTTTGGAACAGGTGTTTTCTTATCTTCTTTTTTTATAATGAAAATGTCCCTTGTAAAACAAATAATTGTTTCATTTTATAAAACATAAAATTCAGAAATGTTTTATAAAGTACGCCAAGTAATGGCTTAAGTATATAAATAATTCATAGTTGACATGAAATTTGAACTGTGCAATTTGTTAATAAAATTTTTATAAAAGAATATATGTGGATGATATAAAGAAGGAAAAACTGACAATACCAATATAAAAATGAAAAAGACCTTACTAAATATGATACCTGAAAAACCTGAGCCACAAATAAGCTAAAATTTTCTAATAATGACAGAAGTGAGCAAACTGGTTTTTGGTTTTTTGTTTTTTGGAGAGAGAAAAAGTTCTTCAATTCTTGTTGACTTTCATTTCTGTGCTTCAGTTGAAAGAGCCTGAGATGGTTAAAGAAACTGTGAAGCCTAAATAACTGAAAAACTATCTGGGAATAGTGGCACAGCATCTTAGTGACTGCTTCTGAAAACCATGCAGAATGGTAACGGTGATGAGAGACTAGATTTAGTCTAGAGGCTCTCCAACTTCATATTAGTGCAAAGTAAGATTTTGCATATGATATATTAGGAACCTTGCCAGCTTTGTACATGATGGTGGAATACAGTGACGGGTACACGGTTGATGTGGCCAAGACTGCTGGGGGTAATTTGTAAATATAATGATCTTTTGGAATCCAAGTTTTTTTTTTTTTTTTTTTGAACCAGGAATTGAACTCAGGGCATCGTGCTTGCCAGGAAGGCGCTGTGCTGCTGAGTTATACCCCTGGCCCCTACCAAGGGGAAGGGTTCCATAACTCATGAATTTCAAAATCTGTGGATGCTTAAGTCCCTTAAGTCAGCCCTGCATATCCACAGATTCTGCAACTGCCAATACAGAGAGTTGACTATATGTAAGACAAGCTTAAAGAGATTCAACTGAATCCTTCTACAACTAAGAATCTATTCTCAGTGAATAACCTTAAATGTACAAAAAGTGTTTTATTCAAGAAGGTTGGTTTGTTGGTTCCAATGCTCTTGGTGAAAGTGTACCAACGCCATACAAGGAATGTAAACATTATGTACCCCCCCCAAAAGAAGGAAGGGGATCATGGGATGGGAGAAGGGGGAAGGGAGAAAGGGAAAAAGGGATTGAAAAAGAAATCTAGATGTGTTAGGTACACATACCAACTTCCCACAGTCAGTGTAAACATTATATACTGTACACAGGCACTAATAAACTAAAATAATAAAAAGTCAGAAGCAACATATTTGTCTAACCAAATAGGCATTGTAAAAGCAAGGTTGTGGTTTATCTACACAATGGAATATTTTAAAGCAAAAAATGATTGTTATGGCTATGTAGCAACATGAAATAGTATGCGTAAAAATTATTAAATGAGCAGTTTCTTTCCCTTTTACAATATCTATTGTACTTTTCAGTTTTGTGTACTCTTTCAGGTTCTTATACTACTAATTTCTATTGGTTTATTGAAAGGAACAGTTAATGTTTGTTTGATCAATCTTGCATACCTATATCTGGCAATCTGAGCAACTACTTTGAAGACAACAATAAGTAATACAACAGCCATTATTGATTTCCTACCATCATGTGTTGAAATTCTGTGTCATTTTATAGTTTTTGTTATTTGTTTTGTTGCTTCATTTTTGTTATTTTGTTTTTGTTCTTTTCTCCTGAAAATAATTAAAAAATTATGAAATGACTAATGCAAAGTACTGTTTTATTACAGCTAATGTGTACATCTAATAATGTAAAAAATAAGTCTTGAAGAAAATATATTAAATTTTATTAACTATTCTACTGTTAAAGTATAACATCAAATCAAAAAAGTACACTGATCTTCAGTTTAAGAAATTTTTCAGGAAATAAACATAACCTCTGTCCAGTAGCCAGGTCAAAACAGCAAGAGCTCTTCTTCACACTCCTGGTTGTTTCCTTCTGACAAAGATAACCACTACCCTGCTTTCTTTGGAAGCATTCTCTTTAAAATGTAGTTACATTGAGGGGAATCCTGGGTAGGTAGCTGCAGTGGTTTGTGATTCTGTCTTCTCTTGCTCATTGTATCATGTATGAGAACCTTCTAGCCCTCCATAGCACCATCATCTCTTCAGAATCATGCACCAAAACACACCATTTCCCCACACCACCTCTTATGCTCCGCACTTTAAAAAAATCTGTTTTCTATCAATCTAGCGTGCATGTCTGATTATGATTAAGTATTCTTGATTCTCACAAATATGACACTGATGTGTTCACTTTCTCCTAAATTCTTGACAACTTTAATTCCTTAAGTAATTTGTCTTTGTTGGTTAGAATTAGGCACAGAATAACAAAGCCCCAAGTCACTCTCCTGATCTTCTGGTGGATTAAGTTGTCAACAAGCAAATCAGAGATGGGCTGGACACTCAGAATTCTTTTTTTTGGGAGTCTGATCAGCGTAAACATTCCAGAGTCCCCAGTTAGATCAACAAGCATGAAATAGTACTGGTGTTCAGGTTGCATAAAGCTTTGGAGAAGGAAAAAGTGTATTTTCTGTTCTAGCTCCACTATGCCCTATTAACAGGGCCTAAATATCCTGGAATAGTACATACATCATTTCCTCAGCACTTTAACCTTGCTCATATTATACTTCCCACTCCAGACTTGAGAATCTGCACACAGGTATGTCACCTTGGGGTAAAACATAATAACTTTACTTTTGTGCTTCTGTTGAGACTTGCTTCTACCTGAGGTTCTACTTGTGCTGTGCAATATTGAGCAAGTCACTGTCCCTCTCTGTGCATCAATTTCCCCATCAGTTAAGTGACAGAAAAAGGGGTAGAGAAGACCATTTTGGTGGAGCAGCAGGTCATTCAAAGGTTTTCTCAAATGCTAAATCTTGTCTCAGCTACTGGCAATGTTTCTGTTTTTTTTTTCATTATTCTCTCTTCTCAGTTCTTTATACAATTCCATACCACTTCACTTCATGCAAATGGTTTTCTTTTAAGCCATTGTTCACCTTATTTCCAAGAATACCTCATAATACCACTCTTAACTATTTTGGAGTAGGTCAAATCTGACTTATCCAATGTTCCTTCTGTCTATCCTTTATTTACTGAACAAATAAATAGGATCCAGAGGCCATGGGTACCTGGAAAATACATGTGATTCTTACTCTACCTTTCCATTTGATTTCTGATTCATTGGATGGAAATTTACCTCTAACCCCACAGTTTTAAAATAGTTTTCCCAGTTACTCTAATTTGTGCCTATGTCTTTTCTATGACTAAATTTGTTTAGTTAATAGGATAAAACTTAGCACTCACCCTGGGGTCTTTTCATAGTTTTCCCAATTACTTTGGTGCATATCTTAACTTTACTCTAAGACGGGGCAACCTTCATAACCTACCTAATTCTTTGTCCATCATTTTATCATCAGCCAATCAAGAGATATCTGATACCAAACTAATCAAGGTGCTGGTATTACAAGGTGAACAAAACAGACATGTTCTCTTTCCTCATAGATTATGAGCCCTGAGATGGAGACAAACCTTAGATGACTATTCTCACAAAGAAATATTTAATTACAAGTTTCAGTAAACACCAGGAAGGAAAAGTGCTAAGTGCTGCATGTATGTAAAGAAGACCATGGGCAAGAGAGGTCTAATGGCTTGAAAAAGATCATTTTACCTGACACCTGCAAGAGAAGTAGGAGTTAAACATATGAAGTGTCAAGGAAGGTTGTCCCAGACTGAGGAGCAGATATTAAAAGGCCTAGCAATGGGAAAACACATGATTCCATAACGACATAAAGTAGTCTGGTAGGATCTTAATGAAGTACTTGGGTCATGATGTGAGACAAAGCTAGAGAAACAAGCCTGGTAGAGACTTCTACTGTAGTGTTTGGTCTGTAGCTTAAGAACAAGAAGGAGCCATCAAATTGTTACTCAAGCAGGGAGAATATAAATTTCAGATTTATATATTTAAAATGCACAGGCTGTCGTGTAAAGAGTGGATTTAGTACACAAGACAAAGTAGTTGGTGGGAAGGTGGTGATGTAGTCTAGCCAACAGACAGCAGGACCTTGGGCAGCAAGAGTGGCTGTGTGTTCCAGCTTTCATCACCCCTTACCTTCTGGACGCAAGTCTCAGCTATGTTCAACCTAGAAGCCGCCTACCACCCTCCCCATCCCGTTTTTGTGGATTAGTCTGCATATCTGGTCCTGATACTGACTGGTCTACAACCTCACATTCCTTCAACCTGACTTTCCTTGATTCCACTGCACTGATCCCTAGGCTGTAGTTTGGCCTCAGTGGAACTCTCTCTCCTATCATGTTCTATCTAGTCAATGAAAGAAGCACTAAGGAAATTCAAAGGAAAAAAAAAAGAGGATCTTCCTTTCAAGAGTACCCACTTAGCATACTTTATATATTTCCACTCTTACAACAAGAGTGAGGTGAATAACATCATGCCTGGTTTTGTTTTTCCTCATGAGGCAAGATTAAATGATATTTCCCAAGATCACAGAGATGGCAATATGGGCTAAGATGCAAAATAACCTTAAAGCAAGAGGCCTTCCTTACTGAGGGATCTGTAGGCAAAAACTCCTTTGCCATTTGGCTTTTTTCTGGGGTTGCATTGTAGACCCACAAGGACAGTGCAGCACAAGTTTATTTAAGAAAACAGGTCAAGCAGTTTACAATATAAAGAAATTCTGTTTTGATTTAAGGTAGCACCCTGAGCAATCAGAAGGTCTAAGAAGCAAAGAGAAAAAGATGGCTCTGGAAACTTTGAGTAACTGAGACCCTTAAGGAGATAATGTGGTAAACTCATCCTCTGAGGAAAGTACAGAAGGAATGCCTTTGCAGAGGTAATGGGCCTGCACATCACTTGAGTGTGAGGTCACTAACAGGTATATGTGCTGGCACCTGAGGACACTCCATTAAGAGAAGAAAGGTGAAGCTCAGGCTATACAGTAGCAGGCTGTGGTGGAATACTATCCTAGGCAGACAAGTGTTCACCACTGCTTTGTGAGATCTTCCTGGGCAGAATTAACCTCTACTTCAGGCAGTAGCCAGAGTTCTGGGTGGGACTGTGGGAAGGGAAGCCTCTAAGTACTGTGCCATGTCAGCCCATCTAGAAAACTGACAACCAAACTTATGCTCTGCAATCTTCTTTTAGATTTTCTCTCCCTAGGTGATGACCCCACTGTCTCAGCTCACCTGCTCCCTGCTCTCTTGCTTCGGTCTGACTGCCGCCATCAAGACCAAGGAAGACTTTCACATGGTCAGTTCGAATAATCACTTCTCTAACTTCATCTTCTTTAATCTCGCAACACCAGCTTCAGTGGATAAGTCTTCCCTTGACCTGTTTTCTCCTCTTGGCCTTTGTGTTGTTATTCTGCCTTCCAGGTTTTTCTCCTGTCTCTCTCTACTCTGTATTTTCTTTATTTTTCTTTGCTTTGCTTTGCTTGTTTCGGCTATGTATTTATCCTTCACTTCACCACCAAACTTTGGTGTGGCCTGTGTCTTAGTTTTACATTCTTTTTCATCATCTGTATTTCAACTTTCTCACTGAGAGGTTACAGTAAGTTAAAAGGTTTTTAATATTAAATCATCATGCCTCCCAAATACCTGTTTCTGACATTAGCATTCCTAAGATCCTGGTTATATATCTACATGTCTACTTTAAATATTCACAATCAAACATACGAACTTCCAAAAGAATTCTTTCTTCTCCCTCACTTGTACCCCAAGCTTTATCTACTACTAGTTTTTCTCATTTAATTAAATGTCAGCATCACCTATTTAGTAGATTAAAAAAAGTCAGAGGTCTTCACTGACTCTTCCACTTCCATCAACTCCAACAATCAAATCAACAGTTAATTCCTGTTGGCCCTGGTAATTGAAAAAATTGGTCAATGCTAACATGAAAAAGTCTCACATTCTGTTCAGAAATGACACAGGGAAGTAAAATCAATCATCAATCCATCAATTAATAAAGTTCAGAACTTCAGCATGAATAACATACAAAGAAGTCTCAAAACCTCATAGTTCCTACTGGTAAAATAATAGCCTCATATGAGTGAAATATCTCTAAGGTTCTCAACACAAGACTTGTGGAAAGCAAAGGATATATATGGAAAAAAATTTTCTAAGAAGAAAGAAGAGTTAAACTAATAGAGTTCACTTGAATAGGCTCCAGAAAGACAAAGTCAACATCTCATGTAAAAATGCTAAAAATAATTTGGGTAAATCAGAACAGAAGTTCGGGGAAAGGATTTGAAAGAATATATAATTCAAGGTGGTAGTCTTCAGTTGGTATCACTTTGGGGTAAAAAGAAAGCAAAAATAAGGGAGAAGTACCTCTCAAAAATTGGATACTTAAGGGTAAAAGAGCAAACAGGAATTTCAGTATCCCTTTGTGAGTAAAGAAAAACAAAAAGTCAGAACTCAAAGCTACCACCCATAGTAAAAAAAAAAGTCATTCATTAAAAAAAAAAAAAAAACTGTTGGAACAGTGTGGTTTTGGACTGGAAATCCTGTAAACCAACCTAAAGTTACAAAATAAAATCTTTGTTTTTATTGTTTTTTTTTTCTCTTTAAAATAAAAGTAAATGAAGCTGCCTAATAAAACTCTTCTATGAAGAAAACACAAATTGAAAGATCAAAATACCACAAATGATGAAAATATGCCCACACCAAGAAAACAAGCAGAAAATAGAAAAAAAGTAAGACCTACTTCATACTGAATTACATTAAACATCTGAAAAAAATTTTAGAAATACATGTTAAAAATTCAAATGTACAAAGATTAAGAAGAAATAATTGATTTAAATAAAAAGAAAAATGAAAGAAAAAAGACACAATCATCTCAGAAATGAAGGCTAAATTAAAAGATGTCCAATAGAACAATTTAATAAGGAGCACTGAATTAAGAGAGCAAAACAACCAAGATAAAGATCAGTGAAAATACTTTAAAAGTGAAGCAAAGACACAAGAGGTGTATACTCAGAATCTCTGAGGACACAGACAAAACAACTGGATAGGTGATGACTTATAGCTACAGTCTAAGAAAAAATATTCAAATTAAATAAAATCCTGAGCCTACATATTGAAAGGATACTTAGGATTCTGAGGGAAGCTGAATGGAAAAGATAAACCCCAGGTCATATTCTAGCAAAACTATTAAATTACTTTAAATCCTACAAATCTCTAGGCAAAAAGATCAAATAATTCACTTATCACACACAAAATATGAAGAAATAAAACAATGGGGCAACACTTTCAAGAAGTTCAAAGGAAGAATGAACTAAGAGCTTATGGCTAGCCAAGTGTTTTTTCAGATAGGAAAATTATAGTAAAATAGATTTTGACATCAAATACACAGAAAATACTCATGTATCTTTTTTTAGTGATTTTTTCAGTTTGTTTGCTTTGGTTTATTGAGACAGGGTCTCACTATGTAGTCCAGGCTGGCCTTGAACTTGCAGCAATCCTCCTGTTTCAGCCTCCCAAGTGCCAGGATTAAGATGTGTGCCACCAAGGCGGCCCTTAAAGTGTCTTTCTTGAGAAATACACAGAGCATACACTTCATTTAACAAAGATATGATTGAAAAATCAGGACCTTAGACTGAATTTGGAATTCAGTCTGAATTTGGAATTTAGACTGATTTAGACTGAATTTCCCTCCCTTTCAATGTTCTGGAATAGTTTGAGAATTGGTGTTATTGTTTTTTTAAAGATTCATATAATACAGGAGTGAAGCCATTTGCGGCTGGGCTTTCTTCATTGGGAGACTTTTTATTACTGATATATTCTCTTTGTTTATCACTGGTACTTTCAGGTTCTTTATGTATGTCCTCAGGGTTTAGTCTGGCATATTACGTATGTCCAGAATTTATCCATTTCTTCTAAGTTTTCAAATATGCCAGCAAATAGTTGCTTACAATAGTCTCTAATGATATATTGTATTTCTGTGGTATTGGTTATAATGTCTCCTTTTAAAAATTTCTGATTTTACTTAATTAGATCTTCTCTTTTAGTACTTGGTTAGTTTACCTAAAATTTTATTTATGTGTTTTTTTACCTTTTAAAAAAAATTCTTTGTTTTATTGATTTTTGTACTTTTTTAGTCTCCACTTCATCTGTTTCTGCCTTGATCTTCGTTATTCCTTTCCTTCTATTAATTTTGGGTTTGCTTTGTTGGTGCTTTTCCATGTACTTGGGATACTCAATTTCTTCATTTATTTAAAATGTCTCCTTTTAACGCATGTACCTATTACAAGCTATATACAAACTTCTTTCTTAGTGCTGATTTTTCTGTATCTCACCAGTTTTGGAATGCTACGTTTTCATTCACATTTGCTTTGAAAAATTAAAAAAAATGTATTGCCTCAATGACCCAGTTTTTGTTCAAAAGTGCATTGTTTTGTCTACATGTATTTTCATAATTTCTAAAATTTCTTTTAGTATTAATGTCTAGTTTTATTCCATGGTAGTCAGAAAAGATACAGAATATGATTTCAATTTCTTTTGGCATTTGTTAAGACTTCTTTTGTGGACTAATACATTGTTTATTCTAGAGAATTTTTCACTTGCTAATGAAAAGAATGTATACTCTGTAGCTATGGGATAAAATGTTCTGTACGTAATGACTAGCCTGCCTGGTCTATAGTATATTTTAATGTTGATGCTTCTTTGTTGATTTTTTTAAAAGAAGACTATACGGTAATACCCTTAATGAACAGAGACACAAAGCTTCTTTTTAAAAAGCCCTAGCAAATCAAGTTCAATAGCTCATCAAAAAGATCATTCACCATGATCAAGCTGGACTTACTACAGGGACACAATGGACCAACATGGGCAGCACAAGCAGGTCAATAAATGTAATACAACACAATATCAGAATGAAGGATAAAAATTATATGATCATCTCAGTAGATGTGTAAAAGGCATTCAACAAAATCCAATATCAATTCATAATAAAAACTCTGAACAAATTATGTATAGAAGGAACATATCTCATAATAATAATGATGATGGCTATATATGGCACACCCACCGCCAACTGAATGATGAAATGCTAAAAACGTTTCTTCTAAGATTCTCACAAGACGAGGATGTCTACTTTATCGTTCTCATTCAATGTTTAGCTGGAAACTTTATACAGAGCAATTAGGGCATATAAAGAAATAAAAGGCATACAAATAGGAACAGAAAAAGTCAAATTATTTCTGTTTGCAGATTATATGATTCTATGTGAAGAACAACCTAAAGATTCCACCAAATCCTGGGCTCCCAGACAGCTTCCTGCTCCAAGAAACCTCCCCGCGATGGCGGCAGCGGGTGGAGACAGAGGACCCGGGCTCCCAGACGGGTCACCCAGGCTTCCCGGTCTAACAAACTGTCCCTCAATGGGGACAGGGAGCAGAGCCCCAAAAGACTATTAAAGGGATTAAGTAAAGTTTCAGGATATAAAAATAACATTTAAAAATACTAGCATTTTTATACATCAGTCATTAACTTGTGGAAAAAGATCTCATTCACCATTGCTATAAAAACCATTAAATACCTACTAATAAATTTAACCAAGTAAATGAAAGATTTCTACAGTGAGAATTGCTAAACACTGATGAAATAAGCTGAAGAAATTACAAAAAATAGAAAGCCTTCTCATGTTCATCAGTGAAAAGGATTACTATTGGTAAATGTAAAATATCTCCAAAGTGATTTACAAATTAAATACAATCCCCAATAAAATACCAATAATGCTCTTTTATAGAACTAGAAAAATCCTAAAACTCATATAGAAGTACACAAGATGCCAGATAATCAAAGCAATGTCAAACAAAAAGGAACAAAGCTGAAGACATCACAGTGCCTCAACAGAAGCACAAGAAAAAACCTTGTAGAAAGGAAAATCTCTTCAATGAACAATGTTAGGAAAACTGGATGTCTATACACAAAAGGAATCCTATACCTTATATAAAAATCAATTTAAAATAGATTAAAGACCTAAGTTTAAGAACTGAATATACTAGAAGAAAACATAAGAGATAAGATATTATCTTTATATTTAAAGATATTATCTTTAAGATATTGGTATAGGCAATGATTTTGTGGATATGATCCTCAAAAACAGACAACAAAAGCAAAAAGAGACAACTGAGATGATCCCAAATCAAGAAGCTTCTGCAGAGCTAAAGAAACAATCAACAGAGTGAACAGACAACTGGAGAAAATATCTGCTAACTACTCACCTGACAGAGGATTATTATCTAGAATTTTCCATGATCTAAAAGATAATCCTGTAGCAGTACAGAAAATAAGTAATCAAATTTTAAAATGGGAAGATGATTTGAATGGACTCATCTCAAAAAAATTCTAATGGCTACCAAACATGAAAAAATATCAGATCATTAGCCATCAGTAAAATGTAAAGCAAAGCTACAGTGAAATATCATCTTAACCTAGTAAAAATGGTTATTAAAAAACCAAACCAAACCAAACCAAACCAAACCAAACCAAACCAAACCAAAATGTACCAAACTAACCAAACAAACAAAAACCGAAAACAAAAGTTAGGGAAGAGATGGAGAAGAAACTCTTATGTATTGTTGGTAGGAATGTAAGTTAGTATAGCAACAAGGGAGAATAATATGAAGATTTCTTAAAATACAAAAAACATAGACCTATATACAATCCAGCTACCCTGCTTCTGGGTATATATCCAAGGGAAATTAAATCAGCATGCCAAAGATATATCTGCATACTCATTTTATTCTGGCAATACTCACAATAGCTAAGATGTGAAGTCTGCCCAGGTACCCATCAACAGATTAGAGGATAAAGAAAATATACGGTATGTGTGCAGTGTATTATCCAGCCATAAGGGGGAATGAAATGCTGTCATTTATTGCAAAAATGTATGAAACTGGGGGACATTATGCTAAGTGACATAAGCCAGACACAGAAAAATACCATGTGCTCTCTCTCATATGTGGAAGCTAAAACAAAAGTAGATCTGAATGTAGAATAGTGATTATTAGAAATTGACAAGGGTGCCAGAGGAAAGACAAAGGGAGGTCGAATGACAGGCACCAAAACACAGTAGTAATAAATTCCTGTGTCCTACAACACGTGTAGTGACTACAGTTCACAATAATTTATTGTACATTTTAAGAAGACCCAGAAGAGAGGGGCTCAAAGGCTCCAAACTTACAAAATGATAAGGAAAGGGAAATTCCAACTAACCAGTTTTGGTCAGTGCACATTGTATGTATGCATACAAATACCACATTGAGCTCCAATAATGTGTGTAATTAATACAAGTTAATTAAAAAGTAAAATAAAAAAGTTCTTCTGGTGAGCACTTAATACATTTAAGTGCAAATCTAGGTTTAAAATAAGCTAGGACATAGCTGAAAACAAAATAAACGTTATATTTTTTGACAATGTAGAAATAATTTAAGTGAAAATATGAAAGAAGAAATAGGAAAAGAAAAGAGTAAAATAAGATCATTTATTGTTATAAGACAACGGATGAAAGTTAATGGATGCCACTTAAACTGGCCACCAAATAAGAAAAGGATAAAGGAGAAAAGATATGATTAAAGATACTTAAAAATGAAAGTAAACACTACAACAAAAATATACACCTTCTATATATCAAGTGATATTTTATTTTATTTTTATATATATTTTGTCTTTTTGAGACAGGTTCTCTTGATAAGGGGGTGGGCATAAGTCCCCACTAGTTAATGGATATTTTAGGACACAGGGCTGATTTTGAAAGGTCACCTAAAAATGTAGATGATTTGTTCTTTAGTCAATTAATGGTCAACTGTGAATACATTTTGTAGTTAAAAACTCTTTTCTTTCAGTTCATCCCACTTCCAATCCAAACCAAGAGTATAAGTCATATATGCACAAAGGAGCTCTCTTTCTCAGCTGCTGTTCCACTGACCCTTCTGTGCTCAACTTTTCCCCAGAAACGAGCTTTATTATAGGACTATTGTGGTGTTCTTTGGAAATGTGTAATTTCAAGAGTACGGTCATTAAGTAAGTTTCCATTGGGGGGAAAAAAAAAAAAGAGGGAGAGAGACAGGGTCTCACTATGCAGTTCAGGCTGGCCTTGAGCTCACTTTGTAACCCAGGCTGGTCTTGAATTTGCAGTGATCTTCCTGCCTCAGCCTCCTGAGTGCTGGGATCACACTCATGCACCACCATGACTGGCTCAAATGATATTTTAAAACAAGAGTAAGGAAAGCACAGGGTAAATGTTATAAATTAATATAATGAATTAAGATATAAAAATACATGCTAGAGTTGAGACCAAATATGTCAATCATATTAAAGAGTCTGAATTGGTTTAACTATTCTAATTACATGAAAAAGATTTCAATTTAGCTCACAAAGCAAAATGATAGTTCTGTATATAAAGGTCACACTTAAAACAATAGTATTCAGAAAGAAAAAAATGGGAAAAGCTATAAATAGCAAATGAAAAAATCAGAAACAAGTTGTGGTGATCCTGATGTCAGTCAGGAATTTATCTAAAACATTAAACAAGGTAGAGGACACACTTTTAATGCTATCTCAAAAATGAGTAGAGTAGAAATGAATATCTCTGCGTCAAGAAACACAATAATTTGCATAGAAAGCCAATAATGTCCATATTTACAATCAATAATCTGATGAGGATAAAATGGCAACAAAATCTCATTTACAATAACAACAAAGATTAAATAGTTAGCAATAAACAAGGCTAATGAAAGTTGTATCAAGGAAAAGTTTACAGCACTCTGGAAAGACACAAAAAATAAAATTGAACAAGTAGAAAAACAAGCCTGTTTCTTGGGTAAGATAGTTCAGCATCTTAAACATGCCAGCTCACCCTAATAAATGTACAAAGTCAATGAAATCCTAGTAAAATCACTAATATACCTTTTATGAAACTGTACTAGTGGACACTGAAAATTATATTTAAAATGAATAGGAATCAATGAAGAAGAAAATCTGAGTGGGGTCACTCTTCCTAGCAGGTATGACCACACACAGCCTGTGACTATAGCAGTGTGGTACTAGTGCATAAGTAGGCACATAGGCTGAAGTAATAAAACACAAACCAAAGGAAAAGACAAGAACATATGAACATTTAAAATATGAGAAAAGGGCAGAAGGGAGAGTAAAAGAGATTAATATGTGATATGTATATCTATCAATTTTCCAAGATGAATGCATTGTTGTGTATTATAAACAAATGCAAATATAAAATGAAATTTTAAAAATATAAAAAACAAAATCACTAAAAATTGGGCAAAAGACATACAGAGGTAAAAAGCTCTACAAAATATCTCAAATATACGAGATATCAGTTTAACTTAGAATAAAAGAGTAAATTAGAACCACTGAAATATCATTTCTTACATATAAGTTTGACAAAAATTAGACTGCACAACCTGTTGGCAGGGCTGTCGAGAAATAATCTGATATATTGCTGGAGGTAATGCAAATGTCTTGAACCCTTAAGAAAGAGAATATAGTGACTTTTGGCTGAACTACATGTCAGTATATCACTGGATTCAACAAAGACATACCTCCAGCAAAATAAAAGTACATATGCACAACTTCCTTTATTAAAGCAACATTTGCAGTTGAAAAACCTTGAAACTTGTATGTTAACATATAAGAGTAACTGAATAAATTCAGCTATAACTACACAACAGAGTACTATGCAGCTCTCAAAAATAAGGAAGATTTCTACCAACTGACATGAAATGTTTCAAGTATCTATACTTTTCTATAAGTAGGAGAAATAAAATATGCTTTTCATACTTTTTCTAAAAATTAAACATGAAATTAATGACATCAATTTCCCACAGGGGATGATGGAAATGAAGTAAAAGGACTGGTATGTAAATTCCTACGTGTACTTTTTTCTACAGATGAGCTTTGGAAACCATGTTTTACTTATCATATTCAAGAAATCAATAAGGATTGAGAAAATGAGAAAAAAAGGGAAATAAATCTAACTCAGTTTTCAGTGAACAAATAACAAAATCTGAGGATAAGAAAAAGAAATAAACTAGATTTGTCCATATTCAGACTGAAGCAGAATTGCAAGCATACATTGAATTTCATTTTATAAACTAACACAGTTTAATACTTCTGAAAATAGTTCCTGGATTTTTAACGTTGAACCAAACAGCAAATGGATTGAGAATAGTGAAAGCCAAGCTTTTCATTGTCAGAAAAAAGAGTTGCAAATATTGGTGGGGGAAGGTTTGGATGAGCCTTAGTAGTGACGAGTTGGGTGTATCATTGTGAACTCTTGGTTTTTAATACAGAGATAGAACACCGATGTAAAGATATGGATCTGTGTTTGCCTGTGTTTATATCCACCATAAGAGCCTAGAAGTAATCATACCCAGTAGCTCCCAAATTTCGGTTTATGAGGACCACTGCCTACTAGATGTGGAGATAGAGATCACAAAATATTTTGCAAGAAAGTAAAGAATTTTTCAAGAAATAATGGAGACATATCAGAAGGACAAAGGGACTATGAGGGGATCCTACTAGCTAGGTCTAGGACAATTTGAACATGAAACTAAACAATGATGACAGTAAGTTATAACCTACTAAATAAAATAAGGATTCATGATTATACAAATATAAATAAATATCTTAAAATGAGAGAGAAAGGTGAACTTATTCTCCAAATAGGTATCAACTAGCAAATACAGAAAGAATGTTGGGAGTAGAAAAATTATTCTTTGGAGAGCATCTTAGT
>NW_004955445.1:14744913-14746642 GCF_000276665.1 Chinchilla lanigera | reverse complement strand
CAGAGTTCAATGGCCTATGACTGACTTCTTCCTAAGTTTTCTTTCTACTGTCCTTCATTTTGATCTGTTTTTCCTTTATATATTTCCCTTCCTTGATTTCTCCTTTCCCCTATCCCAGTTCTTTCCTTTTGAGTAGTTTCTTTCCATTTCACAATATCTGTTGTACTTTTGGATCTTACTTAATCTCAACTGTCAATTTCTGTACTTTCTATCACAGTATAAAAACTTGGAAGCAGAAGAATCTCTTATCTCTCTCATCGATGGCTCAATACCCCACACAAACTAAATGTGCCAAAGAATGAATGAAATTAGACCTTCAAAATTTTAGTTCTGTTTCTTATTGGCTGAACGACCTTGAGTAAATTCCCTGAGTAAATTTCTTAACCTTTCTGAGACAGAGGGGTCTCATCTCTAGATAAGAGTAGTATCTTCTGAACCACTCACTAGGGTGAACAGAATTTTGTGTGCACAAGTACCTGGATGAGGCAGAGAAGTATTCATGCATGACTGCACGATCATAGCAAATCAATATTGGAATTATCACCAAGACAATTTTCTAATTTTCCCCATTCTCATCAGAAGCAACTTCAAGCTCTGCAGCGTGGCACACAAGATCCCCTGTAATTTCTTCCCTGTCTTGTTCTTTTTCTCTCCATATTCTCTAACCCCAATAAATCTTCCCAGATGTATCATGGAGTCCTCAATTTTGGGGCTTCAGCAAAAATTCAAGATCTCTCCTCTGTCTCCTTGTTCCTGAGAAAGTATCCACTTAACTTTCAGTATTCAACTCAAGTGTCAGTTTTTCTAAGGATTTTCCCAGGGACTTCTGCCTCCAAGCTTATAGCTACATACCCAGTATTCTGCCACCGTAATACCTGATACTGTTTATTACACACGTTCATTTTCATGACCGTCTTTTCCACTGGAATGTGAGTTCCCTGAGGGCAGGGGTTATGTCTTTTCTACCTGTGTATCCCCTACTGACTTAGAGTAAGCCCTTAATAAAGGACCGTAGGATCATCATCATCACTATCAATATCTCTTGAGAGAAGAAAGTGTCTAATGATCAGTATTTGCAGAGAAAGCAAATGAAGATGGGATGGAAGAACTGGGTTTATTTTTTATTTTTACTTGTTTTAAGACCTGGGTTTAAGACGTGGTTCTCTTCTTGAATAAATCACTTCCCCACACTGGACTTTAGTTTCTTTTTCTGAAAACAAATGGAGCTGGGCAATCCATAAGCTGTCTTCTCATACTACATTGCATGCCTCCCATTCCTCGGCAACAGGAGCTCAAGGCTATGGATTCGCTGTAAAAATTATCCCCCTTAATTGGGACACCAGAAATGTGGTCCCTCTGGGCACCACAAAGAGGGTGTTAGACTTTCCATCAAGAGTCAGCGACCCCCACGTCTGAACCAGTCTGAGCCAGAGCTGTCCCTTATGTCCCTGCACAGCTCTTATCTGACCTTAATGATCCCTGCTCTCTGTAAGCCATCCATGGAGCTGTAATTACTAATTGATGTTTGTAAAGTCTTTGAAATTCTCAAATGACAGATGTAATCAAAGGCCAATTTATTATGATAATTGTTATTAGTAGAGATTCTCATTATTTGTGGATGTTAATGGCAGGGCCAGCAGGTGTTGTAAGACTGAGCAGGGGATTAAGGCTGGAAATGTCTGGTGGGAGAATGAGAAAGTGTGTGTGTGTGTGTGTGTGTGTGTGTGTG
>NW_004955445.1:14742734-14744813 GCF_000276665.1 Chinchilla lanigera | reverse complement strand
CATTGGTTGATTAGCTTTATATGTCTATATGTGTTTTCATGAGAAACTACATTGAATATATCAATATGTAATACAATAAGCATTGTTAATTCCCTACCACTCTGTTTGTAACTCTGTAATGTCTGTACTGATCCTTTGCTATTGTAAAACGTTGTCGATCTGTTAGTATTTTCCTCCTTTTATTTCTAAAATTAAAAAAAAAAAGAATCATCAGTAACTGCTAAAACCGATAGATAAAAGTTTGATGAAGACCAAGGTGCTTACATGTACGTCTATATAAAAACTATACATTATAAAGAGGTAATAGATTTATAGTGGAAAACACCTTGGTAAACAACACTTTAAGTAATCAAAGTTAACATTATCAGGAATGAGACTGATTGTTATGTGCCTGTGCCTCTTCATGTGACGCATTGTGAGGAACTCAACGTCACCTCTGCGGTATTCCTGGCGAACGTGCATGACCTGAATCTAATCGAGAGAACACCTCAGGTAAACCTGACTTGAAGGATGTTCTACAAAATAACTGGACTGTAACTTTTAAGAATGAATGCCATGAAAGCCCAGAAAAGACAGACAAGGACATCTGGAGGGACATGACAACCAAGTACGACCTGTGATCCTGGACCAGAAATTGTTTTAAAAATTATTTTTAATATAAAGGACATAACTGAGACAATTAGCCAAGCTGAAATTAGCAGTGTTATATTAGCATTAATTTTCTGATAATTAAGAGAAAAGGAATGAGAGAGATCAGTTGGCACATAGATAGAAAGGGAGAAAGAAGAGAGAGAAGGTGACATAGTAAGGCAGGGAAAAGGGAAGAAGAGAGAGAGAAAGGGAAATGAAGGAAGAAGTCCTAAATCAACTGGGGTAAACCATTAGAAATTAGGGAAATTGGGGCTGGGGATTTAGCTCAGCAGCACAGTGCCTGCCTGGCAAGCGCAAGGTCATGAGTTCGATTCCCGGTACTGGAAAAAAACCAAAAAAATAAAAAATTTAAAAAAGAAATTAGGGAAACTGGGCAGAGTGTTCATGAATGTTCTTTACATCTTCAGTGAGTCCTTGTAAAAAGGACTTAAAGATACTTGGTGGAACCAAGGGAATGAGGAGGGAGAAAAGTGGATTGACCATGGGTTGATCACGGTTGAATCTGAATGATGAGCATATTGAGATCATTCTATTATCTTCTTTACTTTGGACATGTTTGAAATGCTTCCTAATAACATGTTTTTAAAGGCAAAAGCCGTATCTATTTTTCCATATCTTGAATCCTTCATGTTTACTTGGTCCCTGCTGTCACTGTCAGGGTCCAAACCATGACCATCTCTTGCCTGGATGATGGAAACAGCATTCTAACCAGCCCACTTACAGTCTTTCTGGACCCGGGTAAGGAATCCCCTCTCCTGATCAGCCAGAGTACTCTTTTAGTTACCTAAGTTCTCACCAGTCCCTTTTACAGCTCTCCAAGGACCCCTAGGGAACTGAACATAAAAATCCCAAGCCATACTCTTACCCCTGATTGCTCTGTACAAACAACACTCCTGTCTTCTCTCGCCTCCCCTCACTGCACACTGGTATGACTTACGACCCCCAACATGACAAACTTAGGTTGTCCCCGGGTGCTTCCCATTTCCTACAACCTCTGTCTCGAATGACTGAAGACCTTCACTTCTCAAGATTTGAGTTCTACGTCCCCTCCTCCAAAACGCCTTTCTTGGTGATTTCACTCAGAGTCATACTCTCCATTTGCCCTTTGTCACATTACTCTTTGCAGATCTAGTGCATTACCATACGACACTATGTACTTGTGTATTTGCTGATTGTTGATTTCTTTTTTCATTTGAAAGAGAATTAAAAAACAATGAAAATGATACAGAATTTCAAAACAAGATGATAAGTAATAAACAATGGCTATTATATTGCACATTACTATCCTCAAAGTAGTTGCTCAGATTACCAGATATAGGCATGTAAGATTGATCACACAATATAAGCACTGACTGTTCCATTCAACAAACTAATAGAAATTAGTAGTACAATTATCTTGGCTATCTTGTAATATATTTTTATCTTTAT
>NW_004955445.1:14678132-14740985 GCF_000276665.1 Chinchilla lanigera | reverse complement strand
GAGAGAGAGAGAGAGAGAGAGAGAGAGAGAGAGAGAGAGAGAGAGAGAGATTTTAGTGGCTCCTATTGGTTCTAGTCCAGCAATATTTATCTACTTAGTCACTTTGTGGAGCTAAGTCTTCACATGAAGCACAGCACCAATTGCACAGGTATGTCTAACTGCAGTTTTGCATGCACAAGTTCAAATCTAGCTCATTGTTTTGCTTCTGGAATGTGTTTCAGTAAATCATGAACTTTTGCAGAGCAGCTTGTTTGTGTGTTAAATGAGGATACAATAAGCACCATTATGGAGGTAAAAGTGAGGAGATGGTTAAACCTATTCAGGAAAGACATGGAAGTATCCAAGACTAGGATGATTACAGTAGGGATGAGAAAGCAGATGGTCTGCAGAAAAACTTTAGTATATGGAACAAGTATGACTTGGTGATAACTGGATATAAAAGGTGAGGGGTTTTGGACAACTGGGAATTTCTTGAACTAGGAAAGCTGTAGCGACGCTTTTAAAGAGAACAATTAAGTTTTTAAACATCCACTGCTTATTATTTCCAGTACTTTTTTAATAGGTGTGGTTCATGTGAATAAATTGAATTTATAAATTTGCAAAGATGAAGGAGGCCACGATGTAAAAGCTGGAACTTGGCCAGAGTTCAGCGTTCACGAAGGGCTTGCAGGATTATCCCATTTCTTCACTTGTCTCTAAGTAATTTGACATTCCTAAGCTTCCTTTCAAATTTCACTCCCTTTTTCTCTTTGACATATCTATTGTGTCGACGGAGTCTCTGCATGCACTGGCCGTCCCCGATTTTCTTTCTTCTTGGATTCCCTGCTCCCACATCATGTTCACAATCTATTCAAATTTAATTAATAGGTTTTAAAAGCCTATGCCCCCCACAGATTTTGCTTATATTTTTCCTTAATACACCTCCACACTCTGCCCACGTAGAACACCTGTGATATTCTAACAGTGACAGCTGACACTGAGTGTTTAGTAAATGCCAGGAACCTCATTCAGCTCTCATACACCCTATCACTTCATATTTACAAATAGTCTTATAAGGCTGATACAAAGAGTAGCGAATTTTCCAAGTAAGAAAGAGACTCAGAGAGCTTCAGTCCTTTGCCTAAGGTCACATAGCTGATTGGTGGCAATCTGTGCAGTAAGGAAGAGCCCTTGCTGGCCATACTCTTCAAAAATGCTGAGATGAAATAAACTTGGAAATGCATTAATCTTACTGAATAGCATTAACTAGTAAAATTAATGCTATTTTATGGCAGAACAAACAGAATCCTTTAGCACAAATGCCTCCATTAATTCTCATATTTTAACTGCAGAGTTCATGGAAATAATATAGAAAGGACTAATGAGCTTTGGAATGAAAATGTTCCTATGACATTGACCAGCATCTCTTCAGTGCTCCTTATTTAAGGATGTGTGCCACAAATCCCCGCTCCCATTTAGTACTGCTCATGAAAAATAGGTGTGCGTCCTCCCAGCAAGAGAAGCTTGCACACCTCGCACACATCCCTTTTTGCTTTGACTTTCTGGGAGCTCAAGAGGTAAAGATAATGTGCCATTCTAATAATCACCTATACTAGGCCTCTGGCTCAATGATTAACCTTCATCCAGTAAAAGGTTCTTGGCCTAATTTTAAAGTTTTATCTGAGTATTAATACATGCATAGTCAGATAGTATTAATACGCATAGTCATATGTATACAGAGACACACACGCATGCATATATGCACATATGTATTTGTATACACACATGTGATGAGAATAAATAAATATACACCACACATATTTATATGCTGAATATGCATACATTAACATTACCAACACTACCTTTACTTGAAAGTTTTTAGGAGTTTGCAAAGAGCTATCATATTTACTATCTACTTCTTACAAGAGTCCTAGTGAGTTTAGGAGAGCACATCTCATCCCCACTTGACAGATGGAAAAACTGAGGTTGAAGAGACAAACTTCTCCTCAGATAGCTAACAAATAGCAGAGCCAGTTCTTAAACCAAAGAATCTATTTTCCAAATTCAGAGGTTTTCCCACATTTTCACCACTTGGGGGCAATTAAACCAGGGAGATTCTCAGTTTAAAGTGAGCTGATGGAGACAGTCTTGCTGTGTGGCAGCATGGGCTATTATTTCAGTTAGCCTTTGGGGAACCAGGGTCTGAGCATTGAAGTATTAGGGCTCAGGCTGACAAGATTATCAGTTGTCAACATTTGGGTAACCTTCATCTCATTCTCCAAATGAATTTAAAGTCTATTTGCACGGTAAGGAAAAATGTTCTTGCTCCCATAGGTCTCATACCACAATAATAAATTCTGTAAGAACTGTAAGTGAGTGAAAAAATAAATTAGCAACCTGGGAGAACTCATCTTGGTATTTGTACAAGGTGACACTCAGGGAATTTTCCTCTTACCTGAGGAGGGATGTTGGAGCCCCAGTAGAGCTTCAACCGAAGTTTGAGAGTATATGATAAAGCTCAAATGATGGGAGGGAGTCCTGGAAGGGGAGATGTCTGAGAAGGAGGCTGAGCTCTAAGAAATGATACCACCGAGGACTAGAGTGAGACTTAGGCAGGTAAATGGGACATGAAATCCTGGGTCTGGTGACAGACAAGAACCAAGAGGGGGACCAAGGCTTCCCAAAGGAGCTACAGGAAGATTATGGTGCTAATCCTAGATGCTAAATGTCCAGTTCAGCACTCTCCTACACTTCCACACAGTTGCTGCAGCTCATAAGACCCAGAAATATGTTCCCGATATAGGACTGCAGTGATAAGTTAACAAAAAGGTTACTGGGAGTCTTTGATCCACAGATTTCTGTTTCTCGGCTCAATCACTGATGGGTGGGAAGACCTAAGGTTTGCTGAGGTATCTCAGCTACACTGTGCAGTAGCATGTGAGGGATCACTGCCTTTCAGCCTGGAGAAATGGTACAGTGAGCACCAGGCATTCCACTAGCACACCTCCATGGATGGCAAGAGAAAAGGTTGCAATGAAGATCCCTCCTTCAGTGTTAAGTAACCGATTCCACTGGACTCTAAGGGATTTCCAACTCCCCCATTGAAGCAGGCTTTGTGAGACCAAGCAAAGAGGAAGTACAGGTGGAATAATCTTGCTTAGTATCTGAGACACAGCAGGTGCTCAGTAATAGAAAGTCCCCAGGATTTGTGCTCAAAACCGCATGGTGCTTCATGAGTGGGTGTCAGACTTATGAGAATTTGCAGGTGAAGCTTAGTCATGGGGAAATGTAGTCATCTTAGTGATGTTTTCAAATATTCCAGTTCATCTAAGGAGACAGAAGCCACTGCTTTTTTCTTTAGAATTTAAGCGTGACCATGTGTTTAGCCTTGTGAAAGTGCTGTGTATTATTTTGTGTGGAAACTTCCAGAGTCTGTGTTTATTTGCCACATTTGTCTTTGTCCTACTTAGTAACTGTATCAAGAGGGACTTTCCATCAGCCTGAGTCCTTGAGTGACAGTGATCAGCAGATTCCTTTTGCTGACCCATCTGAATTTGTAGCAGACTATGGGTGACATTTTTTCTGATAATCCATTGAGATTTTGTTAATACAGAATAACTCCATTTGCTTTTATCAAGTTTTTCCATATTATCGGAGTTTTTTTAACATAGGAGTTTTCTTTAAAACTCCCTGATGGACTATCCAGGATCAAAACTGCCCCACGATCACCTGAGGGCTTTTAACTCTTACCCACTTGAACTTTGGCCTCCCACAGCTCTTTTTTCTATGGTCTACCTGAGTTATGTATGTGACATGTGAGTAGTCACTAACAAGAGAATCAGGAGATGGGGTGGAAAGGGCAATGCTCTATCCAAAAGGGAATATCAATTATGTCAGAATATCAACAGGTGCAGATGGCAAATTTGAAACCACACATAAGCAGTTAGACTGAGAAGAATAAAGCCTCAGCTGGTATGAGGTAGTTAAGCTAGGAAATAGACATGGGTTCTGCGGTCCTCCAGAGTTAGGAAGTTGTGTTCCTCTGCATGGAGTTTATCAGACAGACTGGGATATGCCAGGTAAAATGTTTCAACCCACCTCTCTCTTGGAGATGAGTCAAAGGAAAACAGCAAAAGGGTAAAGAACAAATATTACAACTGCAATGCTATAAAAGGTTTTTATATAATGGTCTCCAGCAAGTTTAAAATGTAGATCATTAATCACACTAGATAACTTGGAGATGTTAAATAATCTGTCCAAATTCACATAAGTGAGAATTCAAAATACAGTCTGTCTGATGATTAACTTGCATTCCTTTCCATCTCACCATGCCATGGAAAACCCATGTATGTGCAAACGTTCCTTTCCCAATGCATGGGAACAACTAACTGTAATTTCTTCCATTTCATTCAGAGACACAGAACTTTCCCTCACCCAGCCCTACCTAGATTTTACCAACTATTATAATGTGATTATAATGGAAACGGGGCCAACCATTCAACATAGCATCGGGCTCCCAACAACTCTGAGGAGGCAACTGAGTTCAAGAGCTGGAAGAGGAGGCAAGACAAAGAGAACAATCATCCTACTACTCCTTACTTCTCTTAGTTAGCTTAGGATTTGGCAGAGGCACTATCTAGGTTAAATGTACCCCTGTATGAGGAAAAATGGTATGACGAGGAAAGAGTTTTCTTTCTGCATAAATAGAACATGCATATCAGCATCGTCCAACAAAAGGTGGCTTCTGATGGGTATTTGCATGAATTCATCACACTTGTTTTGCATCCAACCGTTAATTATGGTCTTTTCAACTTCACAATCATGGTTAATGGTGGTGGGGAGGCAGAGAACAGTAGATTCAGCAGACCTCATTCTGGGAAAAGTGGGGGGAAAAAACAATGTAAAATTGCACCCACCCACTGTTTATAACTCAGACAGCTACTCTGGGTACCATTTGTGGGATCTGGAGGAAGTCAAGGCTGCCCACGATCCTGGAGCTTGGCAAAAGAGACATCTGGGAGGAAAGGATTTAGTACAATGGGAGAAGGTCCTGTAGGGTTCATCTGTCTGTTATAAAATGGCTCAGAACCACAACTTTCAGTCTATAATGAATGGAAGTGTAGTCTGTACTGACACATATTTTGTGCCTTTTATTATTCAAGACTTTTCTTATTTAATCCTTAAAATTAATATGTGAAATACAGATTACTATTTCAGTTTATAAGTGAGGAAATTAGTAGTCATAGGCAAGAAGAAATAGTTTATACACTCATTCCTCATTCATTCATTCATTCATTCAGTCATCCTTCAAATGCTTACTGGGTATTAAATACCAAACACATCAGAAGAACAGAGAACAAGCAAACAAACAAACAAGCGCTCCCCAAAATAAGTACAAGTAAACAAGCCAGGTATGGTGAGACACACCCATAATCCCAGACACTTGGGCAGCTAAAGTGAGAGCATCACAGGTTTGAGGCCAACCTAGGCAGATTCTTGAGACTCCTGTCTCCAAATAAAATTCACAAAAGAGTGGGGGATGTAGATAAATAATAGAGTGCTTTAGAGCATGAACAAGGTCTTGAGTTCAATCCTCAGAACCAGAAAGAAAGGAAGAAAGAAAGAAAGAACAACAAACCAAACAGAATCTGTCATTCTTGGCACTCTCAGTGTAGTGAGAAAGACATACAGTACATTAAAATATAGCAATTAGGAAAATGCAAATCACAAATACATAGAGATTTTACCTAATCCCAGTCAGAATGGCTATCATTAGCAATCCAAAAAATCAATACATGCTGGAGAGTATATAGGGGAAAATAACCCTATATACTATTGGTTGGAATGTAAACTTGTATAGCCACCCTGGAATCAGTGTGGAAGTTCCTCAAAAACCAAAAACAGAACTATCATGCAGCCCAGCTGTGTAACTCCTCAGTATATTTTTGAGCAAACTAAAGTCAGCATACTATAGAGATACCTACATGTCCATGCTGACTGTAGCACAATTCACCATAGCTAAGCTATGGAGACATTCTTGGTGCCTGTCAACGAATGAATAAAGAGAATGTGGAATACATACACAATGGAGTACTATTCAGCTATAAAGAATGAAATCAGGCCAGTTTCAGGAGAATGAATGGAACTGAAGATCACCTTATTAAGTAAAATACTCCAAAATGAGAAAGTCAATTTTTGCATATTTCATCTCACATGTACAATCTAAGGAGAGATGGAGAGACAGAGAGAGACACAGAGAGGGAGAGAGAACAAAAAGATGGGAGACTACTAGAGGTTTAGAGTGGGTAAGGGAGGGAAGAAAAGGGTAAGTGGAGGACAAACCCCATTAT
This sequence comes from Chinchilla lanigera, assembly GCF_000276665.1. NCBI lineage: Eukaryota > Metazoa > Chordata > Mammalia > Rodentia > Chinchillidae > Chinchilla > Chinchilla lanigera. Next base: position 14,734,656 of record NW_004955445.1, on the reverse strand, counting down.
TTATATAACTAATATACTCTAACAGCAATAATGAGGTAATTAAAACATATTCAGTATTAAAAAGGAAAGGAACGGGTTAATCTGTCATTATAACAGGTTAGTGTGGGTTCCTATGTAAAATGACTAGGAAGCACTCAGTGTGTGCCATTTAAACTGGCCTAAGAAACAAAAAGATACGAGTGACTGCGAACAACGAAGGAAGAGGGGGATGCAGGCAAGATAAAAGCTTGCACCAAGGACCCAAAATAAGAAAAACATCTCGGAATGTTTGATAAATAATGTTTTAGGAACTGTCCAAGACAGAGGAATGGTTAAAATGTAGCCAATGTGGCCTAACAGACTCGGCCACACAATGCTAGATTTTGCCAACCCCCCTTTTCAGGAGGGTGTTAGAAAAAAGAGAGTAAGTCTATCAGATAACAGAGTACGCGGCATGAAAGATAGCTAGAGATCATAGACATCACACCAGGAGAGAAATAAAAGAAGGAACTGCATGTTCAATATCAATAAAATGACTTGGGTGGCCGAGAGTGGGTAGTTGGCTCTGTCACACTTTCTCCAAAAGGCTGGCATGGGAAAGAATGAATTGACTTGTTCAAATCAATACCAAGAGCCAAGAGGGGGAATTAGGGAGATGGAATTTGGCTTTATATAAGGAAAAAAGTTCTAATAATTTTACCTGCTCCACAAAGGAATCAACTCCCTTTCACTTCAGAGAATTGCAATAATCAAGCTGAAACCCTGCCAAGTACGCTTTACTGGAGACTTCTTTTTATCTTCTGGCTTAGATTAGATGGCACTTCAAAGTCCATCCAACTCTACAGTGCTACAGAAGTATAATATGGCTATGGCCACAACAAATGGTTACAATATGGCCTGCTTCTTAAGAAAGCAGGTGCCGGGAATTCAGCACCAAGGACAGTACTCCCACACTCGAATCTGATTTGTATCTGTAAAAGCATCAACGGGCAAAGATGAGGTCACTAATCAAACAAAATTTCCAATAAAATTCCTGTGTACAACTCATTCTTCATAAAAATTCCTGAAGAGATCCTGAGAGCCATATTTTATACATTTCATACTTATATTTCTGTGAATATAGGGCTGAATGAAAAATATTCTACAGTAATAGATCACAATAGAGTTTGCAGAATGCCTTTATGTCCTGTAATAATAATCAATGTGTAGTAAGTGACTTTCACACTATGAAATCTAATGATGGATTATTTGACATATTATTTTGTGTATTTACTTATTTTTTTTGGCTTTCACCTTTACAGTAAGCACTATGAAGGCTAAGAATTTGATCTGTTTGGTGTACTACTCTATTTCTATAACTTAGGAAAGTGCCTTTTTCACTTAAAGGCTGCGCTTGACAGATGTTCCTTTAATTAATCAATCATATCTAACTCTTTAAGTAGCTTGATTAAAATCACAGAGCCACCAGGAATTTGTATGTAGACAGTCCGATTGAAGAGGCTGGATTTACGGCCACTCTGTTAAGCAGAAGAATTTACTACCTATAGAATAAAGATACAGTATCTGAATCCCAAAAATCCTATTACTCTGCGCTAAGTAAAGCTTGCAGGTAGGAGAGGGAGGATTGAAATTAGTTCATAACAAGTTATCCAAACTGACCCACAACCATCCTCAACCAAATGGCCATTGCTTTCATTTAATTCGTTTCAGTTTTACAAAACTGTGCCCCATCCTTTGTTTTTAATCTTTTAGTAATGTAAGTTTGGTGAACTTGATCCAGACCATTTTTTCCTTTTTTATGAAGAGAGAAAAACATCACATTTTTCGCCTCATCAAATCTAGTGCTTTTGTCTTTTGTCTTATTTTAGAGTTGCAGATTTCCACATTTACTGATAGTTTCCTTTGTTTTCCCTGATTTTCTTTGTGGATCATTGTCTTTAGCTTCTCTGTGATAGAATGCAAGGCTGTCTTTATGTTTAAAATATAGTTAAAATCTCAGTATCAAAAATAAGACAGTATTTATTCCCTCTTGTCTAATATGAAAGAAATAGCAGATTTTTGTTTACATGTTTCAATCCTCCAACAGTTTCTCAGTTTTTGTTGACATAATAGTGAGTTGTAGACTCAAATCACAATTGTTGTTACACCAGCCATCTTCTCTTTAATTATTTTTTACATTGAACATTCTGTTTTATAACATATTTGGAGCAATTATTTAGTAGTAATGCAGTGTCTAATTACTTTCATGTTCACTGCGGTCTTCATTTTTCCATATTTCTCTATTCTTGATTACTTTATTTTGATTCATTGTTTGGTCAATGAATGCTCCTTGAATGATTCATTAGAAGCAAGACATATGGGAGCCTCTGGATACTAAGAGTCTGCAATGTATTTTCACAACAACAACATCTCAAGAATCCTCCAGACTTCCATGCGTTGTGTGCTGCCATGTTGGTTACTTCTCTTGCTGCCAAGACAAAATACCTGATGCCCAGAATTAAGCAAGAAGAGGTATATGTAGCTCACAGTTTGTAAAGGTTTCAGCCTATACTTGGCTGGCTCCAAGGCAGAATGGCATATGGCACAGGGCAACAGTTTCTGGTGGTGGAAGACAGCAAAAGCAACAAGAGCAAACGGGAGGGGGGCAGCAAGTAGCCTCTTTCTCTCCCTTACATTGTATGCAAACTACCCACCCCAGGGCAGGTGTAGCACTCACATCCATAATCCCAACATTGGACCATGAATCAATCATAAACTCTAGAAGCCTGCCTCATGACTGCATGAGGCTTTGGGGGGACATCCAGACACAAACCATAACAACTGCTGTATTTAATATGGATGATTCCAATAGGAGCCAGGCAGAGAATTTTTCAGATGAGGCTGGCTCTCTGCTGTTATGATCTTTCTGACAAATATTTTCAAGCAAAACTTAGTACTAAATACAATAATTTCAAGAAATATTTAGGTTTTTTTTTCCCTTTCAAGAAAAATGCAAAGCAGTGTGCCATGATCTGTTTTTCTTCTTTTTGTGCTTGTGTAGCAAACTATATCCCAAAGACACCTTGCATAAACATTAACCTAATTTCTTTCCTGTTTTTGTCATTACTGGAACTCTTAGTATTAAAACAAGAGAAAGCCTCCCCTCATTAGAGATGTGCTAAAGCAATAAACAGGCCAATGTGGGATGCAGGGATCCCAGAACAAGATGGCCCCAGATGCTTCTACCCATCTTTGTATCTTCCTACTCAATGCATCACAGTGTTTCACGCAGAGGGAGGACCAGATGGACAGGTGGAAGGCAATCTGGCAGCACTTCTCTGTGCTTTCATACTGTATGTGAGGAGTGTGACTTGAACCATGAAAAAGACGCAGAACTGAAATATCAAAGTGGAATTTTAGTGGGCCTGTGGACCTTCTAAATGTTAATCTGCTCCTCGAGCCAGGTTTCCTTCCAGGCAATGACTGCCCCTGACAAGCTAAACTCTCTATGTGGACAACTCAAATAACTCTCAAATCTAGTTTTTATCTCAGCATTTCTTTCTTGGTGAGCCTCTCACTTCTCCAGATACACTGCACAGCATGGCATATGCCAGACTTCTGTACATTTCTGTAAGCTCTTGGAGGGCACTTATTAACCTCAATATGAACCATGGCACTTAATATATGGCAGTGTTCATTACATGTTCGTTGAGTGAAAAATAGGAACTTGGAATATGTCTACAAAAGCAACCTGGATATGAAATATTCACCTGTATTATAAGAAGGACTAAAGATATTTTGCTTGCAGAAAACAAGACCAGATGAATGAGATTTTAGAGAGAGGAGGTAGGTGGTAGAAAAGATTTTATGTGATGGACAAATAACAACCAAGAAGGTGATTGCATTGGTTCTACAGGTCCCTAAAAGTGTAGACCAAGAGCAATGGGTAGAGGCTGCAATAAAAATGATATTTAAGTAAGTATATTACAGAGCTTTCTTAGAGCCACAGTCCTGACATCATCACCCTAAAGATCAGCAGAATGAGTTCTCTAACACTGTAGGTATTCAAAGTAAGCACTAATGCCAGCTCACTGTGATGCTGTCTTTCCCAGAAGCATTGCTGCGTATGGGCGTGTGAGTGGGGAGATGCTGGGTGACCTTAGAGATTCTTCCTAGCTCTTTGATTGTGTGATGTAATGACTGACTCTCCTGCTTGAACAACAACAAAAAAAATGACACCAAGCAGTTACCTGGATTTTGAAAAAAAAAAAAAAAAGCTGCTTTTGTATCTGACTAATGGTGATGATAAAGGTATTAGTAGTCACAGATCAACTAATATATGTGAGTGAGACTACAGATACTACATTGACAGTGGTTATTACAATGAATAGAGAAATTAAGACTCAGGCCCTGTGCTTTGTTCAAGTGCAGCACCTTCTCCATTCTCTAATACAACAGACACAGGACATTTATACAGTAAATGTTTTAGTCCTTGTGGGAGTTTCTGTTGCAACTGCTCAACTCCACTGTTAAGCATCAAACAGCCATTGATAATATGCAAATAGGTATAGCTTAAAAAATAAATGAAAACTGTCCCCCAGGCCCTGCAAAATCATCAGGCTAGATTGCACCCATGGGCCTTAGTTTGTTGATCCTTAAAGCTTTGCTCCTTTCTTGTTGGAGAATAAGAAAATTCATACAAGGCCATACTCCTGGTGGCCGTACTTACTCCATTTGCTTTGCTGAGTGCCTGGAAATAGATGCTGTAGCTTTTCAGTGGGGAGAGCGGAGGGTTCCAATAGCCATTGTATGTTTTGTTGTCACCCACTGTAAATGGCTGGGTGACAGGCAGGTTGGCGGGCTTCAACTCAGCAGCAAAGTAGTGTAAAGAATCCAGGCTAGAGGCATTCCTATAGCTCACAGGTACTGAGAAGCATTCAATGATGTCAGCTGCCCTTCGTGATTTCTGAAGTCTCTCCTCCTTGACAACCAACTGATAAACACTGGATAGAAAAGAGAAGAGAGAGATTAGAAAATCTTTTAAGGGATGAACTTCTTAGTTTTCACGATGTTGGCACAACTTTCCCAGTCTGGAAACACCACAATCACTGCTGTCTACAACTAGCCCATTTTCTTTGTAGTTTCAGAGTTTCAAACCCATTGCTTTGTAGAAAGCTCTCTCCTCTCAGAGCTCATACTGGACATGTCCAAAATTCAGCTCAGTCCCAACTCCTACAATCCTGTTGCAACTCCTTCTACATGTCTTTCCTTCCTGAAGGGCAGCATCATGTGTGAGGTGGACAGTTCCTCAACGTAGTGCTCATCCCCAGTTCCTACCTCCTCAGTCCTTCTTCTTCATTTTTTTTTTTTTTTTTTCTGGTACTGGGAACCGAACTCACGACCTTGTGCTTGCCAGGCAGGCGCTGTGCCACTGAGCTAACTCCCCAGCCCCCTTCTTCATTTCTAATTAACAGCCTCCGGGTCCTTACCCTCAGCAGTGATGCCTTGCCTCTTTTCTCCTTCCATGGCTCATGCCTAACTTGGGCACTTTCCTGCCTCTAATCCAGACTCAACTGATCCCCTTGTCTCTCATTTATTGGATCAGGTAATCGGTCCATCCATTCATCTTCCTATTCATATAACACTGTCCCATAGGCTCTTAGTTGCCCAAATTATTCAGGTACACCTGTCATCGTGGCATGTGAAGCCCTTTGGTTTGGCACTCAGCCTTCCTTTTAGAGTATCTTCTCCAGATGCTCTCTTCATTCCAGCTGCTGCAGATGCCATGCTATTGCACACATATCTTTTGGATCTCACCACTCACAATCACCAGGTGGTGCTCCCTCTACCTGCAATACCTTACAGTCCTGCCCACCTCAGATCTCTCTCTCTCTGTCTCCCTCTCCCTCTCTCCCTCTCCCTCTCTCTCCCTCTCTCTCTTGCCCTCTCTTTCTTCCTCTCCCTCTCTCTCCCACCCTCTTTCTCTCTCAGCTTCTCTGTCTCCTGCCTTCTCTCTCTCTCTGCCCCCACACTTTGTTCATCTCTAACTTATTAACCACTTTCTGCTTGGTTCTGCAATAAATGAGACGGGATTATTGTATCACTGGCTAGACTGTCTCCTTTTAGAAAGTTGTGATCGCAGCTTAGTTGTCTCTGAGTCACCTCCCCACCACACATACACACAGACACAATACCTAGCAGGTTGCTTGATATCAAGCAAGTGATCAATGAATGTGCAATGGAATGAATCAAAACTGAAAGCAAGCATGAAACCAATCTATCTGGAAGCAGAAACTTCAGACGAGGAAAACAGGGATTCCCTGGAGCTTCCGTCTAGTGATCGCGTATCATTCCCTTTAATTCAGAAGTATGCAGACAGCTACTGGTGTGTGCACAAGATGAATGAGCCTTTATTGGATATCAGCTTTATGCCAAATATATAGATTCTCCTTGTAAAAGTTATTCTAATGTTTGTGAACTGGATAACATTTCCCCATTGCTTTGAATGCCCACAGTGTGTATTTAACTTGAATAAGTACTCTTCTTTTAGAAGATTTTACTGTACAGATCTCTGGAACCCCTGATCTGAGATGGAAGACGATTTTCCCAGAGTGCCCCACATGAGAAGTGTAAATTAATGAGGTGGTTGAAGCAGAGGCCCCAAACCAAACATTGAAGGATGACATAGAAAAAGAACTAGCACATTGCTTATGAATAAAAGAGGGTGGAGGTACATGTTTCTATCCCTTGATCAGATTCTGCATCCAAAGACACCCAACGTGGGCAAAAACAGAGGCACAGGGCTAGTTCATTAAGGAAAATAAAGGCTAAAGCAGGACCCCCTCTGAAAAATATGTGGCACTCTCAATATGGCAATATTCCCTGAATCCCCTTGAGCATGGGATGGTTAATCATGCACACGAGACAGAGGTTGGCTCTGGGGCATATGACGCCCTTGAATGAGTGTGAAATATGAATGAAGGTGAGAAACAGATCAAGCAGTGTGCCTGTTCGAGAGACCTTGACAGCCCAGAGCTCATGTGAGTGAGACAGAAGTGAATGTGCCTGACCTTTCTGAGGGTGCACACCACATCTGAGTGTGCTCAGTGTCCATATGGGGACTCGCATCACCTGGTGGTTTACTTCAAGTGAGCGTGACTTCCAGATGGAATGTGAGTCAGCTGAGTGTCTGGGCTCCTAAATAATAAGTGCTATGACATCTGGTCGTGTGTAGATGAATGACATCATTCCATGTTCATAAAACTAGCTGAGGCAATTCAATGTTTACATTGAATTATGCTTTCAATTGTCATTCCTTCTTCAACTCTGGGGTCTTTCTTAAATGAGCAGTCATGGTGTTTACCAGGACAGCTGAGATCAAAGCAGTCACCAGAAAGCAGCAAAGACCTAGAAATCCAAACTTAAAAGTTATGCGATGGGACTGACGGGCACTTAGCGCAGAGTCTTCAGGACCTGCACTGCTCTCTATGTAACAATGACCTAAGGTAAAAATTTGAATCTGCAGTGGTGCTAATGGTTGCTTGATTAACGGAGGGTGTACTACTCATGGGACTCTGATCTTTGAAGAAAAGGGCTACGGACAACAAAAAGTAAAAGAGTGACTTCATATAATATTCTTATTCTAGCTTCCATCATCCTTGCTCTCTAAAGTGAAGGCCCAAAATCTCGTGAGATTCCTGAGAGCTGGATCATCCCCTTAGAATCACTTTCTATTACCCCTGGCTTTCCTCTGATGGGAAGGATCAAGAAGAGCCCAAGGTGGGCCTCCTGTGCCATGCGAGACAGGTGTGAGATTCTGCAGCTGCGGATAGCTAAGGAGATGGATTCTACAGGATTCTGCACATTTGAAGAACGCTGTCAAGGCCCTAGGGGAAGGCACAGCATTTATATAGAGATTAACCTGTAAGGTCACCACTTACTCCTCTCACCAACCTGAATTTGAATTTCCTTTTGCTCATTCAACCAAACTGAATTTCAGATCAGAGATGATGCTAAGCCTGAGAGGTTAAGTGACCTGTAAGCATCAAACTGCAGCAAAAGTAGAATGTCAGATATTTCCTTCACAGTTCAGTATCCTTTCTTTTTTTCTCCATTCATTCTTTTCATACACACTAACACAATGTCTGGAAGGTCATCTGAGGATATTTTTCCTTTTTTTTCTAACTTGGTGACCTACACTCTTTAGCTCTATCTCAACTAGCCTCATGAAACCACAAAGATTACAAATGAATACTTTGGAGGTTAAACCATATACTCAACATATGGTTCACATATGATTGGGATTATTGTGCCAAAATGTACTTAGCAGCTCCCTGAGGCCCGCTGCATCTGTAGCTTGTCCATTCAGAGGCTAATCTGCAATTGCAGCCAAAAAGACATAAACCATTTTGTCAGATAAATCTGTTGCCAGGGCATTCAGCCCCTCTCAAAGACCAGGGAACTATGATTAAAGAGGAAGAGAGAAGAAACAGCACACATTAGTTGTGTAACTTTTCTTTCCCTGAAGGATACGTGTTAGGAAGCCACAGGGAAAAGAAACAAGAAGCTGGGTATTATTCTTGATTCCTATAGTAACTGTATTCTTACTTTCATCATTATCTTAAAACTATATGCATCTAAGAGCATGCTCTTCTCAGCTTGTTGGTAGTCATAAAATTGTATCTAAATGAGAACAATGCCCCCAAAGCCATATCTTCAGCTTGGGAAAAGTGGCTGCGATAACTATTCAGGATTACTTGTAAAGACAAGGGAATTTTTTACTGGGAAATTTTTGAGAGCAGAAGAAATGAATATCTTACAATGTTCACCTCTCAACTAACATTTACTCATACATTTTCTCCTCCATGACACCTTCTCTATTTCTCTCCATGAGAACGTGGATGTTTATGACCATTTTTTGGTATAACTTACCCTGAGGATCTCCTCTTTTAGGGCTGTGAAAACTATACTTCATCCCCAGTCTGTCTCACTCACTATAAGATGGCTACCCAAAGGTCAAGGAGAATTTGTATTTTCAATTTCAGGATCTCTTGACATCTGAGGCATGGTCCCAAACCCTCAGGATCCACAGAAGAGTTGCTTCAGATACTATTAAGTTTAGAATCTACAGGATTCCTCTGTAGGTTCTGGAAAACTCTATCCCTTTTTAAATTTTTATTTTTATGAGTACATGTTTGCAGTACATAATGATTACATTCATCAGGGGGACTTTGTACATGCACATAACATATCTTAATTCTTTCTACATTCCCTTCCCTTTCTTTCCCTCACCCTCCCTCCATCTTGGTTCCCTGCTTTTATAAGCCAATGGTTTAGATCAGTGACCATGAATCTTTCATTGACACAAACTGCCCACCGTGGCATGTGTGCCATAGGTTTGCCACCACACAGGTTTAGATCATGACTCCAGATAATGCTTTAGATGTAACTCATACTTCTCTGATCAGATTGCATGGAGGATGGTGGCCTATCAGAGCCATCCTTCCATTATTAACAATTTCTGTGGCACCTTTTCTAGAGAAGATGCCTCCAGTCAGTAGTTGTATCCATTGGGAATGGTGAATTGAGGTGATAGGGAGTAGATTTTAATTCTCAGGCAAAGATTGTCCAGCTCCATGTTCTCTCCTAAAGAGGCACATCTTAGTTCATATTATTCCAGCAACAGACCCTGAGTCACATGCAGTTTTGCTACATGTGATGGATTAGGAAATAATCAAAGGAAACAGCAGGAAAAAGGAGAGGGAGCAAAGCAAGGGTATGATATCAGGTGAAATCTGTCTTAGAATTATCTGATGGGGTGCTCTGGAACATAAATTGTACCCTAGAGTTAGTCTTATTTCATGCTTTCAAATCTCCAGTAGCAATTAGGTAGTTATTGATTATGGGTTGCCCTAGGAGATGTAATTTCACAGATACTCCCATCTCTGTGGGTGGGACAAACTGGTGCCTCTAGTAGCCTAATGGCAGCTTCCCAAGGGAGGTTACTCCTAGCACTATAGCATGGAGCATCAGGGAGATGTGGGAAAAGGGAGGGAAAGGGGAGTGGACAGAATCTGTGTGGGTGCCCACCATGGCCCCGACAGAGCACTTTTGAGCAGTGACCACATGGACTTGTAAGATGAGGACCCCATTTTGGCAAGGTAATCTTTAACCTTTGCTTCAGGCCCATGTAGCTGAGGCATATGGTGACTGTTCATTAATCATCATGGCATTTCTGCTACAGATTTTTCAAGTGAGGACTGGGAGGAGTTATCATAGACTCTTTTTTTTTTTTTTAGTACTTGTCTTAGTTACATTTTTTTTTTAAAGAGACAGTAAATGGATGTAACTAGAGACTGTACTCATAAGTGAAATAAATGGGAATCGCATGTGTAAACATCATATTGTCTCCAGACAGTTAGTGCTTATATTGTTTGATCAATTTTACATGCCTGTACCTGGGAACCTGAGCAGCTACTTTGAAGATAACAATATCATAGACTCTTAAGAGGGTTGTAGAAGCTTAGGCTGTTCTCAACTATGGCTGCACATTATGATCAGCAGATGCCTTTTAAAAACATTTTGCTTTGCCCCACCCTGTAGAAACTGAATTAGAATCTGTAGGGATGGGACCCCAGTAGGTTTTTAAACTTTCAAAATGGTTCCAATACTTTGCAATGAAGCCACAAACCTAGGTGATTCTGGCATTTATACTTTTATAACAGGTACTTCCCCTACCATCATTTTCTCTTCCTTAAAAATCACTGATTTGGGTCAGTCCAAGTCACCAAAGCATCTATTTATAATTTCTAGTATTATCTATCACATCTTAAGGCACCGTGTGTCACACTGCCAGAGTGTTTTTTTTCCTACACCTTTTATCACAACTGAAACATTTTCTTTGATGATTTGTCTATTGGATTACTGTCTGTGCTCCCACTGTCTGTGAATTTCATGAGGTCTCAGGTCTTTCTGTTCAGTTCATTGCTTTTAATACCATTATAAACACATAAAACTTGTTCACAGAATATTCATTAGAGAAATAAATTTACAAAATGGATTTTAAGTACACAAACATCAATTCTTGGGACATACCTTCATAACTTTCTATTTGCTATTTATTTGTCCACAATGCCTTTTTCACCCAGATCAAATGTCACCTGTTCTGACTTGCAGACTCTCTTGACTTGCAAAGCAGAGCTGGTTTTCCTTTCTCTTAGTCTGAGTTACATCCATAACTCTCACTGTTACATACTGCAATGATGGCTGAATGGTTGTTGAACACCTCCTGGGCACTATGGTCAACTCATCCCAGCCATTATTTCATTTGAGCCTCACAATATCTTTCAGTTGTTTGAGGTATGACTTCTCCATTTGATAAAATAAGAGAATGAAAACATAGACATGCTCAAAATATTTCTCAGGGTCACTGCTATTTGAGTACTGGAGCTAAGACTTGGTCCCAGTCAGTCTGACTCCTAAGTCATCAGTCTTAACCACAGACAGTATGGCTTTCCATCACATTGAAGGGTAAAACCATTGTGTCTATCTTATCCCACTGAATTTTGTACTGTTTAAAAAACTATTTTTCTCAAGAGAAATACAATAATATTTTGTCAAATTTGGAAAGTAGAAGAAAGGTAAAAATGGGCTTCCTTTTATCCAGTTATTGTAACACACTCATCAATGAAGTGTTGGTGAATCTTTTAGCATTCTAATCTTCTATTAAGTGATCTTTCATTTAATACTGAAAATCAATATTGGAAAGATTTTCTTTCATAGATGTTCATATTTCAGCCAGGTTAGTTAGTCTGCATGTACACTAGTGCTCCCTTATTCATGGGTTTGCTTTCTGTCATTTCAGTTACCTGAGGCAAGCTGTAGTCCAAAAGTAAAAGGAGAAACTTCTTCAAAGAAACAATTCCTAAATTTTAAACTGTGCAGCATTCTGAATGGCATGATGTGGCACTGTCCCACTGCTTCCCACCTGGAACATGAATCATCTTTTCATTTGATGTATCCAAACTACACAATGTGCCAGTCAGACACTCATCAGCTATTGCAGTTATCAGATCAACTGTCACAGTATTACCTGGTCTGCGTTCAAGTAGCCCTTATTGTACTTAGTAATGACCTCAACACATGAGGGTAGTGATATTAGTATTTGAACATGACAAAGAGAATCTGCAAAAGGTTTTTTAAGTAAAAAGTTAAAGTATAACATTTTGCAAAAGAAAGACACACTGTCTACATAACTTTACAACAGTATGTTGTAATTGTTATATTTTATTAATAGTTATTATTTTTCATCTCCTACTGTTCCTAAATTTATAAAGTAACCTTTATTTCAGGTATGGATGAAGAGGAAAAGATGGTACATAAAGTGTTTGGTGCAATTTGCAGTTTCAAACATTCACTGAGGGTCTTGGAACATGTCCTCCACAAAAGGGGAGGTGTGGCATAATTTTATTTAGAGTATTTGGAAGGTCCCCAATATTATGTACCTTTGTTTATTCCAGGAGGCCTGATTATTGAGTAAGCTTTTAAACTAAGAAACTTCAATTTGGTGCTGCTGAGAAGAGCCAGAAATATAAAGTTTTATCCCAATTACACAGACTCAAGATTGCATGGCTCACTCATGCCTCCTTTTCCAAAGGTTACTTTGTTTTTTGTTTTCTTGGTTTTTTGTTTGTTTGCTTTTTCAGTATGGAGACTGAACCTAGGGTCTTTGCACTTAGTTAAATCCCCAGCCCTTTTAAAAATTTAAATCTAAAAACCAGGTGTGATGTTTTTTCTTGTGGGGAAGAGAGATTTTAATTGCTAATTCAGCTGTTTTACTTGTTTTAGATCTATTAAATTTTTCTATTTTTTTCATGAGTTTGTCTTGGTAAGTTGTCCATTTCGTCTACATCGTCTATGTTATTAGCATAAAGCCCCTGATAGTATTTTCATTTCTGGAGTTTCAGTAGTGCCATCTCCTTTTTCATTCCTGATTTTGCTAATTTATGTCAATTCTCCTTTTCTTTTGGATAGTGTAGATAAAGAGCTCTTCAGTGTGTTGATCTTGTCAAAAATTCACCATCTGTTTCAGTGACTTTTCACTATTTCTGTTTTTGATTGCACCGATTTCTACTCTGACCTTTACTCTGTTCTTTCTGTTTGTTTGAGGGTTAGTTTGCTTTATTTTCTACTTTTTAAAGGGAGAAACCTAAGTTTTTGATTTGAGGACTTCCTTATTTTTTCCTATTGATGTTTACACCTATAATTTTTCCTCCAACCAATCCTGAGATGTTTGAAGTCTAATGTTTAAGAAGAATCATTCCAATTTTTCACAAATTTATCTGCAAAATAGCAAGCAGATGAAGTTATCCTAACTCATGCTATGAGCCTTTGATGTCTCAGCGAGAGAAATATTTTATAATAAAATGGCAGCATTATCATTCACAATATAGACCCCAAAATATTTAACCAGATGCTAGCAAACTAAATGCAGTAACATATAAAGAAGATTATACAGCATAACTGAGATTTACCTTACAAATCTAGGCTGGCTTAATATACAAAAATTAATAAAAACAATAGAGCACATTAATGGAATAAAGGACAGAGGTCACATAATTATCTCAATATATGCAGAATATGCAGAAAACCATTTAATGAAGTACAACACATATTTATAGTATAAACTATTGGAAAGGGAAGAGAAGGGAAAGAAAGGAAAGAAAGGAAAGAAAAGAAAGGAAAGGAAAGGAAAGGAAAGGACAAAAGTAACCTTTTCATTTTGATAAAAGCTACCTAAAAAAACATGTAAAGGTAACGCACTCAGGGATAATGGGTTGAATGTTTTCTCTCTAAAATCAGAATCAACAAACAACAAAAATGTCTGGTGTACATTGTGTTAGACAGTCTAGCCAGTAAAATAAGACTAGAATCTACTTATTAACTAACAGCACCCAAGTTGGAAAGTGTTATGATCACGCCAAGACCCACACAGAACCAGACCAGATCTTCTGACACGAGAGGAGTCTTTATTGGGGGAGGGGGGAGCAACACGGCGGGCTGCCCAGTGGACTAGGACAGCCCCGAACTGAGCAAAGCTTGGGGTTTTTAAGCTATTTTCCAGGGGAGGGGAGGTGTCCGTGGGTCAGAACAGCCTGAGCAGGGGGATGGGGGGAGGTGTCCTTCATCAAAGTTGAAGGGCTGGTTCTGCCAAGGAGGCGGAGGGCGGGGTTGGCTTTTGTGGAGGGGAACTGGAAGGAAACAGGTGAAGAGGAAGGAACTTTTATTAATTCCTTGATAAAAGAGCTTAAATCCCCCCGAGGGCGTGAGTTGCCTTGTGACTTATCAGAAAGGAAGAAGTAAGACTTTTTATTTGCAGATATTATCCTATAGGTAGCAAACCTAAGGATTTTCTACACACACACACACACACACACACACACACACACACACCCCATAAAACAAGAAATAATAGTTTCCAAAAAATCACAGGATGCAACATCAATACATAAAATTAAATTATATTTTTATAACTAGAGAAGACTAATGTGAAAATAAAATTAAGCACACAATTCAATTCACAATCACATCAAAAGGAATACTGATAAATAAGTTCAATAAAAGAAATGAAACATTTGCACACTAAATAGTAAGAAATTGAAGAAGATATAAAAATTGGAAATTCATTCTATGTTCATGGACTGGAATCGTCAGCATTGCTAAGACCACAGTTCTCTCCAAATTTATCTACAGATTGAATGCAAGTCTTGTCAAAATCACAGAAATCTTTGTTAAAACTAATACGCTGATCCAAAAATGTATATAGAAATGCAAAAAGGACTGGTAATAGGCAAAGTCATTTCATAAAAGACAAAACTGTAGGACTTACAGGTTCTGATATTATAAATTATGAAAATCAATAGTTATATGTCAGCAGTAGGCCAGACACATAAATTAATGAACGAAAATTGAGCTCCCTGATATAAATAAACTGATTTCTGACAAAGGTACCAAGAGAAATCAATAGTAACAGGATAGTCTTTTCAGCAAATGGAGTGGGGTCAACTGAATAGTGATATGCAAGTATCTAAGTTTAAATATATACTATAACTATGGTCTCACAGTGCATCGTTTTCCTATAGATGCCTCGAGTTTATCCTTTCTTATGGCAGAATAGTACTCCATTATGCATATGTGTCAAATTTCCTTTAGCCATTCATCTGTTGATGGATATATACGTTGCTTCCAAGACTTGTGAGTCATGCTGCCATAAACTAATCAGACATACAAGCTTAAACATCTCACGATATTTAAGGGGGGGGGTTAAAAAATTATTCAGTGTGTTATGTACATGTACAAACTCCCCACAATGAATGTAATCATTATGTACTACAAACACGTACTAATAGAAATTAAGACTTTTAAAAATGACAAAATAAACTTGTACTATACATAAGATCTGACTGAAAATGGATCATAGTCTTAAATGCAAAAGCTGACGCTGTAAAACTAGGAAAAGAGTCTTCATGATCTTGGATTGGGACAAAGGTATATAGAGACAAGACTAAAATCATGAGCTATTTAGTAAGAAAAAGATAAACTAATGTCATTAGACTTTTTAAAATTGGGGTCCAAAATTACTACACACATTAAAATATAAGTGCTACAAGAAAATATTTCCAAAGCATATGTATGGCAAGACTGACATTCAACCTATACAGTGACCCACTACAATTCAACAATAAGAAGGTAAACAATTCAAAAAAGGCCAAAATATTTCACTAGATACTTCATCAAATATGAAATACAAATGGGTAATAAGATAATAAAAAAGATGGTCAACATCTAGTAATCAAGAGGGAAATGTAAATTAAAATAACAATGAGAACACCAGCTGCAGTGGTACAAGCCTATAATCATCACACTCTTGAGAGGCTGAGGCAGGAGGATCTCAAGTTCAAGTTGAGCTTGCTCAATTTAGCAACTTGGTGAGAGAGACCTTGTTTCAAACATCAAAATTTAAGAACGTTTTGGGGATGTAGCTCTGTGCAAAGACTCCAGGTTCAACCCTCAGTACAGTATACCCCCACAAAGTTGGGGTTCAGAGTTTGCAGCTACAGTCATTTGTGAGCTCAGCAGCTGGCAGATTTTTCCCTAGAACCTATCTAATAACCGTTTGTGGAAATTCCTGCAATTTGGCAAAACTGCAAATATCCTCCATAGCTGTTGTTTTGGTGGGAGGTTTGCAAGTAGCCAATCTGACAGCATTATTCAGTTTTCCTTGCTGCTTAGTGGCTGCTGCTTTGTAACCCACCTCAGCACATGCACCAGCATTCCTGCATCTTAACAGGCTGGTGTAAGTGTGTCCCTATCTCAATTATTCTTGATTTTGTTCTTCTTAAAGCCCTAAGATTCCTAATATGCTGCCAAAATGCCCTGCACCTTCTAAGGCTTTATTAATGCAGTATTTTATTAAATTAAATTACATAACTGTGGGACACATAGCATATTTAAGGTTTAAACTATAAAAATAAGCATTTATAGGCATTTTTCTGAGCATCTCTGAAGTTTGCATTTTTGCACAAATTGTGATGCTCTAGGAACAAAAGCTCCACAAATTTCAGGAGTCCACTGTACCATAATCAATCGATCAATCAATCAACTAGTCAATGACAATTGCAAATACAGACTCTCATGGCTATCAGTCAGGAGAGTCAGAAAGAATGGAAAAATTGTTATCATCACACTTTACTGTTGGGAAGGTAAGAAAGTAACTTTGGGAAACAGTCTGGTCTGGCAGTTCTTTAAAAAGGTAAACATAAAACTACCATTCATCCAACCTTTACACTCTTAGTTACTCAAGATGAGTGAAGACATTCATTAACACAAAGAAGTATAGAACTATTCATGATACCATTACCTATCCAAACCAAAATATGGAAACAATCTAAACATTCATACACTAGGGAACGGAAAACAATACTTCCTACAATGTATTTATTCAATGGAATATTTTTCAGGGATAGAAAATAAAGTACTGCTAAATAAGAGAAGCCAGATTCAGAAGACTACATATTGTATGATCCCATTTCTGTGAAATGTCAAGAAAAGGCACATTTAGATGGACAGAAATCAGATTGGTGATTGCCTAGGGATGGAAGTAGGGCTAGGAATCGTGTCTATGGGCATGAAAGCTTCTATAGCAGAAATGTTTAAGAACGGGATTGGGGTGATTATTTAATAACTCTGAAAATTTACTGAAAAAGTTGTGCATTTAGAATGGGTGAATTTTCTGGTGTATAAATTATACCTTAATAAAACTGTAGGGAAAATGAGAGAAATGAACTAAATAATCTTGAGTGTTCCTTTTCCCTTCAAAAGTCTATGCTTTAGCTTTCACCTATGCACAAATTTTAATACAAAAATGCTATGATAAACCATCAGAGTTATTGGACAAGATGGGCTAAGAAAGAAGTGTGAGTTTTGTAATCCGCGACAGAATCTAGCTTTGTAATTTCATTCCCCACATGAAAGGTCACTCCGAACTATAGAGCTGAAATTTACAATGATATGTCTTAGTTAGCCAACCTTTATTTCAAAGATCTGGGAATTGTGGTTTGTATTCACTCTTTGCCTAGTCAAAATAGCTCTCAGAGGACACTAGGAAATGGGGAAGGTATATGTGTCTCTGTGTGCAACTTTGCTTGGTCTCTGACTAGCTATGTGACCTATGGCCCTATCAGTCTGTCTTTTATACACATTAATTTATTCACCAAATGTTTACTAAGTGATTATCACAGAGCAGGTACAAATTTAAGTGTTACCTAGCTGGGACTTGGGCTTGAGGGGTATTAACGAGTCACCATAATCCAATGATAGGACAGGAGAAAGAAGAACTCTGCCAAAGAAGGGTTCTGAGGCAAGGGGAGCCTACAGTGCAGTGCGAGGACTAAGGGAGATAGTGTGTCTGGAAAGTGCTTTCTACAGAGCACTCCATGCAAGTTGACAGGAGCCACTCACAACCGTCCCATGCATTTTTCCGGGGCCACCGAGAAAAAGCAACAGGGTTGTCTCGTGCTCTGCTTGGCTCTTTTTCATGTGACTGAGTTATACTTGATAAATTTAACAAAGGTGGACTTTGTATAGAAATTCAGAGGAAGAAAACTATGCTGTATAAAGGACTCATGACAATTCAACTGAAGAATTCAAATAAATTTTCCTTATTTGATGGCAAGAGCTTCATAAGCTCTTCTGTAATGCAGTGTTTAGAAATACAATAAGCTTTTCCTGAGTGTGTACTGTCGGTAAAGTGTATTTTAAATCAAAATGCAGACAGCCTGGCCATTGCTGGCATGTTTTTTCCCTTAACCGTGGCAATTTTCTTATTTGTAGTACTACGTCTATTCCAGAAGCAACTCCAGTGGCTCCCAGTTTGATACATCAGGCATCCTCCCCTTCTCTTCATCTCAAAGCTACAACTATCTGAATTCACTTTTTAAATTCCCCAGTTAATCTGGCCTTTGCTCTCTCTTAAGCCTCCTAGATATGTTCCCAGCCCAGGCCTTTGCATTCGCTCTGCCCTGTGCCTAGAATCCTATTCCCTAGGATATATCCAACCCTCAGAAGACTTGCTTCTTCCCTTTCAGTCAGGAAGGTCTTACTTGTCCACTATGTTTTAAAATGACACCCCAAGCCAACAATATCTCCTATTTCAATCTCCTGCTTAATCTAGTTTCATATCATCTAGCATAACTCAGAGGCTAATTCCCTTTAAGAAAGCACTAAAAGCACGACAAATGTCAGCCTTCCTTTGGGAAAAAGGAACTGGATAAATACAGGCTAGATGCCCTTGATTTGGTAACCTTTTCCAGAGCAGCACTGAACTGTAAAGCAAAGAGGAGATTTTAGTTCTAGTCTCTGTCTGACACACTGAGAAAGTCACTTTATTTGCATCTAAAATGGGATAATTCAGACCAATGCAATAAGACATAAACAGAAGAGATATACATCTTAGAAAGGAAAGCAATTCATCATCATTTCTAGATAATGTGACGGTGACCTAATATATTGAAAAGAATCAACTGAAAGACTTTCTAAAATTAATAAAAGAATTCAGTAAAGTGGTTTGATATAAGATAGAGATAAATAAATTGTACACCATGAGCAACAAGCTAGAAAATGTAATGAAAAATCCTTTTAGAGTAGAGTCCTGTAAAAATAGCTAAGGATAACACAAATAAGAAATGTACAAGACTGACATTAAGGGGGAAAAGCCTTTACTGAATAATATAAAAGAACATCTTCAGCCCCTGGCCCGGGGCTTGGCAGAGTGGGTGTTAAATAATTGTGCTGAACCATAGATGAATAAATGGACAGAAATACTGAAGTCCTCTATGAAAGCAGTACATACTGTAAAAGATGTCAATTCTTATGAAATTGATGCATCATTTTCTTTGGAGGAAAGCAAGCTGTATAAAATATGGACCAATTTGGTGATATTTGGAAGCCCTAAGGATGTGGAAGACCTTATTGGACAATTGCAATACTATCTATTTTTCTTCAAAATAGGAAATGTAGTTAATAACAGCTTTCTAAACAAAGGAATGGGGGGGCAAATTCACTACTGAATGCAGTATTAAAGTATATACACATATAAAGTATTTTGTAAAGTTATAATAACCAACTGATACTGGAATATGAGTTAAATAAAAATTAGCTAGAGGTGTGTGTGTGTGTGTGTGTGTGTGTGTGTGTAAGAGAGAGAGAGGGAGGGAGAGACAGAGACAGAGACAGAGAAAGAGAGAGAAAATTTTATGAATAGAAATAGTAACAGAATAAATCAATGAAAAAAAAAAAAGAAAATTTTATCAGCAAACAGGAGAAATTCCATAATTGTGAGACTGAAACCTCAAATTTAAGACTGCATAGAGAATCTACTCCAATAGCTGCAAATTTATTTACTGAAAAGTTTCAGGATCCCCACCCCCACCAAATACAACAATTGAACCTGGGTTAGATCCTAAACTGAATTTTCAAAGGCCTTAAAGGACAAGTAATTTGGACAATTGGTGAAATACGAATATGATTTCTACATTGGATGCTGCTGCTATTTCAATGCAAAACATCCTGAGCGAAATGATGTACTGTGGCAATGTATGAGACTGGCAGTTCCTTTAGTTGACACTAACTAAAGGTTTCAATTGTCAGGACTGCTACAGTTAACTCGCAAATGATTCAATACATACTTGAGAGAAGAAAATAAATATTGCAAAACGCTTACAACTGGTGAATCTGAGGATGGGATATATGGCTGTTTATTATACCATTCTTGAACATCCTGCAGATTGGAAATCAAAGGGAAAGGTAAAGTTGAGTGGAGAAAATCTTCTTAAGCAAAGCACTAGAACAACTCATGAAAGAAAAGAAAAAAATACCTACATCTATATGTGAAATGTCTAAAACAAGAATAAAAAATGAAAGAACAAATTACAAAAGCTATGCCCAGAAAATATGAGAGGACACAACAATATTTTGAAAAGATTGTAGTAGGTGTCTGGGATAAAAATGACAAGGGACATACATAAAATCAATCAATATATTACCTGAATAAGTGAAGATATCGACTATATTTTTTCAAGACAATGAGATGAAACTAGAAGTTAATAAATCAAAATTCTAAACAAATAAAAACTTCCTACTGGAAAATAACTTCACAAGGGGCTGGGGATTTAGCTCAGTGGCAAAGCGCCTGCCTGGCAAGCTCAAGGTCATGAGTTCGGTTCCCGGTACCAGAGAAAAACCAAAAAAAAAAAAAAAGAAAATAACTTCACAATTATTCTCATATGCAATAGGACCTCAAAACCACAATTTTATATTCTTTAGGATGAGAACAATAATGTTTAATGCTTCTGGGATACAACTAAACCTGTTTTGGCATCTGAAAAGGCTTTGTTATTAAACAAAAAAGAATGACACCAATTAATTAAGCATTCTATAAAAAGAAAATGAGAACAAACAATACTGGAGCCAGATGGCTTTCCCAATGAGTTCTTTCAGTCTTCCAGGAACTGATAATTCCCACGTTATATAAATAATTATTTAAGACAGAAAAAGAGGGAAATCATCCAAATTGTTGCAAATTATTCCTCTAATACACTGTAAAATTAGCTCCCCACACATACGTCATTTATTTCAGGTATAAAATAAAGATTCATTAATAGCAATTCTTAGAAAATATCATAAAAGTCCAAGTAAAAAATCAATAGGATCCTATGAGTAGATGCCAAAAAGCCATTTGATAAAATTAAAAACCCATATCTGATTGTAAAAGAGTGACAAAGATAAACTGAAGAAAAGAAATAGTTTTTACTATGTTTTAAAGGTATTTGTTTCAAATCAACAACTAATATCATGTTTAAGAACGATCTGTTGAAGTCCTAGTCACGGAGGCTTAGAGTCAGACATAAAGGGTAACTATCCACATCATTTGGCATTATTGCGCAGAAGGCTGTACCTAGAGCAATGAAACATGAAACCAGAATAAGAGCTACTGCAACTGGAATAACAGGACACAAAAATGTCATTATTCAAAGATGATGTAATTACTAGCTGGTAAACCAAGATAATAAAATTTAATGAAAGAAACCCACAAGAGCTTTCAGCAAATGAGATGGATAAAACATTCACCCAGTGCGCGAGTGCGTGCACACACACACACACACAGTTTCCCTAAATACTAGCAAAAATCAATTAGAAAACATAATGGGGAAAGGAGAACAGAAGATTCCACAAGATTATTATTAGTAAGAAACAATTTTAGCAAGATTATTTTGGACGCAAACTATGTGCTGGAATCAATGTAGTTTTCTTGAGAAACAGTAAAGACTCAAATATCCTTTTTCAGAATAAATATTCTCATGCTAATATAATTAATTTAGATTAAGCAATAGTTTTAATACAATTTAAGCTAGTTCTGTTGGAGATTAGTAAGGGAAGATGATAAAGTGATTTTTAAAACATAGGGAACTATAAATTGGTGAAAATAGCTAAGAATATTTTGAGAAAGAATCATTAGGACTAGATATTAAAATGTTTTGTGAAGTTATAATTAAAATGGGTGACACAGACAGTATGATCAATAGAAGGACAGATCTAATAGGACATGAGCAAACCAAAATTATATGCATTGTATATACACACATGTAAACAGATAAAAGCTATGATCAAAAAATACAGTGGATGCTTAAATTAAAAAATGTTTATCACAGCAAAAGACACTTTGCCATTCACCCCACTCAAAACACTCTTCCTTGCTTGGGATTCACTTATCCCATCATTGTTGTCACTTCCTGAAGCAGTTCTGGAGGTCTTCTTTTGTGAGTGTTTTCTATTGCATAGTCGTGGATGCCTCGATGTCCTGAATAGATTTAAAATGATTTCCTTTTACAGTCATGTTTTGACTTTGGGGAAGAGACAGAATTCACATGGTCATAGATCCAGTGAATAAGATGGATGAAGACACACCATAATAATTTGATAAGCCTGCCTTTCCATTGGATGGCACTTGGAAGCAGCACCCACTGTCTTTTTATCATATCTTGTAAAGACACTCAAGAAAGAGGATATTAAGAACTCCTTTAGAAGGCGGAAAGCATAATAAATGTGTCAGAAGTGAGGGGGAGTATTTTGAGAGGAGCCAATGGCAATGTATTTTTGCTAAAATATATTTAATCTAAATATTCACTGTATCTTTTAATCATATCACATACATATACTCACCAACATATATATACACACATAGATATATACTCATCCATGTAGACACACAATCACATACACATGTACAGAGGCAACATCACAGATCAGTAGGACAGGAGGAAGTGTTCACTAAATGGTATGGAAAAATATGCCAGCTATTGTAGTTGAAAAAATACTGAATAAACATTATTAAAATGGTAACAACTACCACAATCTGTGCAAAAGCAAGATGTACACCTATAAGGGAGGATTAAAATTATGTAAAACCTAATTTTTTAATTCGGTAAAAAAAATGTTAATTTTTAATTTATTTATTATTGCTGCATCACCAGTATTATTTTCATGATGAATCTAAATTAAACTTAATTTAAAATAAAATAAGAAAATAATACTGCATGAACTACCTCAGTATTATGAAAAGGATCAGAGATATTTAAGAACATGAAAATACTTTGAAAATGAAGTTTAAATGTAAAACATTACAGATAACTGTGATATCATATTTATAATTAATGGATAGATTTCCCCACTTCAGTGTCATGTAATCTTTGCCTAATATACTTCCACCTCTGAGTAATATTGATTATTGAATATTTACTTAAGATATCCCACCCCTATCAGAATCCGGAAGTGTTATTTCCTGAGTCTGTATTGAAAAGCAACAGTTCAACCAATCAGCAATCCAGTAATATATGAAGGAGAGCTGACTCAGTTTCCAACTGCTACTAACCAACAGCTCTGTCTGCTAATGTTAATATTTCATTTAAACAAAAACATAAAGTTTATGTAGACTTAACCAGTAGAGTGTTAAATGCAAACAATGCTTATCAATAACACCTTAAAGAAGCAGAGTGCTGTAGGGCCTGGCTGTTCAGAGGTCCATGTGCTAGTAGCATCTTCATAACCTAAGAATGTGTTGGAAATGCAGAATCTCACTTCTGTGGAATCAGAATCTGTTTTGTGTTAAGATCTCAGGTTAATATATCCGCATATTAAATTGTGAAAAGCAGCAAAAGGAAATAGAGCACTTTATAGGATTACAAAGTCTCCTCTCTGCTTTTTGTTTTGTTGATAAACATTCTGAAGCATTTGTTTTCTGTGCTGTAGTAGAGAGTCAGGCTGTTTGGCTCACACCAGGCTTCCCAATACTGCCTTCTTCCTCAGACATCCTGGGAAGCAGCCCTTTCACCCTCCTGCCAAGTCCTCAGTTGAAATGTCATTGTTGTTTTCTACAGTCACCTTAAGTATTGAGAGAAGTAAAGAAAAAAAACAAAACAAAACCCGAAGTTGAACATGTTGCTCTTCAATAGGGACTCAGTCTCCAGACTTCGCTATTAAAACTCACAGCGACGATTTTGCAGAGGAAGCTGCTGCTGCGACTGTTTTTAAAAGAATAATCAATAGGGTGCCTGGGATGTCTCCTCTTGCAACAAAGAAAGTTTGGGAAAGGAAAGTGTCAGGTGAAACCCCTCTGAGTAGTTGTTACAGGACCATCTGAAATCAATTATCCTCAAAACTCCTTTCTAAGCTCAAATGGAATGATCATTAATTAAGCAATAAATTAATCATAATAGCTAGCATAGTAGTTCCATACAGGGTGAACAAATACTAGAGAAGAATTATAACATCAATTAAAACATTTTTCCTATGGGAAATGTAACCCACCCATGGGGTTGTTTGCAGGAATGCAATGAGCTGAAAATCACTTATGAGTAGACTGTAGGTGCCAGGTCACCACCCAACAGCAGAAATATTGTGAATTCTGGAGCTCCATCATGAATCTCTGCATGTATGGCCTGGGGAACATGAACTTTGAACAAAATCACCAAGACATATACACCCAATCCAAGAGATTTCCTGTGGAAGTCTTGCCCTAAATCCAACCCAGCAGCTCTCCAGGTGTGGTCAACGACCCTCGTGAAATCCCTGAGACTCATTCCCTGATTTTATAACATGTGAGAATTATGAAACAAGGTCATTCTTGCAACATTCCTCTAAAATTGGGTAGAGGGGATTTAAAGGGGAAAGCTCCACAAAAAAAAATCTCATGTCCAGACCCTGCTCTACATCTCTCAAACCCAATCCAACGAAATAGCTTTCTATAACTTTAAGACTAATTTCACTTAGCAACTGATGGCAAAATAACCAGCTGTGACTTAAAGACCAGTAACTACAGCCATTTACCAGTCAGAGCTCTCCAGCATTCACCTAAAGGAACAAGTGAGCATTTGTCTTTTCCTAGTAAAACCTTAACCTAGTAAAACCTGTGCTTATGCCCTGTGCATGTACTGGACAGCAGTCCTATTGTTTGTTTCCAGATAAATGTTCCTTGATTATAGATTCATCTCTTATTTTTGCCTGACATTGACAAATATCAAAACAGTATTAATAATAAGACTTTCTTTGCATTTCCTCATTGTGTTGACATTCACACTGTGGGCAATAGCAGTGTGGATAAGACTGCTGGCATCACGGCGTGGATCAAGGTAATGGTGTCCAAATGCATGTACCCTTGTGTTCCTCACCACCAAGCTCTTGCTACACAAATAGACAAAAAAAAAAAATGATGTGACTAAAGAAGGTCCTTGGTGAAGCAATAAAATGTTAATTTTATTAATTTCAGCTCTTGAGTACATGTCCTTTTAATATTCAAGGGACAGAATAGACAGTATGTGTACATCATATTTCCAGTTTACTAAAGTACCATGGCTTCTTAAGGAAAAATATTCCCCTGACTGGGTTGCATGTTAAATTGGCCACATTTTTCAAGAGACAAGTTTTTGAGACAAGGAGTTTGTTGCCCAAGGGCTCAGGTGATCCTTCCTAGGCACCATTTTTATTTCCTTGAGAGTGACTGACAAATTATGGTCATTTACATGGGGATATTTGGTAAACATTTTATGCAAAGTAAGTGAAGTCTACCTGTCACTTTAAGGAAAACTGACAGTATTTGTTATCAAAGATATCACTGAACCTTCAAGTGAAAACCAGAATTTGGAAAACTTGCATCTGCCACTGGGAACTTGAAAGATTGGTGGTAATAGCAGATGTGAAAATTTTGTATGTAATGATGAAATGTATGAACATTTAGAAGATTTTCTTTTTAATTTTAAAGAGTAAAAGAAGGATAACATAGTAATGGGGGGGGGCTTACCAATTACAGACAAAGTGGTAGGAAATTATCAATGGTTGTTGCTTTACATATTGTTATCTACAAGATAGTTTCTCAGGAAAACAAATAGACAAATAATAGTGAGTTACAGACAAAAAGTGGCAGGAGATTATCAATAGTTGTTGTACTATACTTTGTTATCTTCAAAGTGGCTTCTAAAGAAAATAAATAGAGCTATACATGAGTGACCAATTGAATAATCATTGACTATTCTCAGTGGTTGTTGTAGGAAACACATAATAATAAACATACATCCATGTACAAAATAGCATAGGAACAATACAAACATTACAGAGTTATGGAGAGATTAGTAGGAAAATACCAGTGGCTGCTATAATAGATGGTGGTATCTTCAAAGTGGTTTCTCAGGAAGACAGAGATATGCAAGAAAGATCTAACAAGTAGTTACAGCCTAAGGGTTGTCAAAAATAGTGTATTACCTCCTCACCAGTGATTCCTTTCACTGAGGTGTGATGGCTGGAAGGAAGGCCAGGATTGAAAAGAAGGACCGAGAAACTTGCACCTGTGTCTAGCAACAGGCTGTTTTCTTTTTCCTCTATAGTCATGATTACCTGGGGCTCAGATGACAGTCTGGCCAGAGAGAGAAGGCACAATATGCTCAGGGCCCCTCATTCCTGTTGGACCAACTGGTAGGATGGGTCTGAGCTCTGGGGCCTCCACTTCAGAGGGCAGACCAATCTCCAGTGGTCACCTTTGCATTCAGGGCATGGCCCAGGGGCCTTACTAGGGCAGTTCCTCTTGAGGTAGCATGGCTTTTAACAGTGGTAGAAGATGAATGCAGTCATGGAGTTCTTCTTGGGGCCCCAAGTATCAGACTTAGGATCTGCTTCTCTTGGTGCTGCAGCAAAAGCAGCTGCTTTTTCTCAGTCTCTTTGTTTTCTCTCCTTGGCCTCCTCCTCATCATGGCTATAGAATACTGAGGAGGCAATTCTTACTAACATCTCAAGTGAGCCATCTGGGGCAAAAGCCATTTCTGATACTTTTTCTCTCCAGCCTCCCTAGAAGATTTTTATAACTGAAAATTGTTCAGATGATGAAAGTATAATGTTGTCAAATTATGCAAGGATAAAAGATCCATTCACAGTGGAAGGTAGACTGATATATATTTCAATGGAATTGAATAAATGTTATGGCTTGGGTCTAGATGTTCCCCCAAAACCTCATGGTGTCACAGGTGGGGTATTTACACAGATAACTGGGGTTAAGAGTGTGTGATTCCTAAACCAGTCCACTAATTGGTTTGGCACCACCCTAAGCCTGTAGCCTACATAGAGTAAACAAGGGACGGAAAGAAGCTGCTAAGGTCTCTTGCTTGTTTTACTACCTTCTGCCCACCATGAACTATTTCTTCTCTGGGATACCTGTCTGCCATGCCACCCTGCCTTGGAGTCAGATGATTATGTACTGAAACCTCTACAAACTGAGCTAAATAAACCTTTCTTCACGTAACTTTTTGTGTTGGGTACTTTGTCTTAGCAATGAATTAAGTAGCTAAAACAATAGAAAAACTCTAAAAATATAGGTTTTTGCAATGAAAGTATAGCTTCACTGCAGCACAAATTTAGTAAACTATCAATCTGAATTGTGCTGTAATATCAAAGAATATCTAAAGTTATCTTCAATGGCCATTAAAATACTCTTCCTTTTTCCCCATTACATATCTGTGTGATGTTGGACTTTCTTTACATATTCCAACCAAAACAATTCACGGTAAGAGTTTAAATGCAAAAATAATTGTAAGAACCTGATTATCTTCTATTAAGCAAGACATCAAAAATTTGTGGAAGACATGAAACTGTATCACTTTATTATTTAAAAAATATTTTTATGTTAATATGCAATGGGCTTAATATTATTTTAAATGTATTCAAATATTTTAAATGTAGCTTTAATTTCTGAAACAGTAAATATTGATTGCCAAAACCCACACGAACAACAGCTCTTTGGAACCTTTACTGTTTTTTAAGAGAATAAAGGAGTTTTGAATTTAAGAAGAATGAGAATCCCTGCACTACACTTTTCAAAAGACTATCAAGATATCCGTAGCTCAGGATCTTTCAATCTTGGCCCTACTGGTATTTTGGACTGAATAATTCACATTTGGGGAATGCTATCCTACACATGGTGAGAGACCTACCAGCATCCCTACCTTGTATTCACTAGCCAGATGCAAATGATACTGTGTATACTAATCTAAAGTATCTCCAGACATTACTAAGTAATGTGGTTGAGAACTATTGCCACTGGTAAATGGGAAAAGAATGTAAAAACACGAGTCATTAAAAACAGAAAATGTTAAGTGTATGAAAATAATTCTATCTATCCAATAAGCCAAGAAATGCAAATCAAAATGACAATATGTTCCCACTTAAATGCATTAAATTAGCAAAAGTAAATATAAATAACAGCATAGCATTTCAGTGAAGTTGTGGTTGAACTGGCAGGATTATATTATTACAGTAGCATTGTTAATTGATTCATCAAATGAGAGAAAATAATTTGGCCATGGATCTCAAGATTCACAAACACTTTTATTACCTTGGAGTAAAAAGGGACGTAGGCTCTGGAATTAATATTGAACTTGAATTTTGGCTCTGAACTTTACCAGTTTTGTGATCTTCCTTAGCTTGTTTAAAGGGCATCATTTGTAAAAACAGAGGAAAATAATGTCTCCATCAGTTATTGTGAGACCTAGATTAGATAGTAATGTGAGTGAATTCCTATTTAAAAGTAGAAGATTTAGTTCTCTGTTTACCTCTTCTTGCTCCTGAGGTCAGTGTCACTCCAGAACTGACAGTGAAAAATGAGAAAGTACATAAAGCCACAAGGAAAGAGAGAACAAGAGAGGGACAACCAGTGGATGAGAATTTTCAATAAAATCCCAGAAGACTAAAATTGGTCAGAGAAGTACCTGGTGTGAACGATGAAGAAAGGCAAATTGGAAAGGGATGTGAGCAAGAATGGAGTTGGTCTGCTTTACAGATTTCCAGAGGCAAACAAATCTTGGAGCAGTCAGGTTTGGAGAGTCTGTGGGTGAAGTGTACAGCTGAAAAGAGGGGTGTTGATAATTTATTCATACCTAAAAACACCAAACTTTCAACCTCAGAGAGCTACCCACCTACTTTTACCTTTAGGCAGGAAATAGAGGAGGGTTTGTCTCTGGTGAACTTGAATGCCTCCCCCTCCAATAATAAAGCATTTCCAGTCAAGTATTTCAACACCTTGTGTTGGGTACTTTGTCTTAGCAATGAATGAAGTAGCTAAAACAATAGAAAAACTCTAAAAATATAGGTTGGAAATAATGACTGGGAGACTTAATTGTTGAGAAGTGCTTCCAAAACGAAGGACAGCAGCCCACTTAAATCAACGGTGGGGATGAGGGGTGAGTTCAGAAGAAACAATGGACATTTTATACAAACTAAAAAAGTTCCTTCTCTGAAATCAAAATGGCATTTTGAGGAAAGGTTGGAAAATGATTACTCTATAAACAAGAAGTAGATGCCACAAGAGAAAAAATTTTCAGAGCACAGCAAATAGTTCTTAAAAGGAAACATAATTGCTGAAATTACAAACAAATATAATACAAGGGCAGATGTTTTTCTAGAAAATAGGACAAAATGACCAAAATAAAAAGGAGAAAAAGAATATTTAATGGCAAATTCTTCTGTGGGAGGAAGAATGTATGAGTACCTTAATAAAGATATTGCTTGAAAATAATAGAATAATGGTACAATCTATGATAAATTAAATAAGTAAAAATCACCACTGTACAAGATAAGAAAAGAATTCAAAGATAGTATAAAGAGTGGTTAAGGACTTCAGACTGTGGAACTAGAGTATTATGCTCAAATTTCACATTAGCCATTTACTAGCGGGATAGTCTTGGGAAATCTACTTAATCTATCACTACTTTGTTTTCCCAATAAAGACAATTTTAGTTCTGTCCTACAGTTTTGATGAAAAGTGACTGAGTTACTATATGTAGAGCTCTTATAATAGTACCTGGCACTCTTAAAATAATTATATAATGCTGTAATAAAAATAGTACATCACTTGACTCTAAAGTGACCTGCTTTTATGTAAATATAAAATTACATATTGTGCATGTATTTAACTAAAACTAGTGGCGTAACTACATTGGGAGGATGGACAGGAGATATTGGATGATTTAAGACAGCCAAACTCTCATCTATCATAGCAGGAAGTAAATAATGTCTACAATCAATAACTGTAAAGTAGAACATTATGTAGTAGCATTGCCAGTTCCCAGAAGAAATGGCAAATAATTGAAAAGTAGTTGCCTCTGAGGGAGACAGAGCTGAGGGGTTGTAGATGGTGGGGGTAGAGAATGATTTGACTACTTTGTTTTCTATATAGTTTCATTATTTTTAGATTTCTTAAATTTAAAGAATTAAAAAGGTTAATTTTTTTTTGAATTGCTGTCAGTGGCTGGCATACAAGCATAGACACTCAATATCTTGCAGATCTATTTTATTCATTAAAGTAATTCCATTTCTGGGGATTTTTCCTATTTAAAGATATAATACCAAAAGAAAAAGATGAATAAATATGTTATTGCTGGGTTATTTATAACAGCAACTAACTGGAAATGCTCCAAATGTGTAACCATATGAAAATGGCTAGGCATTATGCAAAAACTTGATAGAATATTATAAACCAAGAACATAATTTTATTGTTTCAGATGGCTATGGATTGGCTAAAACCAACCACACACACACACACACACACACACAGAGTCTCTGGTGTGTTTAGACTGGTAAACAGAAACCTGACAGAACCAGGGTGTCTAAAGAGAGGCAATAGAGAGATAGTTTATTTTTACTCTCACAACCTCTTCTGGAACCCAGAGAAGGATTCACAAATTGTTGGGTCAATGTGCAAGGAGGGTATCTTGGAAAAACTAAAGTTTATTTTTTGAGCGATAACATAGGCTTTTATACTTCAAGTTCAAGCCAATAGTCAGAAAGAATACATACCAACAGTCCATGCCTCTAATAGCAATGATTCCAGGCATTTAGGGGCCCCTCCCTGGTTCTACAATTAGACTCAGCATTCACAATGTCATGCTTCTCCTGAAAGTCATTGTCAGCTATTGCTCAGCTTCCAGCTGACAATGTCTCAAAAAACCCATTTCTCAGCAAGGATATTGATGGAAACTACATGACAACAATAAAATATTGACAACATAATGCATTTGAGTCTGCATCAGAACCTACAAGCTTGTACAAGACCCAGAGACCTAAAAGCAGCATATAAGTTGAGCAAGCTTCTTTGTCTACTTCAGTGCAATATTCTGATAAAATGAAAGGCTGTTTGGGAAGCCAGGAATCATAAGTTCCCATCCACGGCTGCAGTCAACATAGCTCAGCTGGATGTTACCTTGGGTGTCTGGGACTCACTCCTTGTGAGTCCAACAACTGCTTCTCAAACTCCAGCAGCCATTAGAGTCACCTGGAGGACCTAAGACAGATTGCTGGCTCCACCTTCTAGAGTTTCTGACTTGAGTGAGTGAGTGAGTGAGTGAGTGAGTGTGTGTGTGTGTGTGTGGTGTGTAGGAGAGGTGACCATTTACATTTCTAACAAATTTCCAGGTAATACTGATGACCCAGGACCAAATCTTGAGAATGACTGTCTTATAGGCATACACTTTTACCAAAAGCAAGTGGAAAAACTTTGAGACTTTGGTGAGAGAAGAAAAAGGCAGGTGGAAAAACTTTTCTAAGAGTCCCTGATCTGCCTTGGTCCTGATGCCTACTAAGTAGGCTTCGCACAACACCTGTGCCAGCATCACCTCCTTCCCAAGTACCTTTGCAAGGTTCTCCTGGGCTGCAGACCTAAACCAAGCCTTACTGGTCAGTTTCTGGAGCTGAAAGATGACAACCCTTCCTGTCTGCCTAGAGCCAACTGTGTTTCTGCAGAAACCACCCGTTTAGGTTCCAAGAAATTATGCATTCGTTATGGAGGAAATTAACACCTCAAAGCAAACTATAATTAGGAATTCTTCAATTCAGTTTATGCTTTTTCAATTAGGCACTCTATAATTTTAATCATGGGAGCATTAACATGTTTCTGTAATTTATATACCTGTAGTATAATTAAGACTGGGAAACACATTGCTCTAAACCTGAATGGCAGTGATTGTTTCCCTTCACACTTGCGGTATCACAGGTCCCTGGTGGAGAGGTGGTGCCAATTTCACAAGAGCCATTTGTGAGTTGCAGAGGCCAAGGAGAGCACTCCTGATGTTGAAAATGTGATGGCTGCTTATAGACCATGCTATGCCTTTGAACATCTGGCCCATGTGTATACATCTGCATCCCAAAGCTTCAACTCCTATTGTGACTTCCACAACATTCACACCACTGGAAATTGCTTTGGACAGTTATTCTTGGAAACTAATTTCAATTAAGCAGGAACAGGGTGTCCTGGCAGGGGAGACGTTATCTGTAAGCTGTGAGAAGCAGATGGCTTTGAATTGAAGAAATTGAACAATAGGCTAAAACTTAGCCTGGATTAGGACCAACCTCCTTTTTTAAAAACATTTATTCCTCTTCCCACTTTCGCTAACTCTACGCCTCTCTCATGATTTCAGCCTTGCCTTTTCGCCACAAAGCAGGGCCTGAATCCTATGTGCAAGGTAGTTCTCTTGGGACTCTGAGCAGTTCTGCAAATTCAAGGAATTCACAGGCACACTGAAAGTTTTTGTGCTTATTCAGACTGAACCTCTGAACTTTCTGAAGGTTAAAAACCTTCATTTTTTTTCTCTCTTCTCCTGCTCTCCCCACAATAGCAAATTCAGATTTGCTGACTGCAATAAAAGGAAAAAGAACATAATCAAAACTGGCCCGGGGGGACAATGCATACAGATTCTAACCCAGCTGAGTGACGCGCCCATATTGCTGCGGTATTTTGGCACTCAATATATTTTGTCTGATCTAAGAAAATATAGAACTTTTTATAGAGCAAAAGTTGGAAATGGATTTGTTTCTCTCAGGCTGCTGTAGCCTTTCACAAAAGAATACAGATTTGTTCAGATTCTGATGTTCAGCTTCACCAAACATCCATCTTCTACCTACGCCTGAACATCTGCATAGAAGTGATATATTCAGATATGCTATCAGCATGCAACGACGCAACATGAATTATTTTAGACAACAGTCATTGTAATCATCAAAGTCTGTGTTTTTAGCCCCCATGTGCACAGGGATAGAGGAATAAGCTGGAAGAGATTCTAGTTGAGCTCTTACGTATTAAAGCTAGTTATCCTCATGCTGAAACATACCAGAAAAGCATGGGAGTTTCAAAAGCTGGAAGACCAACAGGGGTAATGCCACAGTGAAATACAACCGCTTTCTCATATCTTGATAATGAGCATATACAAAGAGTGATCAAAATATACTATGAAAATTGAAGTAATTTACAACAGTAAGAGGTACATTGTCATTATTTCCCCTCAAAGTACACCTTCCTGTTTCAAAAACCCTTATCCCATTTTTTTGACACTTTCCAAAGGAGTTCTGGGAATCTGCTTTCATGAGTGTCTTTACAAGGTGTAATAAAAAGTACAGTGAATGCGGCTGTCAAGTGCTATGCAATGGAAAAGCAAGCTTCCTCCAACAGATCTGGCACTGTATGGCTTCTGGCACTTCCCTAAAATCAAAAGGAACATGAAAGGTAAATATTTGAAATCAGTTCAGGACCTAGAGCCAGCCATGGCCCTCTAGAAGTATTCAGAAGTGGCAAGTTCAATGGAACAAGTGTAGTTGAAGTGAAGGGGAATATTTTGAGAGGTACTAACAATGATGTCTTTTACCATAATAAAAGTTTTAAAATTTAAACACTCATCATATTTTTTATCATGCCACATATTAGAATTGCAAGAGAAATTATCCAGGTCCATGTAAGGCTCCTTTGTCCACACCTGAGGTCAATTCTAGATTAAACTGGTAGCACTGAGGGGCGCTCAAGGAACCTGAGCATCAGTATTGCTGGAGGGCTTGTTCAAATGCAGATTTTCAGGCCCCACTAACTAGGGCTTGGAGATGGGCAGAAGTCTGTTTGTTGATTAGCTTTACAGCTAGTGACGTGATGTTATTAAAGTTTGAAAACTGTAGGAGTAGTCCATTCCCCACACTTTATTTCCAGGGAAGTTGATGCAGTGAAATTTTGGAAGAACAGTTCAGTAGATCAGAGTCACAGGAGAAAGCCACACTTCTTTGGAAACCTACATGTTATTCCTGTGTCTAAGTCCTCATTACATTGCCCAATTTTAATAACAGGATTTCTGACATTTACCTCTGTCCCCATTGTTTGTATTCATAACATCACTGAAAAAACCTGGGGCATTGATCTCATTTTTATCAGCCCCCACCCCCAGGTCTTGAGCAATGGTGTAAAATAGAATTTTCTATTATGATGAAAGTGTTGCTTAATGTGGAATCTACCACTTACATGTGGCTATTGGAAGTATGGCTAGTGCAAGTAATGAACTGAAGTTACAATTTTACTTAATATATATTAATTTAAATAGCCACATGGTAAAGAATTAGACAGTACAGGTCTAAAGTTTTGCCCTTAAATCTTTCTTGTGTTACTAGAGTCGTCACCTTCCACCCTAAAAATGAACATAGGCTTTATGTATTAGTCACTTTCTTGTTGCTGGGACAAAATACTGAACACCTGCAACTTAAAAGGAGGAGAGATTTATTTGGCTCATGGTTTCCAGTAGGTTAAGTCCAAGGTCAGCTGGCTGTAAGGTAGAAACACATTAGTAGAATGGCCTAGAGGAGGAACACTCCTCTGCATAGTTGCCAGGAAGCAGACAGTGAAGGGAGCAGCCAGGGAAAAGAATATACCCTTCTAGCTAATGCCCTCAATAACTCACCTCTTCCAACCAGGCCTTACCTCCTAAAACGTAAAACATTTGGGGGACATTTTTTTTATTCATACAATAACATCTTATATGTTTATAATCTGTATAAAGTGTTTAGTGAGCCAATAACTTTGCAGAAGTGCACTAAACAACAAAGCCTAAGTAGCTATAGCCAGAAAAGAAAAAGGTGAGGTATACTGTGCAAGGGAGTATGTGTAAGCACAAATTTCATCTTCCTACTAGTGTAGACTTTCATCTTTAAGTAGTTTTTCTACCAAAAATCCAGGACTTTCAGAATCACTTCTCTCATTGTTACTGATAGAAGGCAACTCTCTGAGCAGCCCCAGGCAGCTGAAGCAGGCAGTGTGCAGAATGCTTTTTGGATAAGAGCAAACCTCCTTGGATTCTAACATGGTACACATCCATGTGCTAGCTCAGAAGAACATCAATAGGTCAGGCTATAGAAATACATTTGATGGAGGCAAACTTGAAAGTCTGACCTTTGGGAAGCTGCTGACAGAGAGACTGAAAGCTATCGGTTATCAGCTGCTCAAGATCTGAGACAAAGCAGTGATACAAAAGATCACAGGACACAGAACAGTAGGAGAAATAGAGGTCAGCAGAAAAAAAAAGTTGGAGATAAACTGAGAACCGGGAGAAGGCATCTTGCAGAGTCCCTGTTGCCTTTGCAAAGGGTTTCACCACTTCTCCCGGGTTGGGAGGGTCAGCACTGTAAAACTGCTTTTACATAGAAAGCCGTCCCATACTTAGCATGGCCTCTTGTTCCTTGATATTGTTGGCTCCGACGACTTTTACCTTTAATCATTAGCATACAACCACCATCACTGTCAACACTGTTACGCCCATAACCATATTTTCCATAGATGACTTCTATTACTGACATCTTTTCTTCTCTCATCTTAGTGTCTGAACATCGCTTCCTGTCTTTCTAGCCTGTCTCTCTGATTTGCACCCTCTACACAGACTCTTCAACAGTATTCAGATCACCTGACCACTGTCCTCCATATCTCTGTTATCTGTACATCTATTTTCACTTTATTGTCTACGGCCATACCACCCTGAATGTGCCTGATCTCGTGTTTTCACATTATTTCTTCTAGCAAACTTAGAACAGATATTCCATTTACAAACATTTTCGTTAACACAACATTTTCTTCCTATAGCCCTGCATCAACTCCTATGTCTTATTTTTTACTAGAAGAGATGTTTGGAGTGCTTGCAAAAACATACAGTATAAAATGTTGAGTATTTCTTTTCTTCTTTTTAAAAATCATTGTTTCTTTGGCTTTCTTATTTTAGATTTTTTTTCTTTTCAATACTGGAGATTGAACCCAGGGCTTTAGTACTGAGCTATATCTCCACCCCTTTTTGTTTTTTATTTAGAGACACGGTACCCCTAAGTCACAAAATTGCCCAAGCTCATACTTCTGCCTCAAGCTCCCAGAGTGCTGGGGTTACTTGTATATGCCATCACGCCTGGATTTCTTGTTTAAAAGAAGAGTTAAAATGAAGTTGTATTGCTTTTGTTTTATTTCTGCATTTTCAGCCAGCCCTTGTTTGTGCCCTGTGTGGTCCCTTGAGGAGTATCATAGAGCTGAGTTCCGTTCCTCATTGCCTCTCTCCACTGTCATTGAACAAGGTCATCCATTCCTCCTGGGCTTCAAGTACCACCTGGATGCTAATGATTCCCAAATCCAAAAGCCCTGCTCAGATGCCTCTCCAGCACTGCAGACTTTCGAAATTTAAATAGTCCCTGTGGTAGGAGGTGAACATGACAACCACACTCTCCTTTCCCTCATGCCAGCAACAGTCCCTGTCTCCATCTCTCCAGATGGCAGACAGTCCAAAATAGAACACTCTCGTTCTTCATGTTCCGTCGACTGCTCCATTTAAATATTCTTCCTCAAACACCTGTTTTTCCTCCTTGAGCCTATGTAATATAATCCAGAATCCCAACATCAGAGCCAGTTCTCAGTAAGTTGGGTTGTTGGGCGGTGGAGTAGGGGACGGGTGGGGATGGCGGTGGCTCATAAAAGGAGGACTTCCAAGCAGGTGGTGTAAACTGAAGGGCACAAAAACCCACCTAAATTATTTGAGCTTTACCCTGCTTCCCTTTTGTTTTTATGAATAATCTTCCTTTTAAAAAAATAACTGCATTATGTGAGCATAAAATATACTACATGATATGGGCTAATAGATATTACCATAGGGAAGCAAGTTAGCATTTCCATCATCTCACATACTAAGCCTAAGTTTTGTTTCTGTGGCAAGACTGAATGATCTTTGTAACTGTAGCTTTGTGCCACATGGCCAGACAACATTCATCCTATTATTCCCTATTTCTGGTTGCTTCTTCTTGTATTTGACTCCCTCTATTTCCCAGTCTGGTGTGATGCTTTTAGGCATGGCAACATTTGATCTTAATTACTTACAAAGCTACATCTGCTTGTAGGTAATATAGAAGTACTTCTTATCCTTCCCAGGAAATGGGAAAGAGCACTCCTCATCTATAGGATCCAGCAAAGATAGCCCAGAGATCTGGGGGACTAAGCAAAACAAATGAGGTGTAAGAGAATGAGCATCTTCATGTAATTGCAGTTTCTCATCTCTCCCAGTGTGGATAGGGACTCACAAACTCCTCAGGCTGCCCTGTGTTAATAAATCCTCCAAATTTTCATTTCTTTTTCCTAATTGGACACCATCATGTGCTGATATCTGAGAATCAGACAGTAATGATTCCAATTTTGTTCACTGCAGCTCCACAGACCAGCAAAACCCTTCTGCGATGGTTTCATGCACTCCCACTCAGGGCTTCGCAGTTATTAAAGGAATCCTGGAGGAAATTTGGCAATCGTGTGCTTTTCTTCCTGGTAAAAGTTTCTTCTTTCTTTAAAAGTTGGCCTGGATCGCCAATTTGTACTGTAGCTAATCACTGTGCATTTCAGAATCTACAGTCTTAACTAGCTGCACCTGTCAAATGCAAAAGAATCATGGCGTCTCATCAGGGAGTGAAAAGAACTTGCAATGACCTTTATTTAGAAGCCTTTGGTTATGTTACAGTGACTTGTAGTGTTCAATCTGTCATACCCCTGGTCCTCCAAGCTGGAACAGACATGCCCTGTGCACAAGGCCTCTAGAAGCCTAAGTAAACAGGTCACATCTCCTAGCCAATCTCATAGGTGGTCCTTAAGAGGTCCTGGGGCTCCTCTGGACCACTCATTTGGTCCTTGCCCTGTTGGTTTTTAACACTCCCATTCTGTTCCCAGATTACCCTCACTGCCATTGACCCCTCCTGACTAAGGTGACCTCACAAACTTTTCTGTCCCTTTGCCTTTCTTGGCTCAGAGAATGGCACCACGCTGCACCCCACTAACCAAGCCACAAACCTAGAAGTCATCCTGAATGCCATCCTGGACTATGTCTCTTCCTTCACACCCCATCCAATGGAGAAGTCATGAAAAGCAGGCCTACTCTTCCTCCTAAAAGTTTTATCTCATCAGCACAATTATTTTAACCTGGGACACTTTCATTTCTCATCTGAATAACTGTAACTGTCCCCCAATGGTGGTTCTGGGCCCTCAGTTTGCTGGCCACTCAGCAACTGAGACATCCTAGCCTTGCATCCTTGATTTTGCCTTTTGGAAAGGTACACGAGTCTGGTGATATATTTTTAGGGGAATATTTGTTTGAAGATTTTATTACCTCTAGAACTAGCTGGAGGCACCCTGATTTGTCTCACACTAGGCAGCACTTTGCATGTAATAGAACACACATCAGTGACTGGGTATATGCAATAAACGGGCATCAGCTTACAGGAGGGCCCAGATAATAATCTTGCCCATGGCCGGTGAGAGCTGGGAACCATTCTTAGCCTCAGTAGTTTGACCAAACCCAAGTAATACATTAAATTGCTACCTACTGCACTTTACATACTTTATGCTATTCGACCTTCAAAACAATCTGTGATGTGGGCATTCTCGATTACCAATAAGCACTTTCAGTTCTGAGACATCAAATATCTGATCAGAGACCACCCTGTGGGACCACTGGGTAAATTTGGATCTGATTCCAGGAGCCACGTTGAGCCACTGTATCCCACTGGAAATCAGCTGTGGCAGAAAAAGCATAAGGTCCAAGCTTGCCTTGGGGACCTGGCCCCATTCCCCAAGAAGGTCATAGTCTAGTGGATGCTGAACATGCAAGTCACTGACAGAGGGACAACCAACACAAAAGAAGTTGATCAATCTGCAGGCAGGATGGAGACAGCCCTGGACTAGGCAGATTTGAACCTGATTTGTGACAGATGTGACAGATGTTGGAGAGGCAACAAATGAAGGCTTGGTAGAGAGAATGTCATAAGAAAACTGATCACCCAGAGGACAAAATATTGGGCATTTACCCACTGAATGTTCTACACATTTCAGGACAACGTCCAACCCCAGAGTGAAGAAGACCTTGCTCCATCCCCTGCTTACGCTATGTTCTCTTTTCATCTCTCTACCCCTGGGCTGCTTGTGGTTCCCTGAACACACCATGTACCTTTTCTGCCTGGGCTCTTGCATGTACCGCCCCCTCGTCCTTTTCTCTCCTTCCCTAAGTCCCCAAATTTCCACAGGCCTCAGTTTAGGCAGCACTGCATCCAGGAAGCTCTCTTAGTTTTCAAGCATGTGACACTCTACATTGAACTCTCATGGAAACCTCTGACCATGTACACTTGCTCATCAGTCGTGTTACTTTTCTCTCATTGCTGAGACAAAATACCTGATGCCCAGAATTAGGGAAGGAAAGGTTTATTTAGCTCACAGTTTGTGGACATTTCAGTCCATACTTGTTTGGCTCCAAGGCAGAGTGCCATGGCACAGGGAAACCTGTTCATGGTGGCATAAAACAGCAAAAGTAGCAAGTGCAAAAGCATGGGAGCAGGTGGGGAGAGCAAGCTTCTTTCCCTTCCTTATAATGTATGCAAATTACCACTTCAGGGCAGGTGTAGCACTCATACCCATAATCCCAACATTGGATC
Source organism: Chinchilla lanigera (assembly GCF_000276665.1). Taxonomy (NCBI): domain Eukaryota; kingdom Metazoa; phylum Chordata; class Mammalia; order Rodentia; family Chinchillidae; genus Chinchilla; species Chinchilla lanigera. The sequence continues at coordinate 14,694,815 of NW_004955445.1, read as the reverse complement.
ATGGATCAATCATAAACTCCAGAAGCCTGCTCCATGACTGCATGAGGCTTTGGAGGAACATCCAGACACAAATCCTAACAAGTGGTTTTTCTATTATTTCTAATTTTGCAACTGTTTTTCTTTATATACTGGCATCATCCAAAATAGTACTCACTTCCTTTCTTAAAAGAAGAAATAGAAATGGACAGCCAACAACTACTTGAAAAAATGCTCGATACCATTAGCCATCAGGAAAATGTAAATCAAAATTACAATGAGGATATTTTGTTCCGTCATGGCCAACCAGAGACAGAGATACAGGAGGGAAGCTCTCAAAACTTGCACTAGAAAGCTCAGGGGAGGCAAAGAAAGTGAGACACAGGAAGGCAACTGGAGGAAAAACCCTGGAGCTTCAGTCGAGAGTCAGGGGGGTTTAGAAAAAGAAGCTGAGCAACACCGCTTACAGCTCAGGTCCAGTGAACCAACCACCTTGGGAGAGGATCTAACACAAGTGGGTGAGTCAGCATCTCAGCGAAGGACAGGCCACTGGAATAAGCTCATGATCTTCTCATGCTCCGCACTTGGTAAAGGAAGCCAGTGAAGGAGATGTTCGCATATCAAAGCACCAGAGAAACTGAAAGCTAGAGAGCTGTGTCTGGGAAAAAGCCAGTGAACTCTTGGGAAAGCTGGAAACAAGCACTGGATCCTGATTAGGGACCCAGATTTGAGCACTGAAAAAGCCTCTGCTCAAGGCGTTCCAGGAGTGGGCAGTGACTGCACATGAAGAGACCCTGAGGAAAAAAGTAATTGCAGTGGCCCCCAAATAAGCATTCACCCATTCTTCCTCCAAAGACCCTGAGTGTTGTGCCCACAGGATAGCCTACTCACTAATCACCACCCTTATTTTACTCCTACACGGGAACCTCCACCCCTCCAGACACAGGCTGTTGACCCCTAAGGCACCACCAAGTTCACAGGCTGGAGAGTGATACTTTGCACTGAGTGGAATGGTAGAAGCCATGGGCAAGGAGAGGAAAGTAGGGGCTTGGCCAGATGGTGAGCTGCTGTGTGTTTACTAGGAAACTTACAGAAGGAGCACACAGAAGCAGTTTCAGTTTGTCATGCAGGCAAGGGAGTAGAGATCAAGAGGACCTTTCTACTCCCTTCCACTTAACTAAACCTAAATTGTGGAGGCAACCCAAATGTCCATCCACTGAGGATTGGATAAAAAATTGTGGTACTTTTATATAATGGAATATTACTCAGCTATAAAGAAAGATAAATTCAAGGCTTTTATAGGTAAATGATCACAACTAGAGACCATACTCATAAGTGAAATAAATCAGACCTGCATGTGTAAGCAATGTAATGTCTCACTAATGTAAGAACCTGAAAGAGTGAATAAAAATTAGAGGGTATGATAGACATTGTGAAATGAAAGAAAAATGCTCAAAAGTAAAGGGCAACTGGGGTGTGGGGAAAGAGAAGTAAAAGAAGGGGAAATTATGTATGTATGTGTCTACAGGATAGCTAACATAGTTGTACTACTTTCTAATATTGCTTTACTGAAAGGAACAGTTAATGATTACTTGTTTGATCAATATTGCATGCTTCTATTTGTTTTCCTGAGAAACTGCTTTGTAGATATCAATACATAATACAAGTATTGTTAATTTCCTACCACTTTGTCTGTAACTCTGTATTGTTTGTACAGTTCTTATGCTATTTTGTAAATGGCTGTCTGTTTGTTAATGTTTTTCTTCTTTTATTTTTAAAATAAATTAAAAAAAAAAAAGACAAAGGCAGAACTTCCAGCTAACCTCATCCACAGAAGCCAAACAGAAATTTAGCAGAAGCAGATGCCTGGCCTACAGTGGAAGGGTGGGTTCAGTGTTCTGTCATATTCCTGTCTTCTCAGTCATCTGCAGACAACTGAACAAGTCACAGGAGCAGCCCTGGTTCAGAGACTGAGAAAGGTGAGAAGAAAAAACAAATTGGGGACAAGGGATTTAGAAATAGAGGGAGGTGCGTGGGAAGGGGCAGAAGATTAAAAAAGAAAACAAGCTGTGCTATGTACATTCACCTATTCCCCAAGCTGAATGTAAACTTCATGTACTACAAATATGTACTAATAAAATAAAATGTTTTAAAAAGTAGTTGTGTTCTTCTAGCTGCATTTTGTTTTAACTGCTACTGTTTTCTTTCTTTTCCTTTGCCTTCCTATTTTTCTTTCCTCCTTGCATCTAGGATACAAATGGGAGGTGTTTGTATATGTGAAAATAGGAATTAACCAATATAAATAGTACCTTCCTTAGTCAAATTAGGATAACGCCAAAACCGTGTGTAGCTGCTTCCACCACAAGGTAATTATCAGCATATTAACAGGTTCTGACCTTCTCACAGCTTCCATCAAGCTCCAATTACAGTTCCCTTCTTCTGTATTCCTTTTTCTGTTCCCACAAATATTCTCTGTCTTACTTACTTTTCTCATTGCTGAGACAAAATATTGATGCCCAAGTTAAGGGAGGAAATGTTTATTTGGCTCACAGTTTGTAGAGGTTTCAGTCCATAATTAACTGGCTTCAAGGCAGGTAGCACATAGCAGAGGGGCAATAGTTCATAGCAGCAGAAGACAGCAAAAGCAAGCAAGCAAGCAAGGAAGAGATAAAACTTTTTTTGTTCCTTATATTGTATGCAGGCTACCCGCCCTAGGGTGGGTATAGCACCCTTACCCTTAACCCTAGCCAGAACTAAGCCAAAAAAATCAGTGGCTTAATTTAACAATCACACACCTTTAATCCCAGCATCACATGCTCTAGATTCAGCCACCTCTGAAAAAGCTCTATGACCACATGAGGCTTTAGAGGAACATCTAGACACAACCATAGCATGCTTTCAAACCTCCTCCTTTCCACCAGCACCCCACTCCAGTTATGAAAATAGTATCAACAGAGTTTGATACCTCTCTTTCCTTTGCTCTTTTTCTCTTCATCTTCCTGATCTGCCTTATTCCCTTTTCTCTTCCTTTTTCCTTCCCTCAACCCACCCCAGCCTACCTATTGGAAGTAGCAGTGTTTATGGGTCATTGAAAAAAGGATGAAATTTTTAAAGCAAGCTTTAATGTGCATGAATGGTGCATGGTTGGGTATGCTGCTGTTGAGAATAACTGGGAGGGACTCTATTCTTGCAACACAGCAACTGGGGCTGATCCTATTAAGCTGAGTAGGTACATAAATACCAAAGTGCAACCAAAACCCAAAATCACATCACTGGAAAGCACAAAAAGAGCTCTCCATACTAGCAACAAAGTCTTTCTATTCTGAGCCTCAACTCTTAGCATTCTCGTGTACATGTGTGCACACATACATAAACACACACACACACACACACACACACACACACACACACACACACAGAAACAAGGCAAAAAATACCTCCAAAAGTTCTTAACTTCTGCAAAACTTATCTAATGGGCATGGGGAGGCAGTGGTAGTGGTAGGGAGAGGTGGCTAAGAAACCAAATGGCTGAAATGTATGAAGGGATAAAAGAAACAAAAAACAGATTAATAAGACATTCACCAAGCTTAAAGATGATGTAATTAAACAAGAAACTTCAGTGAGTTTAAAGAATTGTGGGGCTGGGTGAACTTGTCATGACAGTACAAGATACAAATGCCCAGTTCAGTGAAGAATTAGACTTTATAAAAAGATATTAAACAGAAAGCCATGTTACAAAAATATGCTAAAAGTATGAACAGCATAGATGACCACTGTAAGGAGAGAATATCTGAACTAGAAGATAAGAGTGGATTCGGAAGACCGTATACTCAGAGAAACATTAAAAACAAAAGGTAATGGAAACTGGAACCAACAGCTGCTAGATGACTCAAAGAGAACTAACCTAAGAATAATAGGGAGTTAAAGAAATATTAGAAGACAGGACAAAAGGAATAATAGAAACAATATCAGAAGAATTTCCACATATAGGAAAAGAATTCAACATTTAGTTTAATTAGGCATATAGAACTCCAAGTAGCCATGATCAAAAAAAGAACCTCTCCATGATAGATCATAGATAAGTTCCTAGAAGTTCAATGCAAAAACAGAATTTTAAAAGCTTCCAGGAAAAAGCAACAATTAACTTAGAAAGGTAAACTTATTAGAATTATAGCAGATTTCTCAACACAACAAACCTTAAAGGGTAGGAGAGCTTAGAATGCAGTTTTTTCATGTCTTAAAAGAACCAATTTTCAAACCAGATTAATATACTCTGAAAAACTACCTTTCAAATTTGATGAAGAAATACGGATTTTCCATGTCAAAGAGCATTTTAAGAAATTTATGACTGTTAAGTGAGGTGGCACAAGCCTAGATCCCAGGACTTACCAGGCTGAGGCAGAAGGACCTTCATAAGTTCCAAGCCAGCCTGGGCTACATAAGTGAGTTCAAGAACAGCCTGCACTACATAGTGAGGCCCTGTCTCAAAAAAAAACAAATTCCCCCCAAAATTTATGACCAAAGGTCCAGGACTGAAACAATTACTCAAGAATATCCTAGACAGAGAACATGAAGCTAACACCACCAAAGAGTCCGGTAAATGAATACATAAAGCAAGGTGAGCAGTTAAGTAAAAGGGAAAAGTAAAGGAATTAGGAACAAAAAAAAATAATGCAATGGCAGGAGCCAGTGAGTGCCTTTCAGTAATACTTCTCAATGTAAAAGGTTTTAATTTCCTATTCAAAAGACACAGATTGGCAGATTGGACCAAAAAATAAAACTCAAATGTATGTTGTATACAAGAAATACACCTAATCCATACAGAATTTTATAGATTAAAAATACCAGGATGGAAAACGATATTCCATGCAACAAGAGGCCCAAAACTAATAGGAATAGCTACCCTAGTTCTCCAACAAAATGATTTTCAAGCCAAAATTGATCAGAAGAGATAAAGAAGGTTACTGTATATTGGTAAAGGGAACAATTAGATAGGAAGAGATAATAATTACAAATAAATATGCACCAAATACTTGCATACCCAACTACATAAGGCAAATATGACTAGACATAGAAGATCATATAAGCATCAGTGTGATCACAGTGGAGGACTTTAATACCCTACTGTCATAGACAGCCCAACTAGACAAAAAGAATCAACAAAGAAATATCAGAATTGAACCACATCTTCAAATAAATGGATTTAATAGCTCTCTCCAGAATGCTCCACCAACAGCAACAGCAAACACAATTGTTCTCAGCAGCACACAGACCTTTCTCCAAAATAGACCATTTTGGGCCATAACACATTCTGAAATACAAAGTAATGGAAATAATTTCATGCATATTATCAGATCATGGTGTAATGAAACTAGAAATCAATAATGAGAAGAGGAAGGGGAGTAGATATGCAATATGTGTATGTGACAATCCCCCAAGCTAAATGTAATCACTATGCATTACAAAAACATACTAATAAAAATAATTTTAAAACATAACTACAATGAGCTATCATATCACATTACGACGGCTATTTGAAGAAAACAGAAACAAAATAATGATGGTGAGAATGTAGAAAAAGAAACCTTCATATACTATTGGTGGGAATGTAAATTAAGACAGCCACTATCAAAAGCAGTATGGAGATTTCTATAAAAACTAAGTAAACTGCATGATCCAGCTATCACACTCCTGGGTACGTATCCAAAGAGAAGAAATCAACATGCCCAACAGATGTCTCCATGACCCTGTTTACTGCCATGTTATTTACCATGGTTGAGAGAAATAATAATATATATTATTGGCTAAATACAGAATGAGCCCAAGATATAGAATCATGGCTAAGATATAGAATTAGCCTATGTACCCATTAATAGATGAAGAAAATGTGTATATATACATACACAAAGGAGAATTACTCATCCATAAAAAGGAATAAAATTTTGTCATTTTCAGCAAAATGAATGGAACTAGGGGGCATTAGGTTCAGTAAAATAATCCAGACATAGAAAGACAAGTACCATATGTTCTTTCTTATATATGGAAGCTGAAAAAGTCAAAGTCAAGCTGCACATAAAATAGTGATTACTAGAGGTTGAGAAGGGTCTGGAGGTAAGGGTGGGATGCTGGATAAAGGGAGGTTGGATTTGATCAGCACACACTGTATGCACGTATTGAAATAGCATACTGCTTCTTGGAATGTGTAAAATCAACCCAAGTTAATCAAATTAAAACAATAGAAACAAAAATGGATTTATTACTTAGCTGAATGTGGCTCTTGGAATTTAAAATAAACATCAGTTCCTAAGTTGTATTAGCCATATATCAAATATTCAATAACCATATGTGGCTAGTGGAAACCATGTTGGACAGCATACAAATAAAAGATATTTTTATTATTCCAGAAAGTTCCATCAGACACCACTTACTATAGACTGAGAAGAAGCAGAAGAGTGTCTGTAATGTCCCTGACTAGTCCTAGAGCCTGGTATCTACTTGGCAAAATAGATATGCTGAATTTACTAATCACATGCTTTAGTAAATAATTTTGATTTGGTTTTGTTTGTTTTGGGGACCTACTAAAAGCTAGACACTTTATGTTATGGCTTGTATCTAGATGTCCCCCCAAAGCCTCACATGGTCATGGGTGGGAGTTTTCAGATGTGGTTGGATCTAGAGTGTGCAATTCTAAGATCAAGTATCTGTGATTGCTAAATTAGTCCATTGATTGGTTTGGCATAATTCTGGGTGAGGATAATGGGAAGGCCCACCTTGGGTGTGAATGCTACTCACTGTAAGGACATGTAGCCTGATGGACTATCAGGGACAGCAAGGGAGTGCTGCACTCACTGCTCGTGACTTGCTGCTTCTTCACTACTTTGCAGCTTTGCTGCCTTCTGCCCACTATGAACTGTTTCTCCTCTGCGATGCCCCTCTGCCAGGCTATCCTGTGTTGGAGCCAGCCAACTAAGAACTGAAACCTTTACAAACTGTGAGCTACAATAAACCTTTCCTCCTTTAAATCTGAGTGTTGGATATTTTGTCTCAGCACCAAGGAAAAACAACTAAAGATACTGTCCCAAGTGAAGAAGCTCCTCTATAGTGCCAAGCCTCTATATTTGTTGTAGCTCGCAGCCTAGTGTAGGGCATGTTAAACAAATAACAAAGAAGCATTTAAACAAATGCATGACACAATTAAAAGCTCAGGAACAAACCATGAAGGAATTACACAGGTCAGTTTTGGATAAAACCTGGTAAAGGGTCAGAGTGAATTTAAATGAAACCACAAATAAAATTAAGGCCAGATGCTGACAGGCCTTGAATTACATGCTAAGAAGCTTGATTTTAATGCAGTTGAAAACTAGTGACCCATTTAAGAATTTTAAGCAGGGAAGTTAACCTGATCCAATTTGTGTTTCCAAAGGACCACTCCAGCAGTGTGGTGAGGGTGGGTGAAATGAAGATAGGCCCATGGGCAGATAGATCAGCAAGGACACCCTGGTAGGGCAGGGGAGTGGTTCTGGGGAGTGACTATGGAGGAGAAGGAGCTCAGCTCAGGGCTGATTCTAAAACTGAATGGACAGCCTGTGTGACTGACTGGATGCATGGGAGGGTAGACAAGCTGAGCAAAGGAAATGTCCAGAGAAGCCTGCTGGAGCAGGAGGGTCTGCTAAAATCTAGGGTTCTCCCTCTACCTCCCTCCAGGGACTGAATTATGGGTGATTAATTCCTGGCCAAGTTACTTTCTTATCAAGGTTAGCACAGATACATCAGCATGACAGGTGGGGTGTTGGGGAAGAAGGTTCAGCGTGCTCAAGTCAGAGCTGAATATTAGATTCGAGTCACTATTTGATTGATCTTTTAAGCAATTCTAGGATTCTGTCACTTAAAAACCAATAAATCTTTGAAGGCCCAGGGAAAGCAATGCAAAAGCAATAAATCTCCATTGTGGAGTATTAGAAAAATAGGCCAAGCTGCTGATGAGGTTTGGCTGGAGGGATGCGAGTCAAGGGATCCTCCCTGCTGCTCTCCACAGCTCCCTGCATGTGTGACTCTACCAGAGTCAGACCCCTGAGGCTTCCAAGGAGCAGTGAGCAATCAAGCAGGGTCTGGAGTTGGTTCTGTCAGGATCTGAGCATCACAGCCACAAGGAAGAAGTACCTACCTGAGGAGCTGGAAGGAAAAGTTCAGGTGGGAGTCTGCAGCTTCAGGCAGAGAGACACCACCAGAATTCACAAGCTGCAGGTTAGGTCCCCCCCAATCCAGAGCTGGAGGACTGCTAAGTCATCTTTCCCACCCCTCATACACTAGCCAGCAGAAGCTCACCTTGTGGTGTCCCCATGAAAGGGTCACTCAGGCATCATTTGACTTGTCAGGCCTGGGGAATTCACAACTTCTTGGGGAGCAATGAACTCAGAACCAGGAAACTTGGTCTGTGTCTGACCACTGGTTTTAATTGTTATGAGCCCTGTGACCTTGGGCCAATTTTTTAACATCTTATCCTGCAGTTTCTTTCTCTGAAGTGGAGATGGTATTTCCCACCTTACTCACCAGGTAGGGGAAGGTTAAATGATAAAACAGAAGAAAACTATGAAGTGTAAAGTCTTTTTAAAAATTTATTTATTTATTTATTTATTTAGAGACAGGGTCTCGCTATGTAGATCAGGTTGGCTTTGAACTCACTATGTAGCCCAGGATGGTCTCAAATTCTTGGCTATCCTCCTGCCTCAGCCTTTCAAGTGCTGGGATTACAGGTGCATACCACTATTTATTTTGAAATATGTGGTAAATTATCTTTTTACTCCCTTGCACCACAACTTGCAACTCTTTCCTTCTATGTATGGTAAAATAGGACTCAAGGCATCCTTGACCCAATAATGAGCTCTTAGAACCCTGTAACATGAGTGGCATTTTGTTGGTCTAATCTGCTCCCACCTTTCAACCTGCAGTACCTCACATGGTCCACTTTTCCTGGTGATGCTCATTGTTCCATCTGGTCTACCAACGTAGTTACTGCCCCTGCTGCCTTGTGTCAACTTATTTGTTTTGTTGATTTCATTATTTTGTTTGCTTATATGCTTAATGCCTTTCCTCCCTGCCCATTCACAGACACACTTAGTAGATAGGAAGTCTCAAGAAGGCAGTGGTGTGTCCACCTTGTTTCCTGATTATCCCCAGTGCTTAGTTCACTTCCCGGTCCATAGTGAGTGTTCAGTAAATATTCAATGAACAACTCTGCTGTCAATTGCCTCCCACATGCACATTCTAGTGCCCAAAGTTCAAGGTGGAAAATGGTAAAGGTAACTCAAATCCACTGTGGTATTTCCACTCTGTCATTGCAGTTGTCCTGAAAGTTTTGCTGACTGGCATTGGTTAGTCTCTTCTCCTTCTTGGAAAATGCCCAAGCAATGTCTGAAAAATAATTCCAGAAATAGAGTGCACGCCCACCCTCAGTGATCCAGAGCCTTGGGATGAAAAGCCAGCAGACATTTCCAGACACCAACCATTTCCCCTTTGAGCAGTGACATTTCTTTTATTTTAATTTTTCAAATGAAAATGTCACCAAAATATGTCATGCATACTTTCCTACTAGGGAAGTGGCATGGTATAGTAATGAGTAGAGGGTTAGAGTCAGAATTGGGCTTAAATTTTGCCTGTAGCTCTTACTTGTGTCATGGCCTGGGTCAATGCACTTAACTTCAGTTTATCTAAATTTCCACATTTGTAAAAGAAGGAGCCTTTACCAAAGTGCTGTGAAGGTGCAGACAGTGTTATGTACAACGAGAGACACACAGCACGTGTTTGCTCATTAAATGGAAGGTAGTTGGCTGTTTTAAGTTAAAGACACACTTGTTTTTTGTAAAACTGGATCAAGGAATAAACATCCATGGTTGTGAGGGTCTATAACTCAGACCTTCTTGATTGTCAAGTACCCACATCTGCTCTGTAGAGCTGCTCTTCTCCTTTGCTCCCTGCTGGTCTCAATTCCTCATTGCTGCTTGGTCACTTCCATCCCCTTTTCCCTCCTCATAATTTACTATATTCTAAAGATGCATAAGCTTGTTGTTAAATAAATATGCAAAGCAAGAACATGCAGACTCAGGGTGGATATGTAACGGTTTCTGTTAGTGAAGACTAGAAAAATCTCCTTTGCATTTTTGTTTGAAAAAAGACGGTCCCTTTACTTGGGAGAAGGGTCGAGATCTTAGTCTCTGGTGTCTGGAATCAGGCAGGCCTGGGTGTCTGGCCTACCTGGCCCTCTGCATGCCCCTATTCATTCAGGCTGTGAAATACCGCCCATGCTTTGCAGATAAGGAGAGTAGAGACAGAGGTAAGGAGGAAAAGAGAGAGTGAGAAAGGGGGGAGGGGAGAGAGATAGAAACTGAGATTAAGCATCTTGTCCAGTGTTAAGGCTGCAGTGTCAGAACAGGATTTAATCTAGGTTTATTGCCATCAAACACATTCTTTCCATGGCCCCACACAGCCTGAGGACCATGGGGGAACTGGACTAAATTTGTGTTCACTAGGATACCACACAGTGGGATGCCACTCAGACCAGGTCCCTTGCTGATAGATTTATAGGCTTGGATAACTTAATCTACAATAGGAGCATCACACTTGGGGTCAGATCTGAGCTGTGCTCTGGGTCAGCTGCTACCTTGCTGTGGAATCTGGTCAAGCTACTTCCCTCTCTGGCCATACATTTGTCCTCTGGGAAAATCAGATTTTGCAATAGTGACTGATGCTGCTGCATAAAAGAGACATTTGTTAAAAGCAGTAAGGCTTTGTTGGCCAAAAGGGAATGGCGACAGGACACCCAGAGGTGCTGCGTTCAACCTCAGCTTCCCCATTCCTAGTTATTGTCTGTATCCCTTGGGCATCTCTACACCTCAGTTTCTTCATCTGAAAATAAAGATAACAGTTCACAGTGTATAGAGAAAATTCAAGGACAGAAGAAAACCAGAGGATTAATAACCAGATTTAACTCTAGAGCTACCATTTAATTTTGCTTATCACAGAGAGGACAATCCTAGAACAACCACTGGGCAAAATAGAAGAGCAAAGCTCTACCATAACATTATCCACACTTGTTTCAGGGCCTGATGGTTCAGTTGACTTGGGAGGATCATTAACCAAAGTTTCCAGACTTCCAGGAACTTCCACAATTTTGGCGACTGAGTCTATCTGCTCCACTGCCTATAATTTGCTGGTAGAGCTGAATGCAGAGTGAAGAAAGGAGTTTAGGGCCATCTCAGAGCTTCCTTTAGGCTGGGGTACTAGAGCCCAGGGATGCAAAGAGTGATGTCACTGGAAGCAACCCTCAAGGCCTCTGCATTGTCCTCAAATGCACCTCAGCTTTCACTTGACCTCTGTGATAAGGTGAAATTAACCAGGCACAGGCTCTCTCCTTCATGCCTCTGCCTACCCTGCACCCCTGCAACTTGGGTTAAACTTTACCCAACACTGAAGATGCAGCTTAGTATCTCCTCTCCTGAGAATCCTCTCCTCTAAGCTGCCATAACAACTGTGCATATCTCTATAAGGATGCACTGTACTGCAATTATGTTTAGAATTCAGCTTCCTTTAGAATATAACTTATTTATTACTAGTTCATGACTCTCTACCAAGTACTTAAACAGTAACTAAAACAGAGAGGATACTTAATAATACTTGTGTTGAATGAACCCTTTTTGAGCCCTGTGCTACACCTTAACTCAACAAATGTGTATTGAATACCTTATGTACCAAGAGTAGGGCACAGAAACCTATTCCATCCCACATTCTATCTCATTTTTATGACCTGAGGTCTTGTTTCCTAGAGTTCTGTGCAAAATCAGCAGTTAACATTGCTGCCTTTGTGCAAAGTATTGTTCATTTAAGAGAAATGCCCACTCTCCTGATAGCCGTGTATGTACACTGATCAGCTTGGCTACTGCGATGTTTTTGCTGCCTCTGGCAACCATATGCTTCTGACCTCCAATAGCCTCTTGTTAAAATCAGCAGGTAACCTTGCCAGCAAGGGCCTGTGGGATTCTCACACTACATAGCCCTAGGCTGGACAAGCTCCCCTCTCCACCTTTATCTCTTCCCATTCATAAACTTTCAACAGATTCTTTTGAGAATTCAGTAAATCTGTCTGTCTGTTACTTGCAATAAAGTAAATTTTTCATGGCACTATGTCCAGGTTTCCCACTGCACAAACTAAATTTACTAGGGTTGTGATCCAGAAAACTCTCTCCTTGACCATGTAGGGTTCTTATCAGCATGATTCTTCTGAAGACTCCATTGTAGGGTTAAAGAATCCAGGCTTAGATATCTCCTCTGAATTGGGCTTGGGACAGCTGACCCTGTTCCTTCCAGGAAGTTTTGCTCCTGGTCCCATTGTGCCCACACACAATGCCAGTCACAGGATTCCCCTGGAGGTATGTATGGTTCAGAGAAAGAAAGCCGCAAACTCCTCACCTGACAGGGGCTCCCCGGGACTGGGCCGGTTTCAGCATCACTGTAATGGTTGTGTCCGTTTCATTCAGTGGGGTGTCTGTGTCATATTCAGGCATCGAAGGAGCTAGACAGGGAACAGAGATTGGAGGTGAGCTCAGCACCAGTCCCCAACCTTGCTTGTCACCTCCATCCTTAAAGATATTCCAGATGATCAGAAAGGAATGGGTTCTAACAACAGGATAACAGAGGCTTTCAGCAAAGGAGGCCCTGATTTCTATTTGTAAGGCTCAAATAGTCTGGAGAAAGGTGACAGTGATGTGGCCAGGAACCCACATGCATCCATTATTCACTCCACAGGGAATAAAGATACACGTAAGAAATGTAAGAACTTAATAACGATGTGAGAGCAGAGTCAACCTTGTTAAACACATTTAAATGCAAATAAAGCAATAATGAATTAGTTCCCCCTACTTTTTTTTTCCAAGAGACCCTCTCCCCCCCACAGGAGTGTGACTAAATCTAATCCTTTGAAAGGGCAATTTAGCTATTTATATTGAGAGCCATTAAAACCCACATCCCTTTTAATTCAGCTTTTCCATTTTTGAATTTAATCCAAAAGTTACAATCCAAACCAACGAATTAAACTTTTATTTTGTAAGATGTTTATTGAAGCGTTATTTTATAAAAACATGGAGGCACCAAATATATCCAACCACAGGGGAATGTTTAATTAAATTACGTCCATCCACTTGACAGAACCTCATAATGAAAGCGATGTAGCAACATGGGAAAGGCTTATGGGATAAGGGTAAGTGGAAATATTAAGCTACAAAAAATCATGGTTTTTGCAAAACCACACGGAAAATATGTATTACATAGACCAGAATTGTAGAGATATTCTAAAAAGTGAAAGGTGTAATAAAGCATTTTGGGATAATTCTGTGCTGATGCTGTCTTAGTTGTGAAGAAGGGACCCTTACTAGTAATGGCAACTTGCAATCATGGGTCACTGTGGCTTGGTCACTGTCATTTGTTCATTCATCAAAATATTCCATGAGATTCTGTGCTGTGTTACATTGGCACAAAAAGTATTTCTGAAAATATAATTGCAAACCAATTTTTATGCTCTTACTTTTTATAGATATAGATAGATAAATGTAGATATATGCCCACTATTTAATGCTGCCGGTGGCAATTTATTTGGTAAATTACCACCTAATTAATATGTTTTTTACACATTAGGAAGTTCATCAATTGGCTTCGTCATGAGATTGCAACAGTAACCCACTAGGGACTGTGTCATCCTCCCTGTTCCAATACCACACAGAGACAATTGGCTCTATGTCTTTTCTCTCTCAGAAAATCTAGGCATGGGTAGGGAAGGACAAACTACCCTCCTTTTTCCCTTTTGGTGTTAGGTACATGTATCAACTCCCAACAAGGCAAGCACTCATTCTGTGATGCAAACATGTACAAACAAAAATAAAAACTGAAAAAAGAAGAGAAATAAAGAGATACCTGAAATTTTGGTAGCAATCCGAGTGGTGACTGGGGGTCCAAAGCCCTTGGCTGTGCTGGCCTTAATAGTGAAGGAATAGGTGGTCCCTGGGTACAGACCCACAAAGAGATGGTGAGTTTCATTCCGGAGCTTGAACACTTTCCCCCTCTGACTAGAAAGATCGGCACTTGGGTCCAGGGAGCCAACAGCTTTGTAGTTGATCTGCAGGACAAAGCAACAAACACATAAGTGCCCCACTCAGGGGGCTGATTGGACTCATCTGAAAGGACATCAGGGGAGGACAGGAGAGGACATGTGAGATAGGTAGGCTAGGGGTTCTTTAGTGTCACCTGCTTTTGTCCACCTGTCAGATCAGTCCAGCCTCTGCAGATCCACTGCTGACCTGCTAGGGTAGCCCTGTCCAATAGACATAGGATGCAAGCCACAGAAGTTATTTTAAATTTGCTAATAGTCACATTAAAGGGGTAGGAAAGTGAAATTATTTTTAGTGATATACCTCGCTGAGTCCAGTATATTCATAATACTATCATTTTAACCTGTGATCAGTGTAAAAACCTTAATGAGATAGCTGATGTTCTATAGTTCATATTACATCTTAGAGATCTAGTATACATTTTACTCTTACAGGAACTAGGCACAGTTCAAAAAAGCAGTAGGCTTTTGTAGCTAGTAGCTAGTTAATTGGGTAGCATAGCTGTACAACAATATTGAGGTGTAGCACTATGATAAGAATTTAGGGGTCATGGTAAAAATACAGATCATGTGTCCTACCCTCTACATGACCAGCACTGCATTCTGTGGTTTTATAATGCCTTATCTTGACAGTATTCTCCCTATCCTTGGGAGGAATCAGGATAGTTATTCTCATTTTAATGATGGTGAAACTGAATCTCACCTGGAAATAGCTTGTATTAAATCAGCACTTTTCAACCCATCTACATTATTATTTTTTTATTTTCCAAAGCACTGCAGATAGAAAATAAGATCTTCACGACACAACTTATCCTGTGAGTTTGGCAATAACTAAAGTGGTCTATAACGTGCAATATTTTATATCTACTATTCACTGATCCCACAGGAGGGCATCATAAAAATGTCAAGGTATAGAAGCTTTGAAGTGCTCACTCGATTTTTTTTATTTTAAAGAGAAAAAAACAAAACATCAACAACAAAGACAAAAACAAAACAACACAAAAACAATAAAAAGTGATCCAGGATTTCAAAACAATATAATAGGAATTAACAATGGTTGTTATATTACATATAGTTCATGTCAGGGAAGTTCCTCAGATTACCAGATGTAAGGATGCAAGATTGATCAAACAATTACAGAGAATAAAAAGTAATAAAAAACATTAGAAATGATACAGAGCTTCACTAAACAAGATGGTAGGAGTTCAGCAATTGTTATTGTATTACATATTGTTTTCTTCAAATTAGTTTTTCAGATTACCAGATATAAGCATGTAAAATTGGTCAGGAAAAAAAATTTAAGCACCAACTGTTGCTTTAAATAAACCAATAGATATCAGCATAAAATTATCTCAGCGATCCTTGTATATACGTATATGTTTTCCATTTCTTCTTTCTTTCTTTTCTCCTTTCCCTCATCCCAAATTGTTCCTTCCCATTGAGCAATTTGTTTCCATTTCACACTATCTATGGGGCTTTATTTACTCTTTCAGGTTCTTACACTAAGGAGAAAATAGGATGTTGACACATGGGGAGAAAACACGATGTTGACACTGATTTATTTCACTTATGAGTATGTCTCTAGTTGCATCCATTTACCTATAAAAGCCTTAAGTTTATCCTTTTTATAGCTCAGCAATACTCCATTGAATAAAAATACTACACTTTTTTATCCATTCCTCTGTTGATGGGCATTTGGGCTGTTTCCAAGATTTAGCTATGACAAATTGTGCTGCTATAAACAAGGGTGCACATATATCGCTGTGGTGTGATGTTTTCAGTTTTTCTGGAAAAACACCCAGAAGGGGAATAGCTGGGTTAAGTGGGACCTCTAATCCTAGTTTTGTGAGGAATCTCCCCACTGACTTACACAGTGGTTTTACCAGTCTATACTCCCACCAGTAGTGGAGAAGTGTTCCTTTTTCCCCACATCCCCTTCAGTATTTCTTGTGGATTGATTTCTTGATAATAGTCATTCTTCCTGGGGGGAGATGGAATCTCACTGTTATTTTAATTTGCATTTCTCAAATGACCAATGATGTTGAACATTTTTCCATATATTTATTTCCCATTTGTATTTCTTTATCTGAGAAGTGTGTATTCATCTTAGATGCCAATTTTTGGACTGGGTTTTTGAATATTGGGGGCCTGATTTTTTAAAATTTTGTATATGTTCTAGATAGAAGTCCTTTGTCTGAGGGACAGTTGGCTAAAATTTTATCCCAATTTGTAGGTTTTCTTTTTGCCCTGCTGTTGATTTCTTTTGATGTGCAAACACTTTTCAATAAGATGAGATGCCAGTTGTTGATTCTTTAAAGTACTTCCCTTGCAGTTTGGTTTTTGTTTATGGACACTCTGCCTACACCTATGTCTTCAAGATTTCTACCTACTTTCTCTTCCAGTGGATTTAGTATTTCTGTTTTAATATTTAGATCTTTGATCCATTTTGACTTTAGTACATGGTAATAGACATGGGTCTAATTGGAGAGACAGTTTTTCCAGCACCATTTATTAAAGAGGATATCTTTCTTCCAGTGAACATGTTTGGCCCTTTT
>NW_004955445.1:14676541-14678002 GCF_000276665.1 Chinchilla lanigera | reverse complement strand
TTTCAATGCCTGCTGCCTTTCCTTTGTTGTCCAGGATTGCTTTTGGTATTCTAGGTCTCCTCTGTTTCCAGATGAATTTTAGGAATGCTTTCTCTAGAACTGTGAGGTACAATAATAGTATTTTAATAGGGATTGCATTGAATCTGTACAACAATTTTGAGAGTATGGCCATTTTCACAATGTTAGTTCTTCCTATCCATGAGCAAGGAATATCTTTCCATATTCTAAAATCCTTGTCAATCTCTTTTTTTCAGGGTACTGTAATTTTCACTCTATAGGTCTTTTACTTCCTTTGTTAGATTGATTCCTAAGTATTTCATTTTTTTAGAGGTTATTATGAAAGGTGTAGTTTTCCTAATTTCTCTCTCAATGGGTTTGTTGATGGAAGATAAAATGTTGTGAGCTGCATGTTTAGCTGGATTCCATATTTCTAGAATGAAGATCACTACAAGATAGGGGCTTAATCATTTAAGGCCTCCTAGGGGCCCACAGTACAGGAACGCTATTGATTTTTTAGTGTTAACTTTGTATCCAACTATGTTACTGAATTTGGTTAAATAAATGTATAAGCCTTTTTGTGGAGTTTTTGGGGTCTTCTATGTAGAGTATCATGTCATCTGTGAATAATGACAATTTCACTTTTTTCTTTCCTATCCTTATTCTTTTAATTTCTCTCTCTGGTCTAGTTGCTTTGGCTAATATTTCCAGAACTACACCGAATAGGAATGGTGACAATGGATACCCTTTTCTTGTTTCTGACTTTAAAGTGAAAGCTTTCAATTTTTGTCCATTTATTATGATGTTGGTTGTTAATTTGTCATAGATGGTTTTATCAGAGTAAGGTAAAGACCATCTACTCCTATTTTCTGTAGGATTTTTATCATGAATGAATGTTGGACTTTATCAGAAGCTTTTCTCCATAAATTGAGATGATCATGTGATTTTTGTCTTTGATTGTATTGATATGGTGTATTCCACTGATTGATTTGTGTATATTGAACCATCCCTGCATTCCTGGGAAGAATTGCTCTTGGTCATAATGTATAATCTTCTTGATGGTTTGCTGTATTCTGTTTGCTGGTATTTTATGAGAACTTTTGCATCTATGTTCGTTAGAGAACTTGGCCTGTAGTTCTCTTTTTGGTTGGGTATTTTTCTGGTTTAGGTATCAGGGTAATACTTGCTTTGAGGAATGAGTTGGGGGGATTCCTTCCCTTTCAATTTCATTAAAGAGTTTGAGAAGAATTAGTATTAAATCTCTTAATTTCTTGTAGAATTCAGCTGTGAGTCCATCAGGACCTGGGCTATTCTTTGTTGGTAAGTTTTTTTATTACATTTAAAATTTTGTTGGCTGATATTGAGTTATTCAGGATTTTTATATCTTCTTGTTCAGCTTTGGCAATTCATATGTATCCAGGAATCTGTCCATTTCCTCTGTGTTTTCCATCTTATGAGAGTAAA
>NW_004955445.1:14651447-14675321 GCF_000276665.1 Chinchilla lanigera | reverse complement strand
CTGAGCTAAATCCCCAGCCCCTGGATTTTGTTTCTTGATCCACTCTGCCAGTCTACTCCTTTTGATTGGTGAATTGAGACCATTTACACTGATAGTTACAACTGGCTTATCTTTGTCATGTTATTTGCCTATTGTTGTTTCCCTACTTTTCCCCTCTGTTTAATTGCTTGTTCTGCTTGGTGGTTCCTTTCTATTGTTGTTCTTGAAGTTGTAGTCATTTTTATCTCTTTCTAGAATATCTTTTAATACTCTTTATAGGGTTGGTTTGGTGCTTATGAATTTCTTTAGTTTTTCTTTGTCATGGAAATATTTTATTTCTCCATTAATTTTGAAGGATAGTTTTGCAGGTTACATCAATCTGAGTTGGAAGTTGTTTTCCTTCAGAATCTGAAATACTTCATTCCAACCTCTTCTTTACTTGATGGTTTGTGCTGAGAAATCTGCCGTGATTCTGATGGTCTTTCCTTTATAGGTGATCTGTTTCTTTTCTCTAACAGCTTTTAATATACTGGTTTTTTGCTGAATTTCTGGGATCTTTATTATTATATGTCTTGGTGTAGATTTATTTTGATTATGGCTAATTGGCATTCTATATGCCTCACTTATTGGTATGTCAGATTATTTTTCTATGCTTGGGAAATTTTCTGCCATTACTTCAGAAAATAGTCTTTTTAGTCACTTGAATTGACTCCTGATGTTTCATTGACACCTCTTAGTACTACATTGTTTTTCTTTGCATAATCTTGCAGCTATTGAAGTGTTGTCCTGGTTCCTCATTACTTTTAGGAGATCTTTCCTTTCACAATCATTAGCTGCAATGCTGTCTTCAAGGTCTGAAAGTCTATCTTCAGCTTTGCTCAAGCGGGTTTGCCAGCTTTCAATGGAATTTTTAATTTCCTGGATATCTGTTTCATGCATTCTAATTCTTTCCTGTATTGTTCATTCAAGTTTTTGATCATTTTTCTATGCTCCTCTATTTTTTATCTATGTCTTCATTAGATGAGGTGAGCAATTCTTTCATTAATGTCATTTCATTTTTCCTGAGAGATTATTTCTCATCCTATTTCTTCTATAGCCTGCTGGAGTTGTTCCTTTACTTCATTTGCTATCATTAAAGAAATTTCAGGTGTGTGACCTCGAAGCTCTTCTATGTTGATGTCTCCTGGACTTGTTCTGGGTGGGGTGGAGGTATGAGATTGCATTTTGCCCATTTTTTTTTTTTGTCATTTTCAAAAACCCAATATTCCTTGGGGCTCAGCATCACAGTGGGAGTGGTGAGGCCCAAACTTCCCCCAGTCTAAGTATGGCTTCTGCAACCCTAGGGGCAGGACATGGTCAGAGAGGCTCCTGAAACTATCCGGGGCTCAGTGTGGCTCCCATGCTGGTTAAGTTGGTGTCTTTATAAGAAACATTTCTTCATGGGGCAATCCTGGCTGATTACACTCATAGGTCAGTGGTACAGGTGGCCCTCTGACCCTGTACTGGAGCCCACCAAGCTCTGCTAACTCAGTTTCTACATTTATAGTGCCACAAAACTAATGAACAGTTGGTGTGGTGCTGGCCTCCACTGATCACACTTGAAATACATATGTCTTAATTACATAGTTGTTATGTGGCATACACAATGTTTTTTTATTTGTCCTATCTACTTTCTTCTATTAAAATATTTCATTAAAGTGTAATGTACATAATTAGTATATAGATTAAGTGAGTTTTTGCAAACCAGATAGTCATACAATCCAGAAACAGAATTCAGACAGAAACTTTTCATCTCATGCCTTCTTCCAATTCTGTCTGCCTTCTGGATCCCAGCAAGGGTCACCCGTATCTGACTTCTAACAGTTTTGCATGGTTTTGAACTTTATATAAAAAGAATCACATAGTATGTATGCTTTTGCATCTGGCTTCTTTTTCACATTATGTTTATGAGATTTGTGTGGTCACTGTAGCTGTAAACCATGCATTATTACACTTATTCAATAATCATTTGCTGGCACTGGACTAAATACAGGTCTCAACTCCAAGCCTGTGGTCATTATTTTATACCACATTGTCTGGCCTGGCCTGCAGGCATGGTCCAGGAGTTAAAGAATACATTTATTCATCCACTCCTCTGCTCCCTCACAAAAATTTTCTGAGCACTCTTGGATCCCAGGCTCTGCACAGTGTGGGCCACTAGAAGGCCTTAAATGATTAAGTCCCTATTTTGTAATGGTCCTCACTCTAGAAACATGGAATCCAGCTAAACATGCAGCTCACAACATTTTATCTCCCATCAAGAATGCACACACTTGCAGCATGACCAATTCCAGGCAGAAAGGGAATACACACACAGACTTCACTTTAAAAATAAGCAATTTCTTATTTCTAGCAATGGCATTAAATGTTTCCGAGAAAGAAAAGATTTATCTTTCCTGTTTTAAGTAGCAGTGGTGTAACAACTGATGTCACAAGCTTGATGAGAGAGGCCAGATGTGGCTGGGAACAAAGGGAGACCAGGAGGAGAATCACAGAGAGCTGATGATAAACTTAGGAATATTGCAAGCATAGCCTGAGCATGGATATCTACTGTGAAGGTAGCTGGTGGCTTGGCTTCAAATCTTTATCTTAGGGCCTGCTTCTGAGCAGTGCCAGATTAAGACAAAGTGCTCAGGAAATTATCTCAGGAGGGGATAGAACCAGTGCCTGCAGGATGGTAGGAGCAGAGTTGGAACAGAGGAAAAAGCTTCTTTGTTCCAAGAAGAAGGAACTGCAGGGGCAAAGGCCTGAGATGGAAAAAGACTTAAACAGAAGAGCCCAGGATGACTGCAGATTGGACACTAGATTCCATAGTGACAGAAAAGGGGAGATGTTTAGTGCTGTATCTATGGTCATTAAACCCTGCACACCAGTGTGCCTTTGCATTCTCTCAAAATTCTGTCCCAGTCCTCTTGCCTGGACTGGTGGCAAATGCATTGATATACAGACACTGGGAGGTAAAACTCATGCCTTATTTACTAGCGGGCTCCTTCCCTGTGCTCCAAATTCAATCCAAAAGCGACTCAATTTCCATGGAGCTGTCAGTATAATATACCACGCTCCCCTGCTCTCCTAACCTTTCCTGGTATTACAGGATCCTCACTTACTTGTAATGAAACACTATGAATAAATCAATGTATGTTAATATAGCATGTCTTCAATTTTTTATGAAGGGCTCCACCAAATCTAATTCCCACTGCTTTGTCAGAAACAGTCTTTGAAAAATTTAACTTGCAAGTTTTAGGAAGTTAGTGGGAGATCAGGCTGGGGAAGGAAAGAAGAAAGGTGAGAGAAATGGAATGGGAAGGAGCTGTGACCATAAACACATAATGCAAAATGAATCTTCATTTGGAAGTAGAGGAAAGGGAAGATGTGTTGGCATAGCAAACACAAAACAGAGTTCTTAAAGGAAAGGGTGCTGAGTTGCATATAAGCTCAAGCTCCAGAGATAGGCTTTGGGTACCACAAAGTAGTATTTCCCTTTTTCTATGGTGGCTGACACTGGGATCCCCTCACTAGAAACCAGAGTGAGTGCTTCATAGAAGAAGTCCAATGATGTCACTAAAACAATGGTCCCTTAGCTCTCAACATTAAGACTGCACTCTTATGCAACAGATGAGTGACCTCGCTTCTCCTGCTTCTCCTTTTGCCCCCTTCCCCCTGTAAACTACATTTCAGTACTTGAAAAAAAACATAGTCCCTTTGGTCACATGACCTTTGCATGAGTTAACCTGTCATCTTGGAACACTTCTTTCTTCCTTCCCATGACCCTTCTTTGCCTAAGTTATGACCTCTCATCCTTAGATTTCACATATAATGACACAGTTAGTGAGCACTTCTGTGACCCCCAAGTCTTATTTTATTTACTGATGGTCATGTACATCTCTTTTGCTCCACTAACTCTATATCTAACTAATCAATTATTTCATCAAGCCCCTTTTCTACCAACCCAGAGGTTCAAAAAATGTGGTCTACAAGGCAAATCCAACCCATTGCCATTTTTTGTAAACTAGTTTTCATTGGAGCACAGCCACTCTATTCATTTATGTATTGTTTGTGGTAGCTTTCATACTACAACCATAGAATTAAGTCGTTGAGACACAGACTCTGTGGCTTACATGATTGAGTTTCTGGCACTTTACAGAAAAAAATTACTGACTCTCATACGAGACTTTAAGCTCTAGTAGGAGAAGTGTGTTTTAGTCTTTCTTTAACATCTCATCTCATTGCACATTTAAATGAGTGATGAAATCAGCTGTATGGCCTGAGAAACTTGCTTAACTTCTCTGAGCCTTGAGTTCTTCAGGGGTAAAATATAAATTATAATTTCAGATTCTGTTCTATAGTTTATATTGCAAAGTGACCT
Source organism: Chinchilla lanigera (assembly GCF_000276665.1). NCBI lineage: Eukaryota > Metazoa > Chordata > Mammalia > Rodentia > Chinchillidae > Chinchilla > Chinchilla lanigera. The sequence continues at coordinate 14,670,937 of NW_004955445.1, read as the reverse complement.
TTGGCTTCTTTACTCCTGGAAGCCAGCCCCTTTGTTCAGGAGTAAGGTTCCAGGGAGTACCTGGGTAACATCTACTTCTGCACCAATGATCAGCTGCAAAGGACCAGGAGGTATCATGAGCAAAACAATCTGCTCTTCTACCTGAGCAGAAGGAAGGGAGTTAGAAATGCAGGAAGACTTGGCTACTCCTCAAACAAGAACATGCTTGCATTGAGCTGTACTGGGTTATAGACAGTAGGCAAAGTCTGGGCTGAGACTGCCTCAGTCTTGTTCAGGCAGAACACATGAGAAGGTCCTCCCCTGCCTCAGCTTCACCGTGGTGAAGACATCACTCTGTAAGACAGGAGAACACAGTCTGATAGAAGAGCCAGAAAAACTTCATGAAGAGCCCACACTGATCAAACCCAGTGTGACTTTAGCAAGCTAACCATGAGTTCTTATTACATGCTTACATACAGGCTCATGTACACATCATTATCAGAAACAAGGGGCTATTAATCCAACCATTAAGTAGAAAGTTGGGCAAAGCCATAATAGCACAGCTGTTGGGGATGATATTGTAAACTGAGTCTAAACTGAGTCTAAACTATAACTTGATGCCCCAGAAACATCCTTGTAGCTTATGTTCCTTCTCCCTTGGTACCACTTTGTCTTCATTCTAAGCCCTGTCAGAACATCACCACTTTATATTATCTTTCCTGCGCATTCCTGCCTTTCTCTAAGGGCTCTAGCTCAGACTCTGGAGATCTCATCATAGGCCAGTTTTAGCAAGACCACAGATAAAATGCCCAATATGACCATTCACTGAAGAAAGGGTTAAATTTTCTTCCTTAAGCTCAGAATAAGAGGTAAATTTTTTTTTTTCTTTTTTTGGCCCATTGTAAAAGAGTTCATAGGCACGGACTTTGCCCTCTGAATGGCCTCGGAGACAAACAGTGCAGAAAGAGACCAGCTTGGGGTAACCTTCTCTTGTTACAGAGCATTGGGTTGGTTCTTTGGTTTCCTGACAATTTAAAAATACCACACAAACACATCTCCCCTGAAAAACAGCAGGATGCACAGATGTCTGCAGTGCATGTGCTGCTGACTTCTTGGCTGTGGTGCCTTTTTTTCCTAGAGAGCTGGACTATTATGCCAGTAGAAAAGTGATGATGCCTGACACTTGCACTGCTGTGTCTGGTGCTTCTAAGAGTATGGGGCAGCAACAGAATGTGAACACCTGTCATTTACATGCACTTGGAGACTCTGCTTCTGCTTCTGCTTCTGCTGAGACTCACCTGTCTTCTCAGTCCACCAATGGTCACCAAGAACTCACTTCTTGCTAGGCTCTGTGCTGGACTGTGGGGAGGGGAGAGGCAGATAAAGCAGACACAGCTTTTGACTTTAGTGACAAATAGGTATTGGTGGATAGTTCAGGGAGTCAGTAGCTTTGAGAACATACATCCAAGATTAGCTGATTTTGCCAGAGACAGGAAGTAGTCTCTCAGAGAACCTGTAAGAGGGGTGAAGTCGGTTACTGATTCTCAACCCTGGCTGACCATAGAATACTCAGTGAATATTTTAAAAAATACCAGCCCTGGGGCCCACCCAGGCTAATTATATCAATCTGTCTGGATAAAATGCTCTGGGTATCCATACATTTGTAAAGCTACCCAGGAGATCAACTGGTAGCCAGAGCTAAGAATGGCCAAGCTGGGAGTGAGAGCACGAAGGAAATGAAGCAGAATTCTGAGAGATGGCATGTACCCAGGCCAGCCTTCTACAATGCACGCTGGAAGGAACTAAAAAATCACTGCTGGAATGCCCCGTGCTGGAGCCACAGACAGGATCCACTGATAAATGCTAAAATCAGGAGGTGCAACTAAAGAGAAATATTTGCACGGTCTACATGTATCCTCAAATTTACTAGTTACTGTGTGGTTTTAGCATAAAATCAGAATTCTTTGAAATTCCTCTCTTCTGGAAGTGGAACCTGGATCCCCTCTTCCTGAATGCAGGCTGAACAAAGCAGCTCTATTTGAATGAAAGGCATGGAAAAGGGAAAAAGAGAAGCTGGAAACTAGGGAAACCTTAGAGTACTAGAGACAAGTCATGCAGACATCGTGCCCCCTGGGTATGAAGTGACAACCAGGGAATGTACCTTCCGCAGCCTTCCTGTAACCTCAATGCACTAATGAGGAGACATCAGATAACCCACAGTGAGTACTAATCAGTACTCTTAAAAATATCAAGGTCATAGAAAGACAAAGAAAGATCCAGAAGTGGTCACAGATTGGAGATTAAGGGGACATGACAACTAAATACTCTGTGGGGTCCTGGAAGAGAAAAGATATTCATGGGAAAATTAGGGGAAAAAAATCTGGAGTCTAGTCAATAGTAATGCAATAATGTAAATTCTTAGGTTTTTTGTTTTTTGTTTTTTGTTTTTGAGACAGGGTCTCTCCATATAGTGCAGGCTGGCCTTAACCTCACTTGTGTAGCCACCCCATGCTGGCCTTGAGCTCATGGCAGTCTTCCTGCTTCAGCCTCATGAGTACTAGGATTACAGGAGTGTACTACCATGCCTGGTGACCTTTGCTTCGTGTGCTACATGTGAGGTGGGATTTTCTCCTGAGATTTGGGGTGGGGGTGAGGCTGAAAAAGATGCTTGGACAGGATCACTGCTAGCTTGTGAAGTATTTTTGTGCAAATTAGAAAAAGGCACCTGTCCCCTCTTGAATTCCAACCTTCTATATGTACTTCAGTGAACTCAGGGTACCAGTGTGAGAAAAAGTATGCGATTAGTCACGTTCTTAGACTCTAGTCAGACTCTTCCTGGCAGACACAGTCTAGCACTGAATAGATTTCATCCCCTTGCTGTACAGATTTGTGCCATGCAACAAGCTATGCAAAAGAACCCGGCACCTCTGCTGGGGTCACATCATGTACGCTTTCGTGTGACTAGTCAAGTACATACCTTTTATCCTGAGGGTAATATAGGGCCAGTAAAGGGGAGAGTCTTTTATCAAGAGAGATACAGGTTGGCTGTGTTTAGAATAGTCTTACTGAAAGCATAGTCTCCAGACAAGACAGCATCAGCACCACCAGAGAGATGGTTAGAGATGAAGATTATGGGCCCAGCCCAGATCTGATCAGAACATCTGAGGTCAGGCCCAGGATTTGTATTCAACAGAGTCTGCAGGTATTTGAAATGTGAATAAGCCCATTCTCAGCAAGAGGCAGGGGGCTGAACTGACTGGAGGAACAATACAAGAATCCCTTTGGAACGTCCAGTCATCCAAAGGACACATGATAAAGAAAGCCAGGGTTGGACCAGAAGCTGCAGGAATGGGAGAATAGAGTGATCCTGAGAGCTGCTAGATCCCAGCTGGTAAAGGATGGGACCCTCCAAAGCAGGAATCAGATGGAAATTACACATGGTACCAGGTCTGAAGAGGGTACACATTCTATCACCAGAGACACTGGGAGGAACAGCAACTGTCTTACAGCCGTCACTCTTCTGCGGCTGCTGTCACTCAGGAGGGGAAAGTGTGGGTCTTAACCTGGAGAGAGAATGCTGGAGTTCAGTCTTATAGAACTGGGCTGAAACCAGATCTACCACTTACCAGGAACGGATGACTGAGTCTCTGGTTTGTAATCTCGCAGGCTAATCTGATCTGCTAACAAGACTGTCTGGAGCAGTACAGTCTTCGGACTGTGTTGGCCAGGCTCCGCTGGTCCCCAAGGCTGAGCTCCAGGGCTAGAGGCCCAGTCCAGGAGGGGGGCACAGAGATATGCCAGGCCTGCCTGAGCTGCCCTTCCTCAGTACATAGTTGCTTCTGTGACTGTTTATTGCCCCCTTGCAAGGAGTTTTCCCCACCCATATGCACTCCCTTGGTTGCAGTGGATCGAAGACATGCTGCAGAAGGGAAGCTGGCTCGTTTACCTAACATGGTTTTTGACAAATTCTAAGCAATACCCTGTTCTCTGACAATAGCTGCTTTTTTGGTGTCTCTCAAGTCATACAATAGGGTTAAGCAAATTTCAATCCCAGCTGGTCAAGGGTCTTTGGTATTCACCACCTAGCTATCTAAACTGCAAAGCTGGCCAAAGAGTGATGATCAGAGAGCTAATTTTTTTGTGCTTACCATGTGCCACCTCCCTTTCCTAAATCATCACCTACCCCTCAGCCCCCAGACAGACTTTAAGTGAGTGCAGTCCTCTGTACCCATACTCCCTCTTCCAGCATCTCTCATCTACCACTCCTTAGCATAGGTCTACCTCTCAGTCTCCCCTCCCTTCTCCTCCGTCACATACTGGAGGCATATTCCTACAGTTTCACACAGTTAAGGTCGCATAACAGGGCCACCACCCACTCAGATGGCTCTAAGCTCTTTCTTGCTAAACGTTCATAATGCAGTTTAATAATATGATGCTTAAACCTCCTTTCAGCTTTTAATCTCATGCTGGGATGTCCAGGGAGCTATGATTTTGTTATTTTTACAGAAACCTTCTTGCTTAATGAGTATGTCTAGGGAGATTCCCAGTGGCTTTTAGTCTTCCTACCACTACTTTTTGGGTTTCTGAATGTAAGCAGCTTGCCTTCCAACTTCTCACTCAACGGATTTCTGTTCTGCTAAGTTTAACCTAGTTAAATTGCTAAATTGCATGACCAATTCCTCTGCAGTTGGCTTTAGGCATAGATATGAGAGAAGTTAAATAATCTCATGGAAACTTGCAGCTATACACAACAGTCTGTCTGGCAAAGACAGCCTAGGAAGCTCTTCCATTGAGGCAGAGTCTGGGTTCTGGTTATGTATTTCAGTAATGCCAATCGCCCAACCTGGCACAGAGTCAATAAGGTTTACTGAATAACTGAGGATTAAGAATGCATAACCAATCCTGATGTGGTACAAGTGGGATTTGAAATGAATTCATTCTGATACTAAAGTCCAACACTCTTCCCTCTGCCACTTCGCCTTTGAGCCCTCTGTCACATCCTTGTGTGGCCTTGTGTGTCTATTCAGCTGAGACCCTAGATTTCCTGGGGCTGAAACAAGCCAGTGCTGCTGTGCCATTTCATATTTCCAACCCAGAGAATCTCTGTGTGTAATAAAGTTGCTTTATGCCACTACATTTTGGGGATGTGACCCATCTGTACGAACTAGACCAGCTCTTGTGCATTAGACTTGAGATTTTATTGACGGGTAACATTTTATTCTCTTTTGTATCCCCAAAGGGAAACATATCAGATGCTCAGCAAATGCATATGATCTTCTCAACTAAGCGATCAAAGTTAATAGCACCAGTAATAAGAAATGTGGACCTTGGGTGCCTCCCGAAAAGATGCTTACAGGAAGGGACATTATTTGGGTGGTACTATATGATTTTGCCAGAAATGTATAATCTGATAATGAGGAAATGTATAGAGGAAGGAACATTATTTGGGTGGTATTATATGATTTTGCCAGAAATGTATAACCTGATAATGAGGAAATACCAGAAAAACCCATATTAAAGGGCAATCTACAGAACAGGTAGACAAGTGCTTTTCAAAAGTGCCGAGGTCACAAACAACAAGGACTGAAGAACCGTCCCAGATCAAAGGGGACTAAGGAGCAATAACTGCTAAACGCAGTGTAGGATGCTAGATTCCAAAAAAGACATTGGTAGAAAAAGAAGTGGAATTCAAATAAGGCTGTAGATTATAGAACTCATCATGTTGTAGTTTATAGACTCACCAATGTTAATTTCCCACTTTCAATTACTGTGCTGTGGTTATGTAAGATGCAAAATTACAGGAATCTGGGCTATGGGTGTATGGAAACTCTAACTTTGCAACTTTCTACAAGTCTAAAATTAGTTTTAAAATAAATACATTTTAAAGGAGAGAAGAGAAACAGCTATGTGCAAAGTCTCTGACCGGTAGTCTAGAGTTATAGAAGGAGACACCAGGTCAGAAGCCAAAGGTTCAACCCTCTGCTCCTAATGTCTCTGTAGCAGTTACAAATGCTTCTCAACTTATAATGGGTTATGCCCTAGTAAGCCCATTGTAAGTTGAAAATGTAAGTTGAAAATGCAAGTCTGGCGTGGTGGTGCATGCCTGTAATCCCAGCACTCGGGAGGCTGAGGCAGGAGGATCGTTGCTAGTTCAAGGCCAGCCTGGGCTACAAAGTGAGCTCAAGGGTAGCCTGAACTGCACAGGCAGACTCTGTCTCAAAAAGACAAAAAAAAAAAGAAAAAAGAAAGAAAATGCATGCACTGTACCTAACCTACCGAATACTACAGTTTAGTCTTGTCTACCTCAAACATGCTCAGAACACATTATCATACTGTTGGACAAAATTATTTAAAAACAGTTTATTTTATAATGATATTGAATATCTCATGTAACTTATTGATTATTATTGCTGAAAGTGAATAACAGAATGTTTATAAGGATAAACTTTTGTGCCATTATAAAGTCAAAATATCAAAAATTGGACCATCAGGTCTGGGCCAAGTCTATTAGGATACTACAAAATAACAGCAATAACATAATAATAAAAGTGAACATTTTTACTATTCCTTATTTGCCAGGTATCCTACCAGCACTTTCCATACATTTCTCATTTGATCATCTCAAGTTTACAAGACTGCTACTATTACTGTTCCCATTTTGCAGATGAGGAAACTAAGGGTTGGGGAAAATAAGTTCCCAGAGTTCTCCAGCTTGTAAGAGGCAGAGCCAGGCTTGCAGCTCAAATAGTGCAGACCTAGAATCCATCTGCTTAATCTTCATCTGCTATTGTCACCATGAAGAATGGTCAGTCTTGTTTTCTGGGGTTATGAGACAGAAATTCTGCTCTGCGAACCTGTTTGTCAAAGGATCCTGGGCTGAGAAGATACACTAGGAGTTCAGAGCGGTGGGGTGAGATCCTGGCTAGAGAAGTGGGTATACAGAGGCCAGAATTAAAGGAAGTGTGAATGGAAATGAATTTGGAGTGAACAAAATTAGAACACTTCAAGTGGGACTGGATTTCACAAACAACCCAGGATTCTCGGATTCACTTGAAACTTCCTGCCCCGAGTCAGAAGCAAAGGCAGGAGGCAGATTCAAATGGCCTTCCTAAGGAGAAATCCATTGATCACATAATCACACATTTTGGGTCAGTGGGGGGCCAAAGACTGAAAATTCACTCTACTGCACTTTTCTTTCATTCAGCATTTTGCTCATGAAATTAAAATAGAATTGATTTTTCTCCCTCACTAAATTAGGCATTAGGAAAGAAATAAAAGGGTGGGTCTACTGGAGATCTGAGCCTCAATTCACCCCAGCAGGGCAGCATTTGTAAAGTGTTTTATTAGTCTTCATTTATCATGGGAAGGTTTTGTAAAAGCCTGTTTAGGAGATACATCTTCTGCTTGCAGGTAGAAATGAAAGCTATTGTTTTTCTCCTTTCTTGGTTAAAATGATCATTTATCTAACATTCTCTCTCTCCTGCTGGTTTCAGGTTAGAGATCAGATTAGAAGATTTCTCTTTTTAACCTTGCCCTGGGGGTATTTCCCTAGAAGCAGACACACAGCACGTGACCTTGCTACTGCAAGTATTGTCATTTCTGATGACATGGGTTTGAGGGGGGGACACCACACCCTTCTACTCTGCACTGGCCTGAGGCTCACAGCTGGGTCTGTTGGAGAACCTCACAGCTGGAGAGAGCTTCTCCATTAAGATACTCAGAAACAGACTGGGCAGGGAGGTTAAGAGGCACACGTAAGGCCACACAGAGAGTGGCTCTTCTCCAGGAGGCAGCTATAGCATAACAAAGCAACACATGGAGGGAGTCAGAAGAGTCGGTCCTTCCTCTTAGCTTCCTCTCAGCAGATGCTCATTTAGAGGAGCACTGCCCACTAGAAACAGGATGTGAGCCGTGTTTGTGACAGTATGTTTTCTAGAAGCTGCACAGAAAAAAAAAAGAAAAAGAAAAGTGGTGGTGAATTAATTTTAGTAATATATTTTATTTAACCCAAGATAGCCAGTATGTTATTATTCCAACGTGTAATAAACACAAAATTATTAAGGGGATGCTTTACATGCTGTTGTCCCTTTGGATAGTTCAGATTCTGCTATTTTACATTCCCTACATTTCTTGATTGAAACCAGCCACACTGCCACACTTCAGGTCCCCAGGAGCCCTATGTAGCTAGAGGTTAGACAGTGCCAGTTTAGAACACAGCTTCTTGGCTTGTTTTTGTTTTTTCATTAGCACCTGCTAAATAATCTGTTTAAATATTTTCTTTATTATGCCCCATGACATTGTAATCCCACAAACAGGTTATTTAGCTGTATATTCATTCTATGCATATCTGGATATCTGTATATAGACTCTTTGCATACCTGTACAGGTGTTTGTATCCTCTATGTATATCTGAATATCTGTGTATGGAGTCTACGCATGTCTGGATAGTTTTGTATGGAGCCTATGTGGATAACAGTGAATGGACTATATGCATATATAGACATCTGAATATGGACTATATGCACTTCTAGACAACTGATTATGCACTTCATGCATATGCAGGAGAAAAAGAAGATATTTTTCACTCCTCCCACCAACAACCAATTTTCACCTCCTGGGGGTGATGGTACCCCTGTTAAGAATGCATGGTCAACATTCTACGGCAAGCAGAAACATCTGAGCCCCTAGTTCTCATCTGTGAAATGAGCAGTAATGTGCAGACTAAATGAAGCAGCTCTTGTGGGAAAGCACCCAGTGGTGCTGAGTGTGTCGCTGATGCTAACATCAGAGCTGTACTTTTCCTTCTCACAGATTTCCCCTCATGTTGAGGTAGGGCCCGTTCACCCTGCAGGCAACTGCCAGGAATATGCACTATTTGCCCATGTGCACTGCTCCAGGGGACTTCCCACATCCTTCACAGAGGAGACCTGGGGCTCTATTCTTCAGTCTCGACCTGGCTCAGCACAGGGCAGTAGGACCTTGTGGACCACAGATTCAGTGCCTTCTCTCTCTCTCTTCCTGGACACTTAATTGATGCCAAAGGGTCAAAAGTCATCCTTGTGGGAGAGAATGGTTTTTCTGACATCCAGACCAGGCCTCCCTCCCTTCCTTTGGGTGCTCACTAGCTAATAGATGATGCCCAGGTTTGTTATCTCTGCAGAGAGACACTACCCGTATTTTCTAACTGCTCTCCATCCCCTGTTCCAGTATCTCCCATTTTAGGTAGCTAAGGGTTGTAATAAACACGTAATAAACACAAAGCACTTCTTATCCCTGTAAAAGCTAGTGTACTGCATGAAGACTACACTGATGCCCTAGCTCCCAAGAGATTCTGGCACTTGCTTCTTTTCTCATTCTATTCCACTGCCCTTGGCCAGTAGGGACCACCTCTACACTGGTGGCTTCAAGTAAGCTTGAACTCTGCCATCTCTGTCCTGTTCTTCCTTCTGTCCTGAGTGAGATATGCTCCTCGCAGCCGGAAACTACGTGGCTGGTCACCCAGGAACTACCCAGACTGCACTGTAGATAGGAACCTCTGTCTCTCTTACTCATCCTGCAAATCTGTGTCTGGGAGGGGCCCTCAGAACATGTGTGCTGGTGTCAGACAAGGCTGGCTTCCACTTTCGGTGCCCCCCTCATTCCACTGATTGCATAGTGCACGTGTGCAGAACTCACAGCAAAGGCTGTAAACTTAGCGTCCTAAACTGGAGATTGCAGCGTGAAACCCACAAAGCAAGTACAAAGTGAGCAGTCTGATTGCCTGGCCTTCTAGAGCCATGCTTCATTAGGTACCCACTGTAGGGAGAAAGCAAACTACACACCTGAAAAGAAAATGGCCTTGGGATTTTGTTGCTGCTTTTTTTTCCCTTGTCTCACAGTAAAATGTGCTTCTTGTATTCTTGTATTTTTTATTGCTATAATCTCTGCCTACCTTTATTTGGGAGGGAGTTAAGATAGAAATAGAATTGAATTGTATCACTAAATGCTCAAGGAGAACAAAGGGAGAGATTTGGATTGGAAAGAACTTAGCAGAGTGGATTTGATCTTGGGTACACAGGGCTCATTTTGGGCTAGGATGCTTAGCACTTGGGTGACCTTCAAAAAGATTCCCTTCCCCCCGCAAAAAAGAACAACAAAATTAATGATTTGTTATGATGTTGAAATGTGTTCATGTGTATAGGCAGCCTTAAAAATGCCCAGCACTTAGTAGGATTGCTAGGATGCTGTTTAAATCCAAATTTACAGCATAAGAGAGGGTCTTTGAGGGCATTTAAGCAAAGTTAATGAATAGCTACTGAGCAGTAATAGAAATAAGCCATTTTTAGACACTTGGATACACCAGTGAAAAAACAATAAAGTGGCCTCCTGCAGTTTAGGTCCTAATTACCAGAGTGATGAGAAGATTGGAGAAAATTATAATAAATATAATTAATATAGACTACATGTGTCATTCATTTGATATTTTAACAGATGACAAGTCCTCTGGTAAACAAAAAGAAAAGAAAGAAATAACAGAGCAGGGCAAAGGATAAGGCACACTAGAGAGTGACGCAATTTGCAACACTAAACAGGCTTAACTGAGAGAGTGAGAGTTGAGCAAGGAGTTCCTGGAGGTTAGGGGCTAGCTAAGCAGGTATCCAAGAAGGTAAAGTGGAAGTTGGGATGTCAACGGGATGAATTCACACAGACATTTGTGCAAGATTCGAAAGTCCGGTCTGGGTGTATTTGTCCCATGGTAGGTAGGTCATGGACATCATGCACTGGAATAGATTTCGTGGTGAGAACTGGCTGTAAGGGCTGAATGTTTTGCCTTTAAAGGTGATGAGTGGTACTAAAGGGGACCATTCCAGCTCCAGTAAGAGATACAGAAGCCCATAACTTCCTATGATTTCTCCACCAATTCTCTGGACCCTGGGTACCTAGTAGGGAGGGTTGGTGCATGGGGCCCACTTCCAAATACTCTGAGCCCAGAGGATGCTACAGGGCCCAGCTTTCCAACCCAATTCCCTGGTTCATCCACTTCCTACAAGGCATTCTCTAGGGGCCCCTGATGCATGAGTGGAGGAAGAACATGGGGCCTGAGTTATACCTTGGGAAAGAAAAATGAACACAAGCTCAGTTGCTCACCTACCATGGTCATCCCAAGCTGGACCTCAGAAGTATGTGGAGTTTGATCTGAAGACATCAGAAGTTATTGTAAGCAGTGCTCTCTCAAGAGAGAAGTTACAAGAGCTTTCATAGGTGTGAATTCTAGATCAGCTTCTCAGGAACCCTCAGATCTTGGAACTCCTTGGTTTTCCAGGTATACTTCTGGGACAATAGTTAAATTAATACAGACTGTTTCTGTGGTCCCTATCTGAAACTCCAGCCTCCTATCAGGATTCAAAGCTCACAAGTCCTCCAAACGTGAAAAAGGCAACACAAAAACTCTCCTTAGTATGTCAAAAGTGTGCAATGAAAATGCACGTGTGTTTCACGTGGAAGGTGGAAATAACCATTCCACTGATTTGGATGAAGATTCCTTCATTGAAAAATATCAAATTTTGCATGAAAGACATCTGTTGAAGTAACAGCACTTGAAATCCTCTTTGAAGTACTCTGAATATAAATATAGAGACACTCCCATGGAGACTTTCTCACACTGGCTTCTTGCCTTATCGCTGTCTTACTGGGTTCACATTAGCCCCAGATGGGAAAATGCAGTGACTCATTGTATGGCCTCGGGTTGCCTAACTTATGTGCCAGCTTGGTAGTGAAAGGGGGTCCTCCATCAGTTGCTGCCTCTTAGAGTCTGGCTCTTTCATCCAATGCCAAACACTCCAGGGGTCCAGATCTGGCCTCCAAAGAAAGAATTCAGGAATCAGCAACAAATGAAATCATAAGAGAATGGATGTACTGCCCGAATTTAAGTGTAGGTGTCCCTGGAGAGTTGTAATGCCCTCTTCACTCTAACCTCCTGTGTTGAAAGCTGCCTTTCCCACTCCCTGAATCATCCATGCAGTGAATGGTACCAGGGCACATCTGATACCAGGGCACATCTGCAGCAGGGCACACTGATGCTCATTGGCTAAGAGGCCAGAATACACTAAGCCAAAAAGGGTGTTGGAGCTCACTGGTCCAGAGATGGTGAGGACCAAGGCTAGTCTTGTTGTAGGCTGAAGACACCCTTGATACCTTCAGAAGCAGGTGACAAGGAAATCCACTGTCAAACAAAGAGACTAGCTAGTACATAGGGAGGAGCATGGGGCAGACAAACCAGAGGAAGCATGGAACAGAGACCATGGGTGGAGAAACACCTAGATATTGGACTTTCAATTTCTCTGTCCATGACTCCAACTCATCTTTCATCCACTACCCAGAATTTCCTGTAAAACTGACCTGAGATATTTTGAGGGACTTCTGTTTCCCTCATGAGGAATGTTCACCTAAAATATGATCTCATTTGCATCTTAGATTATTTTCTTGATCTTTTCTCAAAAAGTTAAAGTGACTGAGTATCTGCTTCCAACTGCCCCCCATGCTTGTGTCCATGGTTCAGTTTGCTTCATCCCAAGACCTGCAACCCACCTGCCAGAGGCCAAGGATTCATTTCAAGTTTAGACTCCAAACCACACTCTTGCACGTGGGCACCTGGCACTCCCCAGGCAGTGCAGCTTGCCCAAGGAGTGGAACTGAATGTCGATGCCTTCATTTCACTGCTTTGTAACTCCCTGAGGGAAACAGCCCAGGAAGCAGCTGTGTGAGATGATAAGGATTTCTTTGCCTTGTTAGAATCCTCAGGCATTAGCTTCAGATAAGGGCCAGCAGTAGGGGCCAGTAACTGTACCAGGTGTCAGGTCTTCCTCTTGAGCCACAAGTACACTCAGGCTGCCTCGCTGCCCTGTCCAGCCACGTCCATGCAAGAGGGGTGAGCGTTCCCATTACAAGATGGGCTGGGCTGCTTCTCCCTGATGTATTGATAATGCTGGTCCTTTCTCAAATGCAGGAGGCAACTTCTTCCACCGAGAAAGAATGTGAGTTTGGTCACTTACTAGTTGTAAGACTTTGGACAAGGTAATGCCTTCTTGATACCTCAATTTCTTCACCTGTTAAATGGGGAGAATGACATCCCAGTTTCATGGTCTGAAGGAAGAAAGCTGAGCTAGTACATGTAAAACCCTTAGAACAGTGTCTGAGCATGGTAAGCATTCAATAAATAGTAAGCTATTTTGTTTGCAGTTAAAACATTAATGTGCTCTAATGGTTTTCCATTGCTGTTTGGGTAAATCAAGCATCTGTGGCCTACACTGTGGCATGCAGATCTTGCAAGGTCTTCTCCTGGTTGCTGTCACTCCCACATGGTCCTGCTGAGCACAGGTCATAGTAGCCTTCTCCCTACTTCAGCTAGGCCCTGCACTGCTCACCATAGGATTGGGCCCATATAGTTCCTTCCACATGGCATGCTCCTCTGCCTTCTCTAAGTTTGGTTAATGCCTGCTGTTCTATCATTTCTGAGCTCTTTGTAAACTTCTCAGGCCAACTTTCCCTGCCCAAGTCCAACATGCAATGATTGGCACCTATAAGGCCAGAGCCACCGATTTTGCATAATACTGGGGACCATTGTTGACCGTGTATCTACAGGGGTTGCGCCCTCTAGAATGGCTCAAAGCCCTGTGAACAGAACTTTCAGTCAGCAATGAAGACAGGGTGACAGGGAGCTGGGATCTCTACCATTGATTGGTGAAAGAATAAGGACATTAAAAAGACCCCATTTGCCAACATTTTCTTTGTAATTCAGGGTGTAAGCTTTATGACTCAGGGTCTTATGTCTTGCATTTATTCTCCTACCACCTTTCCAGTGTAGTCTTAACATCTGCGACCAGAACATCACTCATGGAGAATATATGAGAGAAAATAATTGTGACTCTACTTCACCACCCCTGGTAGCAGTTACCTTTGAAGAAAATTTTGATAGCCCATACCATACATGCGACTTCACAACTATTTGCTTGCTTTTGTAATTAATATCTGCCACTCCAACAAGACTCTAAGCAAAGTCAGCATTCAAATAAAGTCCACATTGTCTGTTCCTTGCAGTATCCCAGCATGCAGGACACAGAGGAGACTGTGTAAATTCTTATTGAGTGAATGGGTAAACCTTAGCTTCAAGGCCCAGGGCCACCCTCCCACCCCCAAACCACTAAACTCAGTGGTGAAATTTCACCAATGCATCAAATATTCCAGTCCAGACTCTGACTCAAGAACAAGAGACTTAGGCACTTTAACTACACTAGCTAGTAAACTCCAGAATCATTCCTTTCATTATGGGAGGCGTTACCACTTATATCCAGGTGAGCTGTTTAGGTGAGTCAACTCAGTGGCAAGACTGAGATCCCCCCAGAGATACTGGGTCATAGGTGGTCTGAGGCTGGGTGTCCACATGCATTGATAGAGAACGAGGCCAGAGCATCATATTTTTAGCTCTCCTTCCCATTCCTGAGATTCTGATGCAGCCAGTCTTAATGCAGCTTGAGGGCTAAGGGAAATGTTTGACAGAACTTGCACCAGGAGATTCCAAATGTCCTTTACTTGCCTAACAACCAAACTATACTGAAGGAAGCTTCAAAGAGGAGAAGACTCTTCAGACCTCGATGCTGTTTTCAATTAACGAGGCACAGTTAAAGACAGATCAGTAAGAAAGTTGGTCAGGAAATTGAAGTTCTGGGTTGGAGGGTGACTACTTTAAACAGGAGCCAAAGCTTGCTCAGTTTTGATGAAAGTCCTTAGTTTAATTTAGAGGATGGCAGCAATGGTCTTAATGTTTGTTTCTCCCCAAAATATACATGTTGAATTCTAACCCCCAACTTCATGGTGTTAGGAGATATAACCCTTAGGAAATGATAAGGTCATGAGGGTGGAGCCCTTGTAGATAGGATTCGTGCCCTTACAGAAAAGACCTCTGAAAACTGCCTTGCCCCTTCCACCATGTGCATACACAGGAAGAGGATGCCATCTGGGAGGAAACTGGCCTCACTAGACACTGACCCTGTTGGTATCTTGATTTTGGATTTTCCAAACTCCAGAACTGTGAGAAATACAGAAATCTGTTATTTATAAGCCACTGAGTTTATGGTATGTTGTTATAGCAGCCCAAATGGACTAAGACAGCATCCAAATGGAATCTGACAAAACACCGAGATTCCTGCCACATTCTAGTCAGAATAAAATGACAGAGCTCTCAGCCGAATCAGAGAATGTGGTGGATGCATTTCATGAGCCCCTACTGTGTGCCTGATGTTATGTGAGGCTCCTGAGCACACACTGCATTACTTAATTTGCAGAGTAAGCAGTATACAATTAATATTAGCTTTTTCATGTTACTCCTAAAGAGCTATGATCAGAGAGGATGAGTGACTTAATAAAGGTGACATATTTCTGAGTTAGGCACAGGTTTCTGTCCAAAGAAGGGACAGGCTTGTAGATGTCACTCAAGGAGGCATTTTGAGAACTAAGTTACAGAACTATCAGTTCATAAATATTCATTTATTATTTCTTGTTTCCATACAGGAGCTTAGAGTTTCTAAATATTTAAAATTTGTGTTTGCAAACTGATGGGATCCTGCCATTGACAGGAATTGTCTGAGAGAATAGAATTCACTGCTTTTTGTTTTCCATGTCCTTAAATGACATGTCTGCTGGGTTGGGGCTTCTAATAGCTTTGATGCTAACAGTGGTCAGCAGCAGCAGGGGCCTCAGACTTTAAATAAACCTGTGGATACCAATATTATTTTGCAGAAGCAATTGTATAAATTATGAACATATGCACAGAGCTTTGCCATTTTCAAAGAATAGACTTGCCCTTGACCATAGCTCTGGGGTGGGGGTGGGGGCGGTCAGAGCAATGTGAAACCACGTGCAGGGAGAGGACAGCTGCAGAGGCATGGCAGCTGGGAAGTGAGGGAGCAGATCTGCTGTGCACACTCTGCTGAACTCCAGGTCTAGCGCTCATTGCCCTGGCCCACACGGCTGTTCATGAGATCCATGATGAAACGATCACCAGTAAGACTTGCACCAGGTACAGCAGATACCCAAAAATATCAGGGAAGCCACTTCACAGAATGAATCATGAAGGCCCAGGGAAATGTCTGAGCTGAGGCCAAAGAATGGTGGGGAGGGGGCAAGGTTCTTGTCTGGGAGCCTCTCCAGCTAGAAAGAGAAGAGCAACAGCTCAGGAAGCCAAAGAGAACCCTCTTGTAAGTCAGCGCTTGGTTTAATTTGGTATCCTGATTGTATTGCTTGGCTTATCCTAGCCTCTTACATCTGACTAAGAATGCAGTGAGCTCTGGGGGACTCACCCTGTGTCTAGTCCTGAGGAGTTCTGCATCTCTCTTGAGTAGACCACCTCATCACTGCCATCTTCCTGTTCACCCTGGCTCACTCAGACCAGTTTACTTTCCCTCACAGGTTTTACAGAGGCAGGGTTTACAGCCCTCTGAGGCTCAAGACATTGGTGGTTCAAAAAGGACTTTGTTCATTGAAGAAATCAAATGGAAAATGAAATCATCAAGTACTTAGAAATACGTAAGAAGCAAGTTGTACAGTCTCTGGTCTGAATGCTTGAATATAGAAGTAAATGAAGAAAATGTACCTTAAAATATAGAGTATTAGTTTGAGGCCTGTTTTAATAATGGCAAAACTTACAATCAAATACTAGTAAAAGGAAAAATAAAATTAACAATATACAAATACTTATGGGATAGAAAGTCAATGTCCTTAACATAAAAAGTTCTTACAAGTCAGTAAAAAGGGTGAACATGCAAACAGGAAGAAATGATAACTAAGTAGGAAATTTACAAAGATACATATAACTAGTAAGAGACAAGAGCCAACCACATTAGGAATCCAATACATGAAAGTTTAAATTAGATACCTAGGTTTACTTTTCTAAGTAGTAAAGAGAAATTAAAATGTTAACAGAAAGGTTTCCTGGATTAAGTGTAAACGGGCGGTTTCACTCATTGCTTGTGGAGTGAGAAGCCCTTTTGGGGGGCTGATCTAATTTTTGAAGTTTCCTAAAAGAATAATCACAGAGAGATCAGAATCACACACACACACACAAAAAAAAACTAATGAAAAAGACCAAAACCAAAACATAACTAAAAACCAGTGTATCAATTTTAAAAGACTAATACTCTAGCACTACAAAGAAAAAGTAAGTTCAAAATTTCTGGGGTTTTTACAATTAAGGTTCTACCAAGTAATTAACCTCCTCTATAGCTCAAAGTTCAACCTGAAAGATTTTAAATGTGTTTTACAGAGCTAGATATAACTTCTGAAGAAAATGTATTTGTCATCTAGGTAAAAAAGAAGCCTTTCTTAGTGGGAGGGGAGAAGTGATGCATTCTATCTGGTAATCATTTACTGAGTCTCCACCATATGCCAGGAGATACAATGAGGAGCACGACCTCAAGGAGGTCTCCATAACCTCATGGAGGTTATGGTCTAGTAGGGCAGACAGGTGGTGATGTGGTTTGAATATGTCTTTTCCAAAGTTCAAGCTGAAACTCAGTCCCCATTTGTGGTAGCATTAAGGGTGGGGTCTTCGAGAAAATGATTAAGTCACGATGGTTTCATCCTCATGGAAAAAGTACTGCCTTATATAAGGGCTGGAGAGAATTAGCCTAGGTTGTCTTTTGCCCATCAGCTTTCTGTCATGTGAGAACAAAGTGTCCAAGGTCCCATCCTGGATGCAGAGATTGGTCCTTAACCAGATACCCAACCTAACAGTCTCTTGATCTTGGACTTCATTGCCTTTTAGAATTATGAGGATTATATTTCTGTTTTTTTTTTTTTAAATAAGTTACTCAACCTGTGCTATTTTGTTTGTTTGTTTTTTGGTTTTTCTCCGGTACCGGGAACCGAACTCATGACCTTGCGCTTGCCAGGCAGGCGCTTTTGCCACCGAGCTAAATCCCCAGCCCCTCAACCTGTGCTATTTTGAAATAGCAGCTCCCATGGATGAATCCAGGCAATAGCCAAATCAATAGATGACTGATAGGTAAATGCGATCTAAATAAAGAAGGAAATGAATGATAGGTGCAATTATTAAAATCAAGGTGGCCCGGTGTGGTGGTGCACACCTGTCATCCCAGCACTTGGGAGACTGAGGTAGGAGGATCATAGCAAGTGTGAGACCAGCCTGGGCTACAAAGTGAGCTCAAGATCAACCTGAATTGCATACTGAGACCTTGTCTCAAAAAGACAATAATTAATTAATTAATTAATTAAAAAATCAAGGTGAAGGCTCAGAGAATAATTAACAGTCTCTTTCACTTTTAATAGTGAACAGTCATGACAGTCCCATTAAAATCAGAAACAAGGTCATGACTACTCAAACCGTTATTGTTCAAAACTGGCATCAAAATACAACAAATCAGAATTAAGCGATAACGTATAAGCAGCATATAAGGGGGTAAAGAACTGAAAAATTCTTTGTAAAAGCATGAAAACCACACAACGAAAAGAGCTTCAGAAGCTGAAGTCTGAATTTTGTCAACAGAAAACCATGTGAGAACAAAGAAAAGAAAATCATCACAATAGATGGGGAAAATTGCATGCTTAATTACAGTAGAAAACAGCAGCGAACAGGGATGAAAAGAAGTGAGACTGTGGAATGGAAGATGGAAATGCTCCCACTCTGCAGGGCAGAAACAGCAATCCAGGCTTTAAGAACACAGGGAGAGACACTTTAAAGTTGATTCAGTGAGAAACTATCTCAGAAATGTCATCAGGAAAGAATCTTCTGATACCGGCTGACCCTCACCATACGCTTACGAGCTTCCTATTAAGGAACACTCTTCTCAAGAGAATTTCTCTGAAAAAAATACATTCTCTCTAGGTCATAGCTGGTTGCATCTGGTGACAGTGATCAATGGGTCCATTATGTAGATTTGTCTTTGGCTCCGTTCCTGAGCACCAGACTGTCCAGTTGCCTGTCTGAACAGTCACTCCAAGATGCTCTCGGCCACAAACACAGCAGCCTGTCTGTGGAGAAGTTCACACCCTAACCTTCACCCCCAAGAATGCACATCCTCTTGATAGTGCCTTCTGAAATGGAACACTTAGGAGATATGATGGTTAGGAGCCCAGGTTTTGATTCTGCGCAGACATTAACATCTCTTGAGACATGAAATGAGTGTCAGCAGCTCCCAAGCAAACTAGGGCAGAATTCCAGGCAGAGGGAACAAATTGAGGAAAAGACTCTGCAGGAAAAAAGTGTAGGAAGCCAGCCATCGTGGTGCATGTCTGTAATCTTAGCACTCTGGGGGTTGAAGCAGGAGGTTGTGAGTTTGAGAGCGGCATAGACCGTACAGCAAGTTCAAGGCTGGCTTGGACTACAGAGTGAAGCCCTGTTTTGAAAAAAAAAAAAAAAAAAATATAGCTCAATGGGAAAGGACTTGCTTAGTATCACAAGGCCTTGGGTTCAATTACCAGCATGACAATTTTTACTGTTGTTTTTACAGTGGTGGGGA
>NW_004955445.1:14627356-14651347 GCF_000276665.1 Chinchilla lanigera | reverse complement strand
AAAAAAAAAAAAAAAAAAAAAAAACCACAGAGAAAACAACAGCGAAAAAGACTCGGAGTGTGAAACACAGCAAGAAACTGTGTGCTGTGGAATCTGTGGGGGAACAGAGCAAGAGTGGTGAGCTGGGGTCAGATAACGCAGAGCCTTGAAAGTCCTGATAAGAAGTTCAAGCTTTACGATAGAGGTTGTGGGAAGCCAACCCTGGAATTGAACTGCAGACAGACGTTATCACATTTCCCATTTTAAAGAAAGAACACACTGGTGATAGTTTGGATCCATGTAAAGAGAAGATACATAGCAAGAGAGGGAGCACGGCTGTCAGCTGCTTGTCTCAGAGTCTGTTTTGCAATTACCTTCTTCCTTTGATAACTTGGATGGGTGCCACTTTTACCACTGTTTTCTGCTCAGCAAAGCCTTGCATTTTGCTTGTACATGAGCATCCTGGGCTAGAAGCAGGCATGGGCAGCAAAGCAGGGCACTGGGTGGAGCTGCAGGCAAAAGAGATAACGGCCAAGGATCTCCATCTGGGAGGCTAGGTGGGCCCTGGGCTCAGGGTGTGCATTGAGTTCTGAAATCCTCAAAATTAATGTGCCTTCAACAAGTGGTTATTTCCATGGAGAGAGATGCTTGAGCAGTGGTCTCTCTGGGCAGACATCAGTCCACTGTCCCACCACACACCCTCAATGTAGACCTAGGCACACATACATGGAAACATGTATATATACCTCCCAAGACAAGTTATTTACAACATCAATAAATGTTATCCCTTAAGTTTATGGGATAAGTTTGTCCCCTAGGTTTGCCATGTGATAAGTTTATGACAAACCCTGACTCACCTCTGACATTTTGCCAGCTGGCTCCACACAATTCCCTCAGACCTTTGCCTCTAACAATATCTCCATCTTGTTTCCACAGAAGGGGAGTTGTTCCCATGCATGCTTCTGAGCCACTTGTCCTGATCCCACTGGGAATAGTATCAACTGCTGTCCATTTTTTATGGAGCCAGTCCTAAGGAGTATATGTCAGCATGGATTTGTAAGCATTTTCTAAACCATTGCTCTGCAAGCTTTTAAGTACAACCCAATCTGACTCTGATGCAATAAGTTGAGATTAGGACCACAGATTCTGCCTTTCTAACATATCACCAATGATGCTGCTAATCAGTGGACCACACTTGGTATAGCCAGGTTCTGAACACCCACAGACGCTCACCTACAAGCTCTTTATACCAATGTGAAGGTGCCATTTGTTTGAAATACATTGACGTGAGAGTTAACTGATTGTGTCAACTTGAGTAAGAAACACCCAACTAAATCAAATCAGCAAAGTTCTGGGGGTGGCTGAAGGGATTTTCTGAAGATAGAAGAGCTACCCAGGGTGTGACACCAGCCAGCAGACTCATCACCTGAATGGAATAAGAGGGAAATGAAGAAGGAAGCCTCACTTCTGTTTCTTTGGAGGAGCACCCATGTTCACCTTCACCTTGGACATTATCCGCTGGCTTCCAGTGTAGACTCCTTAGCCTCCAGCACAGATCTTTAGCCTTCCATCACAGACCCTTCGGCCTCCTGGTACAGGCTCCCAAGAACACTACTGTGAGCTCCAGGTCACTGACTAGATCCTTCTGATCTCCAGTGCACAGACAGCTGTTTTGTACTTTTCCGCACCTGACTCTACAGGCTGCCTTTGCAAGCCATGTTGTCAATTCTGACTCTGGGGAAGAAGGCTGGGTTTGTGTTTGTGTGGGGAAGATGGTTGTGGTTGTGTTTGTCACCAGATGCGGAGCCTGCAATAGGAAGTAAAATTTTGCCCAGTGCTTTTGTTTGCGAACTGAATTGTTTGCAGACAGTAGCTTGTGAACTGAGGTATTACTGTATTTGCATATCTTGCATTAAATCTGTTTCTCTAGTAAACACTGACCGGTACAATTAACGGGACCTAAAATCTTGTGTGGCTGCTTGTCATCCCAGGCACTGTACAGGAGACAACTCTGAGACTCCACCTCCTCACATATAAATTATATCTGTGGGAAGACAAGGTAGAGTCTAGGACTAAGAAAGTAAATACTGGTGGCTTTGGAGAAGAAAGAACAAGAGCAGAGGAAGAGACAGGGATGGTAGCACATGTCTGTAACCTCAGGAGTCTGGCAGGCTGAGGCAGGAGTATCACAAGTTCAAGGTCAACCAGTGACTTAGCAGGACCCTGTATGAAAATAAACATTAGTTTCAAAAAGGCAAAGGGATACAGATTAGTGCAAAGGCACTGGGTTTTATCCCAAGAATCACACACACACACACCATGCACACACGCATGCACGCAGATACACACACAAGATTGAGAAAGTGGAAGCCCACATGAAGGAGAAGCAGCAGTGCTATTATTCACAATAATAGGCAGAACCAGTGCTAACAGAATACAAATTGCCATAACTACATAAAGAGGAAAGAACATGGGAAGGGAAGGGGCCAGGCTTTTGAAGACAGGTTATGTATTACTCTACATCCAGGATACCGATAGAATGGACTCCCTTCCTCATCAGCTCTACAGCAGTCTTGTTGCAGTGTAAAAAGTGCAAATCATATCTAGAACTTCCTTTCCTATGGGGTCTCAAGGCTCTGGGACCCCAGAACAGCATATGGGAAGGTGCAGCCTCAACCAAAAAATGCTGCTCCTTCTTTGCCTTGGCTAAGAAGAGAAGACAGAAAGAAAAATTGCTATACACATGAGGGAAATTATCGAAGAATTAACCAGTGCCCTTTTGCTTTCCTAAGGTTTCCCTTTTCTCTGTTCCCCTATTAAAGTAGGTAATCACCACTGTATTTATTAGTTACATCTAGGGAATCATCTTATTCAATTGCTAAGATTTTCCTGCTTTGGGAAGTCAGAGGAAGGCATGTGCTCTCAACTCTTATTTTTTCCCCAATGTCCTGTTCTTGGCCGAATAATCAGGGCCATGCAGTAAAAGAAATAGTCTCATTTAGATTTTGCTGTCATGTGGACCACAGAAAAAATAAAAATGGAGGATGTCACTGAGTAGAACTGACAGTGGATGAAACAATGCATGTGCAAAGGTTCATGTACCAGACTGCACAGGGTGGTGAAGAAATGTAAGACCTATGAACAAAGGGACTGTCGCTGTCCTGGGCAGCATTGTTTTCCTGGTGCTGGAAAAGTGGAATAGGGAGAAGTGGACCAGACAAAGTTCTATGGAACATATCAGGAGTCTTGGATTATTTTCTCAGCCCTAATACCTGATTATTTTACATTAGTATGTTGTAATATTAGTCTTCCTTTCATGATTTCTCCTGTAAGTAATTATTTGGGCTGTGTAGCATTGAAAATCTTCTCATGTTCTGGCATTTTTTTCTCCCGATTCCTTATCTTACTTTTTACTTGGAATCTGATATTCACTTTTGCACTAATTATTCACTTATTTCCTGTCTCTTCACTAGACTAGGTACTCTGTGTGAGGATCTGACACTGCCATCTGGCTCATCCATGCATTTCCAACCTTGGCACAAAGACTGAGGCATATCTGAATGAACAAAGAAATGGGCAAGCTCTGAATGGGAAAGCTCCATTCCCTTAAACTCACTGTAGCAGTGCAGTGTAGTGGTTAAGATGTAGCTTCAGTCTGTGATTCAGACTGAAGGTCAGTCCCACCATTTATGAGCTCTGTGATCTTCTGCAAATTATCCAGCTACCTAAGTCTCAGTTTCTTCATCTGTAGGATAGAAGCACTAATGATATCTACCATATAGAATTGTAAAAAAAAAAAAAAAAGAAAGAAAGATAATGTATGCAAAGCCCCTAAAATAGTTCTGGCATCTAGTAAACATTCAATATTTATTGACATATAGTCAATACTGAATACACATCAGCTGTTCTAATAGACCCATCATCCTTCAATAGCTAGGTCATTTGCAGAGATTCATGGTGAATTCCGTACAAGAGTTAATAGATGTGACAATAACTCAACTTGCTCCAGGAAGTCTCCAAGATGACCATTCCTTACTGGGTGCTCCTATAGTGCCTTCACAATGCCGTTTTTACCCTTGGAATCCCACGTTTCATTTTTAACACAAGTCTATTTCTCTCCCTTTAGACTGATCCTAGCATGTCCAGTCTCCCTAGCCATATGCTGCCATCCCCTCCTTCCCTCTTTTCCTAGCAAAAACACCTCTGCGCCTTGGTCTATGTTGTTCTGTCAAATGGACACCCCTGATTTTCTCTGGCCAGCTGACTCCTGGTCATTGTTCTAGTCAATTCAGGCTCTTTTACTGCAAAAGAGTTCCATGATTTCCTCTGAAATGCATGACACAGTTCTACCCATTTTCATGCAGAAATATAAAAGTCCCCACTATGTTATCGGGAGAGAAGATAAAAGCAAAAATGAGTGAGCATCCCTTAATAGACCTCATTTAACTACCACACTCTGACCACAACCTTGGGAGATTTAGAGCTACTAACTCAAATCTGAGACACACACAGCAGTGCTTCCCAGGGTGTCTCACTTTCACCATTCACAGAGCCTCCTGAGCCTCTGTAGGGCAACTGAGGCTAAGTCTCTTGCTCCATCTCTTCTCCATGGCGCTTAAGTGGAGCTAATGCACCAAGTACCTCCTCCCTCAGCCTTGGCCCTGTCTGGGTGATTGGGAAATGAAATAGACTAGCTGAGGCTAAATTGTAATTTCAAGGTAATTTGAACTCTCTTCCTCTTGGGGATGAATGGAAAAGCTAAAGTCTCCTTGAATCAGTGTGTGGAACTCAACAAAGAATTAAGGTGCTCCTGTGCCTTGCTCAAAGCCCATGTGAGACCAGCACAATAATCAATAATCACTGTAAAGCTGATTGGAATGCAATTGCTAAGCCAGCCAGGGCATTCTCTCTGGTCTTTAAAGAGACATGTTGCAGAGGGATATAAAACACAGTGTATCAGACCACCCATATCAATCCACCCAAACCAGGGACTCCCTTCATTTAATTCCTTGTGTGCTGGGTTCCAGCCTAAATCCTGCCCTAGACCTATAGAATGTGTGTGTGTGTGTGTGTGTGTGTGTGTGTGTGTGTGTGTAGTCAGTAGTCCACTAATAACTTAATTTCAATTTCAGTCTGTAGATTTTGGGGCAGATTGATATTTACCACATGCTAATTACAAAAATACCCAAAATCCTTGGGCATCAGTGTTTCCTTTTTCTGGGCTCCTGACTCAATATCCCCATCCCACTCTCCAGCTCCTTGTGGAGTCTGGAGCCCTGTGATCTCCTACATGTGACAGAGGAAAGTCTGTCTAAATGGCTGTCTCCCTGGCACCAAGATGCAAGAGGCAGTGGCCATGATGCTATGTATAGATAAAGTTTGGCTCGCAGCCACCGTGCTGTGCTGAACATTGAACATCGTGCTGTTTCTTCCTCAGGGTCCTCATTTCCCTTGGTCTCAGGCCCGCATGAGCTCATTGCTCAGACAGTTCCCCATCTCATACGCCTCTGGAATCAGGGTCTCTGAAACTGATGACAGATGCCTGAGGAACTGGGATAGAACATGGATTTCCCTCCTAGGAAAGAGAAGCTCATCATACATCAACTTATAGCAAAGCTCCAAGAGAATTTCATAAAAGTAAAAGAACAGAAGCATGCTTGGCACTAGGGCTCTTGGTACAGCCTCTCACACACTTGTCCAGTTCTGGAGATTGTTTTAGTTGTCCCACTGGAGTCCAAGTTCTGTAACAGCAGGGTGAGTTTCTAATCAATTGCGCTATACTGTAAGCTATAACACTAGCTGGCTCGCAAGAGGCCCTTTAGACTTATTGTAGAATTACACTTCCATGACTCCTTTGAAGTTAGGCATGGGCAGATGACTTGCTTTAGGCAATGAAATGCAAGCAGAAGTGATCTGTTACATCCATGCACATGCTTTTGGAGCCGCAGCCCAATTTACCATATTCTCTTCTCCCTCTGACTAGCGGACTGGTAGTGGTCAGAATGATGGCAACTCCATCAGCACTTGTCCCTGTGTGACTCTGATTCCTGTTGGATCATCACAGGCAGGTTGTGTAAATGAGGGGTAACCTTGCTATTTTACCACATAGTATGAATGAGAGATAAACTTTTGGTGTTTACACTGTTAGTATTTACTTGTCACTGCAGTATAAAATCACCTAAGCTGAGCGACATGGTGCTCAATGCAAGTTCCAAGGAAAGAGAGAGGAAGGGAAGGAGTTGGAATAGAGGAGGAGGAATGGAGGGAGGGAGAGGACGCAGAGAAAGAGTAGGAGGCAGAAATGTGAAGGAGACTAAATTAGTCTTTGGCCCTTTTGGGCTCAGTTTCCAACTTAGACATCAGAGAACTAAGGTTAATCTTCCCTTCGCTTCTTTCTATCATCAATATTCTGAGAACTGGGGAGTATTCAGACACAAAATCTATGCTTCTTTATTTTTTCCTTTACTTGTGTGAAAGAAAATTCTATTTTCTCAAATCTAATGGGTTGCATAGCAATATCTGTAGAGAAAGGTGGCAAAGAAATGGGCAGGAAACAAAGCAATTGTAACTTTTTTTGTGTGATATATTCAAGCCATAAAGATTTCATTAGATTCCCTAATACATTGCTAATGAAAAATAAGACCCTTTCCTATTTTACCTACTTTCTGAACATTAGAAGCAACTTGCCTTTCCAAGCTTTGCACCCCATTTACATTAATTAGAAAGTTCCATATTAAGGAAAGCTTTTAATGGGCTGTTATTGCAGATGATTTTACTGGTGAGCTACATTGTTCTGTTTAATAGCACATAAAATGGCATCTATAGAGGAGACTTTGATAAAATTGAAGTTTTGATGGACTCTGGGCTGAGCTGGCCTTTGCTGAAAGGCTGGGGTTCAGGGAGGTTTTTCTACTGAGCAAAATGGCTCTTCTGTTTCCCAGTCCTGTAGCAGGAACCTATGTATGACCCCATGAGAAGTGGGTCCTGCCTGGGTACCCCTCTGGAAGACTACTACCAGGTCCTTGTGTATCACATGGCAACATCTCCCCTGGGTCTTTGTAGATCACATGAAGCAACTTTAGAACTGGAATATAAAGCATGGATTTCATCAAGACAGATTGCTGGGGCCAGGTGGAGTGTCAGGAGAGTAGGTGTCAGGTCAGTGCAAGAAAAGAAGGTAATTATATAATTTGAATGTTCAAGGGGAAAAGGTGATAAGACAAAGACCGAAAAAAATTGTTCTTCCTGGTCTTAGGAAGAAGTTGTCAAGGGGTGACAAGGCAGAACAAAAGAAAAGCTACAGGGAAGGTCAGTGAATGTTCCAGAAAGAGAGCAAGTTGTAGTGAGGGGATAATTCAGATGTGTTGGGGGATACAAGAAGAGCCCAAGAATGCGTGTGTGGCATTTGATGAAATCCTATAGGACAGTAATTACTACTCCAGCTACTTTGTCCCCTCCATGCCATGCATTAATGGTTCTGAAGGTTTTCTCTGGCCCAGGCTCCCAGCTGCAAATTAATGATGGATTCTCCAAGTTTCTCTGTAGTCTGAGAATAAACTGATTCAAAAGGCAGTGTGGTGTAGAATTTTGGAGTTTAAGCTTTGGAATTATTTCTGGGTTTAATCCTAGCTCTCCTACTAAATATAAGTTTATATTCTTGGCCAAGTCAGTTAATCTCTCTACACTTTAGTTTCTTCAGTGCAAACATGATTCTGCCTCATAAGGTGCTGGAAGGACTTCCTTATATCTAAAATGTGCCGAACACATGTGAGCAATTATAATTATAATTAAATATATTTCAGTGGTTTAACACACTAGCAATTTTGGCAGAGTACAGAATCTGTGAAACTGTAGTCAATTTGAATACTAAAGAGGCATCAGTGGTGTTATGGAATATGGTTCTCCAGATCTAAGTGACCATTGAAGATGCATTCAGGAGATATTTTTGATGTTGGATATTTTGACTTCTTTGGTGCTTTGAATGGATGCTATAGTCTGTGAGTCATGTGACTATGAGCACACGGCTGTGTGCATGCATGCATGTGCACATATCTGACTAAGTTTGCAGAGGGATATTAGAAACAGAAATAGATAAAAAGCAACCCTTTTGCTTGGATGATCTTGCTTTAACCTTGAAGCAGCCCTTCTGGTACATCCGGGAGGACAGGATCATGGTTATACAGCTAAGTTCAGAATTCAGAGAAATGAACCAGGCTCAAACACTGATCCTGGTAAGAACTCAACAGAGTTAGCTACTACTACTGGTACAGTAGGAAAACATAAGAATAAATGCAAGCATCTTGTATTTCATGTCCTACTTATTGTGTTTGAATGTTGTGTTTGAAACAAGGGCTCACCAATCTATCAGAACTCATTACACAATTTTGAGTTTACCTCTAGATCTGGCAGTAGTAATCTACAACAGATCTTGGGCAAGGAGATGATGGGGGTGAAGAAAGTGTATATTATGTCACACAGAATAATGGGAAGAACACTTTACAGAGAAAAAATGTTTCAGTGTGATGTAGGTTACACTACAGTAATCATATGTCAAATGATTTGATGAGGAATTATATGTATTCTTTCAAGTAAGGTCAGCGGTTGATGGGGTAAGGATGTAGATGTTACAGGAAAGTTGAAATATTTATCAGTGTGGGTTTGAAATGGGTCAGTTAAAAAAGGGTGGCTGACTTGCCATATTGTGCATTTCTATATCTGGGTATTTAAGCTCAGCGTGGCTTCATTCATCAAATGCTTACGGAACACGGGCCAGTACAGGGTCAGTGACAATAGCATGAACGTAAGATTAATACGAAGACATGGTTTTGGCTTCCTAGCATTCCATTCTCCTGTAGGGAAGATAGACCATAAACGAATACTTATGCCAGTGATGTGTCTCACATAGAAGAATAGAAATGTATACAAAGTTGTCAAAGCAAAGGATGGAGGGAGGATACAGGGAGGCAAGTGGATGGTCAGACATTCTGGCAGGTGGCTGGTCCTTGTGGATGAATTAATAGGATTCTGATGGGTGTAAGGAGTGAGAGAAAGAAGTTTCTTTCTCAGGAAATTACATCTAAAATAGCAAGATAAATACATCACATTTTCTTTAAGCATTTATTCATCAGTGGACATTTAGGTTGCTTCTATTGTATTTCTTGGCTATTGTGAAAAATGCCACAACAAACACAGGAATGTAGATAACACTTTTCAAGGCTCTGATTTCCATGTTTTAGATGTACATCCAGAAGTGGGGTTCCTGGGTTATGTTTTAATCTTTTAAAGAACTTCCATCCTGTTTCCCTAGTGGCTACACCATTTCACATTCCCATCACTGGTGCACAGGGTTCCCAATGTCATCACATTTGAGACAACGCTTCCTATATTTTTGTTTTTGTTATTTTGTCTTATTTTGCTAACAGCCCTCCTCACAGGCATGAGCTATCTCATTGCTGTTCACTTGATTTGCATTTCTCTTCTGACTCATGATGTTGAGCATCTTTTTATATACCTAGTCTATTTGTATATTTCTTGGGAAAAATGTCTATTCAAAGTTTTTTCTTCTTAAAAATCATTATTTGTTTCCATGCTGTTGACTTTATGAATTCCTTATATATTTTTGATGTTAGCCCCTCATCAGATATACGGTTTTCCATTTTGTAAGTTCTCTCTTCATTTTCCTGATTGTTTCCTTTGCTGTGCAAAAGCTTTTTACTTTGATGCAATCCCACTTGTCTAATTTCACTTTTCTTTCTTATGTGTTCATTGTCACATCCAAGAAGTCACTGCTTAGACCAATGTCATGAAGATTTTACCCTATGTTTTCTTCTAGAAATTTTAGTTTCAAGTGTGAGAAATAGTTAATCTATGTTATTACATTTAAAGCTTTAATCTGTATTATTTGGCCCTTACACAAAAGAAAATTTTGCCATATGTGATAACAGAGATGAAACTGGAGGACATTATGTTAAGTGAAATAAGCCAATTACAGGAGAATAAATATTGCATGAGTCAATGTCTATGAGATGTGTGAACTAGTTAGAGTCATACACACAGATAACAGAATGGTAGTTGCCAGGAGCTGGGAAAAAGGGGGAAGTGAGGAATTGCTGTTCAACTGGTACCATGTATAAAGTTTCAGATATTCACAGTACCAAGTTCTAGAAATGTACTGTACAACATTTTGTTTACAGTTAAGAATACTGTAGGTATTGTAGGCTTAAAAAGTTATTAGCAAGCTATATCTTAGGTTAAGTGACTTATCACAAAATAAACAAAATAAATAGCTACCTTTTAGGGGAGAGCCCTAAAAGAAACAAGAAATGCATGACTACTTTAAGCTATGCAAACACACACATAAAGCTTGGAAAAGGGTGGAAAAGTTATTTAATGCACTCACATACTGATGAAATTGTACAAAGACAGGAAAGAGCATGCAAGACTATCAGAAGTTTGGTACTGTTAGCAGCATGAAAGAGGTAGGGCCTAAGAGAGACGATGCTGGATAGGTGAGGTCACATGTCAGTTTGGAGTAAGCATTTTAGGAGCCTATGGGACTAATAAGATGTATAGAGAAGGGTGACATAGCTAGGCTTGGGGCCACCATTAGCTAATTAAAATTGATTGCAATAATGAAAACAAAAATGTGAGGGCTAGTTAAAGAGAAAGGAAAAAACTTGAAAGGCTTTGAAGACCCTTTAGATGTAGAGGATAAGGGAGTATCCCAACCCAGGCTAGCTCTCACATTTCTAGAGAATCCTCTCTTGGGGATTCTTGAGAGGGTTAGAACTGGGCAATTGAAAGAAACACCTGCCATGCTTGGACATCCACTGTATCCCCAGTGTTGATATTACTTTACATATCTTCATTGCAATCCTGCAAGATAAGAATTGTTATTTTCATTACACATGAAGAAATTTCAGCTGTTTAATGTGCCCATGATCATAAAGCTGTGGCTAAATTTGACCCAGAATTGTCTGCATTTTAAAAACTATGACTTACCACCTCCCACTAGATCTTCTTAAGTTTGTTTGCTTTTGACTTAAGATTTCATGATTCTAAGCACACACGCTTGTTCTTGTCTGTTCAAAATTGAAATAAGACAAGTCTTGGTAGAAATAATCTGACTTTATACCCAGCCAGATTATATACTCTCACCACATTAAACATATTCATATAGAGTATAAGTAGTACCTATAAATATCTTTCCAATAAAAATGAGGCCATTTATTTCTGAGTAATAACACCATGCTTGGAGCAGTGATATAAACCAGCAGGCTGAAGGCCAAACAACTTTAACCATCCCAGAGATTCAATAAGTTAAAATACATTTTGGAAGAGAGCTTCAGGCTAGACCTGTTTTTTCCTTGGCAATTATATGGAGACACCTTATTCAGCACAAACAGACTGGCTACAGGGTATGGATTTCTGCTTAAAGGGGCACCAGTGAGTCACCCACACAATAGTCTGACCTGAACTTAAACTTGAGAATTCAAAGTAGATAATTTTTTGTGCCATTTTATTATGTGGAAATATCTGTCAACAAAAATCATACTAAGATGTCCTCTTCCTCCTAAAATGCCCTTTCCCCTTCACCATACTTCATTTTTGGAACTTTCTTCAGGAAAACAGTTCCTAACTAGAGGACATTTCTATTTTATCTAGAGGAACATTTGGAAATATAGTATCAGAAGACATTTTTGATTGCCACAACTTCCACAGGAACGCTAGTAGGTAGAATTTAAGGATGTCAATAACACGCCATAGGCACAGAGTAGTCTCCACATGAAAAATTATCCAGTCCAAAAATATTAATAGTTCTAAGGCTAAGACACCTCATATAGGACCCTCTTTGATTCTCAGCCTAAACGAAATTCCGCATGATTTCTATTTTCTTAACAAGTTAAAGTCATCTATTGTCAATTTGTGGGCTTATTCACTGCTGTGGGTTTGAGTGCGTGTGCCATAGAAAGCATGCACTGGAAACGTAGTCCCCAGTGTAGCAGCAATGGGAGATGGGGCCTACAGGATGGGGCTCCTGTCATGAGAGCCCCATGGTTATTAATAAATGGATTAATTTCAATTACAAAAAGATTCCAGGAGGCAAGTTTGATCTCTCACTCCCATCTTCCCTTTTTTCTTTTTGCCCTTCTGTCATGGAATGACACAGCAAGAAAGCCGTCGCCAGATGCCAGCCCCTTGATCTCAGACTTCTCAGCTTCCAGAACTGTGAGACACTAAATTTCTGTTCATTTTACATTACACTGTGAAACACAAAATGGGACTAAGACACACTGAATAACTTTCTTCCTTACACAGTTGACAAGTCTAGGAGAATGAAGACAGAATCAATTTGGTTCCTGTATCCCCAGCAGCTAGGACAGTACCTAACACATAGTAGGTGTTAATAAAGAGCTAATGAATGCACCAGCACAGAATGAAAGATGGGATGCAATCAATTGGTGGGTTATGCCTCTGAAGTTATCCACAACACCACTTCAGATGGAAACATTGATAGGAAATATAAATTGAACAATTCATTGATTAATTAAAATGTATAGAGCAGGAATCATTCTTCACTACATTGCCACAGAACTATATAATGCTAAAATTAACCAAACTATATGCCTGTGGTAGCCATCTTCCAAGATGGCCCCCAAAGATTTTTCTGTCCTTGATGGGCCCAGAAGATTTTTCTGCCTTGGTACTCATTATCATGTGCAGCCTTTTTTACTTCCAAGGCTAGATCATAAAGCACATGTAATTTCTCCCTCTCTTCTCTTGAACTGCTCATTGTTGGAAGCTATCTGCCATATTATAAGGAACTGAGGTCTCCTAAGAAGAGCCAGGAAGGGTGCCATTTTGGAAGTGGCCCTCCACCTCCAGTTCAAGTTTCATGTGACTCCTGCTCCCATTGACACTTATAGGGCAGCCTTGAGATAAACCCTGATCCAGAGCTACTTGCCACTCTCAGTTTCCTGAGACTCACAAACTATTTAATACAATAAATATCTGTTATCTTACATGAGAGACAAAAACCATCCCAAGATTGAGGTCTTTCCAAGTATCAACCAAAAGGTCACCATGGAGGTAGCGGTTGTAGACTCAGGCTCAAGTTTGAAAATTCCTTTTATTCAGGTTTGCAGCTACATTGCAATTGACTCTGAGCAAGTTACTCAGGTTTTTCCACTGCTTTTATTTATTTATTTATTTATTTATATTTTTGGTCCTTGGAATCAAACTCACGGCCTCGGCCTTGCTGCACAGCTGCACTACAACTCTGGTCCTTCTCATTGCTTTGAAAGTCCAAGGAATACCTACTTTTAACGGTCACCACGAGACACAAATGAAACAATATATACTAGAAAAATTATGCTTAGATTAAAAGGTACTTGGAGGATTTTGGGGGAGGAAAAAGGGAAATGGGATACTATGAACTCTAAGAATTAAAAGGCAATTGTCCTTTTTAATTGTGATTTCTTGGCTCCCTTGCCTCAGGGAGGAATTAAGAATCGGTTTCTCAGATCCATTAACTATTCCTCACAGAAGACAAGGAGATTTTATTGCTTTAGCAGGAGCCAAAGAGAGGCATGGCTTGACCCTGAACATAATGTAGAAGCCCAGAAGGCTGGAGGAGAATTACCTGAGTGACAGTAGCACAAATCCCCCAGACGCTATCATCTGAGTACCAAGTCTGGCAGCCTTAGGAACTGGAGCCATAGTAACATCCTAGTTACTGAGCTCAGTGAGGTGGAGTGGACATTCCCAGCACCCTGGGCCTGGATGACTCCATCTCAGGTAACCTAGGGGGACCACAGACCACAGGTCCTTTCTGTACCATCCTTAGCGAGTAGGTCTGTCAGGGATTCCTTTAAAGAATAGAAGGGAACTGTGCGGCAGGAACTGGGCTTAGGTGTGCTGTGGCCACACCAGTTGAGGATCATTCCTTGTATTCAATTCAGAAAAGCAGAATAAATCAGTGTCCTGCCCTTGGGTGTCATCAAGAGAGTTGCACATGTGGAAACATATTTAAGTGCTCTGTTACACTATTAAATGCCAGCAGATTTCTTTTTCTTTATGAAGCTGATCACTGATAATTCAATGTATGTTCTCTCCAGTAGGACAGCTTCTAATTGGTTGATGTTCTGTAGGCATCAAGTCAGACTGCCACAGCTCCCCTGGGATTCCCTTCCTGCTTTTCTTCCTGCCATGGACGGCATGTCACATTGCCTCCCACCTCACTGCGTCCTGCTCAGCCCACCTGCCACAGGCCTTGCCTTGCATCCCAATGACTCCCCAGAGGTTCTGCCTGATAGACCTGCCCTCAGGCTTAATTTGCTCCCAATAGGCTCTACATATTCCCTCCTGTCTTGCTTCCATTTTGGCTAATTCCAGCAGAGACAATCTTCCCTAAATTCACTCAGTTCTAGTGCAGACAAATAATTCCTCCAAAACCCTTGCTCACACTTTGCATGAAACACCTTTGTTCCTTCCTTCTATTCTAGCTGTGAGTCAACTAAAGACCTGAAAGATAAGAGGGTTGTTAGCATCTATCAAGCAAAAAGGGAAAAGAAGAAAATAATAGGGTTGGATAAGGAAATAGAAACTGATATTTACTTCTGGTGGAAGGAATTTAATAATCTTTCTTCTGATGTTTTCTCAAAGAACTTCACTTCGTTTTTCTCACTTTAACCCATATATTTACCTTAAAAATAACTTCCACGTTTCAGTGACCCTTATTTCATGTGGCTTGGCATAGGAAGGAGTAAGGGGCTACATACACACAAAAAAACTACTTTTAGTTTCTAGAAAAGGCTGCAATATGATCCCAGCTGCTTAGTTCTCTCCATTTCCTGAGCTTTAGGCTTCACAATATAAAGATAGGAAAAAGCTTG
This sequence comes from Chinchilla lanigera, assembly GCF_000276665.1. Classification (NCBI taxonomy): domain Eukaryota; kingdom Metazoa; phylum Chordata; class Mammalia; order Rodentia; family Chinchillidae; genus Chinchilla; species Chinchilla lanigera. Next base: position 14,636,474 of record NW_004955445.1, on the reverse strand, counting down.
CATGGGCCCTAGGAATTTGTAAGAGGTGTACAGATGCAACAGGATGGGATGAGGCATAGATAACATAAGGGAGACTGACTTTTCCTCATCCACCTCTAACTTCATTGCTAAGTCACCATGATTAACAAGAGAAAAAAATATATATATATATATAATTGATAATGGGAAATGGTCAAAATGTTCTTGATCTTGTCTTCCTTTATTAAAGACACCTGTTCAAACATTAACTCTGATGAAGTCGAACTTTCTACCTACTCTGATTCTGTTGAAGCACTGTAAAGAGTATCAAGTCTCATTGCAACTCCTGTCCACTAACTTCCAGGCCCCCTTAGTGTTTCCTGGTGGTCTTTTACATTTCCCTATTCCCATAATTTTTTCAGACATTCTATTTGTACTTTATAGAATCTCTTTAAACATATAACCACCCCCCACTCACATATACACTCTCATTGGTTGACAACTCTACTTACTTCAGTGAGGAAACAGTTCTATTACTGTGTCAAAAGAACCTCCCCCCACCCACACATTCTGCCTCCTCTGCTATGCTTGTGGAGGAGCAGTTTAACCCTATGTTCTATCCACTCCTTCCTGTGTGTGTGAGATCCCATGCCCTCTCACTCACCAAAGGATATGTAAAAGCATTGTCCAACTTCAGAATTAACAATCTCCTTTCTGTTAAAATTCTTATTGGTCCTACTCCTTCTCCTATCTTAAGAAGCACAAAGAATTCCTCCTTTAGACTGAACAACATCATGGACTACTCTTTCACATGTCTGTTCCCCTCTGTATTATTCTCCCCAATTCCTCTCCTCTTTTGCTTTTGTTTTGCTGTAATCAAATTTTAGTACTCACCATTCTGAAGCTGTTCATATTAACTCACCAATTACTTCCATGTTACTGAACCCAATGGTAAATTCTCAGTCTTTATTTTACCTTCACTATCAGGAGCATTTGACACATTCCCTCCTTGAAATTTGTTTTCACTTGACTTGCTGAACCCTACACTTTCTTATGATTCTTCCTACCTCAATGGCTAACACTTTTCGATCTTATGTTCTGAGCCTACCTCAAATTCCCTACCTCCCAAATCCATGTCTTGTGGCCCACTCCAGGCTGTCTATTCCACCTACAATGATACCTTATGATAATCCCAGTTTCACAGGTACAAATTCCATCTATAGGCTGACTCCTCAATTAATGTCTCAATCCCAAAATGATCTCCTAAATTCAAGACTGGTGTAAACAACCATCTATTTTATACTGAAGAGAAATCTGCGCCTTCACATGTAATTCTACCATTTTTCATCCTTCCTCCTCACTTGACCAGAGCTTTTCACCTTCTAGTGACATTAATGTCTCCCGATGAGTACCCCTGATTGTATTCTTGCCCTCCTTCAGTCTGTTCTTGGGACAGCTCAAATGATCCCTTAAATCAAAAAGGCAAATATTTTCTCCCATTGTCCCCTCACTCACTTTACTCTAACTACAGTGGTCTTATTACTCTTGGAACACTCTAACTGTACTCTTCACGAGGCCCTTTGTATTTCTGTTCCTTCTGTCTGGAACAGTGCCTTCCCAGACAGAAACTGTGCCTTCCATCAGGCCTCTATTCAAATGCCACCTTTGAAACTATGCTTTTAATTTAAAATGAAATGCCTCTCCCATGTAGATAGCCACTGAGCTCTTTTTTTTTAAATCTCATTTTACTTTTTATTGCTTGATCACTGTATGATTTATGTATATTTGTTTGTTTATTATCTGTGTCTCAAGAGCAGTATTTTTTCCTGTTTTCTCATTGCCATTTTAGTTCCAAGAACAAAGCTAGCTCTACAATGGATATTCAAATGTTTGTTATATATATGAGAATATTGTGTTAATTTAAATGTAAAGCAGACTGCAGGAGACTACAATCAAAGTATGGTTGTGACTTTGTAAAACAAGTACATATGATAGCCAGTATTTATTGGAATTTTACTATATACTGGTTACTTTGTTGAATACATTTTTAAAATCATCAAAATCCCAACAATCCATGGAAATAGATAGTAGAACAGCTATATGAGAAAACTCTGGCTTGAAAATTGCAGATAACATGCTCTGCGTTAAATAACTTCTAGGTAGTGGAGGAGGTAAGTGACCCAGGTTTATCTGGCTCAAAAGCCTGTGCCTTACTGTATGTTGCCTCAATGTATGTGCACGTGTATGGTGTGTGTGTGCATGTGTGTGTGTCTTCTGTGTGTATCTTGTGTGTTCTACAACAAAGTTTAAAGAAAAATATGTTTATATATACAAAAGGTATATTCCTTTATAAAAAAATAAGCACAAATAGTCAATAGACACATATAAATCTACCTAAATTCAAGATTAATAAAATGAAATAAAATTAAAATAGTGGGTTTTGTATCTATTGGCAAAAAAATACTATGCAGTAATACCCATAATGTATTATCAAAAGGATCATTTGTATGTAGTAAGATTTATATAGAGGAATTTTCATTACAGCATTGAGTATAATAGCAAAAGTTTATCTAGTAACAGGTGCTGGTTAAATAAATTATGTACATATTAATGATGGAGTATTATGTAGTCATTAAAATGATGTAAAAGATTATTTACAAGACATGCAAATGATGAGTGCATTATTATATGACAAGGGCAGGCTATAAAGTAGCATGTGCAATACAATTCCAGTGGTATGTCAACAACAACAAAGACTCTTTGCATGTGTCTTGATTTGAATTATAAAATTCTGGAAGAAAGTCAACTCTAATAATAATAATTATCTCTGCACAGAAAGGTTATGTGTAAATATATTCCACTTTTAATTGATATATTTTTAATGTAAAAACACAGGATGAATCAGACATCTATTGGTGCTCTAGCATTTAGTAGCTTACAACAGTAATAACTGAACATCCCTCATCACTCTGTGAGGTAGCAGTGCAGGTCTTCCTTCTGCTGGAATCATTTGTGATAACTTCTGTAGCTGTAGTCAACAAGCCTCTGAGCCTAAAGCGTCCAGAACAGGCTCATTCACCAGTCTGGTAGTTGGTATGGAGTATTTGTTAGCCCATTTTGATTCCTCTCATTTAATTTCTTATTTTACAGAAGACTAGATTAGGTTTCTTCCCGGAATGGTGGCCTCAGTCAAGGCCTTTTCATACCTGCCTTCCAGATTTGCACATCATCACTTGTAGCACATTGCACTGGTCAAGAAAATTCACAAAGCACAGATTTAAGAGGATAAAGAACAAGACTCCACCTTTTGTTTGGAGAAAGGGAATGAAAGATGACAATTGGACATAGACATAGCAGGTGTGATTTGTTGAGAAACACTATTAGCATACTCTTTTTTATATACTAGGAAAGTGCTTTACCATTGGGCTGCTACATCTTCAGCCCCTGTTATAATACTCTTAAATAATATAATAGATGCTAATTTATTTAAAACAAATTATTCAATTTTTCCCAACATCATTAAGCCTTCTCAGGATCATTTCTTGAGCAAAACCTAGGTTTATCTTTGCATTTAGTTGTCTGGGGTTTTCTAAAGTGTGTTGAGGTGGAGACACCAGGTTTTGTTATACACAAAAGGCCCAGTGGTTTATTATTAGATCATTGTAATTTACTTTAAGAACAAAAATAGTCACTGCAATAAGGAGTTACCTTGAATATGATACAGTGTCTTATATTTAAATTGTCCTACAGACACATGCCTAAATCCTAATAGAAGAAATTCTAGGAGAAAAAAAATAGAAAAAGCTTGATTATTTTGAAATGGATTCCCATGATATTGATATTGGAACTAGTAGCCACAGCCCCATAGGTTTTCATGTTCAAGCTGTCAGCCATTTCCTTGGTGGAAATGGACCAGCCTGCCCTGATGAGCAGTGCTTTCCAAAGAAAGCAAGAGCACCCTTTCAGCCATGAGAACTATGGTAGCCTGAGAGATCATCAGCCACATACCTATAGTTTAGAGCTCGGGTTGTGATCTAAGAAGCCACCCCAGTGTCAAAGCAGACAAGGAGATAATGGCATGCTCTCAAAGAAATCTAGGTAACGGTTCACAATTAACACTGAGTAGACCTCAGAGGGGCTTTAGAAATACACGTTTTCATGGTGCCCACAAAGGATTCTAATTTTCATGGAACAGCTCTGGGGTTAGACCAAGAACTTTAATTGTCTTCCCCAGGTAATCCAGATGCTCAGTCAGGTTTTTGACTCTCCGAACTAAATACAGGGTATCCTGAGGGTTCAGATTCGTTTTGGAAAATATTGGAGAGAGGCTGATTTTTCTCTCAGAACCAGATTGCTTCAAGATATTCCTGTGAGCTGGGAGACACAAGATGCATTTACTGACTCATCTTGCCCAAGCAGTCCAACAATATGGGTTAAATACAATTCTCCAGGTTCTAGTCGCTATTAACACCACTTTTCACCCTGAAAAACCTATTGTGTCTTTCAAAGTCTAACTTATAAGATGACTTTGGCAATATCACCTTTTGTAAATTGAGGATGGCCTATAACTTGGTTGCCATAGTAACAAATAGGATTGAGCATTAACAATTGAATCCAGATGGTCATTATAGGCAGACAAGAAAGAAGGCAGCTCAGTCCACTTTGGAATATGCCCATCTGCACTGCCATTCAGCATTCGACACCGTTAGATTATTGTTTTCTGTTTGTTAAAGAGACAGCGGTGTGAAATAAAAGTGATCATTGACTTTTAGGACAGAATTCTAGAATCCAATTCAGGGACATTATTTTAGCATCACGTAGAACCTCAAAATAACTTCTTTTCCTCTTAGCAAACATGACTTTAGATAAGCATAACTGATTTACTGGCTCATCTATTCAATTTATTTTTATTGAGAATTCATCTTTTGTCAGGCCCCTGTGCATAATCTTAAAGACACAAGTATGACTGTAATTTCTATCCTTAAGGTGCTCAAGCCTTGAAAGAGAGGATATTTAAGTCACTGATGTGTCTGTCAGAAGGGCAACAGAAAGACACTTGAAAAATGGGGACCCCAGACAAGGACAGGATTATCCTTCTTTGAGTGGATCAGAAAAGACACCATTATGGAGCTACATATGATGGGACTAGGGTGACTATATAGGGCAGAGAGGGTATAAAGAGCGTTTTTGGAAAACAATTATCTTTAAAAGGCCAGACCTGGAAGGTATTGGTGTATTGAGGGCATGCCAAGCATGCTGATGTGTTCAGGCATGAAAAGAGAAAGAAAGGACTTGTAAGTCATACTAGGTGTGTGGGATTTAAAGAACGTAATTATGGAGGACCTTTTGAATAAGTAGAGTGATGTGTTGAATACACATCTTAGAAAGCTGATAACAACCTAGAAGACAAATTAAAGGAAGACAAAAAAACGGTGTGGGGATATTTCTATAGGTGGGACAAAATATGGTTGGATTTTCAACAGGTGGTGCTCTACAGACAGAAAGAGACTAGGCATTCTGTAGCCAGCTGGATGTGAGGTGCTTGGAAGAGTGGGGAGCCCAGGGTGCCCCCAGGTTCCCGGCATGGGAGTGTTGTCCTTTTAACCAGGACAGGAATACAGGAGCAGCCATTTTGATAAGCACATAAGTTGACTCAGACTTCAATTGGGGATGTCTAAAATATAAATGTCAAAATGATTTTTAAAAATCAAGCTTTATTTTTAAAAATTTCTATCAGGGTTGACATTTTAATGCATTGCAGGCTTGATGTCTCAGAAACTTATCGATTTATCCCTCTTTTCCCTCACTCTGCTCACCATCCCTTCTGAATATTCACTGATAACATAATATGCAAAGAAGTTCTACCAAATCAAGCCAACACTTAATGTAAACCTTGGCAGACTGGTAGGGAGTTAGGTAAGTGGAGAAAGTTTTCATAATGATAATAATGTTTATGTAATATTATGTAATTTTCTAAATGTTTTTACCAAATCCATCTCATCCTAATAAAAACCTGTAAGAAAAATGCAAGTATTCTTTTAACCATCATTTTGTAGACAAAGAAACATACATAGAGGAAATAATATGAAGGGGGACCAATGGAATACTGGACAAAGAATTGGACTGAGTTCAAACACCATCTCTACAGATGTGGCATCATACATGAACCTAGAAAAGTCATTGTTCGCTCCAAGCCCCAAACCTCTCCTTAGGAAACAAGGTTAGTGGTGCCACTGCGAGGATCACATGCTAGAATGGATGTGTCTACCATGGGCTTAAAGGGTAGATGTAAATTCCGGGCATTATGGCTGCCACTTTCAGCAGACAGTAGAGGCAGATCACTGTGTCAATCCCCAAGACATTAGAACTCAACATTTTAGTGCTGCACTTTAGGATCACATTAATATATTTCATAAACGCTGCTCTTGATTGTCTGGGACAGCATGGGTACCTTTGTTTGCAAAAGCCTGCTCTCCTCTCTACTTCTCACAGTTGGCGAACATCTATCATGTCTTGGGACAATCAGACCTTTTGTCCTGGAAATTTGTAATTGAGCTCCTCTGACTCCAAACAGGGTAAGAGTTGTTACGAGGGGCTACAGTGCAGAATGACACATTCTTCCATGTAAAGAAAGGCTGGCCAACTGGCAGGTAAGACAGAAAGATTGTGAGGAGAGCAGGAGAGAAAGAAGAGAGACAGAGCTAACCACAGCCTCAGTTTCTTTCGTTCTTTCCTTTTTTCTTTCTTTTCTTTCTTTCTTTCTTTCTTTCTTTCTTTCTTTCTTTCTTTCTTTCTTTCTTTCTTTCTTTCTTTTCTCCCTTTCTTTCTCTTTTCTTTCTCTCTGTCTTTCTCTCTTTCTTTCTCTTTTCTTTTTCTTTCTTTCTCTCTTTCTCCCTCTCCCTCTTTCTCTCCCTCCCTCCCTCCCCCCCTCTTTCTTTCTTTCTTTCTTTCCTTGTACCAGCAATCAACCTCAGGACTTTGCACTTGACAAGTTGGCACTGTGCCACTGAGCTATATCCCAGGCCCCTGTCTCAGTTTCTGATGTTGACTTTGTTTCGCCAAAGTCTCCCTGACTTCAGATTTGTGAGTCATCTTTGTACCTTTGCTAACAAATCTTCCTTGCATGATTAAGCCAGGTGGAGTAGATTTCTATTATTTGCAACCAACCACACCTGAGCAAAAACAGATGAGGGTCTATCTCCAGATAATTGGGCCCAATGGGCAGGAGGTGAGCATACAACCAACATATTTGTGACAGATGCAAAGAAATTTACATGTTCATTCTCAGAAAGATGTCCCATTTGTTTCTAGAAGATAAGGTATTTTACAAAAAAGAAAGATAGAAAAGAAAAAAAGCAAGAAGGGAAAACTTGGCAACTGCAAAATGACCAGTATTGGGTCAGTTCTACATGGAACTGGGTCTTACCCAATGACCTATATCCAATAAAAGGCACCATTTAGAAAAGGTGGGAGATTTGAGCCCACAAAAGGGAAGAGGATTCAATATCTCGTCTATAACAAAGCGAGAGGGATAATAAGGCACAGTGTCGATTATAAGATATTCAATCTTAGGAGCTTGCAAGATTTGTAGGGCATCTGCTGCTACTCATGCTGCCTGAATCTTGGTTCTCAAGAGAATTATGCTGTGTGTGTGTGTCTGTGTGTGTGTGTGTGTGTGTGTGTGCACATATGCATGGGCACACACACACACTCGTGCATGCATGTGGGTGTGTACTTCTATATGTTCATGCATGAGTATGTGGGTACCCCAAGGACAGCTATAACATCTGACACCATGAAGAGTTAAAATATGCAGCTATAAAAATAAAACAATTTTAACATGTCTATTTCATTAGTCAACATGTAGTTGTAGTACAGAATACAGAAAATACAAAATGGAAAAAAAAACCCTTAATGGGATTACCCAGGACAACCACCCTAAATATTTTCATATGCTCACCATCTCTCTTTTTTCATTTTTCCTATTCATTTTTACATAGTTTCACTCACTCTGATTATACAATTTTGTGTTTTGCTTTTATCACCTATTTTGTTAAACAACCCATATTCTAAATTCTTCAACTTCCACATAAAGATCTTTAGTAACTCCATAATAATATTCTATCATGTCCAAGTACTATCATTTACCTAACTAAATATTTTTTCCATTTCTTCACATTTTAGTAATTTTCCCTCCCCATACACAATTACAAGTGATTCTATAATGGTATGTTTTGTGAGCACAAATGCAGTTTTACACCTAAATTGCACTTGCACTGGTAAGAGTGTCATAGCATTCACATGCTTTTCTCAAGTGTTTCATAGGTAGTTACAACATGCCGGTGCTAGGTGACATGGTTTGTGGATGAGCTTTGTAGGATACGTGGAACTTAAAAAAATCTGACCTCAGGATTAAATTTTAGTATTAGAGAAATTAATTCTCTTTTATCTTTCAGATATTGAGTGCCAGCTGATCCCACTGACATGTAAATATCTTAAGTGATATGTTGAGAAAAACAGGGATGATATCCTGTTTGGTGACCAGCTCTACAGAAAAGCCCTACAGAAAAGTGTCTGTGGCTGAGGACCAGTCAGTTTCAGCTCTCTCACCTCTACTCTCCTCTTCACACTGGACTGAATTTCATAGCAGTGCTGTGTTTAGTCTTTTGGCCCAGCCCTATCTCAACCAGCCTGATGAGTACAGGGGACCTAGGCCCACCACTTGATGAGGAGAGAGTTATCCTGCTGCCTGGTACCTAGAGAAATACCAGGCCCTTCTGTGTTCATTGCATGGGAGTTCACCTCTTTGGTCTTCTAGACCTTCTGGGGCTTTTACTCATTTTCAACAAAAGCTTCAATTTTTCACGCTTACTTTGGAAAGTCATTCTGATACCCAGATCAGTGGGGTCCATGGAATCAGCTAAGCTTCTTTCTCCAAAATGGAAACTCAGTGCTATTTTCCACCTAAGGCCAAGATGATAGAGGCTGTTTGGATGTTCATCAAACATGATTCTTCTCCTGGTATATCACTAGACAAAGCTCTGTACTTAGCCATGGCAATGTTTCAGAGTCCTGGCAAATGGAACTCAGATAAAAACGATTATAACGGGGCTGGGGATTTAGCTCAGTGGCAAAAGCGCCTGCCTGGCAAGCGCAAGGT
>NW_004955445.1:14620010-14626646 GCF_000276665.1 Chinchilla lanigera | reverse complement strand
AGCTCAGCGGCAAAAGCGCCTGCCTGGCAAGCGCAAGGTCATGAGTTCGGTTCCCGGTACCGGAGAAAAACCAAAAAAAAAAAAAAAAAAACAGATGAGATAAAAATAAGCAGGGACAGAGATCAACGAATGGCATCATATCACTGTGCAAACGTATAAGGCATAATGCCACAGCACACTTCTTATGCCCTTGAGAGAGACGTAGGGGACAGGGACATAGCTCAGCAGCACAAGCACCTGCCTGGAAAGTGCAAGGTCCTGAGATCGATTCCTGGTACCAAAAAAAAAGAGAGATGTAAAAATTGACCATTACTTGTCTGAAAAATCATAGTACATTCTGTTACAGGGATGATTTTACAGATCACATTTCTAATTACAATGTAATAATAATGTTAAAATGCAAACTTTAACTTTTTGGCATTGATGAAACTCCATCCTAAGTATACAAGTTTTAGTTCAAACAGGAGATCCAAATAGATTGTAACATTTAAAAAGCAATGAAGAACAAGAGATGAGAGTATTTCAGCCAAAACATATAGAACAGCTAATGCCTTGCCAAGAGTAAGGTCAAATATTTCAATTTTACAAATTAGAAAAAAATCAAAGTTACTAAATTCCATTAGAAGAACACAAAAACCGAAAATAATGAAGTAGAAAGGAAAATATAGATGCAAATAAAACCTAAGGCTGGTCTTTGGCAAAGAAAAAAGAAAGATGCTCCTTTGACAATGCAAATAAAGATAGAGTATAATATAAAATGCTGGAAAAGAAAAAGCAATGCAAACACAAATAGGGAGCAGATTACATATATTTATAATTTTAAAAAGATTACTATATTTGACTGCACAGGAAATTTGAAAATATAGAGAGTGATGAATTTTCCAGGATAAAAAAAAATGAAATTCAACAAAGGAAAAGAAAACCAGGGTATGGCTTAAGAAAATTATTTAACTATCATTTATTAAAGTCTCAATCGGGTCTCAATCCTATTTTCAAAAATACCCTTTAAAGAAAGATAATTCTAATAAAATTTATTGCACTAAATTTAAAAATAAACCTTTCCCATTCACTTTCTGTATCAAATGATTTTAATGCTGAAACATGGCACAACACAAAAAATAAACTCAAAGATCAATTTTGTTTATGGGTACAGATGGAAAATTTTAAACAAACACAATTAATCAGTGCATCAAAAGAATAAACCACGATTCAGCAAGGATGATTCCAAAGATGGTGCATCAGCAGTAAATATATCTAGACAAAGTATTAGAGCTAGAAGTTAATGGAAGAAGCCATATGGTTGAATCAAATGATGCCAGAGTGACATCTGTTAATGTGCCACCCAGTAGCTCTTTTCTCTTATTTTGGTAACAAACGCCAAAGCTTTCCTCTTGGGATGCACCTGCTCTTCTCTCAGCAGATGTAGATCAGCTGGGATTCTACCCAGTTTATGGGTAAAGCCTGTGATCTGCATCAAAGCAAATCAGCATATCACATTCCACTGGTTATAATGATTCTGTGATTCACACATGAGCCTAAGACCCTTTTAAGCCAGTGAAATATGAAAAGATATTTTCTTGGAATCTTGGGAATACCCATCTTTCCCTAATCACTGGATTTGAAGCTAAATGTGTATGGCTTAGCGTTGCCATAGCCCATTGAACACACACAGCGAGAAGACTCTATAAGAGTTAGCAGATCCTGAAGACACAGCTGGATCCCTTACATCAAGTTGGCTTCATGCTAGCATTTTCAATGATAAAAGCCAATGTATTCACTTTTTGCTTGAAGCTAATTTGAGTTAAGATTTCCTGGTATTTGTCACACTGGAAGTCTTCATTGATATGTATGCCAAGATACATTTAATAAAATTCAATAGATAGTCCTAGTGAAAAATTTAACTAAAGTAGAAGTTGATCGGCACTATTTACATATAATGAAGGATTTTTTTAAAATCTTCAGTAAACTTCATGTTAAGGGGTAAAATATTAAAGCCATTTTCTTCAAAATTGTGAATAATACAGGAATACTTACCATCTACACTTCTGTTTAACATTGTTTTGGTGGTTTAAGCCAACACACTTAAGCCAAGAAATGAAATACTCAGGGAAAATGTTGAAGCAGAAAGACAGAGAAGTTTTTTGCAAATGATGTAACCGTAAACTTAAAAAATTTGAGAAAACTACTTAAAAATTACTGGAATTTATGTAGGAATTGCTAATTTGGCTAGATTCAATCTAAATATATTGTAGAAATAGTAAGAAATACGAATACTAAAAATAGTAGCAATAATCAGAAATAAACATTTTCTTTATAGTAGACACTAACACAATATGAGACTAAAAAGAATACATTTGTGGGAAACATAGAATTATAAAATATATAAAATCAAATAAATTTAAAAAAAAATCAAATAAATTTTACTGAAAGATATAAAACCATGTACTGAACACACACACACACACACACACACACACACACACATATATGAATGAGAAAACTCAATATTATAAACCTGTCAATAATTCCAAAGCCAATACATTAATGAAACACAATTTCATTTAGAATTTTTGATTTTAATTCATAGAATTAAGTATTAAGTTACTTTAAAGTACATGTGGAAGACTATATGCCTAAGAAAACTGGCAAAACTATGAGGAACAACCATTTTCCTTTATTATTCTTACCATAATGTCCCTATAAATAAAATAGTATATTTCTGGCCCAGAAACAGGTAATAACTCAGTGTAACAACATAAAAATTCCAGAACACAACAAAATTTATATGAATACATAATAAATAACAACAGTAGAATTTAAATTCAGTACAACCCATATATATATATTTATTTGAAGAAGTTTGATTAAAAGTTAAGGTGATGTTTCCTTGATAAATTTAAGGAAACAAAACTATTCTGCTGGCTACAAAATTAGGAGTTGCATTTAAGGAATCTACAAGGCAGAAGAAGGATCTCTCCAAAACAGTTAACCCTTCCCTTAGACAAGAAACTGCACTTTTTGTGTTAAACCTCATTTTTTTCTTGTTATGACAAAATTACTTAGTTGATATATGTATAGCCGGAGAATTAAATCTGATAACAAGCCAGTCCATCCTGCAGTATAGTACTAAAATTATAAGGAAACAGATGATCTATGTGATTGTCTCAATCTGTCTTGGGATTATAACAAAAGACCTGAATCTGAGTGACTTATAAGTAATAAAACTCTATTTTATCACAGTATTCAGGCTGATAAGTCCAAGATTCTGCCAGAGTCTGTGTCTGATGAGCTGCTTTCTTCTTCAAACATGGCTTTTTTAATGTGTCCTCACATGGAAAAGGGGGCAAAGAGCTTACTTGAACCTCTTTTATAAGAGTATTAATCCCAATTACAAGGGCTCTGTCTTCATGACTTAATTATCTCTGAAAGGCCCCACCTTTTAGCTATAACACTGATCATTAAGTTTCAACATATAAATTTTGGGGATGCACATTCAGACCATAACCATACCATAGATGGATTCACTAAAGCTCAGTTTACTGAGATATAACACAACAATAAAGGAATTGGAGCAAAAACCAGAATATCAATTTCAACATATTGCCTTTTCAAACCAATGTAGTAATAATCTCTTGTTATGAAACTGCCAATAGATTGTTGAAAGGCAAGATATGTGAAAGGTAAAGCAATCTCAAATAAATTGTGGTTGTATTTTATGTTATGTTCTGATTTGGTTTTAGGGGGAAATGTTAGAGGAAATATAAGAGAACCAAGACAACGCAAGTTAGGGTGGAATTAATTCCTTTAGGACAGGGTTTGGTCTGGCTTACAGGCAAAATTCAGCCTCTGTCTATTTTTGTAAGTAAAGTTTTATTAGAACATGGCTACAGGTTTGTTATCTGTTCTTTGTAGTTGCTATCACACCACCTACATGGGTTAAAAGATTTTTTTTTAACTTTTATTAATGGAGGTTTCTCTGACTATAATTCAATAAGTGCAGAAAAAATTATAAAAGTAGGAAGAAATAAATATCCAAAACTCTTCCTGTTTAAAAATTAATCAAAATTTGATTCAAAGAATTTAAAACTATAATTTGCTCCAGGAATTTTAGAAAAGAAAAATAACTATTATGATTCATATAAAAACCTAAGAAATACAGCCAACTGTATATTTCACTGTTTATAACACATGGTAAGAGTGAAAATAAATTACTGAAAACATTGAATTAAAATATTGATAAAACATAACATAATTCTGAGTTAAGCAGACACAGGAAGTGATAAAAGAAGAGTAACAACAGAGTAGATTAAAAGAGATAGTCAGTATCATTAAAAATCAAATGTGTTTCCATCTAGACAATAGCATAGATAAGCCAGCAACTAATAAAGGCACTAGAAATATAAAAACCTAATAACAGAGCTACATAAAACAAAATACACTCAACCACAAGAACACATCAAAAAGCCAATGGTACTGCAAACAGAAAAATGCAAATCCATAAATATAATAAAAAACTTCCTTCTCTCAATAATTGATAGGACAAGTAGAGAGGAAACCAATACAATTACAGAAAACTGGGCAAAATTACTGGCATATTTTATGTCAACTTCATTTAATGTTATACTCCACCCAGCAAGAGCAAAATACATATCCTTTTCGATTATTCCTGCAAATTCATGAAGACATACCATATATTGCACTATAAAGCAAATCTCAACAAATTTAAGAGAAACGCAGTCACAGAAAATGTTTTCTGATCACAATGGCTTTTTGATTTTAAAGATAAAGAAATCCAAAACATATTAACAAACACACAGACATAAACAAAAAATAACAAAAACAATAAAAACAATACAGAATTTCAGACAAGTGATAGGAAATTAACAATGAATGTTATATTACATAAAGTTATCTTCTAATTGGTTACTCAGATAAACAAATATAGGCATGTAAGATTAAGCAAACAACTAAACATTAACTGACCACAATGGTTTTAAACTTAAAAGCAATAACAGAAAGGCATTTGGAAAATCCCCTCAATATTTGTAAATTACATAAAACACTTCTTAATAATCTGTTGATCAAAGAATAAATCTCTGGAAAATTAAAACATATTTAACTGAGTGAAAACAAAAGCAGCCTATCAAGAAAGGCATGGGAGGTTCCCAGCTGAAACTCGTGGAGAGAGCCAGGTATTTCCCATCTACTTCCTGGGGGCAGAGCAGGCAACCCAGAACTGCGCCGCCATTACAGACTGAGTCTCTGCCCTCCGTACACCCACAGCAGACAGGAGGTCCTCACTCAGAAGCCCCAGGGACTGCTCTAGCTGTGGCGGGGGAGGGGGCATGTAGCCCCTCCCTGTGCACTCCCTGCGCCGAGTGAGGAAGTGCTCCAAGAGCTGCTGGTCCCATGAATCGAGTCTGTGCTTCACTCACACCACCATAGTTCCCAGCTGAAACTCGTGGGGAGAGCCAGGTATTTCCTGTCTACTTCCTGGGGGCAGAGAAGGCAACCCAGGATGGTACCGCCATTACAGACTGAGTCTCTGCCCTCCATGCACCTGTGGCAGACAGGAGGTCCTCACTCAGAAGCCCCAGGGACCGCTCTAGCTGGGGGACATGTGTGGCTGCTACCTGTGCAAGTCCTGCGCCAAGTGATGGTACTCCAAGAGTTGCTGGTCCCGTGGTGCGTGTCCGCGCTTTACTTGCACCCGGACCCCCTAGGGGTTTGCAGGCACACGCAGTCTGTGATTGCGGCCTGTCTGGCCTGCATCTGATTCCTGTATGTGTCCTGAACTGACTGGAGACACAGAATCAGGTGGTTCACAAACTGTCGACCCCACAGTTTGTGTCTGGGTTTTGCGTGTACCCTGAACTGCTTGGGTACATAGGCCCACTGGACTGGGATTGTCACACCAGTGCAACACGAGTCTGGGCTGTGCATGTGCCCTGAACTGCAAAGGGACGCTGGATCACACAGTCTGCCATCAGCTGACACCAATGCCGGTGTCTGAGACCTGGGATAACTAGATACAAATCAACACCTCCCAGAAAACCTGAGACTAAGAAGTCCTTTTCAGGGATCACTGAGGGGCAAACCTGACCAACAGAAAACTAGGGACACTAGTGGCCTTTGCTGTGTAGCCACTGAAGAGGGACACTGAGCTTTCTGCATCTGGTAGCAAACAGGAAAAAACCAAGCACTAAAAAACAATCCCAGAACTCCACCCCACTCAGCACAAGTCCAGAAGACATCGACATAGGAGAACTTGGTAAACACATGCCTGAAATAGCTGAAATGATTGCAATGGAAGAAACAACTCTAAAAGGCCATAGAAGAGATGAGATCAGAAATAATCTCTCAGGCAAAAAATGAAATGACAATAATAATGAAAGAACTGCTCAAAAAGTCTGAAGAAGAAACATATAAGAAAATAGAAGAACAAAGGCAATGGACAGAAGTGTTAAATGAAAAATATAGAAAGGATTTAGAACACATGAACCAGATTCAAAGAGACTTCCAGGAAAACAAAGCTTCCATTGAAAGCTGTCAAAACTGCTTGAATGAAGCTGAAGATAGAATCTCGGACTTTGAAGACAGCATGGCAGCTAGCGACCATGAAAGAAAGGATCTTGT
>NW_004955445.1:14615590-14616970 GCF_000276665.1 Chinchilla lanigera | reverse complement strand
GATAGCATTCCTATACACAAACAACAAACAGACTGAGAGAGAAATTAAGGAAACCATACCTTTCACAATAACATCCCAGAAATTGAAATATTTAGGAATCAATATAACAAAAGAAGTAAAAAATCTAATAAATGAAAACTACAGTACCTTGAAAAAAGAGACTGAAGATTTCAGTAAAAGGAAAAATATTCTGTGCTCATGCATAGGAAGAATCAACACTGTGAAAATGGCCATACTATCAAAACTGCTGTACAGATTCAATGCAATTCCCATTCAACTACCATTAGCATACCTCACAGATCTCAAGAAAATGTGCCTTAAATTCATCTGGAACCAGAAGAGATCCAGAATAGCAAAACCAATCCTGGGAAACAAGGACAAGTCAGGTGGAATCACAATCCCTGACCTGAAATTATACTACAAAGCTACTGTAATAAAATCAAGCTGGTATTGGCTAAAAAACAGACCTGAGGATCAGTGGAACAGACTGGAAAGAACAGCCACAAGCAAAAACACACTCAGCCATCTCATCTTTGATAAACGGGCCAAACAAACTCACTGGAAGAACGATAGCCTCTTTAATAAAAGGTGCTGGAAAAATTGGCTTACTACCTGCCAAAGACTGAAAATAGACCCAAGTCTATCACCACACACCAAACTCAAGTCAAAATGGATCACAAATCTCAATATTAAAACAGAAACACTAAATCTATTGGAAGAGAAAGTAGGTAAAAACCTTGAAGACATAGGAGTAGGCAGAGAGTTCATGAACAAAAACCAAATTGCATGTGAAACACTTGAAAGAATCAACAACTGGGATCTCATCCTACTGAAAAGTTTCTGCACATCTAACGAATTCACCAGCAGAGTAAAAACAAAACCTACAAACTTTTAAAAAACTTTACCTAACTGTCCCTCAGACAAAGGGCTTCTATCTAGAATATATAAAGAATTTAAAAATATCAACCCCCCCCCAAATTCAAAGACCCAATCCAAAAATGGGCAGCTGAGATGAATACACACTTCTCAGATAAGCAAATACAAATGGCAAACAAATACATGAGATAATGTTCAACATCATTAGTCATTTGAGAAATGCAATTTAAAACAACACTGAGATTCCACCTTACCCCAGTAAGAATGGCTAGCATTAGAAATCAACCAATAACAAATGTTGGCGAGCCTGTGGAGAAATATAAACCCTTCTCCACTGCTGGTGGGAATGCAGACTGGTGTAACCACTGTGGAAATCAGCTTGGAGATTCCTCAGAAAACTAGGTCTAGAGGTCCCATTCAACCCAGCTATTCCCCTTCTGGGTATTTTCCCAGAAGATCTAAAAACATCATATCACAGTGATACATGTGCACCTATGTTCATAG
>NW_004955445.1:14593317-14615165 GCF_000276665.1 Chinchilla lanigera | reverse complement strand
TGAAGATATCAATATGTAATACAACAAGCATTGTTAATTCCCTACCACTTTGTTTGTAACTCTGTATTGTCTGTACTGTTCTTTTGCTATTTTGTAAAATGTTGTCTGTCTGTTAACATTTTCCTCCTTTTATTCTTAAAATTAAAAAAAAGAATTCAAAAAACTGTTATTTAGTCCTTGGTTGATCAGTATTCCATGTCTGTATCTGTTTTCCTGAGAAACCACTTTGAAGATATCAATATGTAATAGAACAAGCATTGTTAATTTCCTACCACTTTGTAACTCTGTATTGTCTATACTGTTCTTTTGCTATTTTGTAAAAGGCTGTCTCTCTATTATTAGTATATTCTGGGTTTTCCTCCTTTTATTTTTAAAAGAAATAAAAAAGAAAGGCGTGGGATAGTGAGATACAGCTAATGTAGTACTTAAGGGGAAATTTGTAACATTGTAATTAGAAGACAAGAAAAGCCTCATATCTATAAGTTACAATTTCCATATGAAGAAATGAAATAAAAGAAAGAGAGGTTAGTATAAAGGAAGGAGAAAGAAAGAAATACTAAAGAGTAGAAATCAGTGAAAATTTTAAAAGTCCATTGCAGAGAAACAATGGTATCAAATGCTGACACTGAAAAGGTAAAGACAATTGGCAAAATTTCTAGCCAGACTGACAAAGGAAGACAAGAGAGGATATAAATCATTCTCATCAAGAATGAAAAAGGGGACACCACTACAAGTCTTTGAAATATTGAAAGAAAAAATAGAAATATCATAAGTGCTTTATACTAATAAATTTGATAGCATAGATGAAATAAATTTGTTGAAAGATGAACTACTACAGATCATTCAAGAGTTAGATAACCTATTCCACCAGGAAAAGTCTAGTACCAGATGGTTTTACAGGGGAATTCTACAGAACACATAAGGCAAAAAATACAGAAAAGAAAGAATAGTATTTTCAATAAATGGTATTGGAAAAGTGAACCTTGACTCAGAATTCATACTGTGCATGGTAATCAATTCAAAATAAAATATAGGAGAAGCATTTTGTGATGATGTATTAGGTCAACTGCATGTACTAAAAACATGTACTAATTTTTGAATATATTTTGAGATAAGACATAAAATACACACATACATACACAAAACTGATTACTTGGATTTTGTCAAAGCTAAACACTGGTTTCCAAAACACACCACCAGGAGAATAAATGATAGTTTAGACGGGCTCAAAATATAAGCAAAATACTTATTTGATAAAGGATTTGTACACAGAATATACTAAGAACTTTGAAATTCAGTACTAAGACAAAATCCAGTTTGAAAAATAGGCACATGGTTTGAACAAACACTTCATCAGGGAAGATTTATAGAGATGAATATTGTCCCAAACCATTAGTAATTAGGGAAATTCAAATTAAAACCATTTACCCTCTTACATATAAATATGGCCAAAGAGAGGGAAGAAAGATTCTTATGAGAATGTAAAGTGTCTGGGACTCTGAAACACTGATGTTGGTAATAAAAAATGATATAATCACTTTATAAAGTATTCAGAGTTTTCCACTTAAATATATATGTTAAGTATGACCCAACAAACAATCTCCTGGATATCTAGCCAAGAGAAATAAACATAGATGTGTACACAAAGACTCTGACACAAATATTCCTAGCAGTTTTATTCATAGTTAACAAAACTGGAACTAATGAAAATTGATATACATTAATGGATAAACTGTAGTGTTTTCACATAATGGTCTACCATGCAGCAAGTAAGAAATAAACTACTGATACATGAACTAGGATGGATATATCTTGACAGCATTCTGTTTCATGAAAAAAACTAGACTCAAAAAAGCTATATCCTGTGGAACTCCATTTATATGACATTCTCTAAAGAGAAAAACTACAGGAACAGAAAACAGATTAGTGGTTTCCAGGGTCTGGAAAGAAGGAAGAATTCATCATAAAGGGAGATGGAAAAACTGGGAGTCTTGGTTTTTTCTTTGGTTTTTCTCCGGTACTGGGAACCGAACTCACGACCTTGCGCTTGCCAGGCAGGCGCTTTGTCGCTGAGCTAAATCCCCAGCCCCCTGGGAGTCTTATAGAAATATTCTTTATCTCAATGGTGGTGGTGGTTGTATAATAATGGTGGTCATTGAACACTCTACTAAAACTCATTAAATTGCCCTCTGTCTTAGTTACTTTTCTCTCATCACTGAGACAAAATACCTGACACCCAGAATTAAGGAAGGAAAGATTTATTTAGCTCACAGTTTGTGGAGGTTTCAGTCCATACTTGGCTGGCTCCAAGGCAGAGTGGCACATGGCAGAGGGCAACAGTTCATGGCAGTGGAAAACAGCAAAAGGCAACAAGAGCAAAAGGGGGAGCAGTGGCAAGCAGCTTCTTTCCTTACCTTACATTGTACATAAACCATCCACCCCAGGGGCAGGTATAGCACTCACACCCATAATCCCAGCATTGGACTATGGATCAATCAAAAATCTAGAAGCCCACTCCATGACTGCACGAGGACTTGGGTGAACATGCAGACACAAACCATAACACTCTCCTAAAGTATACATTTTACTATATGTGAATAATATCTTTAAAAACATAAACAGTTATTCATGAGAAAGGGCAAATAATCAGGAACAAAGATGAAATGAAAATGATATGGCACAATATTTTTGATCTTGTCTATCACTGTTCTATTTAAAAATCTGAATGAACTTCTGAGGGAGCACAAACTAACAAATTTGTCTGAAAAAAATGAAAAACCTAAGTAAATTAATCACCATAATAAATCAACTAAAATGTATAAGAATGTTCAGAAGACTTGAGTGCCTCTGAAAGAACATCTGATTTGATGATAGTATCTCCAGTCCTTTAAGAAATGAATAATTCCTACTTCAATAAAATAATACTAACAAATAGAGAAGAAAGACAAGTTAGGAATACCTTGTTAAAGCCAGTCTAACACATAAAACTTTATAAAGACTCAAAAATCCCCAGGCTTAACTTACTTATTTGTACTAAAGATATACTATAGTGTTACACCCATACTCAGGTTTATAGTAGTGCAATTCACAGTATCAAAGCCCTGAGAGAAGCTTAGATACCTGTCAATAGACAAAAGGTTAAAGAAAATTGAGGCAGGTATGCACAATGTAATATTATTTAGCCATAAAAGAGTGAAATCATGTCATTTGCCAAAACATGGATGGAACTGAAGACTGTATTGGTGAGTCAAATAACTCAAACACAGGAAGTTAATATCACATGGTTTTTCTTATATGAGAAATCTAAAATATAAGCAAATAAACAAATACATGAAAGATGGTAGGTAACAAGAAGGTAGACTTTTGGAAATGGGGAAGGGGTAGAGATATATGAGGGAGGGACAAATAAAGTGGTCAAAAATAATCAAGATATATTATATGCATGTAACAATTCTCCATAATTAACATCACCATTCCCTGTTGCAAATGTACACTGATAAAAATAAAATCCTAAATAAAATGCTGTTTATATGAGCAGTCTAATAAGATAACCCTACATGTGTATGAGATGAGATTTATTTTGGCTGTGCAAGATGATTAAATATCATTGAATGTGCAATGTCTTTATCACATTAAAAGGTTCAAGAGAAAATCACCTAGCAATTTCTGACCTCACTGTTATATTTGCTTTGCCAGATCTCACCCACACTACATATAAGCCTTCACTGTATGGCATCTACTCTGAGAAGTAGCTTTCTCACATTGAACACTAGAAATTTCATCTCACATTGGAAATTTCATCTCCTGCCAGCCAGCACCATTGCTTTTCATGATGCTAGAGACTTTCTTTACTGCCTATACTTCTCAACAAATATTTGTGGGATGAACAGCACTAGAAAGCTTTTAAAGAAATCCAACATCCATCCCTAGTAAAAGGCTTGATAAAAAGAAATAAATGGCTCGTCTTAACATGATAAAAGAAATAGCCCTTACTCAATCTTACTCCATGCCTATGTTGAAATAATTCAGACATTCCCATTAGATGCAGATCAAGAGAAAGATGTCCTGTATTCCGAAGATAATTGGCAAAGCAATTAAACCAGAGGTTGGAATAAAAAAGCATGCCTATTGTTAAAAAGAAAGTGAAAATGGTTATTGTTTGCAAGTCAGCCTTTATGAATCATCTGAAAAACATTAGAAAAGAAAGAAGAATTTACTAAGCTGGCAGGTTACAATTAATAGAAAAAGTCTATCATTTCACAGTGTATCAAAAGGAGAAAATGTAATGGAAGTAATGATCAGTTTGAAAATGTAATGCAAGAAAAATCCTATACACATAAAAGTCATCAGAAAAAAAATAGCAACAAACTTAACAAGAAATGTGAAGTACCTATGGGAATAAAACTCTGAACTTCTTTTCAGAAATATAAAAGATTGTATGGAGTCATAAGAAATTCAATATTTTAAAGATATTAATTCTTCCTAAATTAATCCACAAATTTAATGCAGGTACAACATAAGTTCAACAGGATTTCTATCGCAACTTCACAAAATTCTCTACCACTTATCTGGAAAAGTAAATATGTGAAAATATCTGGGCAGTTTCTGAAAAATGTAAAGGGAAAGAGGAGTGGCTGATGCTGACAATGAAATTATGGAAGTTAAAATTGCCCAGTAATAGTGCAAAACAGGCAGTCAGACAATACAACAAAATAGAGTCCAGAAGTGGAACCAAAAATAAATATGCACTCAGAATAAAAAGCAACCCTAGAATCTAGTGGATAAATGATTGGGCATTGAGTTTAAATTCCTCTTCTGCTGTTTCTAGCTATGAGATCATACACAAGTTGCTTAATCTTTCTGGAAAGCGTTCTTTGCTTATGTAGTGGGTGTAGAAAAATTTAATGTTGATAACTTCAGATTTTTTGATATAATTAAATAACCAATATAGCATAGAGCCTGCCATTTAGTAAATGTTTAACCAAAGTTAGCATATATACATACACACATGTAGCATGCATATATATGTGCATATGTACTGATATATAATATATATATACACACACACATACATATGGATACATAAACATATGTATGTGTGTATATATATATATATATGCACACACACACATATATATATACACACACACAATAGTTCCGTTCACAAACAATTTGGTTCTTAAACAAAAGTGTTCAACAAAATCTTGCATTGGTACACAAACTGCACATCAGGAGACAAACACAACTCCAGCCATCTTCCCCACACAAACACAAATGCAACCATCTTCCCCCAAATCATAAAACAAATTAAGTTCATGAGCCGAGGTCCTACTGAACATACAATTCTTATTTTGCATTTGTAAAGAGAGAGTTATTTATCAATAGCATTAGGGCCATAAATTAGCTATCTTGGACAAAATGTACAAATGAGATTGAATCATGCATGAGGTTGTTCATCTCTGCCATTATTTATACTTGTGAAACACTATTAAACCACATGACGAAGAAAAATGAACACAAGAGATGTCTACACATTGATATGGAAAACTATTACTAACACTTTGTGCAAATATAATCAGATTATAAGGCATAAAGTAAACCTGTAATATAAGTTAGGTTCATGAATCTAAATATTTTCTTTCCTTGTTATGGATTGCATGATGACTTCTAAAACATTTCTCCACCTGGGACCTACAACAGTGACCTTATTTGGAAATTGAGTCTTGGCAAATGTAATTTAAGAATTTCAAGATGAGAACAACCTGAGGCAGGGTGGGCACTAAATCCAATGATAAATATCCTTCGAAATGAAGAGAGAAGACACACAGAACAAGACACAATGTGAAGATAGAAGCCAAAATTGGAATGATTCATCTGTAAGCCAAAGGGTGCAAAGGAACTAGAAGAAAGGCACAGAACAAGTTTTCCCTTAGAAACTTGGTTTTTTTCCATATAGGAAACCAACCTTGCCAAAATCTTGATTTGGGGCTTCTGCCCTCCAAAATGGTAAGAGGATAAATTCTTGATTTAAGCCACCAACTGTGTGGTATTTTGTTACAGCAGCCACAGGAGATGAACATAATACCAACCTCATTCAATCTCAGTGTTTACCTTTGAAAATCTCCTCTTACTGCATGTAAGAGTTCCTCCCCATCTCCCAAGACCCATCAGCCCTCTGTTCGCTCCCTGTAAGCTAAACAGAAGCAATTGCTTTCAACACGTCCCTATGCATAATTCATGCCTGACTCTGGCTGTATCTGCTTTGTCAGCTTTTGATCCACTAGTTATAGAGATAATACTATTATCTGCGTTAGAATAACAGTGTCCCATAATAGGGGAATGGGTAAGTAAATTAGGGTCCATCAACTTGATGAAATATTACATAGTCACTGAGTAAGATAATGATAAAGACTAGCACCATGGGGAAAAAAAGGATTTTGACATAACACTAAGTGAAAGAATGTATGTTATCAGATGGTATCTACAATATAACAACTATTCCCAGGGTAAAACATTCTCAGTGTGAGCAAGGACTTCAAATAGCTTTATTTGTTGGGCTGTGGGAATGTTTCTTCCTCCTTTT
This sequence comes from Chinchilla lanigera, assembly GCF_000276665.1. Taxonomy (NCBI): domain Eukaryota; kingdom Metazoa; phylum Chordata; class Mammalia; order Rodentia; family Chinchillidae; genus Chinchilla; species Chinchilla lanigera. Next base: position 14,608,582 of record NW_004955445.1, on the reverse strand, counting down.
ATTTAGGATGCAGCGGTAATGGTGTTTTTGTTATGATAAGGAAAACAAAAATGTAACGAGTCTTCCCCCATGTACCACAGAGGCTATAGAAGGAAAAGGGTGACAAAGCATCACTTAGTCAGGAGGCCAGCCTAGAAGTTCTACCAAACTTTGTTCTGGTTGGAATCAGCATTTCCTATTAAAGTACAGAGTGTTGTATTTTTGAATGATAGTTCAAATTCATTTTTGGGTGAAGCTAAAATTCCTATTGACAGATTCCAAGTAAATCTTGCCGATCACTAGGTGACCCACAACTGCAGGCACCACAATCTCACCTCCTAGCGCCTGCATCATCTATCTTCTTAGCCCTTACTGACCTGCTTCTTGCTGCCAGCCTTCCTGCCCACCATACCTATGATACCCAGATACCTCCTGTTTTCTGAACATCTCATTTTTTCTTCAATTCAAACACAAAACCAGGCTGCCTTGTATCCCAAACCATCTAGTCATTCTTTGAGTCTTGGCTCCAGTACAGACGCATCCATGAAATATTTTGAGATCTCGTTGTTTAAACAAATTCCTATGGTTACTTCCAGAAGAAAGTTTTGTCTTGTGCAGATGAGAACAGTGAAGTCCAAAGATGTGCTCCATCTCTGGATAACACATGGAGCTCAGAACCTTAGACCATGACTATCTCCCCTGGTTCTGCACCTCCCACAGATAGGCCAGGGCCCAGAGAAATGCAGGGCAGCCTGTTTATCTGAGAATAGAAAGGAATACCACGGTAACCTCCAAGAGGGCAACATCAAAGAAATATGAGGGTCTAAGTCCTAGTGCAGTAAGTTGAGGGATGTATGGGCAGAAGAGGAAATAGAAACCTTCAATTGGGAGCATGTTCATTTCTTGGTCACCATTGCAAATAACCACAAGGGAATGATTTCAGCAAACAGAAGTATATGGTCTGACAGTGCTGGATTCCAGAACTCTGAAATCAAGGTGTCTGCAAGGTCTTGCTCTCTCTGAATTCTAGAAGTGTGGGGAAGCTGCCTTGTCTCTTCCTAGGCTTTGGTGTTTGTCGGTAATCCTTAGCTATTCTTGACTCAGTGGCCCATCGTTCAAGTCTCTGCCTCGGTGGTCACATGGTTCTCCCCATGTCTATCTTCCTTCCCAAATCGCCTTGTTCTTTTAGGGACAGCAGTTATTATACTGGGCTCCACATTTATTCAGAATGACCTCATTTTAGATTGGCTAAATCTGTAAAGACTCTCTTTCTAAATAAAAACACATGCATGGGTTATAGCACATTTTCTGTGAGGGAAGACTTAGCTCCATTCATCACAGAGAGTAATTTTCATGGAAACTTTAGGGAGGAAAAAAAAACTGACAAAATAATGGGCAAGTTAATATCTATTCTATTCTAAAACCTTATTTACATCTTTTGGCTTACTTTTTGTTTTTATTTTTATTAGTACATGTTTGCATTGCACAATGACTGCATTCTTTATGGGGAGTTGGTACCTGTACATAACACATCTTAATTCTTTTCCATCCCCTTCCCCTTTTTCCCTTCCCCTTCCCTCCTTCTCTTGATTGCCTTTCCACTTGAAAAAGGTCTATCTCTCTACTTCCTATTATCCATCTTTTATTTTGCTCTTTATATTTTGGGTTTCTTAGATAAATCACACACTATTTAAGCTTGTGTGTCTGATTTATTTCACTAAACATTATGTCCCAAAGGACATCCATTTTCCTCAAGTTTATCCTTCTTTATGGCATAATAGTACTCCAAAGTGACATAGTTGTTGCTATCATTTATATTTTGAGGCAAACAATAATACCTGCCTGACACCAAAAATGGATGAATAATGTGCAAGGGGGAAAGCTGAATGGGCACTGATTCCCTATAAGTGCACAGTTCTTGCACCCAGACTCATTTTGTTCTCACAGAGACATAGAGCATCCCTTTCTATCCCCATTGTACAAATGAAGAAATTGACATTTTCCTCCTGGACATTTGAGATGTGGCTAGTCTGGATTGCAATGTAATGCAGGTATGAAGTATGTACTATATTTCAAACACTTGTTATGTAAAAAAGTGCAAAAGTAATAAACTGCTCAAATAGGAAGGAGCAACTGGGGTGAAGGAGAGAAGAGGAAAAAGAAAGAAGGAAGAGGGAAGAATATGTATATATAGATACACAGGATAGCTAGGGTAATTATACTACCAATATCTGTTGGTTTATTGAAAGGAACTGATAATGTGTAACTGTTTGATCAGTCTTGCATGCTTATATCTGGTTATATGTGCAACCATTTTGAACATGACATTGTGTACTATAACAACCACTGTTAATATCCTATCACCATGTTTTGATATTCTGTATCATTTTTATCACTCTCTATGCTGTTTTGTTTATGTATTTGTTTTTGTTATGTTGTTTTTTAAATGAAAAACAAAATTTATATGTATATAAGGATAGCTGGAATAGGTATATTGCTAATGTCTGTAGTTTATTGAGAACAGTCAGTGCTTTAAATTTTCTTTTTTTCTTGACCAATTTTATATGCTTGAATTTGGTAATTGATTTGAAAACAACATGTAGAAAGAAGGAACACAAAATATAAATATATGTATGAATAGCTGCGATAACTGTATTGCTGATGTCTGATGGTGTATTGAAATGAATAGTTAATGATTACAATTTTTTTATGTTCTCATCAATTGTGCATGCTTGTGTCTGGTGGTCTGAGCAACTGGTTTGAAGGTAACAATATGCAATGGAATTACAGTGGTGAACTCCTACCATCTTGTCTAGTGAAACTCTGTATTATCTCTACTGTTTTATTGAAGAATTATTTCCTTATTCCTAGAATGGTTTGAGCAATCTTTCATTCTTACATCTGGTAATCTGAGCAATGTAGTTGAGGATAGCGATATGTAATGTAACAACCACTGTCGATTTGTATTATTTTGTCTTGAGACTCTGTATCACTTTGAATGTTCTTGCTCTGATTTGTTTATGTTTGTGATACTGGTATGCAGCTACTGTTCTATTTCTTTGTTTCTCATTTACTACTTTCTTTAAAATAAAAAAAAGGAATCATTGTTGAACTACCGTTTTGCATGGCAAAGCTCTGTATCATTTCCAATGTTTTTTTTTTTACATTATTTTCATTGTTTTTTACTTGTTACTATCTTTGATTGTTTGGTCAATCTTACATTCTTATGTCTAATGGACTGAGCAACTTCGTTGATGATAACAGTATGTAATATAGCAATCGTTGCAAATTTCTATCATTTTGTCTTGAGGTCATGTATCATTTTTGTTGTTTTTGTGTTGTTTTGATTTTGTCTTCACTTTTTTTGTCAGTTTTTTAATTTTTAAAATAAAAAAGTAACATTAATTCCATACAAATGATACTAAACAGATATATTAAATTGAGTCAAATATGTCATTAACTTTGCCTGCTTCCTTTCAGCTTTTGTTTTAATGCAGTTATTAGAAAACTTAAAATTATAAATGCAGTCTGCATTGGTTTTCTATTGAAGGTGCTAGTCTAAGTGGCAGAACTGAAATGGATGAGTCTGGCTTACACTCAAACTGAGGACTCCAAAACTGATCGTGTTCATTCCCTTAATTAGGCCTCTGGCCCTATAGCAAGGATTGCACGTTAGAAAATGTTTCAGAAACACGGTACACATGGTTGACAAACACACAGGGGAAACTTCACCTAGCAAGCAATTGTTCATGTGTGGTTTGCAGTTAAGGAATAGAAGACAGGGCCACCACTTACCCTGAGAATTGAAGTGCAAATCAGAGGAAGAGAACAGAGAGATGCAAATTTCCTGGTTGGGGAAGAGGGGCTCCCAGGGTCTCAGGTATTCACTGGAAAGAATGTACTGCTGTTCAGACAGAGGATGGGGTCTTAGCCAGAAAGCCTGCCCAGGCTGAGTCCACAAATCCCTGCCCAGCGCATACCTAACCCCATTCATGAGACAGGCTGCAGTGGCTGGAGGACACCCCGATCTGATCCTGCTCAGGAAATACTCTAATGATTTGCTTCATCTAACCTTTGACAAAGGCCCCCAAGCCTTCACATGAGCTGCCTCCATTTGTAACCGAAAGCATCAGCTCCAGGAGGGGACAGGTTTATATTCGATTAGTCCACTGAGGTACCCCAATAGCCTAGAACAGTTCCCAGCACAAAACAAGTACTCATTTAATGAATGAGCAAATGTATTAATGAATTTGACTTCTCATGGTGGGTGCCTACAAGGAGAGACTGGGATGGCTAATATGAGCCTCATTTTCATGGTGATGACTTTTCTGTACACCCATCCTATATGATTCCTAAGTATCAGAGTCACACCTGCACCTGCAGGTCCATCTTCACCACTGTGTGGCCAAAGAAAAAGGGCTAGAATATGGCCTAAGCCCAGCGGTTTATGTACATAATTTGCCTGATCATGACGACAACCTAGCATTTGCGTACAGAATAGCTCTCAGGTGCCTGAGAATAACAGGTAACAGAACAGCAGGGTTAGTTTTTTTGGGGAAAACACACAGAGCTTCCACCGTGTTGGCATTTCTCTGCTGCAAACTATGTCCTCTGAGAATGTGGCCTCACTACACCACCACTCACCTCCTCCCAGTCTCACCTGCAGGGATACACTTTGCATGAGAGGCCTAGAACTCAGGGCTCCAGTGAGGAACCTCCCAGGGATCCTTTGCCTGCTTGTGGTCTTTTCTCCCTCCTCTCCTCAGTCTTTCTCTCCTGCAGCCCCTTCCCTACCTTCCAGGCTCCTGTCCCCCTTTCACTGGATTCCTCTTCGGGCAGTGGGGATTCGGTAGAGAAGCAGCACAGCAGGGCAGGTGAGCACAAGACAGGCAACCTGGGATCTAAGATGGGGCAGATGGGTGTGGTGGCAGAGGAGAAGGGGCCTCTCCTGCCCTCTTCAGGGGAAGAGGCTGAGATGCTGTTTGGTAGGTTGGAAGGAGAGGGATTTGTAGCCTTAAAGGGCAACTGGCCATGCAAATCCAAATGGGGTTGTCTAAAATATCACTGCGGTCTGTGCTATCACCAACTGAAAATAGCAACTATCTACTAAAACATCTACTCAGGTAGAGTAGATGGCAAGGTGTGTGGACAGAGGGAGACTGAGATGAAGGACAGTAGTTCCAAGTGACTGTGCTCCATTGTCTTGTGGGACAGGCCTCACAGTGAGCCTACAGATGGGAGCGACTGGAATGAGGTTTTATTGTGTCCCTGCAAAAGATATGTGAAGGTCTTAACCCCTGCACCTGTGCATGTGATCTTATTTGGAAGTAAAGTCTTGGTAGATGTAATCGAGCCAAGATGAGGCCGCTAGGGTGGGCTTTCCTCCAATACAAGTGGCGTCTTGTGATAAAAGGAGAGAAGACACAGAAAACACAGGCACAACGGGAGGAGCTCATGTGGAGATGGAAGCCGAGACTGGAGTGATGCAGCTATGAAGCAAAGGATGCCAAGGACTAAGGAACAACAGAAGTTGGAAGAAAGGCAGGGAGCAGATTCTTCTTAGTAGTTTCCCAGGGATGGGGCCATGACAGCACTGTGGTTTTAAAACTCTATCCTCTAAAAGGAGAGAGAATAAATTTTTTGTTGTTTAAAGTCATCCAGTTTCAACAACATGCAGTATAAGAACCATTGTTGAAATCCTACCATCCTGTATGGTGAAGCTCTGCATCATTGCCAATGGTTTTTTTTATTACTTGTTACTGTCTTTGATTGATTGATCAGTCTTACATTCTTAAGTCTGGTGGACTGAGCAACTTCATTGAAGATAATAGTATGTAATGTAGCAGCCACTGTTCATTCCTATCATTTTGTTTTGAGGTCATGTATCATTTTTGTTGTTTTGATTTTGTCTTCATTGTCATTTTGTTAGTCTTTTTCATCTTTAAAATAAAAAAAGAAAGTGAAAGTCACCCAGTTGCTGTTATTATGGCACCCCTAGAAAATTAACACAAGGTTGTTGGATGTGTGTGCAGTGTGTGTGTGTGGTCCGTCTGTCTCATTTCAGCTATTACAAGTGACTTGGTCATTAGGAAAAAAATAATGTTGGTGAGAAAATACAAGCCATTATTGGAATACATTTGACTGAGGACCTAAATATGACTGTCTAACTCTTACCATCTCTGGAGTCTGGGGTTATTACAACTGAGGAAAGCCAAGCTCGTCTCTCTTCAGATAAATGTCTGAGCTCTTGTGCTTCATTTTGGTGTGTTTACACTCTCTCAGCCTCATACAAATGCTTCTTTGCTCTGGTTACAAACAAAATGCATGTTTGTTACAAACAGCAAAAAACTCCAAACTCAAGGAGTGAGGGAAGAGAGAGAGAGAGAGAGGGCAAACAAATCATAAAGAAAAATATTTTTCTCCCTTTTCCATATCTTGGGCTATCTACTACTGATATATTGTTGTTTCTTCTTCATTATTGCTTTGGAGGGGACTCAACTCTCCTTGCTGCCCATGGAGTTGCTGAGAAGCCAGAGCCAAGTGGATCTGGATACTGAGGCCCAAGAGGCAACAGCACTCCTCACAGATATCACCTTTTAAGAGATGGTCTCGTCTCTCTTGTTCTGTGCCCACAATGGGAAGTACTCCAGTGAACTGCCAGTAGCTATGTGATTCTGAAATCATCCTCTACCTAGCGTATGTCTAGGACTCTGGACCTTAACATACTTAGGGGCACCGTCCTGTCTGGGATAGATATGGGGACAGTTGAGGTTGAGAGGCCCTGACAGTGGTTGGATTGACCCAAACAGCAGGTTTGGACCTTGATCAAAAAGCCATTAGAATGACCGGGAGAATTTCACTGCTGCTTTATATTGGGCTTGAATATTACAACCCTGTCCCAGGCCATACATAGTTTACCAAGACTTGCATCCAAATTAGTTGCCCTTTTTTTAATCTTCTGACTCTGCCTGGAGTCAGGTAGGCACTCTCAAAAAAGGAAGAGTTTGATCACCTCCCATTTTCCTAGGAAATGGGTTACTGTCTTGTTTTATAAGTGCATCTACATAGTTTTAGGGCAAGTTTCTCCTCCCCCAAATACATATACTGTCTCAAAGGAGTTGCCCTGTGTAGTGGGTTAAATCATGGGCCCAAAAGATATGGTCACCTAGAATCTGCAAACCTGATTTGGAAAAAGGGTCTTTTCAGACATAATTAAAGATCTTGAGATGAGTTGTGCTATATACTAGAGTAGTGCATGGGGGAAGAGAAAGAAGATGGAAAATGACCAAGATACAATATATATGCACCAGTTTCTCAAAATGAATGTAATTATGTATTAGAAGCCTCATTTATAATGGAGAGATATTAGAGGCTGCATGAATGTCACAGGGACGGCTAAAGAAATTGTGGGAGTGCACTTGATGAGACATTATGTGGCCATTAAAATGCTAATACTATAACGATGGTATAATTTAAGTGAGGGAAAAAGCATTTAAAATTATAAAGATGCAATAATTACAACTATATAAAAATTTCATATGCATATAGACAGGGACTAGAAGGGAATGTGATAAAAGAATAATGTGAGTTTCGAGGTAACTGAAATTGTTCTTATATTCTGTTACTATTATGTTTTATAAATACAAACAATTACATTCTTAAGATAAATTTCAAGTCTGCTAAACTCAGCTGAATAGCTCCCTATGAACCCCGGTTCGTTTAGCACCTGCTGAACATGTTGCCAGCATGCACAAGAGGCCAATCTCAGAGCTTTCTCTGTTTTTTGGGGTTTTGCCCCTGAAAATATTTTTGTTGCTTTTTGACTTTAGACACTCAAGGTTTTCCAAACCTTAACAAAGAAAACCTTACTTTCCTCAGCTGGAATCTAATGTCACAGGTGCACTTTCCCTGTACAAAAACACTCACACTTTCCTTGCAGGAATTTAACAAAGCCAAGGTTGTAGATTTCAAGGTTACATCAAGGTTGTCATCATCCTAGGACTCAGGTTCAGGGTATGTGTTTCCCACCAATGGATTCTTGAATACTGGATTGAAACAATAGGCTGATAATTGATTGCTTCCAGTTGCCTTTCCCTCTGGAGTTTGGTGCTACTGGTCTGATAGGACTGTAGAGTAGAGGGGAAGGATTCTCTGATTCAAGAGCCAAAAAAAGCAAGCAAGATGACCTGCTCTCAGCCTAATTTGGGGGTGATTTATTCATTTACATACAACTGGAGTTGTGTGATTAACTTGTACCATTGGAAGTGCCTGAACTTCAAGAAATAGTCTTTACTATTTAAGCTATAATCATCTGTTTTCCTCAGTTGATGACACAAATATAAAACAATCCTTAGCAATATTTTTCTTACCCAGACAAATATGTAGGGGAAATCTGGAATGGTATCAAGGTATTACACAGGGAGATGGTTCCAGTTAGAATCCTAAACTACAGAAAGGTGCATTTCTCTGATATAAGCAAGGAAGAGGATGGAGTTAGGCAAATAAACAAGGATGAGAAGAAAATGTGAGAAAAAAATTACAAGAGATAATTTCTGTTTTCCTTATTTCTTTGACATTAAGGAACTTACTGTTCTGCTAAAATGAAAAAGAGAACACGAGATACTTCCCTTTTCTGTATCTCTTTGACATTAAATAAATTACTGCTTTAACTAAAATGAGATAGAATGATTTAATGGGGAAGAGAAAGGCTAAACAACACCATGAATTTGCCCAACACCCACTGAATATCCACAATGTGCTAGAATTAGTCTAGCTGCTATTCTACAGCATAGCATCACTGTGTTAAAATGTACAAGGTACAAAGTTAAAGAGCAGCTGCTAAAAGGGTCAGCCCGTAAGCTCTGTGGTGTTGCTAGAACATACAGCTGGAAGCAGGAGATGTCCCCAGAGGAAGTTCAAGAGGTCACATGGCTCAGAGGGCATGCTGGATGCTGTACTAGAGAGCTAAATGGATAAGAGGAAGCTGCGCCAGGCAGGTGACTCTGATATGTGGCCATCTTGGAGAAAGATAAGCAAGCAATGATGAAAGGAAGAGTTCTGGAGTGGCTAAGGTCTCAAGCAGGGCCAAGGTAAGAGGGTGAGGGTCCACAGAGAAAGGTTTCCCACAATGGATCTCAAAACTGGCTATACAAACACTCCTATGGCTTCAAATTGTATGTATTTCTTGGCCCCACCCCCAAGATATTAGGAGGACCTGGACCTTCCTGTCTTTAGAAGCCTCAGTAGTTGGCAAAAGCTCACCAAGGTTGGAAGGCCACTATATGGAATGCGAAAATATCCCTCCCTCTTTTTCTCTTTTCCCCATTTCCCCTTCCTGTAATTGTCTATTTAGCACTTACTACATAGTAGTAAGTTACCAAGGTTTAAATGAAACACAGAAGTTGAAGAGTAAAGAAAGAAGAAAAGGGTTTTCTTCATTTAAGTGTTCCTCAAGCTAAAAAAAAATTGTGAATTCCTGCTTTAGTCAGTTAGAGCTGCTATAACAAACTACCAGAGTTAGGTCTCTTGTAAACAACAGAAATTTATTGTTTATGGTTCTAAAGGCTGATAAGCCTAAGATCAAGGCACATGCAGATTTGGTGCCTGGTAAGGATCCTCTTCCTCAGAGATAGTGTCTTTTAGCTTTGTCCCCATGTAGCATACGGGGTGAACAAGCTCCCTTGGGCCTTTTTTAAAAATAAGGGACCTAGTGTCTGTGTCCTCTACAAATGAGCTCCTTGGCCCTGGCACCCCTGTCCCCACTGCCCATGACTGTACACAGAAGCTCGCAAGGGGTCACCACCAGGGTGTCTACACCCCACACACAGTGTGGCAGCCATCCCCTCCAGCTGCTCCCTGGCAGCCACCCATGACTACGACCAGCACGGCCTGGGCTCTACAGCCAGCAACAGCTCCTGAGGAAGTGCCAAGTACCCCAGGGAAGCCGTCCTCCACCACCTAGCCCTCCCCAAGACTGGCCCAGGTTACTGGTAGGATAGCTTCTTCTTCAGCAAATCCATTGTTTCATTCATGGCCAGTTTTGGAGTTCTCAGAGCACTTGGAACCACCTCCTCACCCCCACCCCACCCCTTGCTCCCAGCAGCATGGTCACCAGTGCTCTGGTTTTAGAAGCCACAAGGAAGCAGTCACTCAGCCAGCCCAGCCAGGCTAAGATCAGGCCCTCATCCTGACCTGGCAGTACCAACAGCCTAGGCTTCCCAGCTGCCAGCCTGGAGCCCTGCCTACCATCCCCACCCTGTATACCAGGCAGGGTGCAGCAAGTACACAAAGCAGGACACCAGTCACCAGCAGAAGGCTAGAGATCTCTGCTCTCCAGCCTACACTGAGCTCTCCTAACTGTCCTAAGCAGCAGAAAATAAACTGCAAGCACACACACACGCACACACACACACACACACATACACACACACACACACACACACACACACAAGGTACCTAATCACATTCATGAGGGTGGAGTATTCCCAATTGTCTAATTGTATACTACCACACTGGGGATTAGGTTTCAACATATGAATCTGGAGGAAACAGTCCGACCAGAGCAAATCCTGATCATGAATGTGCACACACTCCTTGCCACGGGATTTACAGACTCCAGTTTGAGAAACACTGCCTTAAGCAGCCCACATACCACTTGCTCTGTTGGGATTGAAACCACAAATCAATCATGGTCACTGCTTTCTTCTGAAAATGTACAGCTATAGAAATAGTTATCGCCATGGCCCAGGATGAATTTTTTTCTTTCTTTTTGAATAATGATTGATTTCAAAGTGAGAAACTTCATGATCTGCCATGGTTGATGTTTACAGGGAGTCCTGCCTACTTCAACAACACCATGCAGATGTAGGAAAGGGATTTTTTTTTTTCAAAATTGACTTGGAATGGAGAATTTTTTTTCAGTAATGAAAATTATTATTCCAATTTGCCTTCTGCAATTTTCTTTTGATGCTGACATATTGGACAGTGTATATTTGACAGAAATTATGTTACAACCCTCCCAAAGCCATCAGATCAAACATGCCATTCAGCTGCATAAGAGGGGAGGGGCAGGCTGTGAATACCTCTATTCAGTTGCAGAAATCTTCAGGTGGAATGAGGTTTGCAAACAGAATCATGATGATGAAGCCACTATATTAAGGGGCATGGAGCTTCCTCCTCCCAATCTGGTCCTGCTTGCTGTCCCCTACTCACCGACCCTTGTCTGTCTATACTGAGGGAACAGGGTGCCTCGAGGATTTGATAGTTCTAGTTGAAGAGACAGAGCATGAAAGGAAGAGGGTTTCTAGGTCAAGTCTGGTTCTAGATCCACCTCACTCTTTATCCTAAGACAGCCCCTTTTTCCCCCATCTGCAAGCTCATGGCCACCCCAGTTGGCCTGAATGATCATGACTGGCAAATTCACGTCAACTCCTTGATCATTTATTGAGTCCCTTTGGAGAAGGCATTGTGGCTAATTAAATGGACAGGCTTTGTAATGAAACCTGATAGGAATCCAGGTTTTCCTTACTAGTTCTATAATCACAGGCAAGTTACTTTCCATGTCTAAGCAACAATATTAAATGGGGATATAATCATCACCTTGAAGGGTTGTAAACTTGAAAGAAAGTACTGTACATAATGAGAAATACTCTGAATGGTACTTGATAATGATAACCAGGTCTCAGTGGGGTCCTATGGTGAAAGAGATGGATAATTCAAGGAGAATTGAATGAAGGCACTATTTACCATGCTATGGGCCAGATGAGGGACATAGGGCAGAGGGCAGGGGGAGAGGAGATTTATGAAGGTAAGGAAAAAAGCATGGAAGAAGCAGGTCCTAGAACCTGGAAGGTTAATATGAGAGTAGCTATGACCTTTCTTGAGAGGGCTGAAATTGAGTAGTAAAGAGTTCTTTCTCTTTTCCCCTTATTTCCTACAGGGCACTCTGTTGACTGAACAGAATGCAGGAAGGTAAAGCAGTTCAGTGATAGCTGAGATATAATCTCCTGTGCCAGACAGGAAGGAGAGAAGAGGAATGGAAGACCTGGAGGGAGGAGGGGAGGCATTAACCCATTCATGGAAGATCTACCATACGGAGGCTCTGGGGAGGGGGAGCTCAGTAATGAACAACACATATGCCAAGAAGTATAAGAATTCTGAGCTGTATAGAGGTGCAGAATAAACTATCACAGTACAGGGCTATAAATGCTATTATAAAATAACAAGCAGGAATTCCTCATCCACATAGTACAGAGGGACAAAGCGTCCAGGAAGGGATCCCATCAGGGTGCTGAGAATGCAAGGAAAGAGGCTTGGGAAAGAACGTCCTAGACAGAGAGAAAGGTGTCTTAGTTACTCGTCTCATTGCTGAGACACAGTACCCAACACTCAAATTTAAAGGAGGAAAGGTTTATTTAGCTCACAATTTGTAGTTTCAGCCCATAATCAGCTGGTTTTAAGGCAGAGGGGAAACCATTCATGAAGGCGGAAGATGCCAAAAGCCACAAGAGAGGAGGAGGAGAAAGCACAAGCCTCTTTTTGTCTCTTACATTGTATGCAGTCTACCCACCCTAGGGTAGGTGTAACACTCAAACCCTTAATCCCAGCACCCTTAATCCCAGTACTGTACTATGAATCAATCACACATTCTAGATTAAGCTACCTTCAAAAACCCTATGACCACATGAAGCTTCAGGGGGACATCTAGACATAAACTATAACAAAGGGCATTAAAAAATATGCTGTTGTTATGACATAAACCTGTGGCCTTTGGAGTGGCATATAAAATTAGAAGGCATTAGGGAAGCCAGCCAGGGATGGGTCACCCATGGAAGTCATTGTTGGTCAAGTAAAAAACAAGAATAGATCTCATCCAGGGCACCCCATGAATGTAAAATGTGCTTTTAAACAATAAAGTGACTAGGACAATTGGTGTTTCATCAAAATGATTTTGGTCACCTGAGTGGAAGAGGTACAGTATTGGTTTTCTGGTCCTGACCAGAAAATTCATGAAGGCCCATAGATATGGGTGGGAAAGGAAGGAATCTTGCAGTAGAATGGGAAAATCCCGAAGTAGAGTGGGCATAGTTCTAGGTCAGCACAGTTTAAAATCCCAGGTTCTCAACAAATATTACTAACACAATGGAAAATCTTAGGGAGAAGACAGTCCTATACTTGTCAAACCTTTCTATGCACGGGCGATCACCTGGGGTCTTATAACAATAGTGGATCAAACAGACCAGATCTGGGGTCGAGCCTTAGACAGTTGATAATAGAACACATGAAGGTTGTCCATCCTCAGGGGCCAGATGTCTCAACACTGTCTTTCACAGATAAGCTAATAGAGGCAACGTGTGGTGGTGGTGCATCCTAAGGTAAGCTTTAAGAACCTGGTCATAAGTTCTACAAGTCTGAGCTCTCCTGGGGCCCCCAAATCCTTCTGGGAGATTACTGGGGGCCAGACACTCTGCTTGCTACCTAGGGGCAAAGGGGAGAAGGAGTGAACTGGAGCTGATGAGGCACGAGTGTTTGCAGCACATCCTTGGAGAGTGCAAATGGATCTGCCAATATGTGTGATGAGCTCTTCACGCATCATTCTGCTCCGAGGGTATCATGAAAGCTGACATAAATCTCTGGTGGGCTGCCAAAGGCCTGCTTCCTAGACTCGATGATTGGCATAAAAACTCAATACAAGACTCAAAACACATGCTCACAAGGGTGCAATCCACTTGGAGAGCAATTTGGCAATGTGTATCAAGAGTTACAAAAGTGTTCGTACCATTCAACCCTGTAATTTTCTGTATGTGTGAGGGTGTCTAATACAGAAATACACTAACAAAGGAGAAGAAAAACAAACTATGATATTGAAAGGCTACAGGATAGCAATGACTGCAACCTATCTCTAACTCTTACAGTACTCCTGCATCGTAGGCTTGCATATACTTCTCCTACACATATTTTTGTTTTAAAATTAAGCCAATAAATGAACTTAGTTTCAAAGATGTTACTATACAAAAAGTCACCAGTCCAGACAATACTATATAGGATTTAAATCCAATGCAAACTTCTCTGAAGGTCATAATCTCTCCACTATAATGCAATGCAACCATAAGCCAAAGGTTTATCAGTGTTATCAGAAATATGGAAAAATAATGGAGAAATGGAAGCATAAATTAGGGAATACAATGGACAATTACACAACCCTTAAAAAAGAGAAGCTGTTTCCATGGTGTTTTAAAGGCATTATGCTGTGATAAAATACTTAATGAAAAATTACAATAACAAATTTTATGTAATTATGGTTAAGTAAAAATGTATGCATATTAACAAAGATAAAATACAAGGCAAAATAATTACTGTGCTAGGGGAGGAGAGCATAGGTGACTTTTTTCTCTGATATACAAACTTTCTGAAATAGTGTTATAAACATTGGTTAAGAAAAGCTAAGACTAGAATACATGTGTAGGTGGGGTGTGTACAAGGCTAGTCAAGATCCTTAAGGACAGTTCCCATGCAGTCCTGAGACTTTTCCCATACTTCTGTCTTCCTGAGCTCTGTTTCTCAGTCATGAAGACTCCCCTACACCACCTCGTTCTCAGGAAGGAAGGCCTGTACAGCACCAGTCCTTTCTTCTAAGTAGTAAGACAGGTAGCTATCATTAATAGAACCACCTTCCAGAATTACATGTAGCACAGTCACAAAGACAGGAGAAGGACAAAGAGCAGCACAGCTGATAACACAGCTGATATTGGTAGTCACTGGCTAGTTTCCTGGGCCATGGCTCATGGGACCAGTTGGACCATGGCTGTGGGACAAGTTTCCAAAACTCCAGGGAGAGCAGAGATAACATGTTGTAAAGAGACAAAACAGTAGTGAGACAAGGAGTTGCTGTTTCCAGTCCCCACCTTCCTCAGCCCCTGCTAGACAATCTCAGTCTACACCCCACTGGGACCACAGCCACACTTTTGTCCAGGATGGACTTGGTGGCCAAGAGCCTGGGAGAATCACGGCACCAGTGTGCCCAGCACAGCCATTGCTGGGAGGCCACTAAAGCTAATCTGCTTGCATGGGGTTTCTCTGCACTTCCACATACAGTATAGGGTCTTGCTGTAAACAGTCTGATCGTCAAGAATCTGAGCTTGATGCCTATTTTCTTTCTTTTTTTTTTTTTTTTTTTTTTTTTTTTTTGTTTTGAGTCTTTTGAAAGGATCACCTGGAATCTAGGCCCATTTAAAGACCATAGCTATTTAGAAGAGAGAGATTATTTAGTCTTTCTAAAGTCCTTGCT
>NW_004955445.1:14582202-14593217 GCF_000276665.1 Chinchilla lanigera | reverse complement strand
TTTTTGGTTTTTTGGTTTTTCTCCGGTACCGGGAACCGAACTCACGACCTTGCACTTGCC
Source organism: Chinchilla lanigera (assembly GCF_000276665.1). Taxonomy (NCBI): domain Eukaryota; kingdom Metazoa; phylum Chordata; class Mammalia; order Rodentia; family Chinchillidae; genus Chinchilla; species Chinchilla lanigera. The sequence continues at coordinate 14,593,157 of NW_004955445.1, read as the reverse complement.
AGGCAGGCGCTTTGCCGCTGAGCTAAATCCCCAGCCCCCTATTTTCTTTCTTTCTCCTCCCCCTCTCTGCCTGCTCTTTTTCTTCCTCCTCTCCCTCTCACCCTCCTCCTCCTTCTTCTTCCTCTTCTTCTGTCATCCAAGCTTTATTTATAACAACAACATACTGGAAACAGCCTAAATATCCAGTGCACATTAATTATAAGCTTCACTTATGGTAGGGTACTATGCAATGCTGTTTCAATCATTTTTATTAGTATATGTTTATAATACATAGAATGAGCACATTCATCTTGGGGAACTGGTACATATACATATAGCACCTTGATCATGTATATTGCCCTTATTCTCTCACTGATCTCCCCTCTTCCTGATTTCTAATTTTTCACCCATTTTCATTTCTAATACCTCTGATTCCCCTGACTCACCACACTGAGTCCAGCCATGAGATGGGAGTGACTTGGATACTGATCTACTGGACTGTGCTTTGATCTACTAATGACTAGATCCTTTGATTCCCAGTGGGGGAATTTTGCCTCAACTTTATACCAACTTCTTCATCTTGTTGGCCTAAATGCTGAGGACCTTGAGGAATTATAACAAAGTCCACTAGAATTATAACCATTACATAAAGGTCTGGAAACTAAAATATGCTTAGAGAAAAATATCCACAAATTATTGTAAAGACAGATTCCGTGCAGGCCTTCACCTCTCCCCTTTCAACACTCTGAAATGAGTTGGAGATGGTAAGCAGATGTCTGAATACTAACCTCATTCCATTGGAAATAATCACCTTGCATGCTCCGACATGATGAGGAGGATTCTGAGGCCATGTCAGAGTTCAGGGAAGAGCATGACCTGACTGACTGCTGATGTCCACCATGGGAATGGTATGAGGGAGGAGTGAGGACATATATATGCCCTTTATCCATCTCCTTGTGTTAGGAAATAAACAAACTGAAATTTAAGCTTTAAAACAAGGAGGGAAATATGACCACTACTTCTAACCTTGGGTTTATAGATTTCCACCCAATTTGTTCATATTGTTCTACTCTCCTCCCTTAGATCCATTTTTTATTGAATGGACAGAGCTATTATTCGGAGCACAGATCTACAGTCAATGGCAAGATGTGAATGCCTCTGCTTGCTACTGACAAATCTATTGAGAGGGGAGACGAAAGCAGGAGTTTCAAACTCTGCTCACCAGCTGTTTGAAGAGATCCAACTCACTCCTCTGTCCCCAAAATTCTGTCTTACATTCTAGAAAGATCAATCAACACATCCCGAAATAAATGGATTACAAAGTAATATGTGGTTTATTTGTTCGAAGAGCCATTAAATGAGATCATTAAGAGGACTGCATAAAATCAGAAATACGCTGGATACAGTGAAGAGTATAATATGTGACCGGGGCCAAGTCAAAGATGGTGCAAATGTACAAGGACTAAAAAGGAATTAACCCATTTGAAAATGGTTGGTATGTGAGAGAATGAAAATAGAAGTTCCTTTCTACTCCTTGTCTTCCTAACACTATAAAATATTATACTGTCACTGACATTCATAAAGAATAAATTATTCTCAGGAAATAAGAAAGCATACTGTTTCGGTTACTTTTCTCTCCTAGCTGGGACCAACATACCTGACGCCCAGAATAAAGGAAGGACAGGTTTATTTAGCTCACAGTTTGTGGAGGTTTCAGTCCATACTCCACTGGCTCCAATCACAGTGGCACATGGCAGAGGGCACCAGTTCATGGCGGCAGAAAACAGCACAAGCAGCAAGAATAAAAAGGGGAGGAGCAGAGAGAGCAAGCCTCTTTCCCTCCCTTATATTGTATGCAGGCTACCTACCCAGGGCAGGTGTAGCACTCACACCCATAATCCCAGCTTTGGACTATGAGTCAATCAGAAATTCTAGAAGCCCACCCCATGACTGCAAGAGGCTTTGGGGGACAGCTAGACACAAAGCATAATACATATAGAAGTAGATATATAAGCATTTATTATAGCCATTGCCTTGACTTTGATTCAAGTTTATAATATAGCTTTATTCATTAAATAAATATTTATTAAGTGTTTGTCTTGTGCCAGGTACTGTTCTAGACACCTAGGATTAAGCTTTATATAAAGATTTCTATCCTTGGTAAATTCATGTTTAAGCAATTGAATTCTATAAGTTAAGTCAAAACTAATGGGTTATAGACTCTCAAGAGGTCTGTTATAGATTGTTATAGGACCTGAGATGGAATTTTATATGCTAAGAATTGCTCCTACCATTGTATTTCAAAGGTAATCGCCTCAATTTCATTGATTAAAAGAACAAAACAAAACATGCTTTAGTACCTGCTGTGCTCTAGGCACCATATAAGATGCTGGATTCTTTCCAATGATTAATAATCTGTGCATGGATCTTGCCTTTATATCACTTAAAATATACAGGGAAGTGGTTATTAATAAATATGTAATAATTATGAATAGTGGTGCGTGCTATACAGGAATGAGAAGCAATGAGAGAGAATAAAAGTGAGTGAGCAGAGTCCTGTGAGGGAGGTCCTTTCTGAGGAGGTGGTATGTGTGCTGATACCCATAGTACAGAATGAGTTGGCCACAGAACAGGAGGTGGAAGCAACTTCTGGCAGTGAGGACTTTGTGGGGCAATGAGTCTGAAGCAGGAAAGAAGGACATGTTGAAGGACATAAAAGAAGGCCAATACTACTAGAGAAAAAAAGGGAACAGGCAACACAATTGTTTCTGACCCACTTTAATAGTTTGGATTTTATATGAAAGGCAACACCTCCATAAATAAAGTAATAAAACCATGGGAGATATTAAATAAAATCAAAATAAATACGAGTAAATTTAATATTGTAAAGATGTCAATTACCCACATATTGTTTTATGTGTTCAGTGCAATTCTAATCAAAATGACAACAGATGTTTTCATTAAATTTGATAAGTAGATTATAAAATGAAAGAGCCACGGGCAAGAATAACCATGATATTTCTGAAGGAAGATGAGGAGGAAGGATCTGTTCCTTCAGAGACCAAGATTAACTGTGACACTGTAATAATTATGACTCTGTTTGGCTGTGGTTTACGGAGACCAGTGGAACAGATAGATCAGGAAAATAATCACACACACCAGGAATTTTGATGCAAGTCTGACATGATCTGGTAAAGCAGGGACAAAGAAAGACTGAGAAACACTGTTTATTAATAAAGGAACAAAAGAATTTTGCACTCCATCTCATACTACATACAAAAATTAACTGCAAATAATTAAGAACTCAAATTTGAAGAGCAAAACTACATAACTTTTAATAGAAATATAAGGAAGTATTGTTCTCACCTTGGTTTAGGGAGAACTTTCTTAAGAACACAGGATGTCTTAACTACCTAAGCAAAGATTCATAAAATTGACTTTAATTAAGGATTTTTGTTTTCAAAGATACCTTAGAGGGAGTAAAAATAGCAAGTTACACATGTAACTGGCAAAATAGTTTCACGAGTATAACAAAATAAAATGTAACCCAATTGGAAAATGAGCAAAAGACACGAATAGATATTCTACAGAAGAGAAATACAAATGAGTGACAAATGTGTGAAGAAATATTCAATCTCATTAATGATTCAGGGGCTACAACACAAGACAATGATGTGCTATTTTATGGTTGTTTAACTGGCTAAAAAGAAGAATCGACAATATCAAATATCAGACAGGGTTTGAAATCATAAGAACCCTTGTACTTAAATCATAAGAACTCTTATACAGCATGAGTATAAATCCATGAAACCAGCTTAGAAAACTGTTTAGCAATTTCTTTTTTATAAAGTTGAGCACATGTTGCCTAATTTCCAGATATAAGTTCCCAGGAAAATATTGCATATATACAGTGAGAGATGTATATAAGAATGTTCATTTCATCCCTGATGATAAAGGCAAGACCCTGGAAGCAGCATTCAATGCCTATTAGAGGATCATGGATGAACATACTGTAACAGCCTTGGGTAGCAGATTACCTGTTAAGGTGACTGAATGCCTTCACTCATTACAGGGATGAATATTGCCATATAATAAGGAATAAAAGTGTCTCAAAAGATAAAGACCACTGAAAACTCTCTGCTAAAATTGAGACTAATAAAATGACATGATTTTTAAGAAATAAATACACATAGTAAAACTATGTAAGATATAAATGATTTACATACAAGATTCAGAATAGTGGATGAGTCAAGAAGTTGGGTTGAGGAGATCTAAACATAGGTAGTTATGTAGATTATAAGGAGATGTATTAATGTAGATTATGTGTAGATAGAAGATACTGTCAAAGTTCTGATTGTCTTCTTAGGTGGTGTGTTGCTATAAGGATGAAAGAATACTGTACATAGAAGACAGTCTCATGCACAGACAAATGAGGAAAATGTTTCATGATATTAAAAGTAACATTGATCTAATTGTTGGCACCCAAGGGATAGACTAGAACCTGAAAACTCTCTCCTTAACACCCTAAGTCATGAGTGTGGAAGCTGAGGTGCAGCTCAGAAAACAGAATATTTCAAGTCAACAGCAAGCCAAAAGTCAATTTTAAATTTCCTAATCACACAATTCACACATTTTTAATGCAAGGAACCTGTTAAAAACATGCATAAAACAGAAAGGCAACCAATAAAGCAACGTTCATTTTTGTGACTATTTGAAGAACTCTGAAAGAGACCTGGTATATATGTATCCATTCATGTACATGTATGTGCATATTATGTGTGTCTGTGTATGTATGATGTATTGAAACCATACTGAAATAGACAAAGGTTGTTATAGTGTATATCTAAATGTCTCCACAGAGCCTCAGGTGATCATAGGCAAGGGTTTTGAAAGGCGGTTGAATTATGGGGTGTTATAGCCGACTTGCTATTAGAAGGCGGGGTCTGGTTAAAAGAGGCAGGTCGCTGTGTGTGAGACCTGGAAGAGTACACTAGCTCCCTTCACACCTGTTCCCCTGATTTCCTCTGCTTCCTGTTCACCAGGAGGTGAAAAGGCGTTCTGCTTCCATGCCTCTCTACCATGCTGCCCTGCCCTGGAGTTAGCTAACTATGAACTGAAATCTCTACAAACTGTGACCCGAAATAAACCTTTACATTGCAGATGTTGGGTCTTATGTCCCAGTAATGAGAAAAGTGACTAGGACAAAGGTCTTGTCCTTTGATGTCAGTTTTAAGGAATTACCTTTCTTTTGGTAAAGAGTTAAAAAAGAAAAGTAACAAAAAGAAAAGGGACTATTGGTTTAGAAAAGAGAAGAAAAGCCACCTGCTCTCTTCTCTCTTGAGCCCATGAATGAATAATCAGTGAATCACAAATTTGAATTCCAGCTTGCAGACTGGGGGATTCCAAATGTCTTGATGATAAATGGAAACCTGCAGATACTCTTCAATGGGGTTGAAAATTTGGAGCAATTCTGACCAAAACAGAAACAAAAGAGCCAGCCGGTTAAAAGTGTGCTGCGTTTCCCAGCCCAGGCAGAATTCCAACAGGAGTAACATGGTAAAACATCAGAGATGAAAAGAGAGCAACTTGTGATGTTAAAAGAGACACTTCGCAACTTAAACACTGCCTCTGGGCAGCTTATTGAAAGGACATAGCAGCTGGAGGGAGGGTTCTACCTCGAGCCATGTGACTGTATACAGGAGGAGCCCCCACAAAGGCCTCTGGATAGATACTCAGCGTACTCAAACGCAGCTTACCTCACATCTGAGAACATGAAGGAGAGCTCACGTAGTGCCACGCAGCACTAACGTCATCTTTCTTTCTCTCTCCCAGCACAGGTGTAAATGCACAGGATTAAATATAACCCACAGAGTTTTCATATCCACAATTTCCTTTAGTAAAAACTTGAGAGGAAATTTTAGCACAAGTTCTTGGAATAGACACAGGTAGGAAGCCCACTAAAACGACAGGGGGCTTCTCCCATGATGCTCTTACAGTAGGGAGATGAGATCACCTGGAGTTTCGCCAGGCCAGGAGAAAACAGATCTAGCCCTGCACCTTTGGTATCTTTCTCACTTAACTCTCCACTGAAATAGAGCCGTCCTGAGGAGGAAGTTGGGAAGACGGGTACAGCCAAAGTGTGAAAGCTTTACACAGACATGCTAGCAAACATAAGCGCACGGGTGCATTCCCACGTCAGTGAATAACTACATAAACTCACAAAAATATAAGCTCAGATACACATGTCTCCAGGAAAATCTACTCACTCACACGAATACACTGTAGGAACACTTTCCTTGCAGCAACCCCTACTGTGTAGGTACAACTGAACTGAATGATTAATGTTTGCTGTGAACAGCGTATTGCCAGGAGAACATGATTTGTTGTCCTTTTGGTAACGAGTGCTGTGCATCTGTTGATTCTTTCTGTCATGTTACCTGGCTCCTTCACAAATACCTGTGCTGTAATAGAAAAAAAAAGAGACACCCTGAGGCAAATATATAGGCATTCCTGATATTCTACCAGTGGATGACAGGCAGCGCTAATGGCCCCACTTACATAAATGCAACTTATACCAGAAAGAAGTTTCTTTCCTTCTAGGCCCCAAGTGCCAGAAATCATTCTTTTCAACTAGAGCCATTTCTATTGAAACACCTGTCAGCCTCCCTGTCAGCTCAGACGACCTGTATATAGCATCTACCTGGAGATGCCTGCATTTTTCAAGTCTCTAGAAGGGAAACAACCTAGGAAGGGTGAGTGATGAGCCATGGGCTAGAAAAAATGGCTCCTAGACTTCCCAGGGCCCTGGCTTTTAAGATTTAGGCAAGGCCTCTGGACAAATCTATTACACTTATGTGCATGTATGTCCTTTTTTAATCTCACAGAAAAACAACAGAACTAACTTCTACTCTGTAGGAGAGGTAAAAAGACGCATATGAAAAGGTCTGTGGTGAGATCCAGTATCTGTGTGAGAAGATGCCATCAGCAAAGCACAAAGAGATATTGACAGAATGATACTTCTGTGTGTGTCTTCAATTATTACACACATTATTTGTTTAGTGACTTTCAGGGGAAAAGGCTAATTCTTCTTGACTTTAAACCTTAAACAAATAAGCACCTTGCACCTGCCTGTGACAGAGAGTTGGCTGCAGTGTAACACTTGAGACCCTGGCAGAGTGGAAGAAAGATAGAGTAAGCCAAGGTCCAGGTTTGTTCAGCAGGTATTTAACCAGGATAAAGTATCAGGAGAGGTGAGATAGATTCACTTCACACAGTGCTTCTTTCCAAATGTGAATGTACATTAGAATCTCCCAAAGAATGTAAAAATATCGAGCAACCAATGCACAGATAGAAGCCCTCCCCCAGAGATCCTGATCTATTTGGTGTGCAATGAGTCCCATCTAGTTTTTCAGGAACCCACTCATTTATGTATCTATCTATTTTTATTTTAAGGTCTTATGATATGATTTTTTAAGTGCACTTTAATTTTTTAGCAGTATTAGTTCATGGCAAAATTGAGCAGAGAGTATTGCAAAGTTGATACTCATCTTCAAACAGGGTTGAGCAACCCTAAATTAGATCAATAAACATTTCAGCATTACCCCCTGCTAAGATAAACCACCAAGCCCTACATCCACCTAAGGAATATTTATTGAGGCTGTACTACACACATGCCACAATTCAAGTCTTCAGGACATACCAATAAACATGGTTCGTATGAGTCATTTCAAGGCCACAGGCGGTCAGGATAACAAACTGAGGAGCATCAGTGTTGTAGTTTCGCTCTGAAGATCTTACAGAAGAGTCTCTCTTCCTTGAGAGGGCGCTGTCTTTTGTTATATTAAGACTGATTGGATGGGCCCCATTAGGATAATCTGCTTATAAAGTCCACCATGCTAAATGATAATCCCAACCTAAAACACCCTCACAAAAACATCTACAATAATGTTTGAGCACACACCTGGGCACTATGGCCTAACCAAGTTGACATATAAAATGAAACATCACAGGGCCCACGGCCTCACAGGGCTAAAAGATCCAGGCTGCCCTTGAGGATACCACAGCACACAACATTTTAAGTGCAGACTATGAAAATGGCCTGAAAGAAAGAAAGTTGCTAAGAACAAAAACAGAAGGAATCTTTTGTGATAAAGGGTGTAGCAGAAGACAAAATCCCCTTGGAGGAAAAGAACGGGAGGGAGCCAGACTCAAAGAGTATAAAAGGTAGAGTGTTATAGGCAGAAGAAGTGATGTTCACAGAGTCACATGTTCTGAGAAGAACAGCTTGAGCCTAAGAAAATGCTAGAAGGCTGGAAGAGCTGGAACATAGTAAAGAATGGGAAGGAAGTAGAGTTAGAGAGCCAGGAAGGAGCCAGATCATTTGGTGCTATAAAGATAGGATAAAGCTGAAGCACAGTAGTAACACAATCAGATTGACCTTTTAAAGATACTCTGCCCAACGGGCTGGGGATTTAGCTCAGCGGCAAAAGCGCCTGCCTGGCAAGCGCAAGGTCGTGAGTTCAGTTCCCGGTACCGGAGGAAAAAAAAAAAAAAAAAAAGATACTCTGCCTGTAGTGTGGAGCAGTGCAATAAGAGAAGTGGAATGTGGGCAGGGAGCTATGAACTGGGCTAAGTATCTGATGGTTGCTCTGAACAGGCTTTGGTGGCAGACACAGGGCCTCACCTGCGACTATTTGGGCTAGACAAATGATGGATCTTTCTGGTGGCTTAGCTGTATGGCAGCTGGGGGCAATAGATAACCCTCACATTTCCTGCTTGAACAATTCAAAAGAAATAAGAGCTGTTTTTCCTAGTTACCAGCCTGGCTTAAATTATACCCAAAGCAGCCAACATTATGCAAATTGTGTATCCTAATTAACATAGGTCCAGTTTGGATTATGCAAATTCTTTTTTTGGGTTATATTAGTTACATTCTAGCTGATCCCTTCCTGCCTAGACTACCTCCTTTCCCTTCTTGACCCTCTCTTTTCTGCCCCACAATGTCTCTGTGGAATAGAGTTATGAATGTTTGGGGTCAGTAAGCCCTGAGTAGTCACTGTGGCAAAGTAAAAGGTCAGAAGGAGGTGTAGCCATTCATCTAAACAAAGTACAGACCTCTCTCTCTATCTCTCCAAGTGCTTGTTCTCCACCTCCCCATACAGCTGGCCTCTTCTCTCCCTCAGTATTTGTATCTGTTCCTAACCAGTTCAGAACTCCTCCATCTCAGAGCACACACCAGTCTTCGTGCAATGTACTCTGCTGGCATGTTGATTCCTGGGACCCACAGTTTTTGTTTAGATTGAGTTCAACCATCTGTAAGCTGGAAAAATATTGACAACACTCCGACCTATCCAACCTACCTTTTAAAGGCACTCTCACACAGAATGCCACCTTGTTTTATTGAGGCACAGTCTGTGTTTTATTTAACTCTGAATGCCAGGCACCTAGAATAGCTTGTAAGATAAATGTCAATCAACCCTAGCATAATCAAGCCACCCATTCCTGCCTCATTAGGGTCTTCTCGTTCCCTTTAAGCTCCTCAGATTTATACACTGTAATTAGAAACTTGGTGATTTTGACTGCTAAACAGAAAGGCTTACTGGGAAGCTTCATATGTCTGAATTTTAAATATTTTCACACTTCGTTAACCCAGTTGCAAGTGTAACATCTTCTGGCCCAATTCCCTCACACTGTGCAATTTTTATTTTTGGACAGAGATGAGCACAATTAATTGAATTGAAACACATATTGATTACTGTTTTTTATGAACCCTGACCAGCTTGCCTCTAAATGATTTTATTGAAGTTTTTAGACAACTTTGGCTGACGACCTCTTTCTGGCAGAAAGTGCCTGTCTACAGTTGCAATGGTTTGGGTTTTGGTGAGCTGTAGTTGTTCCTAAAAGCCAAGTCACATAGGAAAGGCCACACTGCCTTTCCTCATGTATGAGCCCTGAGTAGAGACCCTGATATCTCATGCAAACAGGCTGGCTCAGGGACAGTCTCTGTGAATGGCATGGTTTTGATATTACTGGTGAAAATACCTCTTCAGACCCAAGTGAAGGGCTCTTCCTTAAAAGATTCAGAAACCACATTGTCCATCATCAGGCAAAACTTTCCAGACCCTTTGATCTTCTCTCATCCCTCTACCACTTCCTTGTTCAGGTCCAGATTGTAAAAATTTACACATTAGTGTGCACATGCATTATCCTGGGATCCTGTTAATGTAAACCCTGATTCACCTGCATCTGAGCTGAGGCCTGAGATTCTGCGTCTCTAACAAGGTCTCTGTTGAGGTCAGTGGTCTGCGAACACAGAGGCTTTGACATGGTCTCTCTGTTCATACCTGGCTCTCTTAGGAGAATGATCACAAGTGGGCATTCTAGATCCCCTACTAAAATAAAGACCCCCAAGGATCTGAGGCCATGGTCTAATACATCTTAACACTTCCTGTTGCAGCTGAGGTGAGGCTGGTTTCAAAGGGCTTTGATGAGTCTTCTGAGCTCCCACATCAGTGGATAAGGAGTGGGTTGGTGCTGCTGGAAAAATCAACCTGTTTCATAGCACTGGGGTGGCAGCAGCGTCGGGCAAGACAATCATCCCCTAGAAAAGAAGGTCCCAGGATCTTGCAGTCCACAATTCTGAGGAGCTTATCAAGATAAGAACTCAGTTGGGAATGGAGGCACATGATTGTAATTCCAGCACTCAGGAGGATGAGGCAGGAGGACAAATGTGAGTTTGACGGTGGCCTAGACTACATAGTGAGAACCTGTTCCAAAAACAAAACAAAACAAAACAAACAATAACAAAAACAGACCCGCTGGTACATTTTATAATCCCAGCCCTTTGGCAGGCTAAAGCAGGAGGGTTGCAAGTTTGAGTCCAGCCAGAGAAAAGTAATTTAACAAGAGGCTATCTTAAAATTAAAATAAATAAATAAATAAATAAAAATAAATAAATAAATAAATAAATAAATAAA
>NW_004955445.1:14356594-14582102 GCF_000276665.1 Chinchilla lanigera | reverse complement strand
TAAATAAATAAATAAATAAATAAATAAATAAGATAGAAAAGGCTGGGGATGTTGCTTAGGGCAAACAGTATAGATTCAACTCCCAGGACAGGAAAAAACAAAAAAAAAAGATAAAAACTTGTTACTGAGTGGAAAATGTTGCTATGGTTTGGATCTTAAATGGCCCCCAAAGGCTCATATGTTAGAGACTTGTTCCCCAGAATGACGCTATTGAGAAGTGGGGGGAAATTTTTGGAGGCGGAACCTAGTGGAAGAAAGTGAGGTCATTAGGGATGTGCTCTTGTAAGGGACACTGGGACCCTGGTATGCGCTCTCTCTCTCTCTCTCTCTTCCCCTCCCCCCTTTCTCTCCCCTTCCACACCACATGAGGTGAGCAGTTTTGCTCCATGCCACGTTCTCTATTATACCATGCTGCTTCACCTTCATCACAGGCCCAAAGTGCGTGGGCCAAGTAACCATGGACTGAAACCTCTGAAGCTATGAGCCCAGGAAAATATTTTCTTCTTTCAGTTTTTTCTCTCGGATAGTTTGTCACAGTGATAGAAAGCTAACACAGTATCAAAGCCCACTTCACAGCAGCAAAAGGCAGCTGCGACAAAGCTTTGACATCTTCTACCAGCGTACAAGGTCTTCCAAGAAAGAGCTGAGCTTTCACTGCAGTATGATAGATAAGAAAAATATTCTTGCCTCTTGACACAATCCAGGTATACCCAAAATATTATGTACACAACAGCCAGGTGATCTTTTAAGAATATAAATCTGATTCCTTCATTTCTCTGCTTTAAACCCTCCTAGGGTTTTCCTTTCTTCTCAGGATAAAATGAAAACTTCAGGAGCCCTCATACCCTGCCCCTGCCCATTCACTCCTCCACATGAGCTCATTGCTGTCCTCTGTGCTCATGAAGCTCTGGTAACTCTGGCTTCCTATTTTCAAACATATTGAAGTTATTGCCATTCTAGGGCTTTTCAATTAGCTGGTTTTCTTCAGGTGTCATCACTGCTTTAGCCTTGAAGAAAAGGAAAGGTTTAAATACAAAGCACCTCCATAATGAGGTATAACCTTTGCTTCTGTGGGTTTGACAAGGATGTATTTATTCCTCTTTTCTTATCCAATTGGAGCCTAGAACTGTCTGACACCTCATGAAAAGGGAACTCCAGGCCAAAGACAGAATGTGACTTAGTCAAAGCCATTCACATTGGGGAGAGGTGGCAATTGTCCAATGATAAATCCAGAGGCTGTGAATTGGATTCACAGGCAAGCAAATATATTGCATGCATGTGCTGGGTGTAAAATATTTACACAGTTCCAGTAATGAAACTCCCCTTCCCTCCTCTTCTTTATTTTTTATTTCTTTTCTTTGCTTTTGACTTTGCCAAGTACAAGACTGTACATAAGAGGGCATAGACAGTTTTAGATGTCTCTTCCATTTGTAATTTATAGATTTCTCTCTTGAAATTACAACTAGAACCTAATTTTAAAAATCAAATTGGTTTCATCTAATTAAGTTTGGAAATTGCCTCATAAACACATATTTTGTTATAAATGCTTTTAAAAGTAAAGTCTCCTCCTTATAATCTGCAGCAAGACTGGTTTGAGCTCAGCTTGGAGACAATTTACCATCTCTCTGCTTGGGAGAAAATATTCTTCTGTCTATTGGTAAAAGCTTTCTACAGGAGTCCTCTTCAATATTTAATGCCCATACAAATCACCCGGGAATTTTGTTAAAAATGAAAGTTCTGATTTGGGAAGACTGGGTGAGGTGTGGGATGCTGCATTTCTAACCACGCCAGTGCAATGCAGACTTATATCCAGGGATGCAGCACCTGAATTCAGGAGACAGGCATTTGCATCCTGCCTGGGTGACGTTTTCACTTCACATTTCTGCCCCCAACCTCCTCAATCTTTATGTGATGATAACAGCTAAAATTTACAATGTTACTTCTAAATGCCAAACACTGAGCTAAACAGAAGGTTAATGTGATCCTCACAGCAACCCTACAATGTTAGTGTTATTATTATCCTCATCTTCCAGATGAAGAGCTGAAGGTTTCAAGAGGTTGCTTGAAGTACTAAAAGTCACACAGCAGGTAATTTTCAGAGCTGGGACTCAGACTTAGTCTGCCTGATCTCAAAACGTCAACATTTTTAGTTTCTTGGGTCTCACATTATGCACATGATCACAGTCATGTCTATGCACAAAATCTAATAGTGAAGTCCACAAACTCATTGCTTTCTTCAGAGCATGCCCAAGCATTCTGGTGCACTCCCAAAAGGATTGGCTCAAACTCTCACCAAAAAAAGCCAGCTGCAATTTTCTGGCTCTCGTTCCCTGTACTCACAGCCAAAGGAGCAGCCAAGAAGCTACTTCAAGATTTTACCATAGCTGTCTCCAGTAGAGTCCCTCAAGGAAATGCCTACATCCCTGGCAACAAGATTTGAAAATGCACAAAGCACTAGGCTGGTGTCCCTTCAGTTGTTTCCCACCTTGGTACCCAGAGCTCCAGAAAGGGTCCCACATACTGATGCTTCCAGTTCAAGAGCTATTGCTCAAACAGAGCGTCTAACCTGCAGTTGGGTTTGCATTTTTCTCTTTCCATCTATTTCTTTTTTCTTATCATGGAATAGTAGCATGGTGTGGCTAGTCCAGTCCAAGGCATGAGAGAAGCATCTTACTCTCAAGGAAGAAGTCTTTGCAGACAGATGACCCAGATGACCCCACCTACTCCATGGCCCAGCCCAGTGCTTTCCACATGTGGGTATCCAAAGGACTAAATTATCATTTTTCCAAGGCAAAATGAAAACAAAGGCAATTGGCATGATTGTTCATGAGGCTAAAATTACTTAATTTGAAAGGTTGCATTTTATTCTGAAATTATATCCTTCCTATATTTTTTGGAATTGGATCTTTTATGAAATGTTAATAAAAATTGAAAGGTCCCCTAAATCTTGGAAATGTTGCTGAGTGATAGATTCCAAAATCATTGTACTGGTGGCGCTAAGATTCTTCCATAACATTACTATCACTCCTGAAGTCATGGGTCCTTTCCTTCTGCCAGACAACCAGCAACTTACTATATACAACAAATCTCTTATGGGTGTGTGTATCCATGTGATTGTAGTCTTGACTTTACAGACAATATCATGTAGCTTTGGAATGAGTGGATTTTGATTCAGTTAAATTTTCAGGCCCACGCTTTCCTGCAAGGCCTTGACCACATCCTATGTGTACCTCCTGGTATAACAAACCAGGAAGCGAGCTTCTTCTTGCGGGCCAGGAGGGCCCACAAATGATGGGAACAGATTTGTCTTTCCCTCCTTTATCAAGTACTCTGTAGTTTCTAAACTGAAGATATTACATAGCTTTTCTGAGAGCTGTTAGATTCAGGGAGATGGACTGGATAATATCCTGCTTCAGAGAGCACTAGGGACCATCTATGTCTCCGTCAAGCTTATGGGTTCACCACACTGATCCTGAATCTTTGTCTTTCATCAAATTCTCCTTGATATTCCTCCCAAGCCCACTCCCTACAGATGGATGTTTCTGTGTGAGCCTGGTGGGTAAAGTCTCTCTGTGGACCTGTAGCACATGTTTCATCCTGGAAAAACTTGTGCCTTTTCCTTCTCCAGACTTGCCAGAGTGACCTTGAAGCTGTGACTCTCATCTTCATTCTACAGATGAGGAAACATGCAGGGAGAAAGGAGAATCCTGCCAAAGGTAATGTGAGACCACGGTAGAGCTACTAGGATCCTGGACTGTATCTTTCCAGCATCAGTACCCATACCCTTTCATTTGCTTTGGTCTGTTTTATCCAGTATTGCAATCTCATGGTGTGTTAGAACACAGTGAGTGTGAAGAAAGCCAGTCTTCTCTGCATCTAGTACTTAAATTCTTGCTATTCACTGTTTTTGAAGATTTTTCATTCTGGTTTGCAATGGATTTCTATACAGCTTTAATTTTACAAGTTTTTAGGAAGCATATTGTGTTGGTTTAGTGAGTATATTTCTATCTGAGTAGACTCTCTTCTATCTCAATGTAAAGCTAAAGCATGGTGCAGGATTTGGACACTATTTCTTGGCTAATAACACAATATGCTTAGGGCACATAGAAATTTAGAGCTCAAGAATCCTGTAACCCTGAGGTAGAGAATAATGTTGGGATTCTTTTCCAAGCCCAAGGACTGATGCAGGTACAGTGAACACCATCGGAGTATTGAGGTTCCATGTGAGTATTATGGTTTTCCAGATGAATTTCAATTATTGTTTACCAGATCTGGGTCTCTCTTCTACAGGAGACAATTTAATTCCTTTGCCTAAAGGACCAATTTGTCACACAATCACTTCAATGCTTACTGTGTATTCAGACTTGTATGTCTTGGAGGCTATCAAGATAGTTCAGGTGTGTGCTCTGGTATGTTCTTCCCAGTGTATTGTCAGAAAATGTAGGGGATGGCAACTCTTAGCATATCATTTTAAGATACAATAATTCCAGTCTTAATGCAAGCCTTAAAATGTGTCTTGAGAAACATCCCGGAGGGGTTGTAAAACATTAACTTTGCAGTCCTGGCTTAGCCCTGGAATGTTTCTCTAAAGACAAAGAACACCCAGGCCCAGATAACCACTTGTAGCCCTGCCTGGGTTGTTTCATCCCTTCCCTGGCCCTAGATAAACACTGTAACTATAAAGAAAGTGTATGGTTACCTAAAGGGGGACATATAAAACACAGTACAGAAAGTATACATCATCGTGGTTGGGCTCATGACCAAAGCCTGACCTGGTCACGTGGCACAAGGAAAACAACATGTGGCCAGGGCTACAACATTCCAATCTGTTACCATGGAAACCAAAAATATATAAGGTGGGACAAAGGCAGGCCCCACTCACCCACTTCCCTGACTTGCAAGTCAGGATGAGAGGTGACTGGTCTAAACTAAAACTCTGTCTGTTCTCATAGAGTTTTTTGGTCTCTTGCAGAATACAGCCCGAATTTTGCCATAACAAAAACTTTTGGCAAGTTGTATCTCCCTCATCTTTATATCCTCAGTGGAATAGTATGTGCCTACTTAACTCCCCAGAGAATTGAATGTAGCTGAGCCATTTGAAGCAGCCCAAGGGATTTCCTTACCTCATAAAGTGTGATAACACCGTTGGTTTCATTGGGAGGCTTCCACTGGATGTAGATCTTCTCTTCAAAAGGTCCCCCTTGGATGGATTCAAGAGGAACAGCTCCTGGAACTACAGAAAGGAAAAGTGTGAACTTGATATTATCATCCATGTCACTTCTCTAGTCCCATTGGTCTAGAATATAAGTTTGCACAATTTCTCTAAAGAATCAGATGTAAACATTTTAGGATTTATGAGCCATGCTGTCTCTGTTGCAACTATTCAACTCTGCCTTTTTAGCACAAAATTTACTACAAAAATACATAAATGAGTGGGGTATCTCTGTCCTCAAAAAATATTCCTAAATATATGCAATGTGCCAGATTCAACTGTAGGCCATAATTGGTTGGCTCCTCTTTAGGCCCCAGTCTTGCTACCAAATGGGAATGTGGGCTTAGGATTTAGAACTGGTGTTTGAGAAATGCAGGTTGGGCTTCACCATCATGTTTCCGATTCTTATTTTTCTAACAATGCCAAGTTCTCTCCAACTGTAGTTTCCTAATTTCTGAGTCCTCCAGGAACCCTGTGCCTTGAAATTTCAATGTATTTAGAAGCCTGTCTTGCTTGAAGAAGGCAGCTACCTTATCTTGCCGCTGAGTCTCCAATACTGGCATGGTATTGGATGAATGACTTACGCCAGCATTTTGCCCTAATGAGCACAACTACTCCTGGTGCTGCTGCTCTAACGGGCCATCTTCCTATCACCCTCTTCCTGCCGGGTTCCACCATCCTTATAACAGACTGGAAGGTGCTAAACCAGAAGCTAAATGATTCTCCACACTTTCAGTTATACACCTCTAGGGAATCATGAATTCATGTAAATCGGTACCAGATCTATTTATATTTCAGTACTATAAAAGCAGGTACTTTTATTAAGCACTTACTCTTTGATCAGAATTTTACATACATTATTTCACTTAAGCCACAAAAGAGTTCTGCCCAGTATGTATTATCTCCTTTGTGGTGATAAGGGAACTGAGACTGAGAGAATTAAATAACTTGTTCAAGGTCAGATGGCTCTTAAATTGCAAAGAGGGAACTGAACACCTGTCTAGGAGCTTCAAAGCATATACTCTTAATCATTATGCTATGCTTCTCTATATAAAGCCTTGGCCATATGTTGCAATCAGTTCCCCATTGTTAAATTAAAATACATTTAGCTCTTTTTTTTCATTATAGGTACAATACACACAATTTGGAGAATATTAAGGATATTAAAAAGAGGAAAAACAAAATCATTCATAATACCCACAGGCAAAGGTATTTTTGTTGCAGCATTTTTATCCATACATAAATTTTTTATTCATAAAAAATATAAAAGATGTCTATGCATATGTATTTTTAATTCTTTAAAAATGTAAACTCTACTGTATATATTGTGCTGTGACCTTCTTTCATCACTGAACAAGTCATAGTCTTAAAAATGTTTAAGCATTCTTTGGGACCATGTATTATAATAGCTGCTAGAGAAGGATGCCCCCATTATACTCATAGTCATCAATCCTTTATTAGTGGACACAAAGCTGGTTTGAATGCTTCATGATTATCGGGAACACTGGAAGGAGAATTCTTATAAATATTTTCATGCAAATGTAATGATGTCTTGAATATAAATCCATGGAAATTAATTTACTAGGCCATATGAGACACACTATTTTATTTTTAAGATTTTTGACATGTAATACCAGATTGCCTTCTAGAAAGCTGGTACAAATCTGGACTCTCCAACAAAAGAATATGCTTAGTTCTGATCTCTGCCAACACTATTTAAAAAATTAAGTGCATGTGTGTATCGTTTTTAGCCTACTGGAGAGCACAGACTTTTTTTTCAGTTTAATTAGCCATTTGCATTGATTCTTTTAGGAAGATGCTCTCTCCACCCTGTGCTCATTTTCCCGTATGGCTCTGTATTTTTGCTCATCTTTGTCTTATGGGCTTGTAATTATAATCTTTCTGTAAGGACTTCAGTTTTCTTTGTGAATAGTTTACAAATTGTTTCTTCTGGCTTTTGTTTCAAAATCATTTATGTAGGTAAGTGCTTTTAATTCATTAAAACTTTTATTGTAGGTCTTCCTTTTCTTACTCTTCCTCACTGCAAATACTTTCTGAGCATTTAATATGTTCGAAGGATTATGGTGAACATTATAGATGCACCAATAACAAGAGAGATGTGCTCACATTTTTGATAAAGCTTATGCTCTGGGGAAGAAAGATTAAATAGTTATAGCTGCAATTAATTTATTAAAGTTGCTATCATAAATCTGAGATGAAGGCATATAGTAGTAATAGAATATCAAGCAGAGAAAATCCAGCTGGCAAGTCAGGATATCGAGGAGCAAATAAGTTAGAGCTGATGGATAAGTAGCTGTTACAGAGCAAAAGCAGGAAGCATTGGAGTGTGGGTGGTGGCTTTTTGAGGTCAAGGGTAGAAAGGGTAGAAAGAGGAAAATCAGTTGGGAAGTTGCTAGAGTCATTTTTTGGAGAAAAGGTGGTCTAGGGAGAGGGAGAGTAAAAGAGAAATGGACTGTGTAGGAGATTTTAGTCACATTAAAACAATGGGACTTGATGGTGATGAGTAAAGACAAAGGAGGAGCGGTATGGGTCGTGGATCAGCCCAGCCATTTGCTTCGTACAACTGGAGGATCAGATTATTGTTCATAAAGGGCAGACCATATTTGGAGAGGACGATAGTGAGCTCAGTTTTTGTCCTATTTTACTTGAGGTATATGTAGAACATTCTTGTGGGGTGGGTGAAAAAAGTTGAACATAAAAGTGGGTCCCAAGGCTTGGAAATTGAAACCATGGTAAGAGAATAGATAGTACAAGAGGAATACAGAGCAGAGAGGGAAAGACAGGTCTCAGCTCAGAGGAATTCCAGTCTTAACAATAAGGAGGAAAATAAGTGCAGAAACTTGGAGTTGGTATTCAGGGAGTGCAGAAACTGGGAGTTGGTATTCAGTTGGTATTCAGGCATTGGTATTACCTTTTCCTGGCAACAGGAAAAGGAGGAAGACGAGCTGTACATGGAAGACAGGAAAGAGGTTTGTTGAAAGACTGGTCAAGAGTGAAAGATATGGCTGCACAGTCAAGTAAGAGGTAGGCTTATTTTTGTCCACTACCCAGTGTCCTCAAGGCTATTTGTGACTCAGGCAAGAGTAATTTTAGAAATTACTCTGTTATCACACGCCATCCTGGAAGAGGCTGGAAAGAGAATGGAAGATAAGGTGAGACAAGTCAGAAACGTGGGCTATGAGGAGGAAGAAAATGCAAGAATAGCAGGCATGATGCTTGGAACCAAAGCAGTGCTCACTCCCGAAGATGAACTGAGACTCAGAGAATTAATACAGAGGGGCAGTGGGAGGTCAGGGCATGATTAAAGCAACCAGAAAAAATCCACACTAGGAGGAAGAGGTAGAAGGGTGAGAAAGGGAAGTGCTAACTGATATTGGCAGGGCCCTTTTAAAAAGGTAAGAATTGGAATGGTTGGAATCAAGGTCCCCTTCCTTCTATGACAGATGGGAGAGAATGGAAATGGGCAGATGCTTTGGAGGTAGGGGTTCAGGTTTCCCAAATGGCTCTATTTTCTTAAGAAGTGAGGATGAAGCCATCTAGTAGTATAGTGTGGGGTGTAGGACAAATGACATCAATAACTTGGAAAGAATTAAGAAGCTTTAATCATTTAAAAGTGGAAAGCGACCTGAACGGAGAGATGCACATTGTACTTATTTCTCATGCGGTCCATCTGATGGAGGTGGGGGTCGTCTGTCTGAAGGAAGTAGAGAAGAATCTATCCGATGGAGGTTATGATGGTGAATCTCAAAACTATGAGCATTCCCTTACCTGATCTTTCCAGTTCAGAGCAAGTTCTCTTCCTCTTTCCAGATCAGATGAATGGACAATATAGATGGAGAATCATTTTATTACTTATTTTACAACATTCCCGTGCTTTCTTTTTACACCTAACACAGTGCTCCATCTGAAATTTATTTCACATATTGTACACAGTAGAATATACTTCTCACAATTTTCTTAGGACAATTAATTGACCAATCAGAATAGTCCCCAGTGATTTCAAAGCCATCTTATCACATGTCAAGTTATTTTATTCCTGGCAATATGTTGTGTGGCTTTCATTGAGCCGCAGCTTTGCTGTGACAATCTCTATTGTATGGAGATGACATGTTTTAATACTTAATACAACAAGGCCTTCTCTTTCATTATTCTTCTTTCGAAAGTCTTCTGGGATTTGACTACTCATTTATTTTTCCAGAACTTCAGAATAATTTAACAAAATCTCAAAACTATGCCATCTGAATTTTTACTGCAGTTGCATTTTTCCTTTCTTTGGGGGCCAAAGAATGTCTTTGTATAACCATGAATGGTTCTACTCAGTAATATTGCATTAATCTTCATTTATTAATGCTTCTTTTTTCCCTGGGTTAAAAATATGGAGAGTTTTTGTTGTTTCTTACAAATTGCATTTCTAGGATTTTATTGCTTTGCTTCCATTGTTTTTGCATTATATTAAAAAGTTTCTCCTATAATGTGGTGCATGATATTAAAAAGTATATGTCATTATGTAGAGATTTAAAGAATAATTATGAAGGGAACATGCATAGGCCCACTATCTGCTCTAAGAAATAAGACCTTTGTGGCATTGAAGCATCATTATTTAGTCCTTCTTCCCCTATTACTGTAGTTTACATCTAAATGTTCCTCCAAAGCCTCATGTGCTCATAGGTGGGGCTTTGGGTTAGATGATCAGATCACGGGAGTGTGATACACATCAGTGGAGTAGTCCACTGATGGGTTTATATTTTATTGTGATTTGGGAGGTGAAACCTGGTCCAAAAAGATGGTGTTGGCCTTAAAGGATCTATCTCTCTCTCTCCTTCTTTGATCTCTTTCTCTGTTTCTTGCCATGCCATGAGCAACCCTTCTCTGCCATGCTACTCTGTCACGCTGCCCTGCCTTGGAGCCGTCAAGGATGGACCAAAACCTCTACAAACCATGAGCCATAATAAACCTTTCCTCCTTTAACTTCTGGGTGTTTGGTATTGTTTTTCAGTGATAAAAAAGTGACTAAAATACTCATCAACAAAAAATCAGGTACTACACTGAATTTTATGTTATTCACTCTCTTTGTCTTTAACTGTAGGTACAAGTATACACATCTATCCCAAGAGAATATATGGTTTAGCTTTTCTTGATTTTCTTTATATACACATAGGTTTTCTTGATACATGCATAGACTGTATTTTATTACAAGATTCACATTTGCCATTTAACTTCATTTTTTGAGATTCATCTGTATTTATGTATATACTTGTATTTCAATCACCTGTAGTCCATGAAAATCATCTTTTGTATTTATTTCACCATTCTACTATAGATGTAGTATAGACAGCTCAAGTCAGGTAAAAATATTAGAGGCAGTCAGACAGGGGTAGGCCCTCCAGGGAGTCAGTATAGAAGATGAAAATATATTACAACACATGAAAACACAATGGCTAACAGCACATCTGTTGAAGGCCAGGCCTCAAGATAAAGACAAAATGACTAGGCCTACATGCTTCCCCATGGGATAAGCAATATATTATAATTGATATCACCTGGTCCAATAAAATCAAGATAGACATCCATTACCCAAGTGTGTGACAAAGACCTCCTGATCCATCCTTTCCTAAAAAAGTCTTTGTTCTTTCCATATATATTTGCTATGTGACCTGCTTTCCCATTGGATCAGTATTACCTAAGTGGCTATACTTGTAATCTTATTGGTTGATCACAGTTTTGACCCATGTTACACCCAGCTGGTGATTTTGTATCCACCTCATGATTTTGCTCTATAAAACTTCCTCTGTGAAATAGGGTCTACAACAACCCACTACCAGGTTCCCTTCTGTCTCTCAGGAGCTATCTCTTTCAATAAATATTGCCTACTCTTAACCTCCATTGTTCCTTAAAAATTCATTCTTTGATTTTGGGGACTACAAACAAGGCATACATGACATCCAGTATGCTGGGAGTTACATTATTCCCCTTACATGAGATGGACATGAGTGTTGTTACCTTTGAAGAGGACTCATATGAATTTTCTGTGCATGTGATTGAACACATAAAATTTTCCTAAGGTGTACTCAGGAATAGGACAATTAGATTGAGTGCATATCTGTTTTAGCTTTACTGAGGTCTTCGTTTTCCAAAGTGCAAGTTGGAGTTTAGACTCCCTCAAGAAACATTCTGAAAGTTTCTACTTTCTTACATACTGACAAACACTTTGAATTATTAAGTTTTAAATTTCTAAACCATCTGGTAAATGGAAAATGATATGCCATAGAGAGTTTCTATGCTTTTCACTATTTACTAAAGAGGTTGAGCATCTTTAATATTTGTTAGATGTTGCCTTTTTTATTAATATGCAGAAGTCCTTCATAAATTCTCAATACTGATTTTTTATGGATTATATAATTAATCCATAAAATTTATTCTTTATTATTTTAATTTCAGTTTGCATCTTTCCTTTATCTTTGGATATACATCCATTCTTAATTTTTTTTTTTACTAAAGCCTTTATTAATTTGTTAGACTCCTTCACCTTTTATATGAGAGAGAGACAAACTTAGTAGCAGATATCATTGCTGTCCTACCCACATCCTATTGAATAATGCTTAACACAAAACATTTTATTGCTCTTTTACCAGAAAGCTGTGGAAGTAACCTTGGTCTCTACAGAGGGCAAGCAAGAAATGCCAGTTAATTCTCCCAAAATATCTTTCAAGCAATGAAAGACAGAAAGTTGATGGATGAATATCTCAGATTCCTCCACAGTTGGTTGAACAATACTGAGACTATTCTGCTAGTACTCCTCAGCCTAGATCAAATACTGAGAACATGATGATGATGATGATGATGATGATGATGATGATGATAAGGAGAAAGCGGAGAAAGAGGGAGGGGGGAAAGGGGAAGCAGGAGGAAGATTTCAAAACCATTGGAAAAACCAAAATATTACTTGGACAGTGAAACTGAAAAGTAAAAAATGTCTAAATATCAATAAAAATGCAGGGTATTCATTTTAAAATACTCTATTTTTGTACTTGTTCTGGTTTGGAAAGAGTCAGTCAGTCATGGTCTCTGGACCACACTTAAATGTCACTGTTCTAAAACCTGGCCATTCATGTGGTGATTCGGTAACCCCTCTCTCCCTCGCTTACTTCTATCTGCTCTCCTTCTCCCTGGGTAGCGTGATCTCGCAAACTTTTTCCAATGAGTACTTCATCTCAAATCTGATTCTGAGTAAACCTAAACAAAACAATTTTATTTAAGAAACACTTTCTCTATCACAGGGTTACAAGGATATTTTCTTAAATTCTCATCAAAAGTTTTTAAATTATGCATTTAATAAAATAACCTCAACCCATATGCAACTGTGTTTTTATGCTTAAAGTACAGATCCAATTTGAATTCTTTCTCCCTACACTCAATTCCATTTATTGAAAAAAAGAAAAAAAAAACCAACAAATTAGTCAGTTGATCTGTCATGCAACCTTTACCTTCTTTTGTATTTCCTCATATATGTGAATCCTAATTCTAGGATCTATTTTGCTTAACAGTTCTAGTAGACCAACCCTGTGTCAATATTACACCTTCTTTTTTTTTTTTTTTTTTTTTTTTGGTTTTTCTCCGGTACCGGGAACCGAACTCACGACCTTGCACTTGCCAGACAGGCGCTTCTGCCGCTGAGCTAAATCCCCAGCACTACACCTTCTTAATTAACAATGATTTACAAAATTTGATGTTTGTAATTTTGAATTTCATGTTCAGAACTGTTACAGCCTTTTAAAATTTTCCCCTTATATATACGTTGTTAAGCCAGCTTGCAAATTGGTGAAAAATGTTTTGTATCGGGATTGCATAAATTATACATCAATTGGAAATGATTTATGTCCTTCATATTATTGGGTCTTTATAATACTGAGTTTTCCCATCTATAAACTGATAGGTTCCTGCTCAGGAATGAATTATTATGGTAGTGGTGGTCTTAACATGGCTGAAGCCCAAAATAACAGTTTAGCTTCCCCATGACCACCCTCCTCGCTTTTCTGCTCCTCTCAGCCCGGAGTACAGCTTCCTCCTGCCCTTCCTGTGCGCTTGAAGAAACGCCCAATCAGCTTCTGACATGTCACTAAGCCCGCCCCTTAAGGTCTGCCCCTAGCCAGAGTGTTTATAAACCCCAGCTCCCTTACCTAGACTCAGAGGACTCTAATATCACAGGCTGCCCTTTCCTCTCCATATCCGAAGTAAAGGTGTTCTTTCTTTTCTTTGGTTCTTTTCTGCACCAGAAACCTAACATAAACATGGTATAGAACTTATTTGGGCCTTCTTCAGTGTCTTTTGCACATTCTGAAGAATTTGTTCAATGTACAGCATGGCTAAATACTTTATATTTGAATTGCATTTGTAAATTGTAAATTTAAATTGGAACACCACGCCCTTTTTAGGTGAGAACAAATGCAGTGAGCTTCTTAATGTTGACATTTTCGCAAACATGTTAATATCAATTCCAATAATTTACATAAAGGCTTCTTTGGAAAATAAGTACAAAAATAATCAAAGAATCTATAGTTAACAATACTTTTATCCTTTCCAGTTTTTAAACTCTATTTTATTTCCTTGCCACCAACACAATATTAATGGAAATAATGACAGGCATCTCTGTTTTTCCTATTTTAAAGATAATGATGCTATTATTTTATCCTTGGGTATGGTGCTTATAGATTTTCTGTAGTTATCTTTTATCAGGTTAAAAAGGTTCATTTTATTCCTGGTATAGGAGGATATTTTGTTTTTTAAACATGCTGAGTTTTAACTGAATCTATTGTAGTAATGATACTTTTTTTCTCCTCTCTCAGTATGTTGATGTAACAAATTACATAAATGGATTTACTAAAGTTGAACCACTATTGATTTTTTGAAATAAACTGATTATTTTTTCCTATTTGCACAGTCTTAGATTGTTCACTAATGTTTTGCTTGGGATATTTGTATCTGATTTCTTTTTTGAATTAAAATCTTGTCTGGTTTTAAAATCAAGATTATAGTCATGGCATAAGTTAAGAAGAGGAAAGTTCCTTTTTTTCTCTCTATGGGAAAGTCTGTATGTAAGACTGGACTACAAACTCCTTCTAACTGGACTTCTAAAACCACATTGGACTGATATTTTCTATGATGGAAAAATTTAAACTATTGATTCAATTTCTGTGTTTGTTGTAGAATTATATATGACTGTTTCACTTGTCAGGTTTTTAAATTTATATTTGCTGGAAATGTTTACATATCATCTAATTTTTAAATACACTGGTATAAAATTATATATAGTATTTTTTTGTCTCTTTTACCCTTTTCATTGTGAAATAAATTTTATACAAGTGCCTAAACAAGTAAACATCTCATTAATTTAGTAGTAGCTAGCTTCATACTATGACCTTACTATTCTTTATAGTTTTTACTCTTTAAACATGCGTCTAGTAAATAGTTCTGAACTCTTTTACAAAGATCAATGCAGGAATATTAATGCCATTAGTTTGTTAATTCCTCTTCTATAAATGAATGCACTTTCCCTCTGTCCGGTAACATTTCTTTGGGCAATCTTTTAAAAAATGGTATATGGTAGTATGGTCTTTGGGTCATTCTGCTAGGGACACAAATCTTATTTTAAGTAGAATATTTCCACCTCACATGGAAAAGGAAGAAATTAGATATACTTATGGATTATTGGCCAGATAAGGGTTTGTTTGTCTTGTTGGAGAGTGACATAAAGAGTAGTTAAGAAGGGAAAATAATCAAATAACAGGGAGATTCTCTGCAGAGAGTGGGTTCTATAGATGCTTTAGGGGATAGCCTATGGTTACCAGGAAGGCTGCCTATTCCTTTAACAAGAGTCTCTTCCCAGTGACAGCTTCTTTTTAAAGCCCTTTCCTTCCATAGTTTACCATATACTCTGGGCGCAAGCTTCAGTGAGAGTTCTCCTCCTCTGCACTGCGGACTGGCATTTGAAGTTGCCCACACATTGAGCTCTCTGTCTTCAGCTCTGCAGTTCCATGGCTGCCCTGCCCTAGCCTCCATCAGTGAGAGCTGAGTGTTTAATGTAGTTAAACTCAGAAGTCTCTTCACTTGTGCCCAGGGAGGGCTCCTTTTCCATGCAGTCCCAGCTGGGTCATCATCTTCCCACTTAGGTCTGCCTCCCCCATACCACCTTGCATTAGTCCCTTCAGGCATAGGCGTGTGGTGTTCTTTTAGGTTTCCAGGGCCACTTTAAAGGTGTTCTGTATGTTTCTTTGGGAAGGCAGTTTAACAAAGATGATCAGGTGAGCATCTTCAGTTACAGCTCTTCTTTTCATCACCTGGACCTATAAGACAGTATTGTACAGTGACTCAGGGCATGGGGTGAAGCTGGACCTTCGGGGTTTTTGTTCCCTTCTCACTTGCCATATAACCTAGACCTCACTTTCTCTAGTTTAAAAGGGGGATAATGTCTGCCTCGTAAGTTTCATGGGGCTCCTGTATGTTAACATACAGAAAGTGTGTAGCAAGGTATACAGTAAATAATCTATTTGTTTCTCCCCTACACACTCCATTCCCCTAATGTTTTCTGACAATTCTCTAGCATAGGCTGGAGATCACTAATTTGAATTTTTGCAGAACCAATTAGGATCCTTACTACTTCTAATGGTGTCCTTACCTCAGTCTGTTCTCTCTGAATGGTGTTATACTGCTAACCACAGAAGCCATACCTTATTGTAGCTTATTGAGGATGTTTACTGAGTTTTCTACAATCTTCTGATCTCTATGGTAAATAATCATAAATTCCACATTGTCTCCAAGGACTCAGGATTCGTTGATTCTATAGCATATTTATGTGTGCATATTATCTTCCTGGCACTGCTCTAAGTGCTTGGAATGTAGCAATAAACAAAATAGAAAAATCCTGTACCATAGAGTACATTTTAGTGGGAGAAGGCAGATAATAAAGGATACAGTGAAATGTGCGGTATGTAAGATGATAAATGTTAAAGACATACATGATGCAGGGAAGAAACAGTGTTGTGTGAGACGCTATCAGTTTTTAATGAATTGGTCTGGGAAAAGCTCCCTGAAGGTGAAATTGGAATGAAGACCCAAAGGAGGTGAAGGAGTCAGCTTTGTGTGTTTGGCAGAAGGTCATTCTAGTCAGAGGAAATAGCAGATGCAAAGGCCCTGAGGCAGGAACACAATGGGTATATTTGAGAAGAACAATGATTAGATTCATAGGGTGAGGCAGAAATAGAAAGAGATGAGGTCAAAGGCAAACAGAAATGAGGATTCTGATCACCTGGAGGCCTTGTGAGCCATGTACAGTCTTGGAGTTTTAATCTCAGTAGCATGAGAAACTACTGGAGCATTCAGAGCAGAAAGCTTACATGATTTATTTCATGGTTCAACAAGATCATTCTGGCTGCAGTGTTGAGAAAAGAGGGCAAAGGCCAGGGGTGAAGCTGAGAGACCTTCCGGGAGACTGCTGTAATAGTTCACCTTGGATGTCAAGTGGCTGGGACTAAAGCCAGCAGTAGAGCCTCTGAACAGCTAGGCAAGTTCCTCGGCATCTTTGTGCCTCTGTACTGAGGGTGATCCAAGAGGATGCAGAGGGTGACCAAAGCTGCTCTTTGCACAAGCAAAAGGCACCCATCACAGGTACTTCAATGTGAATGGTTTACCTTGGGGTTGTGCAATTCAGAGCTTCAGGGCTAACATAAGTGAGGAGTCAAAGTTTTTGGCTTGAGCCATTAATAATACAGAGTTGCCATTCACTGAGATGAAGAAGACAATGCAGACAGTAGGCTT
Source organism: Chinchilla lanigera (assembly GCF_000276665.1). Classification (NCBI taxonomy): domain Eukaryota; kingdom Metazoa; phylum Chordata; class Mammalia; order Rodentia; family Chinchillidae; genus Chinchilla; species Chinchilla lanigera. Next base: position 14,565,058 of record NW_004955445.1, on the reverse strand, counting down.
GCTGGTGGCTGAGGGATACTTAGTGGCCCAGTTTTGGATGTGTTTAATTCCAGATGCCAATGAGCAATCTAGATGGAGAGGTTGGGGCTGGGGATTTAGCTCAGCGGCAAAGGGCCTGCCTGGCAAGCGCAAGGACGTGAGTTCGGTTCCCCTTTACTGGAGAAAAACCAAAAAAAAATAGATGGAGAGGTTGAACAGTTGGATGAATGACTCCGGAGGGCTGGGCAGAAGTCTGGTGCAGAGAGAGCAACTGGAGAAATTATTAGCATATGGATGTATCTTGAAGCCAAGAGATTGAAGGAAATAATTAGAAAAGTGAATGCGGATTCAGAGTCAGCAAATTATGGCCTTCAGGCAAATCCAACCAGCTGCTTGTTTTTTGTAAATAATATTATATTGGAACACTGCCACACCCATTCATTTATGTACTGCTTCTGGTTGTTTTTCTGCTACAATAGCAGTGAAGTGGCTGCCACAGAAATTGCCTGGTCTATAAAGTTTGTATTTGAAGACCTGGCCAACCTTTAGTATAGAGCTGAGGGCAAAGGGTCCCAAGAATTGAGACAATGAGGTTGAGATGTTTACAGGAACCAGGAAAAGACCAAGGAAGGGGAGTCACTGAGAGGTCAGGAAGTCTAGAAATGAATGATATCCAGGAAGCCAAGTGGCAAAAAAAGTGTTTTAAGGAGGATTTAATAACCTATGTGCCACATACTACCTAGAAAACAGTGGATAGTGCGGCTGTGGTGGAAAAAGTGGGGCTGGGTGGGTTTTTTTTTTTTTTTGGCCTCTTTAAAAATGACAGAAATGCAGCTTGGATGTGAGGTGATACACATCAACTACAGAGGGAAACTTTGATACAGGGTAACAGGGTAGACGGCAGTTAGTTGCTAGAATAATGACCTTGAGCAGAGAAAAGAAAATAGGATATGGTGCATTCGGTGGAGAAGTTGGTTTTATTTAGAAAACAAGTGGTTTATCCCTGGACATAGAAGGGAATGTCCAATACAGGGACAAGATGTAGGTAATAAGGGAATATGTTCAAATGGCTTTAATTTTTTTCAGTAATACAGGCAACAAGGTCACCAAGTGAGTATGAGCACACGGTGGAGACTCCAAAAGGAGATTTATTCTATGGAAGAGTAGAAGATACCCAACCAAGGCAGCACAGGGTCACTGAGAAACTTTAAAGATCTACCCCATGGGTCCCCTGGCTCCAGTGATAGTGGCCAAAGTGGTGGTGGGCAGTCAGCCACAGAAAGGGAGACCCAGAACATGCAGAGCATCAGGTGGAACCAGGGTTGTGAGCATGTGGAAATGAGAGTGAAGCTGAGATGTTGAAGGAGTATAAAAAGGAGTAACTGGAATGTTTGGCCAAGGAATTTAAGCTGGGTAGAGAAAGGAGTGAGGCCGGTAAGTAAGTAGCAGGTCCTACTGGAGTTGAGTTTTTGGGGCCTCAGCCTTGGGGAAGTGAATTGAAAGGAGCAAAGATGTGATCAAAGTGAGATGTTTATAACTCTGATTACAGAGAAGCTAAAGGTTATTTAAAAATGGTTCCTGGCTCATGGCAAACAAATTTTGCATAGAATCTTGGTTTGGCTCTTCCTCCCTAACCACTTCAAATGAAGCACTAGCTATTATGTCTGATGTTGGCCACACGCTATTTAAATACAGCTCCTGGTGGAGAGGGCTGAGTGTTTTACATGTAGATTCCCGTGTGGCACACCTTCAAGAGGATGCTGGTTTTATCACTCCCATTTCACAGGTGAGGACACTCATGTGCACAAGTAAGTTAACCAGAGTGGTCTAAAAAGGAAAGAATAAAGCCTAGATACAGCTCAGATCCTTTTGTGGCTCAGTATTCTCTGAGTCACTACATTCTTCCATCATCTGGTAGATACAAGACTGCAGAGGCTGAGACAGCATCAATCAGCAACTTAGGACATCTCAGCCCCAGGTCAAGGGTATCCCCACCCGCCCCATCGCCACTCCAAAGGACCAGATATCCTTTTCAACGCAGTAAATTGACTTTCCTTTGACTAAACTGTGTCTGTCTGTCTGTTTTTCTGTCTCTCTCTCCTCTCTCTCATTGTGAAAAGACTTTGGGGTAAAATTCCTTTTTCTTATCTTCTAATCCTGTGCCTCTTCTCCATTCTTTTTTTTCCTTTATAATTCTTTAATGAACTCACATTTTTACTTTCCACAATTTCATTTCTTCTGTCTAACAGCATGGGACTTTTCATCCTTTTGACAGAGTTCTACAACAAAGGTTAATTACTTCATAATTTCATTCTCTTGAAAAAAAAAAGCACACTAAAATTGCTAATTTTAACTGTGCTTCTTGTCAGTAGGTTCATGTAAATTCACTGTAATTAAACCAGATGTTTTCTTGTGCCTTAAAGTCAGGTGGTAATTTAAGGGAAATTTTCATTTCAACATAAAGGAGGACAGAGTGTGATCAAAGGAAGTTTTCTCTCCTCCTCTCCCCTCCCCTCACCCCCTCTCCTCTCCTGTCCTCTCTTTTCTTCCTCTCCCTTGCTCCCTCTTCTTTTCTCTTCCTTTCTTTTCCTCTCCTTTTCATTTCCATATCTGAAAAATGGGGTTCATGTTGGTGAACCTGGAGGATAGTTATGAGATGAAGCAAGAAAACATTTATAAAAGCAGCACCTCACACAAGGTCAACAGGAATTTCACACATTATTTTTCTTATCTAGGTTATTCTTGGTTTTTGCCTTTCCATTTCAGGTATCATATTTGTTGCTTGGTTGATTCATCATAAAGAGGCTTGAAATTAACCTAAGAAAAATAAAAACACTTTGAGAGTATTTCAAGGAACACTCAGGTATGTGTGTCTTGTGAAAGAAGGGAGATTGAAATAATTTCAATCTACTCATTTTCTATTCTTTCTCTTTTTTTTTTTTTGCCGGTACCGGGAATCGAACTCATGACCTTGCGCTTGCCAGGCAGGCGGTGCGCCAGTGAGCTAAATCCCCAATCCCTCGTTTTCTATTCTTATTGAGGGGATTATTCGGAAGTGGAACGAGATGATAATGGTCACCTTTACCAAACCAGTACTATGCAGGTTTCAATACAGGAGAAAGCAGCTCACACATCTCCAGCTCACTAAAGGGTGTGCACACACAGGACACTCTGGTCTCATGCAAGAAGCACGGACTTCAATGTCAGATATCCAATCATTAATTCTTTCATTCTACAAAGAGATAAGGGATGTGTATGCTGGGCCAGCACTGTACTTGGTGCTGAAGCACAGAAAGCAGTAAATAAAACAAAGTTTCTATCCTCATGAATCTTGCATTTCTTTTAGGGGCTACATAATAAATCTTTTTTAAATGCATGATATGCTGTGGAGAAAAATACACCATAAAAAGCATTAGTGAAGTTTGGATCAGATATAGGACTGTATATTAATTGATCATAGATAAGATTTAAGGATCTATTAATTCCTCTTCTGCACATCTATAGCAATATAATCTGTATCATAGTGTTTTATGATTGACTGTAAGAATGTAGAATACCAGCAAGCTGCCTTGTTCATAGTAGACATATGAAAAATAATCATATTCCTCCTTTTCCCTTATATCTTGAGATTATCTTTATAATCATCTATAATGTGCTGAACTCTAGTGAAATTATGGCCTTAGGACTTATGAAGTTACATATCACATTTTATTCTTCTACCATACAACTTCAGATGACACTGCTTACTGCCTTATTACTGTCTTCATGCTTTTCCTGTTACTTTCCTTTTTTTCAGGTTTTACCTGCCACATCTTAGTACTGTAGATGTACCTACCCCTCACCACATGCAGCCTCCTTCCTGCTCTTTGTAGCCTGAGAAATCAAATGATAGTCTTATTACAAATGTACATAAAATAAAGGCACTCATTCCAGAAATATGTCAGTCTTCCCTACAATTAAAGCAATGAGCTCTAACTGAATTTACCATACTGAAAGAAATAACATGTGTGTTATATGATTAAACATATTATATATGAATTATATTAGTATATTATATACTAATTATTTATTACAACCATTATATTTTATGTTACTAAAAATTATATAGCAGGTTAAATTTCCTTGTTGTACAAAAGTGAAAATAATACTGCTTACTCTTTCATATTTGGCATTGATATTAAATAAATCTTTCCTGCTGGTGAAAATGGAAAATTATACAACTTTTAAGAAGGAGTATCTAACTATTACCTTTACCCTATTATTCTAGCAATCCCAATTTTAAGAATTTATCATGAAGATTCAGAATCACAAATACAAAACAACATATTATCCCAGCTATTTGCTATAGCATTGCAATAGTAAATAATTGAAACAATCTAACTGTCCACTGGACACTTAGGTATATCTATCCACACAACAAATAAATATCACCAAACTATCAAAAGAATGAAGAAGTTTTGTACAAACTGATATGGAATGACTTTCAGAATACACTAAGTGAACAAAAACACAAGCACCAAAGTATATCTATTACTCCAGCTTTTAAAGAAATAATAAGAAAGAAAATATTTACATTTTGGAAACTCAGCTATAGAAAAGATAAACCAGAAATGGATAAAAATGGGTACTTGGCAAGTGTGCATTAGAATAGGGCAAGCCATTCAAGAATGGTGGCAATATTCCTCACAGTGCCCCTTGTTATGAAGTTTTGACTTTGGAAAGAGGCAACTGATTTGGATATTAAGAACTATAACATTTTAAAAATGAAGGAAGAGGAAAGGTAAATCTCAAAATGCAAGCCAATGAGCCTAACTGGGTACTAAAATGATGTTATAACAATTCAGAGGGAAAAGAAAGTGAACTTCTGAACACAGTATTATCACTCTATATCCTCAGTGGGACATAGCCCTAGGACATAAAAGTTAAAATCTTTAACCTAACTCAGTAGATTTATCATTTGTTGGTGAGACTGCTATTGTGAGTTTGAAACTATTTTATGTATAATGTAGGGTAAAACAAATGGATTTTGAGAGTTCTCACTGTGGGAGAAGGGAGATAAATGTGTAGAATGTTCAGAAAGATCCTGAGGTATTGGATTTGAATCAGGATGAGCTCCTGACTTAAAACAAATAATTATATTTCTCAGCTCTTTTTGTTTGGAAAAGCTGGAAGCAAAATTGCTCTACCAAACACACCTAAAACAAATATCTTCAAGCCAAAAGATCACGCTCCACTGCAAGCAACCAAAAGTCCTTAGGTAGGTGATTGACTTCAGATCAGGGGTAGGGACACTGCAAGGGTAGTCTAGAACATTGTGTTCTAGAAGCAAGGGAAGCTAATGACAAAATGTGAAAAGAACCTAAGAGACAGCTAAAAGGAACTTCCACTAGCCATAATTGAGACAGTTGAGCATCAAAAAGAATGATAGGGTGGATTAGTACAGTGAGTTATAAATCTATGAATTAATAGGCATTCTAAACACAGGGAGGAAATGAGGAGAAAGTACCTTTTCTATAAAGAAGAAAGCTAAATAAAAGGGAAGAGGGAATCATAGATTTTTAAATCACCCTTTGGTAAGCACAAATATAATAGTTGATTTAGATAAGGGATATCAGGTAGTAGTAAAAGCATTCATTGAAAGTTTCCGTGGAATGGAATATTTATACCATCTCAAAGTATCACAGCACAGAAATTTCACTTAGAGAAAGAAGGTATTGCATTTACGTTAGAAGAACTGGATGGTACCCAGCTAGTTGAGTTATTGTGTAATATTATCAATAGAGAGGCTCTATTATCTTATATACCCCTTGGTAAAACATAATGAGAAATATAGACCATCATCCATGTAATATTTTGCCAAAAATGTCTTACATTCTGGTTTTGTCATGTAAAATCAGGTTTAATATTATGAAAATATGAATATGGACTATATATTAAATGATTTAGAATTAATGCTAAATTTCTTAGATGTTATATGATATTGTGAGTATGTAGAAGAATGTCCTTATCTTTAAAGTTATGTGAACTAAAGTGTAAGGGTTAAGCATCATGATTTGTGAAATTTATTTTCAAATGGTTAAAAATATGCATTTGTATATACAGTATTTCCATACTTTATGTATATCACATATAAGAAATAAATGTTGCAAAATATTAACAAATGTTGAATGTGGGTAAAAGGTCTACACATTTTCTACTGATCTTCCAATTTTTCTATAGCTTTGAACCATTTCACAATAAAATATTGGGCATAAGAGTTTCTCTCTCTCTCATATATATATATATATATATATATGAGAGAATGTATATATATTTATACATATATATGTACATAAGTATATATACATTTATTTACTTCTATCTCAAGCCTATTGGTGCCTAGCTTGTTATATACAACATTCAATAAATGGTAGCAAAAATGAGACCACTTTACAACATGGTCTTCATCTTTCAAGGCCTCATACTCCATTTCACTTGGACATAGTCTGTTTAAAAGTTGAGGAGTAGGCATGAAATGAGGGAGCTCTGTTTTTTGTGTGAGACATTTGTGGAAAGGGAAAAATATGAATTGCTTTAGTCTTTTATCAGCAGCTACTTCCCAGATGAAGCCGTGGGGCTCAGCGGGCATGAGCTTCTCTCTCTAGCAGCAGATTACTTTGCAGCCTCTCAAAAGCACTAGGGTGCTGAAATGACATATTCTGCAAATTCCCCAGAAGACAATTTTGGAGCATGGATAAAGGCAGCGTGGAGCCAGTCAGTTCAATTCCAGAGGTTGCTCTCTGGCTCCCTGAGGGGATGTTCAGTTAATTGACTAGGGCCATCCTCCACCTGGCACTTGCCCTCCAGGTGAATGAGTTCCCCAGCAAATGGAAATGTGCCTCCTCCCTCTATAGGAAGAATGGGGCCTAATTCTGGCATAGGGAGGGCATTCACACTCTGTTGAGACCTTCCAGCAGTTCCTCAGCTAGGCCCTCAGAAGAGCTACAAATTCTTGGTGTTTTGTATACTGATGTCTTTAATATGGAAATGTCCACACATTTCCTAGAACAGAAATCAATGTTTTATTAATGATGTTTAATATAAATTTAATTTTGAAGCATTGCTGTTCTCACATTGTTTTCATGAAGGTTTTGGAGTTTGTTTATTTATTTTCTCTTAATGATGAGAATAAGAATGGGAGATGTTAAGGCATGTCTTGAAGTTGGGACTTGGGACTTTGCTGGTGTCCAGGGAGGTCATTCTCTGTCTTAGTTACTTTTCCCATTGCTGAGACAATCTACCCAACACCCAAAAGTTAGAGGAGAAAAGGTTCACTGTAGCTTATAGTTTGTAGAGGTTTTAGTTCAAGGCAAGGTGGCATGGCAGACGGGCATCACAGAGGAGAAAGAGTTCATGGTAGGCAGAAGGCAGCAAGCAGCAAAGTAGCAAAGCATCAAGTGATAATAGCAGCCCTCTTTCTATCCCTTATATTGTATCCAGGAGACATACCCTTAGGGTGGGTAGCACTCACACCCAGGGTGGGAAAACCTTTAATCCTAGCATCACTTCATGAATCAATCTCACCATCATATCCTTAATCCCAGCATCACACACACTAGATCAAGCCACCTCATAAAGCCCTGCCTATGACCACATGAGGCTTTGGAGGGGCATCTAGATACAACCTTCCTTGTGCAGAGTTGGTACATGCACATAACACCTCTTAATTCCTTTTTTCATCCTTTTTCCCTCTCCTTTCTCTCCTCCCTCTCTCTTAATCCCCTTACTCATTGAGAAAGATCTATCTCCCTACTTCCTGTGACCTATGCTTTATACCATCCCTTTTAATGTACATGATAATCTATTAGATAGGCACTATCATTGAGTCCATTTATAGATGAGTAAACCAAAGTAGTAAGAGGTTCAGCAGTGTGCCCCAGGCATAATTGGCTCCAGAGTCTCCCTTCCTAATGACTGATTTTATCTGGCCTAGGAAGGGGATAAACATTTCTGAAACAATGGAGACAGATCAAGGGTAAGTTCTAGCTCCCAGCCCTGATCTGGAACATCTGTGACACACAGCCCACCCTGCAGAACTCCCTTATAGGAACAGGCTGCAGTTGACATTTGCTGGACTTGGCCGGAAGATGAGCGTTGACTTCTCTCCTTTCCTGTTTTCCTTCCTCTAACCCCTTCCCACTCTCCCATGGGAAACTTCCTGAATCAATCATTTGTACACAAATGTGGATTTCAGAGGATTTCAAATTCTGTAGAACTAACTCATGCCCCACAAGGTCAGGGGCAGCATGGATAGAGGGAAATATGAGGTGCAGCCACAGAGAAGTGTTTCTTAGGTAAGTTCTAGAACTGGAAAAATCTACCCTATTGATAAGATGCTATGCTGGAATTACACAAAAATTGCAGTGGGAGCCTGGGAAGGAACACTCAAGAAGTTTGCAGTGTAGTCAAGGAAAGCTTCCTGCAGGAAGTAACATTTGATCAAAGACTTGAAAAATGAAGTGTTTGCCTTAAAGACATGGAGAAATAGGTCATGCTAAGCAGAAGAAATAGCATAGATAAGGACAGAGAGGCAGGGAGTTATGTGTTCTAGGAGTCCAAGAGCCTTCATATTATCCCAGCAGTCTCACATCAGAGGTATGATGGAAGGCAAGTTGCAAGAGACAGACTCATTAGACACTTGTGTGTGAGAGTGGTGGGATGTGGGAAATGGAGACTCCCAGGCTGACTTTTCAGCCTCTGTCTTGAGCTGCAGGTGTACCTCTTTGATACAAGGCACAGAGGGTGAGAAATCAGTATATCAGAGATTAGTTCATCTTTGAATACTCAGTTTGAGAGCACTGTGGGACATCCAGGTATATAATCAGTTCTGGTTGCATTTAAGGTTCATGCTAGGATTCACACATATACAGTATTTTCTTTTTAATTTGTACAGAATTGAGTTTTATAACTCTGTGGAGATTAACTAATTAATTGTCAATTTGAGTGGGAACATCCAGATGAATTGAGTCAGCATAGTTCTGGGTGTGGGACACCCATTTTAAGGAGGATTGTTGTTTGAACAGTATAAAAAAGAAAATGGAAGGGAAGAATTTCAGCTGATTTTCCCTGGAAAATCTTCATTGCGATTGATTTTCCTCAGAGGTGCTCTGGTCTCCACCTTTGCCTTGGGCATTGTCTCCTGGCTTTAGGTGCACATTCTTCAGCTTTCAGCACCTGCTTTATGGCCCTGTGGCACAGACTCTAGCTTCTAGCACCAACCCTTTGATCTCTCAGCACAGACCTCTCAGTCTTCCCTCAGGGATCCTTCGGCCTCTTGATGTGAACTCATACAGGACTTTGCTGTGAGCTCCAGGCCTAGGGCTGGATCCTTCGGATCTCTAGCATTTGGACAGACCTTTTGTACTCTTCTACATTTGACTCTGTGGGAGGTCACTGCAGACCAATCGTCAATTTCTGTGTCTGGCATTAAATTTGATTCCGAGCATGTGCAGTCCTTTGAGTAGCCTTTCCCAAGTCCTGCAAGCTCTTGTCAGCATTGACTAACACAAGCTTCCAATCTGAACATGTTTAGAAAATAAGATTGATGCTTTACTTTTAGAAGCATCAGTGTAATTAAAGCATGGGTGAAGAAGGTGGTAGAAAGTGAGAAGAGGGACGTAGGCACAAAAAACTCAACCTTGTGTACACATTGACAGCAGAGCTGCACTGCATTTGGGAGCAGCGTCCCCTGGAGTTGTGCAATGCACAGCCTATGTGGTCCTTTATTGAAGATCTTGAGAAAAGATGGGAAGACTAAAAATATAGGAAAAATAAAAACCTCATCACTGCTTAACATGGTCCCATGAGCATATTCAGCAGTCCCCTTGCCCCGGTAAGCCAGCTTCCCTCACTCACCATCCTCTTCGGTCTGTACCACCAGCTCCTCACTCTCCATCCGTCCCTCAGGGTTGGACAGCAGGAGCCGCAGTCTGATGGTCATGAAGGGGCGCAGGCCCCGCAGGGTGTAGTGAGAAGAGGTTTGGATGACCTCTTCAGCTTCATACTGCTGCTGGTTGAACACATACTGGTACTGCACTGTGAGGTTGTAGCTGTGGCAACGGGTCACTGCATAGCCAAAGGGCTCCCACTGCAGAGTCAGCTGCCGGGCTCGGATGTCCACGATCTCCACATTCTGGGGGCCGTGCACAGGGTCTGCAAGAGACGTACAAGACACAGAGGCTCTGAGCAGACCATCAGAAGGGCAACCATCCGAATGGTTCTTCCAAAGATATCTCAACTGGGGCTGGGGATTTAGCTCAGCGGCAAAAGCACCTGCCTGGCAAGCGCAAGGTCGTGAGTTTGGTTCCTGGTACTGGAGAAAAACCAAAAAAAAAAAAAAAAAGATATCTCAACCACTCAATTTCAGCATTTGTAATTTTTGACACATGCAGTGTAATTTACATCACACTTTTCTTTCAATCAATCCCCCCTTTTTATTGAAATACATATATCCAAGGCAAAACATAAATACATGAAGTGAAAACTTGCCATATATCACTTGCCATAAATAAATGTTAGCTATAAAAATAAGTGCAGAATTGTTAAATTCTTAAGGATTCATGGAGGTGCCACTGAAAACCATGTTGGGTTTGCCAACAGCACAGAGATTTCTGGAATATACTGATGGAGACAGCTGCTGGAATTTTAACCTGTCTCCTGATATTTAATTCAGCCACCTCCTCTCCCCGGAGGTCAGCCTCCCCTCTTTAGTTAATAGCACTCAAGTGAACAAGCTGGAAAATGAGTCAGATTCTTGACATAGCATCCAGCCTAGTGCCAAGGTCACTATGTCCTTTGGGCTCTGCCTTCAAATTTCCCCCTTCCTGGGTAACACATTGCATCAATTCCTAGCACTCTATGAGAGAGCTCTTTACTCTTTTTTCTCTCCTCTCACCTCACTCTCCCAGCACATCTGACTAGCAATTCTCACCCCAACAACAGCCCCCACCCATTCCTCCCCACAGAGCTTGATCTCAAAGCCATATTTAGTATTGCCCGTGTCTTATGAATAGTCATTATTTATACCTTGCACAAGTTAAACAGATGCTTTGTACAAAATTAGTATACTATAATTATTATTATTCTAAGTGAGATGTTTTCATAAAAATCATGGAAAACACATTTTATGTCAGGTCTAAGCATTGCTATGGTGGAAACAACTTCTTGTGGCATAATGCCTTCATAAATGTTTGTGTCAAATTCTCTTAGCTGGGAAACTACAGATTAAATCAGCATTCTCCCCATGATATGCATTGGACTTTGCCAAGTTATTTAACCTCTTTGGGTCCACTTTCTTTTCATCTGTGAAATGATAAAAGTAATAGTGGCCAACTGTACTGCAGGGGAGGGGAGTCAAATCACATACTTTGAAGCAGTTGGGATTGTACCCAGGTATTAATAAGCACGCCATATATGAAAGCTGGAGTTTGCTGTTGATTTTAAAGTAATAGAAATGTTACTCAAAATGATGGATTTGGAGACTGCCACCACTCCAGTCCCCTCAGAGCATTTAGGGAAGGGCTGCCTCTGTACCAATGTAGCCCTAAGAAGAGAAGAATGTGTGAGACTTGGTGCCAGCTAAGCTTTCCGATGTGTTCCTATGGGGAAAATGTAACTTGTGTCAGAACCTTAGCGAGGAACACACATCACAGAAATGCCAGAGAGCCTGGACAGTCAGCTGGAGTGGCTCATATGGCTGCTGGGCGAGCCTGCCACAGAAAGTGGGCAGCTCTGGCTTCTGCTCAAATCAGGAATTCACGGCCACTCTTACAGTTCAATTATGCCTGCTCACAGGTCCTTTGTGGAAAAGAGAATTAGTGTCCCAAAACCAAATGAGTGACTTTGAGAAAGCGATATTGAATAAGCTGTGGCTGAGGGCGCATTGTGCTGGACCCATGCAGAATGACAGGTGAAAAGTGTGGTCCCTATAGTTGGGGCCAGCTGTGACCAGCTGTGACTGCAGCTGCTTAGCTGAACATGTCACAGAGGCACAGGCTGCAGTGAGTACAGATGCACAAGCTTTGAGATAGCAAGAGATGCTTGTCTAGAAATCCTCAGCAACTCCACCAGCCTAAGCCAGCCAGAATTGGCAAGGAGGCTGTTCATCCTTGCTTAGGACTTCTGAACACTTCTCCTGTGGCTATGCCTTCAAAACCAAAGCCAACCCCCAAAAGATGGATATGATAAACACCCTCTTGCACACTCCTTCCCCTCCCTTGGGAGTGAAACCAGGGGCACTTAAGACTCATTAAAGCTCAAAGCTAAGACCATATTTTGTTAAACACCTTAAAATATACCATATTGCATGCTAAAAGTAATTTTTGAGATCTCCAATGTGGCTTTAAAGCACAAACAAAAGAATAAGAACAAAATATCATCAATGGAGCAGCAGCCATAAGTATAAAGTTCTTTCTCTGGAATCACCTTAAGTCTCTGAGACGGAGGGAGAGATTACCAACTTAGTTGACAAATGAAGAAACCAAGGCCCAGACAGGTCAGGAACTTTAACAGAGTAGTCAGTCTAGCAAGTGCCAAAATGGAGCTTTGAATTTGTGTCTGTCTGATCCTGTGCCTGATGTGTTAGGTAAAAAGGGTCTTCATAAGCATCAGTGGGATTGATGCATGCTGAATTTTATAAGTCCCATAACAGCCTGTGAGAAAGGCATCACTAGTCAAATCCCAAAGGAAAGCAAAGATCCATGAGATAAAATGATTGTCCTAAAGTCACACATGGAGAGGCACAGCTGTGACTGAAGTCTTTGAAAAACCTCTGGGTTTTCTCTGTACTGTGACAGCACTGGAGACTGACCAGGAAAGGAACATCACTGTGAGGCATGTCACAGCCCTCAGGAAATCTGGGGAGACCTAAGAGAATGTTGTGGAAAACCCCAAAACTGTGAGGCAGAAACTGCTTGATCCTCAAGAGCCTAGGACCCCACTGAGGTGGGGGGACACTAGATTTAAACCCACTCAGTGCTAAGCCAACCACTTATGGTCCACCCGTGGTCTCCATACCCTCCCCAACATCTCACCTGTGCACATGTGTACCTTAAACCTTTCTCCTCTTTTGGAAGAAGGGAGCATCCCAGGACCATTTATACAAAAAGGCCAGGGGAAGTTATAAGCTTGCTGCCCAGCAAAGCCTCCCTCCACAGCAGAAATGTGGGAGCACAGGAAACCCCCAGTTCCTTTGAAGCACATGTGGTTGACTGTCAGAGCAGGGCTTGAAGTTAGACTCTGGCACTTAGTAGCTGAGTGACCTTGGGCAAGGATATTTCATCTTAGAGCCTCCATCTCCTCATCTATAAAGTGGAAATTATTACACTAATCTCCAAGGGCTATTAATGAGCATAAAATGAACTGTAAAGAGAGAAAATTGCCTTTCCCTAACAGTGGGTACTCCTTCTAGATGGAATTGCCTTTCTTGGAAAAATGCCTTAAGCTTCTTGTCTGGAATAGAAACTACATTCCCAGAGCCTTGGTCTCAGTCGCATGGAGTCTTCAGAGGAAAGCATACTTTAAGTATTGAGTGATTTGGATTGAGTAGAAGTGCAAGCGTGAACTAATGGCAGAATATTAGAGGAGCGCAAACTGACCATTCCTTATGTGACTCTTAGGCCTTCAGCAAGGTCCCCCGAACACCAACATGTCTGCTGTCATTAGATCCCTTGTGTATTCCAGAAAGGGCTGAGATCCATTTGCTTTGGGCCAAATAAGATATCTTATGGGAACAACACACCCAGAGCAGTCTTGGAACATATGCCCATATGTTACCAAGATCTTGGAAGATGTTTTTAGGAGAATGCCAGGTTCTGGAAATTAAGAGGTTCATGCAAGTCCCAAGCCAACTGCAAAAGGGAAGAAGGACTCTGGTGGGCCTGTGGGTTAGACACATGTCGATGAAAGTATTTTGTAAACTTGAGTGATCTCATTTGAAGAAAAGGGAAGGTGATAGCTATTTATCAGGCAGCAGCTCTTTGGCTGGGTGTCACCCTTCGCTCTTGCCTTCAGGAAATAATTTTATGGTGCAGGAAACTGAGGGTCAGTGAAAGGACACAACTCACTCAGAGCCACATAGCCACGCCCCCAAACTCCCAGGGTTCTCTGCACCACTGTACAGCATACTCAGCGTTTGTTGTGCTGCCCAGGAATTCCTTGTTCAGGCATTTGTCTCCCTTCTAGGCTGCCAGGGATGATGCTGTGTTTGTCCAGAAGTCCCAGCATGCCTCACAAGGTCTGTCAGAGGCACTTCCACAAGATGAACAGACAGTGACCTATTCTGGGGAACTGAGCTTGGGTCCTCTGACAGAACAGTCCCTGTTCTGTCCCTCCAGCGTGTCAGCAGAGTCACGAGGACAAACATTTCTTTTTTGCATTCAAGTAAGATGTCCTGAAATCCTATACAAAAGAAACTAGTTTTCAGTATGTGTAATGGAAGCATTCACGCTTTCAGTCTGACCCCCTACACCTTAGCCGCCGAACTCAGCATCTGCTCCAGTAATTGCCTTTAGCAAGCAGAATCTTGGGTTTACATTCTGGTTGGCACAAACAAGTTGGAAATTGCTGAGAAAGCCCTGTGTGTGCAGGGGAGACTGGTTTGTTGAATTTACATCTCCTGTGTAAAGACAGCCAAACCTCGAGCCCATGGTATCTGCCTCCCGATAAGGCCCTGTCCATATGACCTTCTGGAGTACCAACCTACAGGCCAAGAAGACAGCCAGCAGCACAAACAGAGAGTAGCTCAGCTGGCAAGTGGGAAATCATCCTGTCATGGAAAATCAAAGTGGTTCAACCTCTGAGTTCACTTTCTAGATGCCCTTAGACTGGGCACAGGGGCATTGCCTTGAGCCTTGTCCTAGCTCTTGCCATAGTGTCCCCTTCTCCCAGGGCAAGGGGTCAGCAGCCAGTGGGGTGCGGCCACCTGAACCCTGTTCTCTTTTCTCACAAGATACTAGGTCCCTGGTATCCCAGAATTCCTTGCTCTGAGTTACTCCAAACTCACTTCCAGGGTCTGTATAATCCTCTTCCCCAGGTTTGCCCTGCCTGTGAGCACCGCTAAGACCAAAAGATGTCTGTCTGCAGGATGTAGACAGAATTTGCACTGAAGGATTGAGATTTATACACACACATGTGAGCCTTTGGGAGGAGGGCCAGTGTTAGGTAAAAGGAACAGGGAAAGGGGCTCCAGGCCTTCACTTGTGCTCTGGTCCCAGTCTTACACATGATCTTGCATGCAATAGGGAAGGTGTGTGTGTGTGTGTGTGTGTGTGTGTGTGTGTGTATGCACTAGCATTTGTGTGCCTGTGCATGCATGTGCATGTGTGTGTGTGTGTGTCTGACCCAGTTATGTTCCAGAAGCACAGTAGTTGGTCTTCTTGATCTCTAACCACTTCTCCCCTTTGCATGTGGGCTCTTTCTAAAGTGCTACTTCCAGGCTGAAGTACCATTTTCAACTTAACAGTTGAGCCTGACCTACAGTTTGGTCCTTCCCACCCATAAGTCATCACCCCTCGAACCCTATGCTCCTAAAACAAAGTGTGGCATCTGGAATCCTTTTATACCTCCCTACTCTTGCCCGTGCCATTCCTTCTGCTGGAAGACAAATCTCTGATTAGTACAGTCAAAGCCCAGTGCCAATGCCACTTTTTGCTTGTAACTTTCCCCAATAGCCTCCTTTGCCCATAATGAATGTCTTAAACCATTTGTTTGGGAAACAAAGCATAACATCTTTCATCTCTTTTAGCAAATTTCATGGGAACTGTTTGGATGTTTGGTTACATTTACCTCCCCTGCCAGCCTATGAGTATCTAGATATCTTTACTTTTGTAACTGGAGCCTGCCGCAGATAGATAGCTAGGTGGATGGATAGAGGAATGGATGGTTGGATGGATGGATGGATGGATGGATTGATGGATGGATTGATCGATGGATAAATATGTAGAGATGGAGAGACAGACCAATGGACAGAATAGATACATAACAAAATCTACAAAGTTGGTGATGACTAACCAGAAAACCAGAATGAAGGCTCCAATATGGTACAGAACACGAGTAATAAGTAAAAGGGTGAATCAGAGTTCTCTTTACACTTCAATTGTTAAGAGTAATCATGTGGTTAACTCAAAATTGGGTCCTTTTTTGTTTTATGTGGATTTGCCTCTGTCCCAGTTGTCAAAGGCAATAGCTATAGAATCTCCTAATGACCTTAATCAAGGCAGAACATCTTATTAAAAAAGGAGCAGCAAAGCAGATTTCCAATTCATGTGTTTGCTATTATTCATCTTTAGATGTGGAGTTGGCTGGGACATATGTACTGTTCAAAGTTGAACCTAAATTGAGACAATTTGGGGCATGGGGCTGAAAATGTGGAGGTGGATAGCTTGTATGTAAAATTAATTTTTTATCCATTTGGAGATGCAATTTGAGTTTCTTTCAAATTAAATTGCAATGGAGTTCTGGGCAGCTGGAAACATTATTGCCAACATAATTTGATACTGCAAGAGCAGTAATACGTTGACAGATATTTCAATGTGACCATTAATGTGCAATTTCTGCATGGAAATGATGCACAAAAGGGTGGGGGGAGAGGTAAAAAGAACAAAATTAAAATCCATCTTCTTTCCAGCATCACCCAAACCCACTCTTTTGCTTGCTTTCCACTACCTCCTCTAATTTATTGTAGATGTTCAGTGGACAGAATTTGTTGAATATTACCGGAGACATTGTATGAACATAGCTGTCCTGACAGCTAGAATCATCAGAAGCTAGACACGTTACCTGGTGAGACGACCTGCTTACCACCCTCTGCTGGAAATGCTGCAGAGAAAGTGATTCATTCACTTGTTCATCGGCTCACTCTTTAATTAAAATGTACCTGTTGCACCTGGAGACAGCATAACTTAGTGAAAATATTATTGATTCTGTGATCATCTACAGCAGGCCTTATCCTGTCTATTGCTATGCATCATTTTTCTCACGTGTGAAAGATGAGTGCTACTCCCAAGGAGACAATGACCTCCAAACTCCTGGATAGTACTTGACATTACTGCATTCTCCAGAATCCAGAAAAGAAGGCGAAACAGGATAGCCACTGAGACAAACAGGAGTCACGTAGGCTACTGCGGACCCATGACTTGCTACATAACGTAGGTGACCGCTGGAATCATGATTTAACCAACTATCATTTGGAGTTAGCAAGCTTCCATTAATGCCCCTTCAGATATTGCTATATTCATTCCTTTCTTTCTATGTACATATCTGGATTTTGAAATGGGTCAGACATTCAGTATAAAGGTAAATGGCAGAGGTATTTCTTGTTATCATGGAACTCATTTTAGGGGGATGCAGACACAACCACTGTGAAAGATAGAATAATGAAACTTGATGAGCCTTTTGCAGGGGAAGTGCCATCCTCTTGGGTACCACAGAGCAGAAGTACACAGCCTAGCACTGGGAACCATCTGAACCAATTTGAATGTGACTCTTGAAAAATCCTGGCATTCTTTTTCTATGGAAACCAAAGTCACCAAATAAATCTGAGGTGAGTGAAGGTTAATGATCCATTCATAATTGTATTGTTATGTTTTAATAAAAGCAAGTCTCAGACCAAATCCTACCTCACTGATGAACTTTTATTATACAAGTCTTGATGAACAACCAAGCACAAAACAGGCCAAGCTATTCCACAAATCTCAGTGAAGGCCCAAAAATCCGTCCTTTTAGGTGATCGGTCTAATATGTTTCATGAAAGGCTCTTTAGAGGCAGATGTCACCATATTCTAAGGCAGAAGTTAGCAACCTTTTGATTGCTTGTTTGTTTGGTAAAGGTCCAGAATGTAAATATTTTGATCTCTGCAGGTATCCTGGTCTCTGCTTCCGCTGTTCACCACTGTTGTCAGTGCAATAGCAAACACAGACAACACGTACACAAATGGGTGTGGCTGGTTTCAATAGAAGTCTATTTACCAGTCAGGCTGGCCAAGGCCATGGGCTCCAGTTTGCCTACTCCTATTCTATGGGCAAAATAAGTGACCTTGATAGCCCCTTCAGGGAACAAGAAATCGTCCTAAGCCAGTGATTCCCTGGGACCATTCAGTAATCAAGGTTGGGCATCATCTCTAAGGTTAAAGGTTAGAGGTCTTACTGGCTTCTTCATTATATAAATCTGGAGGGTGATTATAACAGTTTGGGGTTGGGTGTGTCGCTCAGTGACAAAGTACTTGCTTAGCATGCCCAAGGTCCTGGGTTTGATCCCTAGCACCATCAATCAATCAATCATAAAAAGGACTGTGCCTAGCCCACACATTTTGAATTGCTTCAATCTCACCATTTATATCTCTCATGCTAATCAAATAGGATTCCAATTTCAACCAAAGCAACCAATTTGTGATACTGAGTATGCCAATTAGCAAAACAAAGGTTGCTGATCAAGACACACTATCAGAAGCACACAGGGAATTTGGAGCTATCTCTGAGGTATAGGCTTCTTCACTGCAGCGCTGGTATGCCTTCCAGAATGTTGTGCTCCTGACCGGAAGGCTCTCAGTACTGGCATTCCAAAGAGTGTAAGCTTAAACATCACAATATAACGTTGGGTGGGGAAGCCAAGAACACTGTCCTGGAGGAAGGGACTTTGGGCAAAGGATGCTAGAATTTAACAGGTTAAGCTCCAGGGTAAGTCAGGGGCTGGGGATGAAGAAAGAAGAGAAGGGAGTGGGAAGGCTAATCCCCTACACAAAGGAGGGATCATACATAAAGTCCAGGTAAAATAAGCAAAGGAGCAAATGGCCATTGAGATTCTAAGGCAAAGGAGGACAGGCCAGGGCAGTAGCCACTTCCATTTTCCACCAGATGTACCCCACACAGCCATGCTCTAGGCCACACTGCATGTTACCCGAGTTTCTCCTACCGTCCCTGAAAAGGAAATGAAAATAACAACTAAGCAGCTTTAACAGGGGAACGAGAGTATTCTCTGTCCAAAATAAAGCACTGAACAGAGTCACTCTTTTTAAAAATATTTTTTGAGTCTTTGCCATGTGCCAGGCACAATCTAGAGTAAGTGTGAACCAAACAGACAAATATCCTCTCTGTCCTTACAGAGTGTCTGTTCCATTAAGTTCAGAGGGGTTAATAACATGTATTATAAAAAATATATAGCATTTCACTTGCTAATGAGTTCTATGAGACAAAACAAGAAAGAAAGATATATTGGAGGACCAACTGAGACTTACATCTACAATTTTATTTTGTTGTACCAGCTCCTTAATTTTTCTTGATCTTTTCTCTCCACTCAAATTAAAGTTCTTAATTTCTTTCATGACTTAGCTTGACATATTTATTGAGCAACTATGGGGTGGCAGACTAACTGCTGAGGACTTTGCATTAACAAAAATAGATAACGGCCCTGCCTCCCTTGAGCTTAAAATTTGGTGGAAGAGACAGACTAAAACAACCATAACGGCAATCATACACAGTAGCTGACCAAATTGCATGTGCTCAGGAAATAATATGTGCTATATTATAGGAGAGTAATAATATAAATAAATGTTTTGAAGAAAACAGGTAAGAAACAAATGGGATTTTAAAAAAGGTGAACTATGTGAGGTCAGGGAAGGTGACATTTGGACGAAGAGTTGCCACTCCTCCCTTTCCTCTCTGATCTTTTCTCTCAGCTTCTACTTATCCTTTGGGCCTTAAAGTATTAGTTGTTCTGGGAAAACCTCCACTGAAAAGATGTGTCAGTGTTGAGTAGGTCCTCCTCTATGTTCCCATACTGATGAGTGAACTTGGCTGAGTTATAAGATTAGACCCAGTCAGGGCTGGTCAATAGCCCAATCCCATAGGCCCTGTAGTCAACAGGTTGGGGCGTGGAGAGGAAACCAAGAAGCAGACAGAGCCCAGGTTCAAAAGCAGCCTATTAAGGGCTGGGGATTTAGCTCAGCGGCAAAAGCTCCTGCCTGGCAAGCGCAAGGTCGTGAGTTCGGTTCCCGGTAATGGAGAAAAAAGAAAAACAAAAAAAAACAAAAAATAAACAAAAAGCAAAGCAAAAGCAGCCTATTGAGTGGTATGATGAACCTGGAGCCAAGCGAGCATGGCAGCTGCAGCTGTGAGGCTCTGGGCCAATTATTAATGAAGCCATTGTCTCTTGGCTCCAACCACTCTTTCTATACCACGACTTATGGTGCTGGAACAACAGTTACATGCACCCACATTCTGGTACACTACTGAGTTCTATCCTAATTTTTGCCTGTAGTGGCACTAGATAGAGCAGGGCTGGAGATAGAAGTTTGCTTCCTATTCCTGAGGGCTTACTCCAACATCACTTCTCTAGCTGGGATGGATGCATTGAATCTACTCTTTGCAGCTTATCCAACAGTTAAACAGCCAGATTCACTGGCAGCCTCAAAAAGTGCTTCCTTTTCCAATTATTTGAGTCTTCACAATTCTGGCCTCTTCTCTTTGTTTTACCCAGAGGTTTCCAAACTTTCTTAGCACACACTGCCCTTGGGGCTTCAGTAAGTTTTTCCACAGGTCCTAAGTCAAAGAAATACCTAACAGCTTCATTCATTATCTGATTTGAACAATTTAATAAGTATTTGTATCCTAACATCAATAGTGGTTTGAGACAAAAACACATATACACCAAAATAAAAATGATAATCGCTATTACTTAAAAATGAATGCTTTTACCTGTTGAACACTGCACAACTTTTCAAACTATAGGTACCATTTCATGCTGACACTTTTGTTGCCTGCTCCACACTGATTTTTATGTGTGTGTGCAATACTTGCATTTTATCCTAGCAACTGACAAAAGCCTCCCTGTGCAAAAACATGATTTCACTGAAAGGCATGTAGACCCACCTACTGTTCAGTCATGGACTACCTCAGGTGAGTTATCTGTGTCATGTCCGATCAATTTTTTCCATGTTTTCTAGGAAAATTCAGAACATCTCTTGGTGCCCTAATTAGTTTGGAGTGATCGAAGGCTGCCTCAAGACACAGTTTGAGGCTCTGATGGTGAATTCTCTATAGGCAATTTTCTGTGAAAACGGGTACCATGATTATCTCCTAACTTTATTTCAACTGGCTCAGGACTACACTACCTGAATTTCCTGACTATTCCATGGTACCATCTTCCTCTCCCAGGATCCCTTATGGTATACCAAGTCCATATATCTGGTGTCCTAGCTGACACATTCTGATTCTCAGCTCTGTACTACACCCTGGCCTTTCTTTTCTGAATCACCTGGACTGTTGCTGAGCTCAGAAGCAAGGTGGCCAACAGCCCTCCTTGACCCATCAACTTCTCAGGTGCTCAGATGCGGGGAAGAATTAAATGGACACATGTACAAGATTGCAGCCTGAAAATAAAAGCTGTAGAATGTGTAAAAGTTAACTTTTGTGCCAGAGGATGTGGGGTTGGGAAAAGAGAAGCAATTTTTAAATTACATGGTTTCAGTTTCCAGAGAGAGAAAAAGAGATTTGAGGGTTGGGGGAGAAGGCAAGCCAATAATATCTCCTGGGCTTCAAATCAATTCACCTTTAATTCATGGTAAGTCTCCCTGTATCCTGAAAAAAGAAAGAAAGGAAAGGGGGAAAAAAGGCTGGGGGAAGATAAAACCTGAAACATTTCTGATGGCCAAAAGCCACACAGCACTGAACCCAGATGAGAAATTAAACACTCCAAACATTAAAATTCTTCTGCTCATAAACAATGCCAGCCCTGGAATTAGGAACCCATTTTCAGCATAGCAGTAGCTATTACTGTTGGAGAAGGCCTTGCTGTAAATCAAACTCTATCGAGAATATGTAAAACAAACACAAGTAATATTTCCATATTGGACTCTGATGATCCTTCTCCTAGAACTAGTACCTTTCCTTTCATTTGGAGAGATTGACTTTTTATATTCAGATTTGGGGCTTTTCAAAGCTTAGTCTGCTCACAACTGAGAACTCCCCCACCCCAGGACATTCTTGATCTCCCAAGGAATCACATTAATCTACAGACACGGTTCAGAACTGCTGGGCCTTGACGAGCCCTGCTGTGTCAGCAGCCCCAGAAATGCCTACCAAGCGTTTTTATGATGTCCAAAGCTTTATTCTTTTGAAATGTACAAGAGTATCATTAAATGGAAGGAACATTTTCAAATAAAAACCGCTGTCAGTTAAGGGAAGCTTATTCTCTGTCCAGTCTCACTTGGGACTTACCTAGGCAATGAGAAAGGGGATATGGTGAAGTAAAGCTATCTATCCCAGCCACTCTGTGGCAAATACCAAGAAGCCCAGTAGCACAGAGAACAAGAGCAGCAGCTATAGACACAGTGGGCCTCTTACTGCTTCCCTCACTCACTGATGAATTATCCTCTGGTCTCCTTGTGCACCTTCAGCCAAGAAGATGGGCAAAAATGTGCACAATGTATTTCCTGGCTGACCCTCTAAAAATAGGGGCCAGCCCTTGGCTAAGACACAGTCACGACACAGGCTCCTTCATAAACCACTAAGGGATAAACTCCCATATCAGAATCATAAAAAAAGATGGTTCCTGTTCTTCCCCTTTGACTTGCAGCTTGGATTTAGCCTTTCAAGACTACCCTCTGCAAAATGTGAGCTTTTCTTGGAGAATCACCAGTCACAGTGCCCTCTCACTCTTCCTCTTTCTTAGATTCCCAATATTTTTACAAAGCTTTTTGTGAACAATACAACCTTGAGCAAGTAATTTAAGCTTACTTTATTATCATGATTCTTGTGAGATTTGAATGGAATTATATACGCTAATGTATTAGAGGGATATGGCTACCTTAGTGCCATGGAGCAAATCGCCTCTAACACCACCGGTTTATAACAACAGGCATGTATTAGGTACGCGCATATGCTTGTGACCTGGGCTGAACACACCCAAGCACTGGTCCAGACTGTGAGTCATGCTCAGGTCTGTTCCATGTGTTCATTCCAGAGCCTGGGGTAAGGGAGTAGCAGCTTCTTGGGGCAGGTTCTTTCCATGGCGGATGCACCACGGTCAAGCTAACCAGTATAAGAGCTCATACGGCCTCCTTCCTCAAGCCATGTCTGCTAATACTGCATTAACCAAGTCCCATAAGCCATACAGGCAAGCCTAACATTGCACAGCAGAGAAGGTAAGTAGTATGAAGTATTTACTGAATGATAAACTCACACTATCCAGATAAACAAATGTTTATGTTTTGGTTACCGTATTGGGACAAAATACTAGCCACCCACAATTTAAAGCACGAGAGGTTTAATTCAGGTCACAGTTTTGGAGGGTTCAATCCATATTCAGCTGGCTCCAAGACAGGAAGAGTATGGTAGAAGAGAGATGCTTACCTCATGTCCACTGGGAAGCAGAGAGAGAAGGGAGGAGGCAAGGAGGCAGATAGACCCTCAAAAGCCAGGCCCCAGTGACACACCCCTTCTTCCCAGGCCCCACCTCCTCACAGTACGTTTGGCTAGGAACCCATCGATGGATCAAGCCACTGGTGAGTACAGTGTCTCATAATCCAATCATTTCCCCAAAGCCCCACCTTGGAGCACATAAGACTTTTGGGAAATGTCCTACCTCTAAACCATAGTAATGACCTTGACTACTGGCTGGCCAGTACCTCTGCACATAGTATAAGCTTGATCCCTTGATGGGAGAAAAATCTGCTACTGATTCTGGTTAGTCTGTTGACTCCACAGGTGCAGAAAGTTGCCTGTTCCATGTTCATGTGGGTTTTTATCTTTGGGAGCAGGGGTTGATGTCTAGTAGACCAACCAGGGGAAGGCACTTGGGCCTCTGAAATCCTTTTTAATCCCAAGAGGAACCTGCTTTTTCATCAGGCACATTGATCAGGTGAGTCACCACTTTCCTCATCTCCCAATTGTCTGTTGACATCCCTCACATATCCTGCTATCCTCTGCCTTGGGATCAAAATCTCCTGATTAGCAAAAATGGTGGCCCCTCCAAAGACACTCTTGTCTTAATATCTGAAACCTGTAAAAATGTTATGTGACAAGGCACAAGAAACATTGTGGGTGTGGTTAAGTTGAGGATCATAAAGTGGGAAGTATCCTGGAATGGATGGATGGGTTCAGTGCTCCCAAAAAAGGTCCTTAGAGAGAAGGAGGTGAGGAGAGACATGTCACTCTGCTGCTACGGGAGTTGGAGGAAGGAGCCCCAAGCCAAGGAATGCAGGCACTCTGTACAAGCTGGAAAAGACAAGGAAACATATTCTTTTCTAAAGCTGTTTTGCAGACCTGATTTAGATATGTGATCTTCAGAAAATAAATTCATTTTGTTTTAAGCCACTAGGATTGTGGTGATTTGTTACATTAGTAATAAGAAAGTGAAGCACCCCCCAAATATTATTTTGCTCATTTCTCTATTTTTATCTACATGCTTCAGCTTTATTACCTTTTCTTCATAGGAGTTTTATTTTCATATACGTTCTTTTTCCCCGTGGTAGTGTGGATTGAACCC
Organism: Chinchilla lanigera; assembly: GCF_000276665.1. Taxonomy (NCBI): domain Eukaryota; kingdom Metazoa; phylum Chordata; class Mammalia; order Rodentia; family Chinchillidae; genus Chinchilla; species Chinchilla lanigera. The sequence goes on along the minus strand of NW_004955445.1, from coordinate 14,540,562 downwards.
AGGGCCTTCACACTGAACCACATCTGCAGCCTTCTTTACTTATTTATATTTTTTTTATTTTGCAATAGGGTCTCACTAAGCTGCCCAGGTTGGGCTCAAACTTGTGATCTTCCTGCTTCAGCCTCTCACAATGCTGAAGTTACGGGGGTGTACCTCCACATTCAGGTACACATACATTCTTTTGTATATCCTTATACAAAACATATATTTGCTTAGGATGCATTCATTTTGAATTATGTAAACTGTAATGTGTTATAACTTCATTTTTTTTCAATTTAGCACTAGGATATCCACCAGTGCTATTGTGTGCCCTTAGTTCATTATTTCCAAATATTGCATGAGATTTCAGGGTGTGCATCTTCCCTAATTCATCAATTTACCCTCCACTGATCAATCTACTCCCCTCTACTCCCCACTACTCTTCCCATGGGACATGCAGTTTGCTTCTAATTCATCACCATTGGAAAGCATGCTACAATAGACCTCAGATATGTCCCTTTCTAAATTTGTGTAAATTTTTCACAGTATATTTTCCTAGGAGCAAAAGTACTTACTTAGTATTGTCAGTTGCTTCTAAAACCAAGTTCCTAGCTATGTGTAAAGGTTCCTGTGTACCCACATTCATGCCAACTATTGGGTCTGTTCAATTTCTCTATTTTTGCAAGTCTGTTGGGTGCAAAGTACTTTCTCCCTTTAATATTTTATTGTACATTTCTCTAATACTAATGCATTTGATAATTTCTTCATATATTTATTTGCCATTTGCGTTTTCATCTCTGTAAACTCCCTGTTCATATCCTTTGTTCAATTATCTACCGATTTGTAGAAATTCATTGCATATTCACTGCATAATAAATAGATTTATTCCTGTTCATTCTGTTCATGGTGGCTTCTTATAAGTAAAAATCTTTTATTTTAGTGCAATGAAATCAAACATTTTAACTTCTGGTTTGTTATGTTTACAAAATGTTTCTTAAACTAGAGACAAGCTATCTGTTCTCAAATATTCACCTTGCCCCTTATTCCAGGCATTTGGTCAGGTTACACTTTCTTCTTTCTTTAAAATTGAGTGTTGCCATAGGACTTCCTTTGCTCAATGATAAATGAGAAGACACTCTCACTCTGGTATTTTTAAAACAGGTATGTGATTGGCTCATTTTATTTTTGTTGGATGCAGAGGTCATGGAAGTCTGCTTCATCTGGTTTCCTGAAAGTAATCAGGGGAAACAGCCACCCAGCAGATCCCTGTACAGTCACATAGCATGAGAGAGAAGCTTCTGTTACAGATCAAGCCACTAGATTCAAAGATGGCTTGTCCAGCCTGCCCTTTCTATATCTTGACTTGTTTCTTTATTTCTTTTATCCCATTCTTCATTCTCCACCACAAACAACCATCATAATGTTTATTTTGTATTCTTAGAAAATACTGTTATTGTACCTTCTTATGCCACTCTTTATGGTACCGTGTTGTCTGGTTCTGCTTCTTTACTTCCTTCCCTCCGTCCCGTGCTTTAAAACCCTATTCATGAAGCTACACACATGTATCAAATTTGCTGCTGCTGACCTCTGAGTGGTATCCAGGGATGAGCAATAGCTATTACTGCTCTCATCCAATCCAATGAAAGACAAACACTTCGGTTAACAAGTCCCAGCCCAACCCTAGGATACAAAATCATTCTTAATATTCTTTGCTGATGTTACAGATCTGTCTATTGACATGTTAGGTATTCTCAAGAACACCACCTTGGGATGAGTTATAAAGTTGGAATTCAGTTTTATTTTCTTTTGAACAATGAAAAAAGTTTTCCTCACAACCGTTCATGAAATATTCTATTCATTCGTGAAGCTACCGTTATCATACATGAAACTTCTATTTACAGGAATTAATTCCAAAGCTGTCTACTCTGTTTTGTTTGTCTGTATGCCTACTGGAGCATGAGCACCACACATATAACTATAGCTTTAGAATATTCATTACAGGTTGATTCCTGATAGTGCATATCCTTTGTTTAATATCCTCTCAAAGTTGACTATTAAGGTATGAGGTTTTATATAGTTATTAGTTGATCTATATACATTTGGAAGAAGTTTACCAAGTTCTCTAAAAATTTAGCAGATATTTTTAATGGAATTGCATTAAAATATCTATAGACCAATTTGGGAGACATTTTGATTTGTGTAATAATGTCAGCCTATCCATAGTTTCTTTCTTCATTTATTCAGGTCTTCTTTCAAGCCTTTGATTAGTTTTAAACCTTTTCCATATTTTTAAACTGTGTAAATTCTAAAGATTTGATAATTTGAATGAGAATTGCTCTAGATTTTCTAGAGCATTATATGCCTGTATATGCCTTTAATATAAATGCTGTTGATTTTTGTAAGTTTATATCATACCTAGAAACCTTGAATTCTCATTATTTATTGCAATTTTTACTGACATTGCTTTTTTTCTAAGATGTTTATCATATTACATCCTCAAACAGTTTTTTCTTTCTTTTCAATCTTTACATGTCTTCACATGTGGATCAGAAACTTCAGCATTTCGGTTACATAGCAGCCTTGGTAGAGAGTATTCTGGTCTTATCTAAAGAAGAATGTAGTTAAATTTTCTGTATTAAGTATAATATCTGCTGTAAGATTTTAGCTTATAAACTTCAGCAATTTTTTAAAAGTTTCCTTCTATTTTCTAGGGACTTTTAAAAATCATCATAAATTGGTGAAAACTTTTATCAAATGTTTGCCTCTTAGAGATAATCACACGATTTTTTATCATTTAGTATATTAAAGTAGTGAATTGTACTAATATTGAAATAAACTTGCTCCTGGGAAAAGCCCCATAGGTATAGGATTATTATTTTTGTAAAACACTGTTGGGTTTATTAGCTAATATTTACTTTAAATGCATTTTCTGTATATATTCACAATGAAATGGGCCTGTATTTTCTGTTTTATTCTTGTCTGATCTTGGAATTAACACTTCAGTAACTTTTCTAAAGAGAACCAAATAACCTTTCTGCTTTATTTTCTAGGGCAAAAATCACAACAGAAATATTAAAACTCCTTTAAAACTTTGATAGAATTCACCTTTCAGTCATATGGGTCTGGTGTTTTTGAGAAAGGCTTGACTAATTTTTCAATTTCTTTTATCTTTTTGGTCCATTTAAGTGTTCTCTTTGTCCTCATGCCTGTTTTGTTTTTTTAAGTTTTTCTACAGTTATAATGATTCAGTTTAAGGTTTCCAATCTAATAGCACAAAGTCCATTATATATTTATTTTTAACTATTTGTTTATTTTATCTTTCTTTTATCAGCTGGCTTTGTTTTTTAGCAGGGTCTTCAAGGAATGATTTTTCACATTTAAGTTCTTCTCCATTTAGTCAATATTGATATTTGTGAACTAACGTCTCATTTGGACTTTTTCTAATATTCTTGAGTTGATTGGTTAGCTCATTTTTCAGCATTTTAAATAAATATGGGTTCATAATAAGTTGCAAAGAAATTGTTATGTTTGGGATACAATATATTTCTTCAAAGGGTCATTGAAGGCTTGCTTGTAGGTGGGTTTTGGTGAAGTGAGTGGATCATGGGGATCTAACTTCATCAAGGGTCATAACGCATTATGAGGTCATAATCTGATGACATTACTGGGAGGTAATGGAAGCAGGAGGTGGGACCTACTGGAAAGGAGTGGATTATGGGCATGTGAACCTGAGGACCATGTCTGGTTGCCAACCCCTTCCTCTCTGGCTCTTTTCCACGTTTTGCTGCCTGGCCACCATGACATGAGCAATTCAGTATTAACAATGCTCCCTGCCATAATGATTCTCCATCAGAGCAAGCACAGACCCAACACAGCCAAGTGACCATGGACTGAAACCTTTGAAACCATAAGCCAAAATATCCTTTCCTCATTTAAATGGATTTATGTCAGATATTTTGTGATAGAAGTTGACTAAAACAGAAGTATACAGCAAAGGCCCAAGCAATTTTTACCCATCCTCCCCCAATGTTAACAATAAAATGTCATAAACAGAAAACTGACAATGTCACCATCTATGAAGCTAAATCAGACTTTATCAGTTATACATGCTTTTATTTTTACCTCTATGTGCTTAATTTCATGTAATTTTACCCGTGTAAAGCTTCATATAATACCACTACAATTAAGATACAAAGCTATTCCATCACCAGAGCCCATCACTGCCATGGTTTGCATTTTTGCACTCCCTCCAAAACCCATGTTGAAATTTAATCCCTGATGCAACTGTATTAAGAGACAATGCCTTTCCATAACCTCATGGATGGGATTAGTGCCTTATAAAAGGCGTTACAAGGGGGCAAATTCACCCTTTCAATCCCCTTTCATGTGTGGACAAAACATTTGTTCTCCCCAGAAGATACACCCACAGGTAATATCTTAGAGGCAAAGAATAAATCCTTATCAGATACAGAATCTGCCAACACCTTCACTTTGAACTTAACACCATCCAGAATTGTGAGAAATGAAATTGTACTATTCATAAATTACCTACTCTAAGGCATTTTATTATAGCAGCAGTAGTAAACTATGACACTTAATGCTACTCTAAGACACATACACCTACTCTTTCCTCACTGGCATCTGAAACCCCAGGTAGTCTACTAATCTCTATTTTTCTCCATTTCTCTATTTTTATTTCAAGACATATAAATGAAATAATATGTAATGTTTTGACTCAGAAGAATTTTTCACTTAGTATAATTCCCTTGAGCCTCATCCAAGTTGTTGCATATATCAGTAGTTTGCTCCTTTTTATTGCTGAGTAGTACTCCATGGTCTAGATGATTCACAGTTTAAAGATTCACCCATTGAAGGATACTTAGACAATTTCCAATTTGGGGTTATTATGAATAAATAATGGTCATTGGTATGCGCATTTCTGTGTGAACATGAATTTTCATTTTACTGAAATGAATGTCTGAGAGTACAATGAATTTCTGGATTGCACAGCAAGTTCAGTGGTAGCTATAAAATAAAATGCAAGCTATTTTCCAAAGAGACTGTATCATTTTATATTTCCACCAGCAAGGTATGAGAGACCCAGATTTTTCACACCCTCGCCAGCATTTGGCACCATTACTGCTTTTCACGTGAGCCATTCAGGTGGGAGTGTAGGGATGTTTAATGTAGTTTCAGTTTGTGTATCCCGAAAGGCTATTGATCTTTTTACATACATGCTTTGCTTTTATTTGTTTTTCTTATTTATTTTGCCATATACATATATATGACTTGTTTTTAACTTTTGTTTCTGGTAAAGGAATTTAAAGCTCCAATTCTTCCCTGACTGCAACTTTAGCTCTGTTCTACAAATGCAGATATGCTCTGCTGCCATTATCCTCATTCACTTCATGATTCCTTTATGATTTCCTTTTAACCCAAGTGTTACTTAGCAATCTGTTATTTAGATGTCAGATTCATGAAATCTTAAAAACTGTTTTCCAGTTATTAATTTCTAATTTTCTTGTGTAACAGCTGGGAAACATGCTCTGAATTCTAGGGGTTCTTTAGAATTTAATTCGCTTCCTTTTATATGGCCTAATCCACATTCTATGTTTGTGACTTGTGTGTGTTCAAAAAATGGATTCTCTTTGGGTTTACAGTTGTATAGATTAAAAGTATTTAATACAGATTTGTAAATATCTTAATAAGCTTGGGCTTATGAATTATATTTTCATGCCTTCAACATCATTATTCCTTTTTTACTTATATTTCTGTTTCAATAGATTTATCTTAATCGTTAACTTGCTTCTGCCATATATAATAACCACTAACCACAACTCTAATTTGTGAACACTTACCAATTCCATGTAAAGCTTTAAATAATAAGCACCAAGCACATGACTAAGCACTTTATTCATATCACATTTTCTCCTGTAATTATAAGCCCCAAAGTCCAATTGTATAGATGAGGGAATTGAGAGTCCAGAAGCAAAGTGACCATCATACACAACCAGCAAATGGCACAGCTGACATTTTGATGCAGATTTATCAACTAATTCCAACCTTCAAACGACCCTATAATTTAGCTTACTCATTTGTATAAGGAAAGTTTTTGGAGGATCTCAAGGGGTCTTTTTAGACAAAGAAACTCTTCTTTATTTTCATCATCTAAATTAATATTTACTGTGCTCTTCCTACACGTGTTCTAGGTTTTGTGTTAAGTGCTGGATGTCCCTTATCTTATTTCATCCTCAGACTCACTTTATAAGGAAGGCATGCAAATTTTAATATTACTGATGATTAAACTAAAGCTCAGTGTGGTACCCAACTAGGACATGAACTCAGCGATGACTCCAGGGCCTACGGTCCTAATCACCATGCTAGACTTTGGTCTTCCATACTGAAACTAGAGACTTTATGCACAACATTTTATGTAGCCCCACAACAGCTGTCAGAGGGAGGAAGTGGTTTTTCTATTTAACAAAGATATTCAATTGTCCTCTGGTAGAACTTTAGTCTCTCTCTCTCTCTCTCTCTCTCTCAATGGAATAGTCCCTTTGGGTTAGTTGGAACTAAAGCCTAGCATCCTCTATTTTTGAAGATGTTCATCACATTTCCCCATGTAGCACTTGACTCTTGGTACGTTCCTTGCAGACTTGGCTCATTTCTCCCTTTTTAGCACCTTTTCATCTCACCTGTCAATTTTCTAAGGTGGTCCATCCACCCAATTACATTGCCCGCCCTCTCTTGTGTTTTTCTGCACAATGGACAGCTAAACCACTGCAACTAATACTTTCCCTTAGAAAGAGAGACAGAGCTTTTCTCAGTCATTCCAACCCTTTTATCTACCTGCATTTTCTGCATTCCCTTGGCTCCCTGGAGTAAGGGGAAAGAAGCAGTGAGTTATTACCATGTTAAGCTGCACTAAATGGCTTTATATTACAGTTAGAGACCTCTGGAGAAATAACAATGAGATCACTACATCTTTTGTTCTTGGAAAAATAATGTGGCAAAAAGACACCTCTAATCTTCTATTTTAATTTGTTTTTATTGATCTCTGTGAAAATTAAGGCAACAAGTTTTCTCATTGCAAACATTATGATGATGCAAGGGGAGGGCCTAGTTATAAGGAATTATGAAGTTGGGGTGGTAAGAGAAACTCTTTTGAAGAGGCAGGGGTGGGAAAGACGATGGATGAGCAAAATCCTAGAGAAGGAAATACACAGAAAGAAGACATCCACCCTGTGTTTGTGTCGAACTCTGAGCAGTGGGTTCATGAATACATGTCATAAAAGAGGCATTGCATGATCTCAATCAAAAATGCCAACCCTCCCCTCAACTACCAATTACTATCCTACATACTTTATCTGCTTGGCAACTGTCATTGCAGGAAATTATCTTGTTCCTGTATTGATATGCTTGTTTACTCATTATTTTCCCCTCCCTAACCTGAAAAAATGAATTGCACAAGAGCAAGAACTGTGTCTTTGTTTTCTGTATTTCCCCAGTGTCTAAAGTCACCCTTGGCACATGTAGTCAAATATTTGGATAGATGGATGGACAGGTGGGATAGACGGATATGAGAAATAAATACTCTCTTCCACAATCTTCTGTGATTTCAAAATTTTCTGTAATGCAAAAAATTACTTCTCTATTTATAAAAAATTAGGTTTCATGCAGCATCCTTCTTCCTAGAAAAGAACTTAAAGATCATCAGGTTTACTTTCTTGTAGGTAAGACAGCAAGACTCAAACAAGTCATTTATTCAAACCCAACAGCAAAAGATAATTTAGAAAAATGCTATATTCTTTGTTATATTTTCTTTGTTTAAATTGTTCTAGGTCATTGGATAAGCTTGTAGCAAGCCCAGGGCTTTTACAGGGAACCTGGGCCTCTCATCTCTCTAGGCTGCAAGGCAGTTCTTTCTGCATTTTTAAATTCATGTTTCCTACCCCAGGGCATCTATCCAGTGACTGGAAGGCTTAAGAAGGGACCGCAAGTGAGGAGCACGGCTGCACATTCTTTCTTTATTTTGATTTTTCGTGTCCTTATACCTGGCAGCATGCTCTTTATGCCCAAAGAATTAATAAGCAGAAAGGAAATAAAATAATTATCTGGTAATTATAAAAAAGCATACATTTCATTCCCAAGTGTTTTGTGATAAACACGTGCAAAGCCTCTTTCAGCTTCGCTATAAAGGTTCCAGCATTTAAAAAAGGTATCTTAGCTGCAAAAGGAATTTTAATATGGGGTACTAAAGATATGGAAAATATAAGATGAAATATCGTACCCTAAGCCCAGCTCCTTGGACACTGAATTCAGAGTTTTGCATTCCATCAAACTTTCATAGTATCTTTTTATATACACAGGTATTCATGTTTCTTTTTTCATATATATGTACATAAATTACATAGTATTAAGCTTTAAAATTAATATATTTGGTATTATATATTCATAATTATGGAGAATATTTGTATTTTTAAAATTCTTTATGTGATCTGAGCCCTTTCATCCACAATAAAGTATTTTTCTTCATTTACCTAGGTCTTTTAAAATTTGTTTATCATAAATTTTATGATATTATACTTGTTATACATTTTTACTTGTGTTGATATACCTTTTATTTTTGTTACTAAAGTGAGTAGTACTTTCAACTCACTTAAGTATAAAATGCACACACAGATACACACAGATTATCGAATTGTCACAAACTTCACATTTCTATGGCCAAACACAGATAAAGTAATGTCACAAGGACCACAAATACCTCCCTGTGCCCCTCTATATACAGTATCTCCACCAGAAAGGTAACCACTGTTCTAAAATTTTCTAATTCTTGTATAAAATGTGAATTCCTTGTATATTGATCTGATATCTATCCCTTTATATAGTAACTTTAATACAGGCTTTAATATTTATAAATTTCTATAATCAAAAATGAGTTCATGTATAAGGTAAGGTAATATTTTTTTTCTCTGCAGGCAACCACGTCACATGTGATAGGTATATTGCATTTATTTCCTTTCCTTTTTTTTCCTTTAAAAATTTCCCTAACTACCCTGGCCACCTTCAGTACCATGCTAGAAGAAGTAGGCTTGGTGCATTTCTTCTTTTTTCTTGGCGTTCATGGCAATGTTTCATATTTCATCTTTTTTATGGTGCTCATTGTCTGATTTTTCCAAGATGTCCCTTATCAGATTAAGAAAGTTCTTCTCTATTTTAGGATTTATGAAATCTTTTTAGCTTACTATCAATGGATTTTTTAATTTTAGCAAGTGATTTTATGCATCTATTCAGTTATGATTCTTCTATTTGGATTGATTAATGTGGTAATTACATTAACATATCTTCCAGTGCCAGACAGCTCTTGTATTTTCTCATTGAACCCAACTTTACCTTCATCTATTAATCGTTTCACTTCTTAAACTTGTAATTGATATTATACATGCATATCATAAATCAAAAGCAAACAGCTTGGTGACTTTCCACAAAGCAAACCCTCCCTTGTAGCCAGTCTTGACAAACAAACATTACTAACATTTCAGAAACTCCATCATGCCCCGCTCCAGTCACTAATCATTACAAGGATAGCTTATATCCTAACTGCTAATTTCATTCATTAATTTTATATACATAAGCATGCATTCTTTTGTGTCTTATTTTCTTCAACCCAGGTTTATGAGAATTTACCAGGTCCATTATGATTCCATTGTATGAATATTCCCCAGTTATTCATTCATTCTACTGTTGAGGGGTATTTGTTCTCATTTCAAATCATTAGCTATTAAGAATAATGTTATTGTGAGCATCATTTTATATAGTTTTTGTGAACATATAAATGCATTTCTCCTGGGAATATAGCTTGAAGTGGAACTGTTGGGGCACACAGTATTAGACATTCAGTTTCTTTATATATCAAGGATCTGCAAACTACAGACCTTGTGCTAAATTTATCCTGCCAAATATTTTATTGAAACACAGCTCCTCCCACTTGTTTTCTGTATTGCTTCTATGCTTGTTTTAGCACTACAACTGTTTTATTAAATAGTTGTGATATTATATAAGCTATAAACCTTAAACTGTGTATTATCTGGTCTTTACAAAGGAGAATTACTGTTCCCTGGTGTATACTATGGAACAGTTTTCTAAAGTGGTCATTCCAATTTATATCCCCACAACTGTGCCTTTGCCATCATATATTTTGATATATATTACTGAACTTCTTTCTTATGATAAGTGACTTTAAACTGGAATTTCCCTCTGACTTTTTCATATTGATATGGTTTTCATATGAAAATACCCTAGTCTTATGAAAGGAATTAGGGACTGTTCTTCTATTTCACAGTACATACTGGGAGATCTTGCCAAAAATTATAATAATTTTTGAACGTTTGGTCACATTTGCTTCTTGATTTGTGTTTGATATTTTAAGAAACTTTGAATTACTAATTAGACAATTTAAAAATTATATTCATTATTTTCTGTTTCAAATCAGCTCTGCAAGTTAGTTTAAGAATATGATATACTTTGGTCTAGTTTTGCTTATTGACAAGATATTACTTACAATGGTCATTCATTATAAGTACTTTAATATGAATTATTTTATATGCTAAAAAGCTTTATAGCATATGTAGAGAAAATACAGTTCACTCCCACCTATGTGACACCTCCTGAGAAATAGAACAGCTTCCCTATGGTAGAAATCTACCTTTGTCCCTTTTAAACCTATCTCCTTGCCTTTACCTATCACCTCTGGAGAAGAGTAGCCACTATCCTGAGTCTGTATCTCCAAAACATATATTGGTTAGCATTGCATTTTTGAGGTGTATGTAAAAGGACTGATATCTCATGTATTATTCTTTGCCTTGCATTTTTTACTCAAAAGTCAGGTTTGTGACAGTTTTCCATTTTGCGTTGGTTTATTCATCTTTACTGTTGTATGAGACTGTATGAAGGATTTAAACTACAATTTATTCATCAATTCTCCTAACACAGATATTTATATTGGTGCCAGACTTTTAGCTATTTAATAAGCAAAGCTGCTTTGAGTGTTTGTGTGTACATCTCCTGAGAGTAAATGTGCAATATTTTCCCTAGTTTAGGTTGTATATCTGTGAGTAAATCACTCAGTCTTGTGTTATACACATCTTCATTTAAAAGACATAGAAATTATTTATCAAAGAGATTGTAGTAAATTACATTCGCATGAGGAGTGCTTAAAAAGTGATTGTTGCTCTAAATAATTAATACTTTGCCTTGCTTTTTATGCCTTTTTGAAGAGTTTTGGTTTGCTGTATAGCTTTTGTTTATATCATTAATCTGATTCTATATTATTCTCTCCTATTACTTCTTTGTTTAATTCATGGGGTTTTTTCTTACTTTTTAAAGATGGGTATTTAAATCATTAAATATTTGGGTATTCTTCACTACTATAAGCAATTTAAAGATAAAATTTTATCTCAAATTGTGGGTTAGGCCAAATAATACATGATTTTGTTTTTATTATTTTTGCTATCACGCAGTTCTAGTAGCTCATTTCTGATATCTTCACTGGCCTATATATTCTGTACATTTTCAAATATTAGAGGTTTTTATAAAGCTATATTTTGTTTCTTGGTTCTCAATCTCATTGTGATCAGAGAATTAGTTTATATGATGCTGATTCAAAAGCTCTGACATTTGTTTTATTGACTGATTATTAACTTTTATAACTGTGTGTTCTTGAGGAAAATACATATTCGCTAAACATGAGGAGCAGCATTTTATTAGTTAAATGAATAGATCTTATTAATGGCATCATGTATATTTTTACTTCATTATTTATTCTTCAGGTGTTTGATCTGTCAGTTACACGGATTAGTGTCTGATATCATTTCAAAACATTCTTCTTTTTTTTGGGTACCAGGAATCAAACTCAGGATCTCGCACTTGCCAGGCAGGCACTGTATGGCTGAGCTGTTTTCCCAGCCCCTCTTTTTGTTTGTTAAGTTTATTTGTACAACTTAGGTTAATGATCATATTCATCATAGGTAGTTTGTACATATATATGCTCCTCTTTTTTCCCAATCCCCTCCTCTCTCTCCCATCCCTCTTCCCCTCCTTATTTACAAAGCTCTGTTTCCATTTTATTTTTCTTTTACTGTTTTTTTCTTTTGCCTTTTTTCCTTTCCCCCATCCCTAGTTCCTCTTTCCTTTTGAACAATTTCTTCCTCTTTCACAATATCTATTGTACATTTTGGTTCTTATTTACTCTTTCAATTTTCCACACCAGGGAGACAATGCAATATTTAAACACATGTGTCTGATTTATTTCACTTAAATGTATGGTTCAAGATGCATTCCTGTACTTCATGTACTTGAGAAATGTCTCAAGTTTATCCTTCCTTGTGGCTGAGCAGTGCTCCATTGCATTAAAAAAAATCTTTTTTATTCATTCCTTGTTTGATGGGCATTTGGGTTATTTCCAAGGTTTAGCTATTACAAACTGTCCTGCTTTAAACATGGGTGTGCATATATCACTGTGGTATGATGTTTTTAATTCTTCTGGGAAGAAACCAAGAAGAGGAATACCTGGGTCAGATAGGACCTCTAACCCTAATTTTTTGAGGAATTTCCACTTTGATTTACACAGTGGTTGCCTCAGTCTACACTCCCACCAACAGTGGAGAAGTGTTCTGTTTTCCCCATAGCCTTGCCAATATTTGTTATTAGTTGATTTCTTGATGATAGCCATTCTTTCTAGAGTGAGATGGTATACCAGCATTGTTTTAATTTGTATCTCTCAAATGACCAGTGATGTTGAACATTTTTTCATATATTTATTTGCCCTTTGTATTTCTTATCTGAGAAGCATATATTCATCTCAGATGCCCATTTTTGGATTGGGTCTTCAAACTTCGGGGGTCTGATTTTTCTCAATTCTTTATATATTCTAGATATTAGGGGCCAGGGAGATAGCTCAGTGGCACAGCACCTGCCTGGCAAGCAAAAGGTCCTGAGTTTGATTCCTGGTACTTCCCCAAAAAAAGGTTTAGATATTAGTCCTCTGTCTGAAGGACAACTGGCTAAATTTTTTTCCCACTCCATGGGTTATCTTTGTACTCTCTTTTGTGATTCAAAATATTTTTCACAGGACCAGATCCCCATTGTTGATTCTTTGCATCATTTTCCATGTGATTGGGATTTTGTTCATGAAATCTTTGCCTACACCTGTGTCTTGAAGAGTTCTGCCTATTCTCTCTTCCAACAGATTTAGTGTTTCTGTTTTAGATCTTTGATCCATTTAGATTTTAGTTTAGTGCATGGTGATAGAAATGGGTCTACTTTTAGTCTCTGGCATGCGGAAAGCCAGTTTTTCCAGCCTCATTTATTAATGAGGCTATCTTTCTTCCTGTGAACATGTTTGGTAAAAAGAATAAAGATAGGAAAGGAAGAAGTTAAATTATCATTATTTGCAGATAACATAATACTCTAAATAGAAAACCCCAACTACCCCACCAAAAGACTTGCAATTTCAATAGCCAAATTCAGTAGTGTAGCAGGACCCAAAGTCAACACTCAAAAATCAATAGCATTACTGTACACAAGTGACAAACTCACTGAGAGAGAAACTGGGGAAATCATACCTTTCACAATAGGATAAAAAAAAACACAAAATAAGTAGGAATGGATCTAACAAAGAGTAAGATCTATACATTGAAAATTACAGTACTCTGAAAAAGATCTTCCAAACTTATGTAGGCTCTGTTGTGATTTCACCCTTTTCATTCCTAATTGCATAAATTTGAGTCTTTTCTTTCCTTTTTTTGATAAGGTTGGCTAAGTGTTTATCAATTTTATTTAATCTTTCAAAGAACCAACTCTTTGATTTATTGATTCTTTGTATTGTTTTCTTAGTGTCAATTGCATTAATTTCTGCTCAGATATAAGCAGAAATTTCTTTATAATTTCTTCCCTCTTATATATAATTTCTTTATAATTTCTTCCCTCTTATGAGTTTTGGGTTTGTTCTTCTTTCTCTTAAAGTTTGAGATTCAACATAAACATTGTTTATTTGAGGTCATTCTGTCTTCATGATATGGGTATTCACTGCTATAAATTTTCCTCACAGGACAGCTTTCATTGTGTCCCATCTAGGTATCTTCCCAGAAGAATTAAAAGCATCATACCACAGCAATATATGAGTACCCATGTTTATAGTGGCACAGTTCATGAGACCTAAATCTTGGAAGCAACTCAAGTGTCCATCAACCAATAAATGGATGATGTGTTTTTTTGTATAATGGAGTATTACTCAGCCATAAAGAAAGATAAAATTGAGGCATTTATAGCTAAATGGTTGGGCCTTGAGACTATAATAAGTGAAATAAATTGGACACAAATGTGTAAATATTGTATTATCTTTCTGGTGTAAGAAACTGAAAATGTAAATAAGAACATAAATGCAAAATAGATATTATGAACTAGGAAGAAACTGTTCAAAAGGAAAAGGGAAATAGGGAGGTAACAAGGCAAAGGAAGGAAGGGAAAATGAGAAAAGAAGGATAAAATGAAAACCACGCTTTGTGAATGGGGAGGGAAATGGGGTTTGAAAAATGGGCATGGGGATGGAAACAAAAAAGAGGAAACAAGATATATCATGTACAGATACAAATTCCCTATCATGAATGTGGTCATTATGTTTACCTAAATTGTACCAATAAATAAATTTTTAAAAAGGAGATTGAACAGGATATCAGAAAATGGAAAGACATCACACAGTGAATACGGCTATACATCCAAAATTGTTCTACAGATTCAATGTAATCTCAGTTAAAATGCCATTAGCATACCTCACAGAACTAGAGAAAACATTCCTAAAGTTCATTTGGAACCAGAGGAGACCTAGAATAGCAAAGAAAGACAATTCTCAACAACAAAAGCAAGGCAAGGGGGGAATCATAATCCCTGACTTGAAACTATACCACAAAGCTACTGATAAAAACAGCATGGTATTGGCAAAACAACAGACTAGAGGCTCAATGGGACAGATTAGAGGGTGCAGAAACAATTCCAAACACAGCTCAGCTAACCTATCTTTGACAAAGGGACCAAACAAATTCACTTAAAGAAAGGTAGTCTCTTTTTACTCACTCTGCACATATCATCCTCTTTGCTTCTCTTAGAATAGTCCATGAACTTTGCATCCTCAGGGGTAAGACACTCACTGATTCCACTACTTGGAATACTTTTCTCCACTCTACACCTTTGGTTGACTCTTTAGTCCTGTTTTCATCACTCTAAACAATAGGCCCCTTGCTCCATAACTCTCTGTACTTTTACTTCTCACTTATTCATTCTTTCTAAACAGTTATCAATACCTGACATCTTAAATATTTTACTATGTTTCTCATCCAGGAGAGAATGTGAACTTCATGAGAACAGGAATTTTGATTTATCCATTGTTGTCTCAACTCTTACAAGGATATTTGGAATAAAATTAATGCTTGGTAAACATGTGCTCAATGAAGGAATGAATGAATGTCAAAAATCTCATACAGATTTGAAATTTTCTCTGTAATTTGTCAATTTGGCTTTATATATTTTGAGATATTACTATCTGTGTACAGATTTACAAGTCCCAGAACAAACAAACCTTTTACACTGACAAATAAATCAAATCCTTTTTATTAAAACACTATTTTGTCATTTTACATTCAGCCTATTTTATCTGGGATTAGTATTGTTTTACCAACACTTTTTTTCTATCACTGATATATATATATATATATATATCAAAGCAGCATATCTGACTTCTAACATATCTGTATTCTTGGGCTTTAGATGTGTCTTTTTAAAAATTGTTTAATTTGTTTTCTTAAATCTAACTATTTCTAGCTACAGGAGACAGTTTAGTACACACGTATTTGTTGAGAATGCTGACAAATTAAGAATTATTTGTACTATCTTACATTGTATTGATTTCTATGTCCATTTCTTACTTTCTTTTCCTTGAATTTGTTGAGTTTTTATTTCCATCTTATTAAAAGTCTAACTTTTTTTTTTACCTCCAAATATTTTACTAGACTTTTCTAGTCAGTAGCAATCATGTATGTACACATGGCTATGAAATTTATGCATTCAGGTAGAATCCATTCAAGATGTCCTCTATTTTCCAAGCTGGGCAAGGAGTACCCACAATATATTATCTCACAGACTTTATACCAACTTTCTCCACTCAGGAGGTCATTTCCACTAAGGGTGATTCGACTCTTTCTCCTCCCCTAATTTATTCCCAATCAAACACCTCAGTCAATAAGCATACTGCACTATATAGCAAGGTGTTCTTAGCCTTCAAAAATATGCCTGGTAGAGTTCACGACTTTATTATTTAAATCGCCATGTGACAAACTGGACTCTTTAGTTATTTGTTGAGATGGCAGATTTTTAGGGTCATAGGAGTACAGTGGCTTTGATATGAGCAGCAGGAACTATTGCTTTAAATGTGTAAATGAACACTTCTCTGAATATCAATAACATTTATCTATCCTTCTGCTTGTTCTCCAAAGGACACAGATTGTTCACCATCCTCAGTGACTTTGGAAAGATAGGAGAAAAGAGAGTTATATTTGTCCTTTGAATGTGTTTTCCATTGGAATTTGATTAAAGAACATTTTACTTTATTCATTGTCCTCTTTACAGCTAAATGAAAGTCTGAAGCAGAATAAGCAGCTAAAAGCTTTTCTGTGCTCCTTTTCCCATGGGTCCTATGACTTGTGGAACAAAGTCACTTCTAGGCAGAAAGATGCAAAGCTGTGGACTCAGTAGTAGTGGGCTATGGATACCCTAACTCATGCCGGATGTCTGCTGGAGAGGCTTGGAAGAACCCTCTTTCTGTTTACTTGTCATCCTTTTAACATCTCCCCCTTTATTTTGGGTTTTTTTGTTTTTTTTTTTTTTTTTTGGTTTTTCTCCAGTACCGGGAATCGAACTCACAACGTTGTGCTTGCCAGGCAGGCGCTGTGCCACTGAGCTAAATCCCCAGCCCTCAACATCTCCCCCTTTGGAATATGTTTTATACACACTAAATATATATCTAGCACATATAAAACATTACTAATGAATATATACATCCATCAGTAAGCGTACATGTGTATGAGGAATTTCTGCTTAGAAATGTTTTAATAGTATAATTTTCAATTAAAAGAGTCTACTGATCTGTGGAACAGATCTAGAAGCCTGGCAACTCATCCATGCCATTCAGTGCACACAGGCCTATGGACCCTCCCTGGCATATGATCTAATTCCTTATGGTGATACAGATGCCTTTCAGCTGAATCTAATTGCCAGGGTTCTTTCCTCCTATCATTTCTCCCTCCTTACTCTCTTTGTCTAAGACCCAAAGTATTGCCACCCAGGTCCAGTCAAATCTTTTTCTTCATTCAAAGTAATAAGCAATGTTGCACAATAGTTGTGTAATTATTGAGTATATGTTTCCTGACTTTAGAAAAAAATAGAGATATCTTTTAGCATCAAGGAACCCTAGAGGCCAGGGACTCGGAGTAGTAAATGGTATTATTCTCATTATACATGTTTAAAATAAACCAAGCTGCGATGACTTTACTACAAGGTTACAGAACAAATTGATACATTTTAATGTGAACTTGTGCTTCTGTGTCCTGGGTTTTCCCCTGCTGGGATTCTCCAGGAGTCCATGAAAAGCCTGTCACCAGGAACTGTATCTGTGCCCTTTCTTCGACTCTCACATAAAAAGGACAATATACTCCAGGATCCTAGGTTCTGGCCATGTCTCACTAAAAGAGCTTGGGCAGCAGAGACAGCAAGGTCTTTGAAAACAGACAGAACTGCATTGAGATACCATACAAGATATACAAGAGATGCAGGACCTTATATCTTGAGATACAAGATGCAGTACCTTGACCATGTACTTTAATCAGGACAGGCTAGGTTACATAAATCCCAAATCTCAGTGACTGGTAAGCAACAAATATATATTTCTCACTCACCATGTTATATGTTCATGGAGAGATCAGAAGGGAGCTCTGCTAATCATGATTATATATAGACCCACGATGATGAACTGGATGTCATAAGATGAGCTCATGTGTAATACACAAACTATTTACTTAGGTTTCTACCTAGATGAGATATGTCACACTTGGATACTTCTAACCCAAGATAGCAGACAAGGGTAAGGCCATGATGTGCCCAGGAGGAGAAACAAAATATTTGATGTATATTACTGATGATTAACACACTAAGTTATTTAACATTTCTGAGCCAAGTCTTCTATGTAAAAACAAGGACAGAAACAGATAAATTAGAACAAATGTCTTAGTGCATGAAATACCCAGCATGAGACTTGCCCAATGAATTAGCCTGGAAAAACATTAATTCCCTCCTGCGTGCATTTCATTCCTGCCCCTCCACATTTGAGAATAAAAGAAATTGGTAAGAGCACGCCAGGGGCCGGGTTTCCAATTCCACTAAGCAGAGAATGAAAATGGGTTGTAACAGCAGCCAGAGGGCAGGCGGCTGGCCAGGGTAGCCAGACCCAGGGATGAGGGAGGATTTCATTACCCATAGGATTATTTCAGCACAAAATAACTAACCCTCTAGAAAACCAGACTAAAGAGAAAGTTCACAAAGGGGTCACACAGGTAGCCTGATCTTTCTAGGGTAGATACATAGTGCGTTTCTTGATGCAGCCTGGCACTCTCATTAACATATTTAATCATGCTTTTATCTTTAATCATCAAATGGCTTAATAGTGTGTGTTGTATTCCCAGGCTTGAAATAACAATGGTTATGTGGTTCTGTGATAGATGTTTTTAATAAAATCAGTAATTACCCTTTATCTGTCTGTGTGTGTGTGCATGTGTGTGTGTGTGTGTTGTGCTATTATCTTTCCATTTTCTTTTTAATTGTGGCTTTTAGGTAGTGAAACAAAAAACAAGGCTAAGGTAGAATCCTCAAAATACCATTTTTTGTTTGGTTCTGCTTTAAGAACGCTTGCCAAGTAGAAGAAAAGGTGACTCCCAAAGTGTGAATTCTTATGAATGCTTTATACAAGAACAGTTGGGACTGGGCAAAAAGCTCTGACCTCACAGCCAAGCCAATCTGAGTTCAAATCCCAGGTGTGTGAGAATGGGCTCATCTCAGGACCTCTCTGACCTGAATGTCCACATCTGCAAAATGGTATAGCAGTAATTTTCATAAAGTTGCTTTGGAGAACAGAAAGATGCTTAATTTTTTTTTTTTTTTTTTTTTTTTTAGCTAACTAGTAATTAAATAGCCCTTTCTGTGCACCTGGAACTATTTGAAGTGATTTACGAATATTAGCTCATTTAGTGTTCAGTGCAGATTAACTAAGATAGGTACTTTGGATATCTCTTGTATATAATAAGTGAACTAAGATAGAGAGAGATTAAATGATATATCTATCATTCTGCAGCTAGTAAGCAGCAGATCTGGAATTAGAACCCAGACAGGCTTCCCAGAGCAACTCATGGTCCAAGCCACTCTAAATAGCTGATTTGTTCCTGCTTTTTTATTGGTCCCATAGGCATACTTTTACTGAACAGACCTGGTGGGTGGGCTGGAAACTTTGGCTGTCATATGTTTGAGGCCTGTTTTTTCCTGTATCCTTTCTCTTACTTTGTTTCTAGTCAAACTACCTTGTGGAGCAAAGAGCCCTATATATTAATATTTTAGTGGCTGGTATAGCATTGGCTTTTATTTATATTGACTGTATGTTACCTTGCCAAATAGTTTAGGATTTTTAAACACATAACTCTGGTTCTCTATAACTATTTTGTTGAAGACTAGTCACTGAATCGAAGTACACCTTTCTGTAAAATCAGTTGATGGGTTGTACCTCTCACTTTATGGACCTAAGTGATGGAAAAATGGTATCACCCATTTGTTTAGCAAATATGTATTGACATCTACTTGGAGTAGTCTCTCAGACGATAATCAGTACTGTCCATATTGTGACTTTCACCCACCTGACCCCTTCCTGGAGGGAGGGGTCAGGAATTTTTATCAATTCTGACATTCCAGCCCCAGAGCCTCTGCCCACGTAGGTGAAAACACCCTTGGATAGTGAAAAAACATGGGCTTCTCTACTTGTAGCTGGACATATCATACCACATCACATCATCTTCTGAGTCTTACCTATAAAATGGGTCTGTCCTTAAAAAAGTAAGAATCTGAGACTATGAAAATACACAGCATTGTGCTGGCCACAGATCAGGGACAGGAAAGAGACAGCTGGTTTCTAGTTTGATTTTTTTTTTTTTTTATGTCCTGGTGGCAAGGACCTCAAAGGTGCCTGGTGTGCTGGGTAGCAAAGTGGCATCACTCAACATAAGATTGTCATGGTTAGTCCTGGGATCCACTGTCTGTTTCTAATACCCACAATGAAAATGCCCCAGGAAGAATTGGCTTATATGACAACAGTGCCAATAGCTTTGCAGAATGATGCACTCCTGGGGCCCTTTGGTGCCTTGGGACAACAGCATGTAGGCTACATTTGTCTAGAATAATCTGGATCTTTTCTTTTGTAATATATTTCTTGGGTCTCCGCTTAAAATCCATTCTGCTGTTTCACCTTCCATATACAAGAATTCACACCCGGTAATATGTTTGAGTACAAGAAGAGGACCTCCTGCTGCACACAGTTAGACAAAAGTTATCTATTAGTCACACAAGATGTACTACGATATTAACATGAGAACTCAGTCCCCCAAAAGGAAAGGCATTTGTCCATCCCAAAAGGATGGAGTAAAAGAATTTTCCTACTATCTCACTGGTCCCAAAAATAGAGGAACAGAACTGAAGGGGAGCCAATGAGAGAATAAAATCACACAGACTGTAAATAATACATTTGTGGAGTCTTATAAGCAGATGGAAAAGTCATTTTCCTGTATTTATTTTGCAGAATAAACTAGAAGAAAGGCATATATTTTCAGTGAAACAAGTGATAAAAATTAAAGATTAAAATAATTCAGGGGGTTGGGGATTTAGCTCAGTGGCACAGTGCCTGCCTGGCAAGCACAAGGTCGTGAGTTCTATTCCCAGTACCGGAAAAAAACAAAAATAAATAAATAAATTAATTAATTAATTAAATAAAATAATTCAAAAGCAAAAGCATTAAGAGAGACCTTGCCTGTTCTACAAATAATAGTAAAGGTCCCAACACCACAGAATTATCTGGCAGAGACTAGCATGAAATCACAGCACTGGGAGGTCCAGGGGAAGCAGAACTTGAATACTCAAGGGAAAGGGAAATGAGAGCGAGCTCGGGACACAGACATTTTTCTCCTGCACACTTGACTAAGGGTCTTCACCAACCACATTGAACAAAGAACTCATCGTGTGCAGTTTTGTTAACAACTACACTTACCAATCTGAAGATTGAAATGTGTTAATTCTCAGCCATTTATTATACACAATTATTCCCAGAATGGCCCTTTAACTAGAAACTAGGTAAAAACAAAAGAAATTCATCTGGAGATCAAGATTAACTTAATAATCACTGGCCAGGCTTTCGTGACAAATGGGTGAATTTGTAGAGTGCCACTTCTGGGTCTTTGCAGAACTGGCTCTTTCTTTGAAATCTAGACTAAATTCCTACTAATGATAGAAAAATGCATCCACTCCAAAGTAATCTCCATTCTTTCAGAACAAAATTTAATTTCTGCAGTGTTTACATTACCCTTCAAGGAATGTATATTGTACTTGAACACGAGACAAAATTCCAGCAATTTAAAGGTAAGTTAGTAGAAGATTCTCTTCTCACCCTCACCTTGAGTTGAGATATCTGATATTACTCTCCCTGGTTCCAAATATCCCTTGTAACATGGCATACAAATTTCTAAAGATTTCTGCTGTTAAACATACACATACACATTTTTAAATTGTCATACAAAAATTATTTTGGTGGGTTGAAGTTCTGTGGATTTTAATACATGTATGGATTTCATATAACCACCACCAGCATCAGGATTGAACACAGTTTCAGCACTGCAAACAAACAAACAAACAAACATACAAAGAAGCAAACAAACTTTCCTCCTAGTCACAACATCCCTCCCACCTCTACTTTCAGTGCTGGAAACCACTTGTCTCCTCTCCTCCTTTTTTTGTCTTTTGGGGAATGTCACAATACAATACACACTGTGGAATCATTCAATACATATTCTTTTGAGATTGCTTTTTTTTTTTTTACTCAGCAAAATGCCTCTGAGATTTTTTTCTGTTGTTACATGTGTCAATAGCTTCTTTGTTTTTAGTTTTGGGGTAAGAATCCGGCATGTGTCACAGCTCCTTTATCCATTAACCTCTTCAAGGCCATATCTTTTTGGTGATTATGCATAGAACTGTTATCAGCAAACAGTTATGCATGTATATATTTTGTGTGAACAGAACTTTTCATCTCTCTGTACAATAGACCTAGGAGTTGGGTTGCTGGATTATGTGTTAGTATATACTGAGTTTTTAAAGAAACTGACAAAATGTTTTCATACCTTTGCTTTTACTTTTAACACAAATGGAAGCTGACTGTGTGTATTACTTTGATTTTTGCTTTTTAGTATCAGTAGTGTACCTTACCAAGAATTCTGGACATATCAGTATATTTAAGTCTATCTCATTTGTCTCATTATACTATAATCTTTTATCGTTATCATTGTACTTTTTGTGTGTTTTCTATTGATTTTTTCATGTTACTTAGGTACAAAATCATTGTGCCAGTTACCGCCCTAGCTCCCTTGAATTATTAATTTCTTGGTACTTTATTTTAATTCATTTATTTACTTTGGTTTATTTTGTTAGAAAAATTCTCATTTCTTGAATTAGCTCCTTAATTCACATTAATAAATAGGAGAGAGTGGATTAAGCCTATGAGTGCTCTGCTGTAGCTGTACCTCACCAAGTGTAATATGCATTATCAGTGTCATTTTCTAGGTATTCTGCAATTACAGCATTGATTTCCTCTTTTATTTGAACGTTGTATGAGAGAATTCTTTCATTATTATTATTATTATTCTTTTAAATTTATATTATTTATATTATTCTTTTAAATTTCCAGGTGCCAAGACCCAAAGTATACAAAAGAATAATTTAAAAAACAACATCAGTAACAATTTACACAGTAGAATATTATCAGTACTTCTGAAATCCTCTTTGTTGATTTTTCCTAAAATACACACCTTTTTCTATTCCTGGAGGCAAAATGCTTCTCTGAATTGTGTGTTAATCACTAAACTGCTTATATACAGAAACCATACAAATGGTATTTTTAACCTTTATGTTGATGGAATCAATATGAATGCATTCCAGTGTAATTTGCATTTTTCTCTCAGCAGTATGTTTGGAATTCATCCATTTTGATACTTGTAGCTATAGTTTTTTCATTTTCACTGTTGTATAGTATCCTATTGAGTGTAAATATCACAAGCTATTTATCCACTTTACTACCGATGGGCCATTTGGATTGTTTCCAATTTTTAGCTTGTACAAACAAATATGGCTAAAAATATTCTTGTACATAATCCATGATAGACATGAATGAGGATTTATCTCAGTTAGCTACTTTACAATGGAATTGCTGGCATGGAAGATACTTTTATCTTTGGATTTATAACAAAATGCCCAATTTTACCTGCAGTGATTTTTGTCAATTTATGCCTTTCTCTCCTATCATCCTTTCACTCATATCCTTAATCATGTTTGACAAGGTCAGACTTAAAAAATTATATGTAAAATGTAAATCATACAACATAGTACTTTTAATATCTAGTTTATGCTTTCAGTGTACTTTCTCAGTTCTTTGTGATCATTCATACTTTATGAAATCTTTCCTTTGTTCCTTTTTCCTTTTAAAATGCCTTTTTAAAATTGATTCATTGAAACCTATGATTTGTTCTAGATACTTATTTGTTGTCAGCTTTATACATTGCAAGCGTTTTCTCCCAGTGTGTGGTTTGACTTTTTAAACTGAATCAGGTGCCTGTTGCAGAACAAAAAGTCAAAGATTTAATGCATCTGAATTTAGCAGCGTTACTATTTGTATAATCTTGGAGAAAATCTTGAATCCACAGTCAAAAATATTTTCTTTAAATATAAAGGTTTGCTCTTTATATTTGAATCTGTTTTCATGAGAAATTTATTTTGTGAATAGGAAGTATTTCTATCCTAGTCAATGTGTGTGTGTGTGTGTGTGTGTGTGTGTGTGTGTAGACAGTATTTCAATGCTGTTTAGGACTTTTGCAATGGCAATTTATAAACCAGTTCCACAGGTGTCTGTGTCTGTTTCAGAGTTCTCCATCTCTTTTTCCCACTTGTCAATACCTATATCTAAACATACCTTTAAAATTGCTACAATTTCTGGTTCTGGTATGTCCTTAATGCTGAGGGGGCTAGTCCTCCATGGTTTCTTCTCCTCTTCTTTCTTTTCCAGTGCTGAGGATTGATCCCAGGGCTTCACTTACACTAGGCAAATGCTCTGCAACTGACTTGCATAACCAGGTCAGTTATTTTTCTTTTAGACCTTTCCTCATGACTAAGTGGAGCAGCCACTTGTTGAATTCCATGGGGAGTTTTGTTTTAACTGCCATTGGATCTACAGAGTCATTTGGAAAGAATTGACTTAAACATTGTCTTCTAAACATAGTAGTGTTTTTCTGCAGTAATATATTTATTAAACATGTTTAATGTCTTTCAATCAAATTTCATCATTTCCTTCATAGGAATTATGTATGTGGTATGATTCAGTCATAAGCCGTTGTATTTTGCTATTACATTTATTACCATTGTAATACTTTTTCTGTTTGCAGCTGACTTTTCTGAATAAACATTTTATTGAGGTTCAATGTACAAAAGCATGGTCAAGTCATAAATGCATAAGCTTGATGAAGTTTTAAGGAGTACCAGCGCATGTAACCAGCACCCAGATGTAGAACAGAACATTACCATAACACAAAAACCATCTCAGTGACTTCCCAATGGAGATGGCCACTGAGCTCACCCTCTTCCTATAGATTAGTTTTGCATATTTTTGACACTTTTGAAGTATACAGAATGTATTCTTTTACTTCTAGCCTTTTTTCTTGAATATTAAATTTTTGTAAGCTATATCCATGTTGAATGGGGTTTCAATTTGCTCACTCTCTTTGCTGTATTGATTTCAATTATATAAATAAACAACAATTTATGCATACTAATTTTGATAAATTTTTAAGTAGTTTCCCATTTAGGAAACATAGCCTCTGTGAACATTCTTGCATATGATTTTTTTGCACTTATGTGCTCATTTCTGTTAATTTTTATTTAGATGTAGCATTGCTACAGATGCATATGTTCAACTTTTGTAGACTTTGCCATATGGTTTCAGTTTTTCAAAGTGTTTGTACCAATTTAAAACTCTCTCATAGTATATAAGAATTCCAATAAGGACACAACACAACCTACACTTAAAAATCTAAAGTCTCTCATTATAGAAGCTTTAGTAAAATCCCATATTAATTGTAACATTTTATCCACATAAATGAGCTAGTATTCTAAGAATGATTCACCTCAGTCATGTTTATCTTTCTATATGACTGGCTCTAACAATTTTTGCTACCACAGTTTTGCTTTCTGAAGACTATAAGATAACTGAGTTATAGTTTCCTTTTAATGCTGTCCTAATCTACATTTGGAGCGAAGTTTATGTTTGCCAAGCAAAATTAATCAGTGATGGTTTCTACTATTTCTATTCTCTATAAGAATTTATACAGGATTAGAATTTTATATGCTCAGCTGTCTGGTGAAACTTCCTTCTTAAACTCTTTAGATCTGATACTTTCCTTTTAGAGAAGTTATTAACTATTGAGTATAAGGTAAATTTTTAAGGATGATAGGACTATTGCTATTTTTTATTTTCTCTTCAGTCAGTCTTCATATTTTTCTATAATGTCACTTCAACTAATTTTTCAAACTAATTAACCTAAAGATTATGATATTCTTTTATATCACTGATGCACTTATAATTAGCTTTCTCATGTATAATGTGGCCTGTCTCTTCTTCCTTTTCTCACTCAATCTTGACAGAAGTCTGTCAATTATTTTAGCTGTTATTTTAGAACTTTTACTTTGTCAGTCTTTTCTATTGACAGTTTTGCTTAATTTCTTCATTTACTCTATTTATTTTTTAAATTTATTCATTCACTTATTGATTTATTGTGCTGAGAATCAAACTGAGGACCTTGCACTTTCCAGGCAGGTGCTTATGCTGCTGAGCTACATCCCCAGCCCCTGCACTTACTCTAATGATTTCCTCCTTTCTATAGTCTTTGCTTATTCTAACTTTGATGTGAGATAATTAGTCCATTAACTTCAAATATTAAGTCATTGGTAGCTTAATAGTTCATTGCCAGGCTGGGGATTTAGCTCAGCGGCACAGCGTCTGCCTGGCAAGTGTGAGGTTTTGAGTTCGATTCCCGGTACCAGAAAAAAAAAATAGTTCATTGCTTAAATTTCTTCATAATTTTTTTAGAATATGATATTTTCATTGACATGGAGTTCTAAATATTTTCCACTTTTTGCTGTGTCTCATTCTTTGACCCTGCATAATTTAGGGAAAATTTAAATTCTCATACGGTATGTTGATTATTATAAAGTCATCTCCTCATTAATTTTGCTAACTGATTTATGATCATTAATTTTGCTAACTGATTTATGATCAAAGAATTCAGTCTGTGTGACACAGAGGGTGTTGAGAACTGATTCATGGCTGATATATGGTTTTTTTTTAAATTCTCATGTATGTTTTAAAGAATATGAGGTCTCCAGTTACTGACTTTGCAATTGAGTTGTTCAAATTTCCATCCTAATAGAACCTTTTTCCCTTGACTAAAATTTCATTTACCAGTATAAGATGTATTAACACTGATCACAATGATGTATTTGTCATTTTCTCTGGTATACATGTTGCCTCTCCATCCCCATGCGCCTGTTTTGTTTTGCTTTTGTCTAGTGAGTGCAATTTATTAAAATACTAGGTCATAGGATCTACACATTTGCTATAAGTTATGTGTTTTGTCTGCCCTTTCCCTGAGATGAATTATTTCCATAAGAAGACCCTGTTTCTCAAGAATGGCAGCTAGTAAACAAGGTCTAGATACTAGCAGTAGTCATTGCTACTTCAGATGCTATTCCTTTCAGGTTTTTTCTACAAATAGAGCTTGAAAAGATATTGATATAAATACTAATTCATGCACAAACACATCTACCGACTTATCATCTATCTATCTATCTATCTATCTACCTATCTATCTATCTATCTATCTAACTAACCATTATGATATCTGTGATCCCAATCCAACAAAGTTTAGTCTGACCTTACCAATTCTGGGCATTTCATATGAGTTCAAGACAATGTAGCTCCTGAGTTTATAGTAACACTTCTGATTTAAATTCAGAACCACAAATATTTGCTTAATATCTAATATTTTACATCTGTATTACATTTCGTCTCCATCAAGAATCCTGGTTCTCATGGAGACAAGGCAAAAACTGGATATTATACTTTGTTCCTATTTCACATACTTAGTCTCAGAATGTCAGTAATGATATCAATACTAGCTCCACTGATTTCATTATAAAATGGTAATTTTTATCTTTATCATGTTTTCACATTTTAAAAAATTATACTGAACCTACAGTAGATTGTCAGAATATATAACCATTCAACAGTATACTTTTCCCCACACAATAAAAATCTATTCAGTATTCACCATCAGCCCTTATGTTGATGCTTCTCTATTAATGCTGGTTGACTAAAGCTCATCTTCAGCAATGGGAATCATCTCTAATTTCTTATACGCTGATAGCAGTTTGTCTGCATTTTTAAAAATTCTTAACAGCCAGTCTTACTGTAAATAAAGTGCTTGTATCACATTTTCTTTACTTCAGTATCCTCAACATATTATTCTATTTTCTTCTGTCTACACAGAATTGCTGTCATAAGTCTGATAATAACCTGATCTTATTCCTTTAAAATAGGACCAAGTCATTTTTCCTGGAAGCACGAAGAATTTTTTTTTTTATGAGGTTCAAAAGCCTTACTAAAATATGCCTCAGTGCTGGGCAGCTGTGGTCAGTGTTTTCTGGTAGGGATAATGACCACTCAATCTATAATTTTTATCAATGTTTTTTCCAAGCAGGTTTTATTAAATTGCACTTTTTATAATTGTATCATTTCTCTGAGTTTCCTTTTTAGGGATTCTAGTACAGTTATGGTGATATTCTAAGCTTGTCTTCTAACTTTTCTATTTGCTCCTGACTCTAGTTACCTTTTTCTTATGCAAGTTTCCTCCTTTAACCTATTTATCTCTGTCAGATTGATTCGCTCTGTTACTTCTAGCTGAGTCTGCATTTCTGATAATATTTTCCCTTAAATTTTTAAGTACTTCCTAAGTCTCATGGCTTCATTTTGTTTTTCTAATTCTGGTTTTGTTGTTCTTTTGTCTTGTGCCATTTTCTTCATGTCTTTAGCACTTTTTGAAACAACTATGACAACTTTCATTTGACTTATTGTAGCTGTATTTATCTGACATGCTGTTATCGTCTGAAATGATACACTTGTGCTTCTTAATACTATGTCTGTGTTCTCATTTCGTTCATTTTTCATCTTCCCTTTTATGTGAAATTTGTTTCCTGAACATTTATAAGAGGATGCAATCCAAAATTAACTTGTAATTTTCCAGTGCTCACTTTTCTTCTTTCTGTATAGTGTGCAAAAGTAAGGCGGCTTACTTGCTGAGATTTCCCAGCTGTTTTTCTCACATTCTTTTAATCCAAAACTTTAATTTCTTATCAATATCATCTCTGTGCTGCTCAGTTCAGGCTACTAATCCCGTATTCACTCCTGAAAGGAGATTTGACTTGTTACTTTTGAGAGTCCATAGGGCCCAGACCCTTCAAGCCTTACTGCAGATGACACATTTTCTTTCACTGTGGGAGTGTGCAAGGTCCCTGTCAGTTTTACTTCTAGTCTCAGACTTGAGTTTCAAGCTTTCCAGTGGGCACTCACTGAGTACTCTGGATTCGGAGGTCCACATGACACCTCACCACTTTCCTTTCTTTCTGCCTATACAGTTTAGACACCATGTAGACTTTGTGCTTGTCTGTCTGTAATAACTTGATTTTCTTAACTATCTTTAAGTCATTAGTCTTTTTGCCTAAGGCAAAATAATTTTTCCTTTTAGAGTACAGAAATTTTATTTGAAAGTCTCAGAGTTGGTCATGCTGATTATCAGTGATTTAACCCTGTCTCATAAATTATAACGTGGACATAGGGGATCAAAACCCTATTTTCCATAGGGTTTTATTTTATTGTTTGAGTTTGAGCTTGTTTTTGTGAATTTGGGGAAAAAGTCTTTTATAAACTAAATCACTAATGTCATTTTCTAGCAACAGGTTTTTTTTTCTTTCTTATAGAAACATGACCAGAGAATGCCTCTTTTCATTGCTGAGTTTAGTATAATGGTATATACATGTTATAGTTACTGACAAATTTAGTGTCATTCACTCAAGATAGTTTGTATTTTTTTCTTTATTTTTTTATTTCTAAAAATTTCTTTGAAAATCTTTTTACTCCCATGTCTCTCTCTCGTGCTTTGGATATTAATTTATATCTTTAAAATTATATTATGTATATTTCACTTAAACTCTTACTATTATCAAAATCTTGCTTCCCAAATAATCCAAGAATCTTAGAACATTTAAATCCAGCTAATTCCCTCCTACTTACTATGTCATTTTTTTGCCCAGTAGTTACATTCTATCATGTTTTCTACACATGCACACATCAAATTGAACATTATTAGTTTTTCACACAGAGTTTATAAGGATTTTCTATCTTGTACACCAATTTCATTGATCCTCTTTCTTACATTGAGGGCCTTTCTCACAGGCTGACCAGATTTCTTCTTCCTGATCTACACCCCTCAGATTTTCCTATAGTGAGATTTCTTTTGCAGACTATTCTTATTTTTAAGAATATTCTCTCTACCCATACACTTAACTGTATATGAAAAAAGGTCTCTCTCTTTTCTCTCTCTTTCTCCCTCTCCTGACTTCTGTCACTTCAACTGAGCCTGATTAGTATTTCTCCTTCCATGATAAAATGATCTGTATATTTTTTCTAGGTTTTGTTCAAAAATTTTTTTATGCTCCAAATTTTTTTTATAACAAGGCAAGGTGTCTTTTAATTCTCTGTGTTAGGACTAACTAGGCTTCTTGAAATAGAGAACTGTTGTCTTTCATCAGTCCTAGAAAGACCTTAACCATATCTCTTTTGATATTGTTCCTTCCTTTATCCTATGCAGAGAGTATGTATGTGGGATTCTCACCCCCTTCTCCTATGCCTTCACTACTGTTCACATTTTCCATTTTTCTCCTCCACCATCTCCCCAAGTACATTTACAGTAATTTCTTAAATTCTATCTTATAAGTCATTAATTCTCTTCTTCTGTGGATCTCCTTTCCTTCATAGTATGTCCACTAAGCTTGTAATTTCCCATCTAAATTGTATGCGATTCTTTTAAAAATATGTCCCATTTACATTTAGTACTCTCTTGATCCACTATCCCGTCTTTTTTTTCTTTAAGTGCCTTAAACATTTTCCCTATTTGGCAGTTCACTGAGGGTGTATACTTTCAGATGTGCATGTTTTTTGGGAGGATGCTTTGTCCTAACTCACCCTATGCCTAATGAAAGGCAGGCTCCAGGTTCTCTTTACTGGGAGATGGTCCCAGGTGAGCAGTGATTTCACTCACTCATTATTCTTAGCTTTCTTTTCACTTTCCCTCTAGATAGCTCCCTTATTACACAAGCATAACCATTCATTCAAAAGCACACTTACCATTTCCTACCATTTCTTAAGTAGGTAATTATTATATAGTGCTTTTTGGAATACCTGTTTTACAATATTAGTCATAGTGGAAGTAAACTGGGTAATCTTCATATTTGTATTTCTTAAGTAGCTGTGGCTTTTTTGAACAGAAAAGCTACAGCAGAAAGGCTAGACACAGAAAGTGAAATTCATTTAACTTGTTGGCTGAAGTTTATCTTCTAGGAATTCAACCAAAACTGTTAACGGGGATTTATCTGCTGGAATTGTTGTATACTGTTCTATTCGATACTTATCTCACTTTTGCATTTATATGTGAATGGAAAATTGATTGGTTATGGATTTTCAGGTGAAACTTTATTTCTCTGGCATATTTAAAGATATTCTTTTGTTTTTTAGCAATTAAGGTATCTCTGTTAAGTGTTTTTGTTTGTTTCCTTTTATAGGACATTGATATGTTTGCTTGTACTGTTAATGATTGTTTAGATTTTAAATCAATTACACACACACACACACACACACACACAGTGAACCAAAAAATGTATGCTCACTTCAAGACAAGAAAATTTTATAAATATTTTAATAACCAAATTTAACGAGACATCATGAGATTAATACAACTTATCTTTGGCCTATACAATCACAAGAGGTGCTCAAAGTAGTGGTCATTAGCCTCTGAATATCTCTTATTTCTCTTTTCCTGAAGTGTGGACACATTTTTGGTGAATTCTGTGCATTTGAATACCCTAGATAACATTTTCCTAGAATGTAGTATGATCTTTCTTCCTGTAGATTTAAATCCCCTTTATTTCTATAGACTATTTTTTCTATCTTTTACATTTTTTTTCTATTTTATTTTCTCAGTCTTTTTCCTTGGAGTTACCCATTGTGTAAATGTTAGATTTCCTTTATCTTCCATCTTTATCATTTTCTCTACTGTTAGTCATGCCTTTCCATTTCCTTTTCTCGACTATTATTCATGCCTTTAGGCTTTCATTCTCTTTGTAGTACTTTCAGTACAGCCCCTTAATTCGTGGTGATAGTTTCATTCTATCATCCTGCATCATTCCTGATAAGAAGCAAGGTTTTCATGCTTTATTTCCTGCTTTATCTCCTCCCACACTGTATTTTTTTAGAAAGGGGTAATTGCTTAATTTATTTTAAAATTAATGATAGTAAATGTATTCTCAATTTCCATTTTATCATGGCAACACTTTCTAGCAAGTACTTCATTTTCACTTGTTTTTCCCACCTTTTCCTTAATGTTATTATATTATCTTTGTGGAGAACTGATAGTGTTCCATTTTAGAATAAGTAGCATCACCTATCTTTGACTGAATTGACTGTACTTGCTTTAACTATTTGTAGATGGTTTTATTAGAAGTGGGGGAAGGGCCATTGCTTTAAGTTGGACATTCTCCCATTTTATTGTGAAATTCTTTCTGGTACAAGTGCTGGGTGTATACCTTAGTTATTTTAGCCAGCAAAGCTCCGCGCTGTAAGATTCTTTTATTCTAATGCACCAAAAAACCCCAATAACTCCTTAACTCTTCATTCAGCCATCCATTCCTTGATTCTCCGTGATGGCAAAGTATATTGAGGGAGTATCCCATCCGTATGCGCCCTGCTCCTAAAGCTGACCCCAAGGGGCCTGGCTTTTGTAGGGCTCACAGCACTTTGCAATCTGTCCTACTAATTCTCTTAAGATATGGAGCCACAGGTGTCTTTTCTCAGCACCAGTCCACCCCTCTGAGTGTGCACCACCGCCTTTCCTTAATATACCAGCATAATAGACCCTGTCCAGTTTTATAATGTCCAGCCTAATAATATACCTCTCCTAGTTTTACCACAGCACTTGCATTTCTCTTTATTCTAACATTTCTTTTCAGGGAGGGGTAATTTCTCAGAGCAGAAGGGGGCAGAAAGATCTCTACTCTGAAATCTCAAAATTAGAAGTCTGTTACTCACCTTTCTTAACAACCTTTGACAAGGAAAAATGTTGTAGGCTTTCCACAAGTCTGAGTAGATTGTAGGCTGTCCCCAAAAATGTCATTTGTAATTAGGTTGTCTGGAATTTGGAATGCATTTCCTTATAGAAACCAAGTTGTAAATGGTAGTTGGCAACCCAGGCAAGCTTTTCAATAGTCCGTTTAGCTGGATACATTGTGCTAATAACATTATTCTGGCTTCACAGAGCTACTATTAAGTTTTTCTATGGAAAATGAATTCCAAGTTCTAGATGATAGAATATAGAATATTTTAAAATGCTAAGCTGTGTAACTTTCTTCCTTAAAATCCTCCAATGTTTTCCCATCATTCAGAGGCTATGAACAAAATCCTTAATATGGCCTAACAGGTCCATGATATGCTTCCTGCTGGCCCTCCAATTATAATCTGACATTTGACTAAGGGCTTTATTGTTATAGGAGTATGTCATGCTTCTTCCAGCTCTGGAGAACTTGTATATTTAGTGCTTTTTGCCTAGGATGTCTTTTTTCTTATATTTTGTTTTTTAATGTTTACCAATCCTTCAGAATTCCGCTCAGCTTTCATTCATTTGGGTAGCCTTCCAGAGTCAAAATAAGTTATAGTTCTGCTGTATACACTCTAATGTCATCATGTTATTTTGTTCACTATTATATTCCCAACATCTCTCACAGTGCTTGGCATGTTGTAGGTATTCAATAAGTATCTCATTTGATGAGTGGATAAATGAATGGTTAGATACTTTGCAATAAAGACGATAGCTCTTAAACTCAAATCTACTTAGCTGCAGCCAGGATACCTTTTTTTTTTTTTTTTTTTGGAATGAGGATTGCACGGAGGGTCTTCACACTAAATTACACCTCGTTAGTTATTTAGTTATTTAGTTATTTAGTTATTTAGTTATTTATTTGTTTGTTTGTTTGTTTGTTTATTTATTTATTTAGGATCTACATTGCCCTGGCTGCGTTTGAACTTATGATCTGCTGTCAGCCTTTCAAAGTCCTGGAATTACAGGCATATGCCACCAGGTTCAGCTACCAAGAAAAATTTCATAGTCCATACTATTTCTGATGCTCTGGCCTGGATACCTTGGGCGTTTGAGCCGGAACATTTGGGTGTTATGTATAATTCAAAGTCTCATCCTAATGATGAGTCCTGGTTACAATTAAACGCAAACCGAAATTTTTTTCCCTTCTTTTTAAAATTTTATTTTAAAGAGAAAATAGATAAATA
This sequence comes from Chinchilla lanigera, assembly GCF_000276665.1. Classification (NCBI taxonomy): domain Eukaryota; kingdom Metazoa; phylum Chordata; class Mammalia; order Rodentia; family Chinchillidae; genus Chinchilla; species Chinchilla lanigera. Next base: position 14,506,466 of record NW_004955445.1, on the reverse strand, counting down.
AACAACGAAACTAAGTTTTGACACAGGTTAGCATAACAGTTACAATAGTTGATACATCGCATGGTGTTGTCTTCATATTAGTTAATCAGAGTAACAGCTCACTAAGCCGGGCACAGTGGCTCATGCCTGTGATCCTAGCATTCTGGGAGACTGAAGCAGGAGGAAGCAGCCTGGGCAACTTACTGACTTAGTGAGATGTTTTCCCAAAGTAAATAAATGAATAATGGGCCTGATGATGTAGCTCAGTATGAAGGTCCTATGTTCAGTCCTCAGGCAAAAAAATAAATGAACAAACAGAACTACCGAAACCAGTTCACTATTTGATTCCTCATAGGATCACAGTGGAAATGGCAAGATATAAAATCCAATGCAACGCATCCTAAATGTCTTTGCCCACAACATTACGGAGCCATGGCCATGCATCCTGACTCTTGCTGGGATAGTCTAGTTATTTAAATAGACTGGACTCTTGCTTTGAAAAAGTGCATCTCACCTATTAGGCTTTGTGTCCTGATTTTTTGTTCATAAAACATGGCCCCAAGCCATTGATGGACCTGTCAATCATCAGTTTTTCATAAGTGACTTTTTGAATCCTTTTATGCTCCCTGACAAGCTTAGCTCTTGCAACCTTTAAAAAAAGTTTATGACCCTATGAAACAGAACTGATCTAGATTGATTTTCAGCTAACCTTGAGTTTCAGTGTATAACACTGACTCACTTTGAGATGGAGGATCCAGGATGGGGTGCAGCACACTGCAGGTCTTCAATAAAGACGTACGGTATCTCTGAGCTCAAAAGAGAAAATGCAATTCTCCCACACATGGATATTGGTTAAAGGATCTGCTCGGCCAAAGTAAGAAAAGACACTGGCAATTGTAAAGCCTCCATGATTAATGCTGGAGAGGGTGATCTGAGACCACCCTGTCTCAATGAACTGTCTCTGAATCAGGTGAAGCAGGAATGGAGGTTGGTGTTGAAGGAGACAAATCCTATTGCTGATGGCAGCTATCACCCAGCTGGAGAATACCACGTGGGTGCCCAGCAGAAAGTAAACTTAAAAATGTCAGCAAAACCACCTTTATTCCTGGTCAGCTTGTTTGGGCTAAAAGATGAGTTCATGGGTTTGCTAATGGCTAGGGAATGGACTTTTTACTGAAACATTACTACCTAAGCCACTGTGAAATGAATCTATTTAGATGCCTATTCCCATCGCTGTTTTCTCATCCCTCCATTTCTTACCTGACAGAGGCTATAAAATGTCACTGAAAATAGTCTTTGTCCATGAGTAAATCAAACCTTTCAGATTGGGTTGTGTTGATACCAGATGAATTTCTAAGGCTGAGACTTGCTGCTTGGTTCTGGCTTTTATGGATGTCACAGAGTACTTCCACAACCTAGGATGGCCACAATCTCACTAAGCAATATAATATCATGAGACTGCCGCCATGTACATGACCCATCATTGGGTGAAACGTCATGATGCAGTGCCTGATTTCACTGATTTCATCTATCATTAGAAAAGAGCAGGGTTATTCATAGGCTTATGAAGAAATTTCCACACATGCAAAGAGCAACTAGAAGTGACTTAGACAAGATTAGAGGGGCTTCTTTAGAGAGAGAGTAGACTTTCCATGATTATCCTGTTTTACAGAATCCCAGGGGCAGCCAAGCACTTCTGCAAACCCTTGCTGAGTCATCCAGCCATTTCTTTCCATTTACTGTGTGCCCACTGCACGGAAGGTCATGTGCAACATGCTCCTGACCAGCAGGAGTGCAAAACCTCGTGGTAGGTGGCAAACGCAGACTGTCATGACATAACATGCTCAGGGTTGAGGGAGCTGTAAAGTTCTCCGGAAACATGGAACTGGGAGCAGTTTGCCTACCCTGGAGATCTAGGGAAAGCCTCTGAAGAGGAGTTGACTTCTGGGATCACTATTATTATGGAAAGAAGAATTAACCAGTCAATTACAAAAAAGGAAAATATAAACACTGAGTAGTGTTTTCGTATTTTCTGGACATTTGTGAAAATGTGTGTGCTTTTCCTGGGACCACGGGCTTCTTCTTGATCCGTATGCTTGTTCAAACAGTATCACCCTAAACTGTCAGTCCAGATGGAAAAGAAGGATAGGGACAAGATTCAGACATCTAACTCATCTGTAACTGTCTGTGCTCTAGGAGTATTGCATGGTGGGGCTGGGGTAGGGTCCTAGTACTTGGTTTTTAAATAGGATTTAAGACAAAGTGGATGCTAACAGTCCTGGGAGAAACCTGGTCCTACAGTCTTCCCCTGTGACCCAGTACTCAGCACAGTGTCCTTTGGCTTAAACTCAAAACAGGAAATGCTTACTGGGAGAGTAAAATGACTAACTATAACTCCTACTGCCACCTATTGGTGGCATATGTATTTGACCTGCCTTCAGCTAAGTAACTTTCTCGGAATCTAGGAGTCATCACTTAAAACCAGAAAGTTACAGAGATGCTAATATACTCTGAAGTGCCAACCAGGGTTTCCTTTAGCTTCCTGTTTCAGTGCTAGGATGTAATGATCTGAAAGGGTAGCATTTGCAAGATGTATATTTTCTTTTACATTCAGAAGAACAAGACAATAATAAACTCAAGATATACATATGGAGAGGACAAATGGCAGACTACTTGGATTATGAATCAGCAAAAGAGCATCACTAGAAATTGGGAATGGAAGGAGACTTCTATAAGCTGATTACCTTCTTATTGATCATCATTTTTACCTGGGGATGGCATCTGACTGACTCACTGGGGGGATGTTAATAAGACCTTCAACAGCCTTTCTCAGGCACTCATTTAGCAAATCCAAATGGAATACCTGCTGGATGCCAGGCCTCTTTGGCTTTTGCCCCCCCAACAGTGTCATTTTGGGATATAGACAACTGTGCGAGCAGGCAGCTGGTAGTGGAATCCAGACTACGAGTAGATGTTTAAGAATAAGACACACTTATTACACACAAGAAAGGATCAAGTGCAGAAGCAAAGACGCCCAGTATTTCAGGAAAACATGCTCCCTCTAAGGAGAGCAGCTTCACTTTGGATAGATGCCACTGTCCTCCACAGCACTCTAGACATAGCTTCACAGCACAATCTCAGACTAAACATGCAGTCCAGGTCTCTCATTTTATTACACAGGAAGCCAAAATGGAACTCAGCTAACTGTCTAACCATCTAAGACAGTGGTCTCCTGGAGCCAGAAAGATGGGTACAATGGAGCCCCTGTCCTCCCGCGACTCCTTGTTCGAGTAGATAAATGCCCAAACACACAATTTCACTGGACAATGCTAAGTGGTATGTATCTTGGTTTGAGGACAGACAAGGCCATGGGGAAGAAACTACACTGGCCTTTTTTCTCTTGCTTGGAGTAGAGAACAGAAGAGTATAGCTTAGGATTCAAGGTCAGCCACCATGGGTTCAAGTCCCAAGTTTGTTAAGTTCTTGGAGCACTAACTTCCATCTGAATAGTTCCTACCTCATAGGGCTGTTTGGAAGGCTGATGTAATAGAGACACATTTCTCAGCCTATAGCAGGATTTAGGGTCATGGCATAATTCTAGAAGTCCTTCAGGGACCTGTTTGCACCTTCTAAAAAAGGACTACACTCAGCTGTGACTTGTTCTATCTTAAAAGGGAAGGCTCTCACACAGTTTATTTGCTTCTTTGCATCCCAACCATCTCCCAACATCTGTCCCATGACCCTGATGATAATTATGCTTGACCAGTTATGGGACTCAGGTACAAACTCAGCCTCTCCCAGAACACATCTCCCAACACCAGGCCTACAGCTCTGGAAGGACAGGCCCACCCTCATAAAGATGTCCTCCCGAGCCCCAGAGAAAGGTATGTAAGTCATTTAATGGAACCTCCAGATCTCCCTCTTAATGCAGGGAGAGGTACCGGAGCCCCGACAGCTCCCTTTAATGCAACTGAATTAATTGCGTGCTTGGAAAACAGCTCAATTCTAAATGATCCTAAATGGCCTCTAATACCTGTAATCTTCACTCTGCCACGTTGCCTTGCCACATTACTAAAGCAAGGCTGGTTCTGGGAGCTGGTTTGCTCAGTAAACAGCAGGCAGCATTGCGGGAGGCCAAGGAAATCAGGCTTGATTCCAAGGAAAGGCTGAGAAATTGATGAAAATGCCACTGGCCTATTCACCAGCCTAATTTGATTCCAGAAAATCAAGCAGAGGAATTTCAGCTGGCCTGTTCCACACACTCAGAATTCCTCTGTAGGACTAGGTAATCAAACATGGGTGTAATGCTGGCTCTCTACCTTGGGTCCTTCCTGGCCAAGTAGTGAAGTGTCCCTCCAGGAATCCTGCCTCAGAGGTAGTTGACAAGGTACCAAGAAGCCTTTCAGTCAATCAACAACCCAGAAGCCAGGAGCTGCCTGTGGGTCAGCACATGAAGGAAAGGTAGTGTGTTCTGGTGTTGGGTGTGCATTTACCTGGTAAATGGGTGAGAATCACAGCTAAGAAAATGTACTCTAGGTGATATTCTGGCTCATCATTATTAGCTATGTAGGCCTGGGCATGTTACCTTGAGGTACCTCATCAACAAATTGGGGATGATTATAGCAGCACCACCCTCGGGTTGTTGTGAGGCAGAAATTATCTTCCTCAAGAGGATCTGGCACATGGTAGATACTATTTATGTGTTTTCTTTCTATCCCAGCTTCACTACCTTCACATGGGCTCATGGTCTCCCTTGGCCTTAATTCCTTCTGCTGCAAATTGCAGATGATGGTGCCTGTGCTGTTGAATGTGGTGAAGGGTATAAATAGGTGGCAGTGAGATTTCTAGTAAGCCTTAGCTCATTAGCTGCCTTCTCTTCCCCCACCAAAGGCTGGAAGCTTGGCCTAACCATTTTCCATTCATATTGCATCTCATGAACATTTCTGTCAGTGTGTGAAGTTTCCATAGAGATTCTCATGTAGGACTAGGGAAAGACAGGCCATTTGGTCAGGGAGGAGGGTGGGGAAAGGGTAGGCCAGACCCACCTGGGAAAGAGAAGATGGACACAAAGCACTTGCAACCCCTTCCTTTATGCCAGTGATGATGAGGGCCAGAGAAAGAAATCAGACAGGTTGTGTTTACTTAAATCTTCCAACATTTGAAGATGTTACCACCTTCACTGAGTGTGTTTGCCACACCAATGTCCAGTTGTGAGAATTCTTTTGTGTCTTTAACAAATAGGCTAGTGCAGAGAGTGTGCACAGATTTCCACAGGGCCAGCATTTTAAACATTGTGATACAGAACTGAGATGCCAGGAGACAACCTCATCCAGGTTGGCCATGTCTTGTCAACATGATCAACAGTGACTTCAGGGCCAGGAACCATGTTCATCCTCATTTTGCAGCCACTTTACTCTGTAGACCTGGTCTAGATGCCCATTTCTCCACTTAACAATGTCTATCCTGTGATCAGGCTGCCTCAAATACTTCTACTTTAAAAGGAGGCTCACCATCACGCTACAAGCTAAGAGGACTATGAGGATAGAAATATTGTTATCAACAATGGTCATTTGCTTAACACTGAGGATTCAGCTGCTAGGTACTGTCTAAACACTCAAGGTATTTATTCTCGCCCACTGAATCTTCCTACTACCCAAGAGAGGCAAGTCCTGCTGTTAATCCTTATTACACAGATGAGAAACAGAAGGAAAAAGAGGTTAATGAACCTGCCCAAAGTCATACAGATATAGACTAAGGAGCTCATTTCAAGGTCTCTGGAGCAGAGTAAGCACTCAGTGAAGACGTGGCTGTTCTGGAAGCTATTATTAGTGCTAAACATTAAGGGAGAAGAGGGACTCATGTGCCCAGGCAAGTACCAGATTAGAGTGAGTGGTTGATGGGGATAGATGGTCAAAGACTGGCTGTGCGTCAATTTTACCCATTTTGGAACTTCTCAGATTCCAGGCAATTTTTTTTCAAATTACAAAAAAATATCCAAAACCAAAAAACAACCAACATTTCTCAAAAGTTCTCTACTACCTACAGATTATCTTCTTTAATACATAGAGCAACATCATGAGAATAAACTTATTCTGATTTTATAGAAGTCAAAGCTAATATTTTCAAGACATTACATGACCCTCATGCTGGCAGACAGCTGGCAATTTAGAAACCCCTGGTTTGAACATAAGGTTATCTACTGCCAATGTTCTTACCAATGACTTTTCTACTACCTTTAGCTTCTAATACTTCTTTACTCTTCCTCAGCACATCTGTGAGTGGATCCCTGCATTCCTAGGTGTAAATGCTTTATCATCACTTATGGCTATAGGGATCTCTTGCCCATTCTGGGCCTCTAGTGACACGTGTGTAAAATGGAGACAGTAACAGTCCACTCATTGGATTGTCTCAAAATTAAGGGAGGATATTGTCTTGTTACTTTTCTCTCGTTGCTGAGGCAAAATACCTGACGCCCAAAATTAAGGAAGGAAAGGTTTATTTAGCTCAGAGTTTGTGGAGGTTTCATCCATACTTTGCTGGCTCCAAGGCAGAGTGGCACATGGCAGATGGCAACCATTCATGGTGGCAGAACACCAAAGCAAAGCAACAAAAGCAAAATGGAGGAGTGGCAGAGAGGAGAACAAGCCTTGCTCCTTCCCTTACATTGTATGCAAACTACCTGCCCCAGGGCAGGTGCAGCACTCATACCCACGAATCAATCATAACTCTAGAAGCCTGCCTCATGACTGTATGAGGTTTTGGGGGGACATCCAGACACAAACCATAACAGATATGTATAATGTGTCCAGCATAACATATGAAAAGATGCTAAACTTCTCTGTTAACTGGGGAGATGTAATTCCTTTATTGGTTTATCAGATTGGGTGAAATGAAAAAAACTCTTTTAGCATTGAGTGTTTATGGGGAGACAGACATCCCTTACATCACTGGTAGAAGGGTTAGTAGCAGATCCATTTGGCAAGACCTAGTAAATCTAAAAATTACTTCTAGATACTCATCTAAAGGTCATTAAAATGTTTCTTTTGGTAATGGTCAAATATTATAATCAACCTAAAGGTCCACTGATGAACTAATGACAGAATAACCACAGTATAACTTATACTTCTAGCATCATACAATATTTTTATGCAAAGAAAGAACTGAGTAAATGTGCAGCAGTTACTGAGTTGGAAATGTCTCTAAGAAATAGAAACAAATGGAAAAACTAAGTATGGGAATATTATCAAATACTGTTTAAGTTAAACAAAAACCAAAACATAATTCTAGACATATATTGTTTATTTCTAGAATTTTCTATGTGGTATTATAGGAACATAGTCATGGTAGCTGAAGGCATGAAACACAAAACCAGAAGGGGGACTACTGCATTACATACAGATAGAGCTAGAGCTAGAGACAGAGACAGAGACAGACAGAGGCAGACATATATACACGTCATGCACTAGATTAAGCCTTAAAGATATATTACTCGATTCTGCTAAGAACAAGTGCACTGGAGCAGCAGGGGAAAGCTACCAGTCTAAGTGCACTTGGTCCATAGACTCTCCTTATTCATAAGGGATGTGTTCCAAGACCCCCAGTTTATGCCTAATATTTTGGCTAGTACTCAGCCCTATATACATTGTGTCTTTTTTCTATACATACAGACTTATGGCAAAGTTTAATTTGTAAATTAGTCATAGCAGGAGATAACAATAATAAAACAATTATAAAAATCAATATACAACAAAAGTTAAGTGAATGTGGCATCTCTCAGAATATCTTTTTGTATTGCACTTGCTACCCTTTCTTTGATGCTATGAAAGAATGCAATGCCTACACTATGGGATGAAGAGACATAGCATTAGACAGCTACATAAGAATTACTTGAACACAAACACTGTGATACTACAACAGTGGATCTGATAACTAAGATGACTATTAAGTGACTAACGAACCGAGAGCACATACAGTATGGATGTACTGGATAAAGAGATGATTCATGCAGCAGGACAGTATGAGATTACATCATTCTACTTAGAATGGGATGTGCTTTAAAACTTACAAATTTTTATTTCTAGAAGTTTCCATTTAGTATTTTAGGAACATAGTTAATCATGACAGCTGAAAGCATAGAATGCAAAACTGGAGGGGGGCCTCTTATATTACCAAATGTTATACTTTTTTATGAGTATATTCATAGATTACTTGCATACTTGCAAAGGTAGAATAATAAAAATTGTAGTTATAATGTATTAGGTGCTTCATTTTCTTTCAAAAGAAAATAAGTCAATATATAAGCTTATTGTGTGCCAACCCTGATGTACTTTTATATGCCAGTTAAAATTGTTTTTTTCACTGAAACGGAAATGATGGTCTTCATTTTGCTGATGACAAATATGAATTTTGTTGTAAGCAACTTTCCCAGTGTGTGAGGCATACATCCAGCACTGAAAACCAAGTAGGGCTCCAAGTTCTCTTTCTATGTCTTCACCCAAGTCACTGCTGAGCACTATCATGTCCCAGGCTCCATGCTAGGTACTGGGATGCCATAGGAGCTAGAATAAATGTACTTCCTGTTCTTGTGGCATCACACTGCACGAAGGAAAGCAGGCAGACCAACATGCACTTAGAAGGCAGTGTACTCCACTTTGACATCACAGGTAATGACTTAACGTTTCACCAACATCTGTAATAAAGCAGGGGAGTGTGATGAAGCAACTTGTTTTGAGTCTGATCCTTCATGTAAGTTTAGCACCAAAATACCTTGCTGACCCAAGTATTTTGATTCCTCAACAGATCTTCAAATCAATAGTAATAATGAAGATAGCTACTGAGCATGAACTATATGCCAGGAATCCTTGCAGCATTTAAATGGGTTGACAGATTTAATCTCGAAATATCCCTACAAAGTAGCTTCTGTTAGCTGTGGAAAAATACCTGACATAAACAATTTAAAAAGGAAAGGTTTCTTTTGTCTCAGGGTTTTGGAGGTTTCAATCTGTGCTTAGCTGGTTCCATTGCTTTTAGGCTTGTGGCAAGTCAGAAACATCATGGTGTAAGGACATGGTGGAGGAAAACTGCACACCTCATGGGAACCAGGAAGCAAAGAAGGTTGAAAAGAACTAAAGAGACAAAGGGGCTGGAGACAAGACTATGCCCTTCCAGATTATGTGCCCTCCACTCCAGTGACTTACTTCATTCAGCCAAGTCCCATTCCCTAACTTCAAATATGAACTCATCAGTGAATTAATCCATTGATGAGATTACCACCCCCTTGATCTAAGCATTTCACAAAAGCCCTAGCTCTAGATACACGAGGCTTTTGGCACACATTTCTTTTTTATCCAAATCATAACATAGGTACTATTTTATTCTTTTTATTTTGTAGCTGAGAGAAATTAGGCACCAAGGCTGAAAAGATAAAAAATAAAAACAAACAATTAAAAACTTTGTTGAGGTTATACAGCTAGGGGAAACTACAGCCAAATTTCAATGTAGGGCTGTCTAGCTTGAGATCTTACACCCCAATGCATTCCCCAAGCCCCCAAACTATTCCCAGCTGCTCAATAGGACACATGCATCAAGGTTCTTTCTCTGGGTCCTCTCTAAAATTTGAGTGATATTAATTGAGAGTCTGATGTTTCTCCTTGTGCAGGAATCAGTGGCAGCTGGAGAGGAGAAAAGGTGGGGTCTTTTGGGCTCAATCTGTTGTCTCCTGTTGGCAGAAATTAACAGACTCTGCACAGAGGGGACTTATTTTTCAGTAAATGTGAATAAGAGCCTCTTGACCACAGCCCCCTAATCAGAAGAGTATCTTGCTAGTTCCCACTGATGTGATTAGCAGAATTAATTAGCCACTCAGAAATATTATGCATCAAGTCACGTGGGGAGTAACCTCTGTCATCATCAGGAACATTACAGCTCAGTGCAGAAAGGATGAGACAATTGGTCTGCAAAGCAATTCTTGATGTTCTCATATATTCTTCTCATGAATCATGAGTATGTTGTGTAGCAGACAAAGGCAGACTTATATTTCTAACTGTTTATTCAGGCTACTTCTTTCACAGTAAACTTCCACTTCCACTTCCCACAGGGTTCTGTGGGGCAGAACCTTGTTTGCCCCACACAGAACTTCTCCTGCCCTTAACCACATTAGATCTTCCTGTGCTTCTACTCTATCCCTGCTGTCCATGTTTCATAGAACATTCTCTTCATCCTTCTGGTTCTTCATTGTATTTTGGTAAACTACTAACTTTCAACAAAAGATGCAAGTCTATGAAATTTTCACTAATTCTCTTTTGCTGGTACTTCAGGTGACATGTGTACAGATTTCCTCTCACCAGCACCATAGGTGCACTATGTAGGTGCCTACAAGTCCTCTCCATTGGTGATGGGAGGTCAGAGCCAAGGACTATACCATTCCTACTTCTGTACCCTCAGACCCTAACTATGGTTTTTGGTAGCCAGTAAGATGCAATATTTGCTGATTAGTTAACTCTATATGTCTAGACCAGGTATGGCACTACGCTCGAGGGTGTAGGCTTTGGGAACATTCATATTGCCTGGTCATAGAACGAAGCAAAAGTTATGTACAGGATTGTTTACAATTGCCAAATACTTTACCAAGAGAACAAAAAACATATACCACAGAACACCTAAACCTGGCATTCCCAACATTAAACACTATTCCCTCTAATTTTCTTGTTCCTATTGTGTTTCGGTTTTAAAAAACCTAGAGCATAACCACCAATTTCTTCATCTCTCACTGCTTTAAGCAGTATTCAACTTAAATATATTCATGCCCTTAATCTCTCTTTAATCTAACCCCCACCAAATTTGTCTTAGTCTAGGTTTTATTTCTCAACAGATACAGGTATGTAGAGAAAGCATCAAACATGAGAGATAGAGATCAAAACAAATAAGCAGAACAAAGCAATTTGGGGAACAAGCACTGCTCAGTGGTAAGACAACTAAAAACAAAAGCATCATTACTAACCTCCCCAGAGAGATAAGAGAACATATTGGAAAACTGTGAACAAAGTATTAGAAGCAAAAGAACACTGTGAAAACAATAAAGAGCTCTTGGAAATTAAAAATATGATAGTACATATTAAGAGTCAGTAGAAGAGCCAGAATGAAATGAAGGAAATCTCCTTAAAAAGCAAAGCAAAAAGTCCAAATATTTGGAATATAATGAAATTGGTCTATCAGGAAACCAGTCCAACATTTCCAACATCCAAACACTAAAGTTTCAAAAAAAGAAAGCAGAGAAAATAAAGGGCGTGAATAACACCCAAAAGTGGTCAAAAAGCTTTCCTAGATGTAAAGGATGAGTCTTAACAGAACAAAATAGCTCATCATATGCTCAACCAAGTAAATGGATAAAATTCCATTCACAATAAGGTAAAGAACTACGAAATTTTAGAATTATGGGACCTTGATAGTATCCTGCTAGTTTGGGCACAAAGAGAGGAGTAGGCAATCATTAGGAATCAGAATAGCTTTAGTTTTCTTGAACATAATACCAGATCCTGGAAAATCATGGAACTGTTCTTCCAAAGGGAAAGTTATTTCCAGTAGACTTATTCATTTAGTGCAAAGATTGTCTACAGAAGGTCTTCATATGTTGGCTTCCTGCACGCACCCTGTTACAAAGTCTCTGAAGCCAAAGTTCCTTGAAGATGATGCAGAAAAACAAGGAGAATGGAGTCTTCTGTGATGGGAGCATTAACACAGGAGATAAAGCAAGAGCATCCTTGGACTGACACAGAAGGGAGATCCGGGGCACTGGTGCACACTAGACACAGAGAGAATGGAGGGCCAGGGCAGAGCAGGCCAGCAGCTCAGCGAGAGCTTTCTGTAGGAGGATGAAATTGAAAAGATCACTGAAGTATCTGAAGATCTGCAGAGAGTGTTAGATAACTGGCACAGAGCTGGGGCTGAATTAGTAATAAAAACATAAAAATGAAGCAAACAAACCATAAACATTGCAAATATTAGCTTTGGGGAAAACATAATAGTTGTGCAGAAAAGGAAAATAATCATAATTTGCTGCCTGGTTCAGTTCTGAATGACATTTACATAGTCAAAACATTGTAAACACTGAATGCTGATCTAACCAAAATTAGGATATAGGTTTATTGGAAGGATGGAGATGGTGAATGGGAAGATGCCCATGTGAGTGTTGGGTAGGAGAAGGAAGTGCTAAATAACCTTTTTCAGCAAGAAGTTACTTGGTAAAGTAGAAAAATCCCAACAAAGGTTGATAATTTAGAAATATGGGGTTAACATCACTGTAAGTGGGAGAGAAGTGCTGGCTGTTGGGTGAGAAGGGAGCTGGGCTACACTGAAGAATAATTTGACTATTTAAACTATGTGCACAGATAAACTTGGGTAAAGATACTAAAAAGATAAAGTTAGATAGTGTAATGCCAGTACTCCCTAGGTTAATGAAAAATTCATGTGATCCTAATACTAATATAAACAAGAGCAATCTAACCATCATGTGAAGAATGATCAACAATATAAGACAACTGTGAAAAAGAGGATCGCACGGGGTGCAGTCAGGTTGGGAAAGGGGCATATGAGTTACCCAAGGTAGGAAAGCCTATTTTATGTTGCAGTAAATAAAACTGTATGATTTAGTTATACCAGTAAATAAAAGGAATGCAATTAAGAATATGGAAACAGGTCAAATATACAGATTGGATTTAGGATACAATGAAGGGGGATTAGAAATCAATAAACAAAGAGCTGGATTATTTAGTAAACACTGTTAGGTGGCCACATAGAGAAAAAATGCAATTAAGGGCATACCTCACACACAGGAAAAATGGTGCAGAAAATCCAAAGTGTAATGAAGAAGATGAAAGTATGAAAGTAATAAAAGATAATACTGTTTATTTGAAAATGTGGAGGAGAAGAAACTCAAGCTTGACCAAAATCTAGCAACCATAGAGGAAATATTAATAAAATGTATTGAGTGAAAAAAAATTTTTAAATGCATAGATAAAGTCACTATGAGGCAAAGTCAAAAGACTAAACTGAAAAAATATATAACTCATAGTTTCTCTAATGTAGAAAGAATTACTACAAATCAGTAAAATAAGGAACAACCAACTACCCAACTGAAAAATGGGCACAGCAGATGCTCCCAAGGGAAGAAAAAACACAAATGACTCATAAACATCAAAAAGATTCTCAAATTAATTTACAGCTTCAGATACACAAAGCAATATTAAACTGAAATATATGTATTCATATATGATTGGAGAAGTTAAAAATATACTTTGCCGATTACTATATAAAAAAGTATTCATATTTCTGTGAAAATTACAATGTGATGTGATCTATGTAGAGGAGATAGATTGCAAATTTATGAAAATTACATCTTCCAACACTTTGGGACCCACAATTCCACTTCTAAGCATTTTCCTACTAATATACTCACATGCATGAAATAATGTTTACAAGAATAAATGATGACAGATGACTTATATACCTATTAGTAGGGGACTGCTAAATCCACCACGGTATAACCATATGAAATTAGAGTCTAATTAGGAGTCTTTCATAGACCAGTGTGAGTTGATGCCATAAAAATACTAAATAGCCATAAAAATGCTCTTTTTATGTAACTGAATGATTTCCAAGATATAATAAGGAACAAATATAGCAAAGTTGTAAACAGTAGATCTACTAATATCTTGGTTTTAAAAATGTTAGGTAGCTATATATGCATATTTGTTTACATATGCATGGATATTTATGTACTTATGAACTGTTTATTATTGGTTAATGCAAGGGAAAGGAACTGGGCAACTGAGGCATGTGGACTGGAGGGAATTTATTCTCTTTGTCTTTTCCTTTCTTTTTTGTGATTGAACTCAAAGTACATTACCACTGAGCTACAACTCCACACTTCCTGGTTTTTACTTTGAGATACAGTCTCGCTCAGTTGCCCAGGCTGGTTTCCAACCTATAATCTTCCAACCTCAGCTCCTCAAGGTTCTAGAATTACAAGCATGTGCCACTAATGCCCAGGTGAAAGCTAATCTTTCTTATGTACTCTTTTGTACCTTTTTATTTTAATTATGTAGAAAACTACATGTTAAATTAACCATAAAGCTTCAAAATGTGGTCTAACAAGTTGTATAATAAAAAGTTCAGACATTGGAAGCTCTTTTGCTAGCCTGGACACCATAAAACATTAAAATCATTTTTGAATGATACTACTTGCCTATAGTCACATATGTCACATATATAATCATATATCCCTTGCTTATTAGTGTGAATAATTTAAGCATTTATGCATGTGTGAGAGAAACACTGTGAAATGAATATGTATTTAAAGACTTCACATTCACAGATTAGTATAGATTCCTTTTTACATATAATAGAAAAACAGATGAAGTCTCAGGGAGGAAAAATCACATTAACTATTAGAAAAGAAAACTGATAAAGTTCAACTTGTACTTTTGGGGTGTGTGTGTGTGTGTTACTTGGGGACTGAACCCAAGGCTTTTACAGTGAACTACATTCTCAGCCTTTTTTTTTTTTTTTTTCCATAAAAGACAGGTCTCACTGAGTCACTAAGTTGCCCAGTCGGGGCTCGAATTCATGATCCTCCTATGGCTCCCAGGGTGCTGGGACTGACTACAAGCCTGTGTCACCAGGGTCCACTTCTACTTCTACTTCTGATTAAAAGCTCTAAGGTAAGTGCAGCGGCAGATGTCTGTAATCCTTCCACTCTGAGAAGCTGGAGCCTGAGAATTACAAATTTGAACCCAGTCTGGGGAATTTAGTGATGTAGGTAAGTCTCAAAATAAAAAAAAAAAAAAAGAGTTTGAGATGTAGTTCACTGAAAAGGACCTGGATTCAGTCCCCTATACTGAAAAAAAAATGGGAGGAAACCCTCTGAGCAAACTAAGAATAAAACATAATATTATTAAGTTACATATTTAAGATCTACAAAAGTAGTATATATTTTTGAGCAACTTCAGACTTACTCTGTATATTAAAATTGGGAAAAACAAAGATACCAACACTCATTGGTTGTGATAATCAAATAAAGGAGCAAAGAACAGACTGAGATATAAATATAAGGGATATAATTGTCAATATTTGCAGATAATATGATCACACGTACAGAAAATGCAATACAGTCACAAGCTATTAGAATCAATGGAAGTTCTTACTAGGCAGCTGGATACAATATCAACAAAGAAAATCAATGGTATTTTTCTACACCATCAATAACTAACTAAAAGCAGTAAAAATTATATATATGGCAACAAAAACTATAATATGAAACAACAACTACAATAAGAATTAATCAAGAACTCACAAGTTATTTATGAACACAACTTTAAAAATCTAATAATGGTCATGGAAGAGATGAATACATAAATCCAGGCATTGCATATTCTTAAAGAGGATAAAATGATATAACAAATATGTCAATGTTTTTACTAAATTTACCTATAAACTCAGTGGGATCTCATAAAAATTTTAGTTGAAGTCTTCTAAGAATGGGATAAACAGCTTAAATTTTATGAGCAAGAATAAAAATTCATGATTAGCTAAGGTGGAAGATTGAGAACTTCCCCAATCCAAAATTAGGAAAAACTAAGAAGGCAAAATTATCATGGAATTGAACAATAAGCTCTGTGACAGATCACTGAGATATAAAAGATGTATTACATGATATATGTTAAATTGTACATCAATGAATAAGTGATCAATTAGTAGATGTGTTGAAAGTACTGACTTTCTTGTAAGCAAACATAAAATATACATGCAGATTCCAAATAGATCAAATACCAAAACATGGAAAGTAAAACCATAAAGTTAATAGGAGAATAGCACTGTGATACTAGGGTAGAGAAATTCTTGATAAACATACATCATAAAGCAAATAATTAAGCAATATTTTTATAATATAGTTTTGTTCAATAAAACAAAACAAATTGAGGAAAGATAACATAATATCTAAAAAAGACAAATGATTAATACCTAGAATATAAATGCAGTTGTAAAAATTTAAAAGCAAACACAGGAACTCTTATTCCAAAAAACAGCCAGAGGTTATAAGAACAGACAAGTAATAAAGAATAGAAAATTCAAAATTTCAATAAATACAAGGCTGATGCTTAAACTCATTGGTAATAAGAAAAAATTAAAATTAAAAAATATACTATCATTTATATTTAACAGACTGGAAAAAAAAAAATAAAGAAGCTACCTAGTGCTAAATCTGGGCAGATCTGTGGTAATGTAGAACATTCAACCACAACTCTGGGGGTGTAAATTAGTGCAGTTATTTTTTTAAAATAATCTTCAGTGCTTGTAATCTATGACTCAGAAATTCAACCCCTGACTTAGAGATCGCAGAACTTCTCACAGGTCTCCATGAGTGGATGTGTTCCATAATGTAGCATGAGGTGGCAGAGATTTGAAGAAAAGTGCAGGCTAAAATGCCAGCGTTAGAAGTTATGGGTGAGAAATATATACACAGCCAAGATGGAACTTTAAAAATCTGTACTAGCTGGGCATGGTGATGCACGCCTGTAATCCCTGCACTCGGGAGGCTGAGGCAGGAGGATCATTGCAAGTTAGAGACCAGCCTAGGCTACAAAGTGAGCTCAAGGCCAGCCTGAACTGCATTGCGAGACCTTGTCTCAAGACAAAAAAATTAAATTAAGTTAAAAATCTGTGCTGATTTAAAAAGGATGAAGTAGAATGGACTATAAATGTTTTATGGGTGCAAATTTAAAATACTTAAACTAATGAAACATATTATTCCAGAACACAAACAAAGGAATAAAGTGCATTAAAAAGGTTGTGGGGAGGGTAGGGACATGGGAGAGAAAAACAATGATAGAAGGGGCAACTACACAATGAAATAAGACTTGGATTTTGTTTGTTTTAGGCAAATGCGATTAGCTGACATAGCCTGAGCCTATCATTAGTGTGTCAAAGAGGTCAAAAGGAAAGTTAGTTTCATATTAACCCCATGAAATACTTACTGAAAAATATTACAAAAGCTTCATGTGAATAGGCACTTGCTTATTCATCTGCCTATAACCTGCATAAAGACACATGACTCAGTAAAAATCCCTCACCATCACTGCAGACTGGGAAGGCAAGGTTGTAGTTTAGGGAATACAGTTTTCAGCAGGTAGCTGTGTTTTCTCTGCCTGCAGTTACAGGGACCAGATGTATCTAAGGTATAGCAACAGCACCATGGAGACTTCTGGTACAACATCTGGAGAATCTAAAGGGCAAAGACTCACTCTGATTCATTTCTGTCTCAAGGACCTATCTTAATAATTCATTGAATGAGTAATTTTGAATTTAGCCAGAGGTGTTTAGACAAAGTCAAGAGTGCTTCAGATTACAAACAGGCATCAACTGGAAATGGTTTACTATTTTTTTGTAAACTTTAGAGGAACTGTGGCTGGCTTACAATTGACTAATCATGATACCCATTTTTTTAAAAAATGACTATGTGCCAAGCACTTCTTCATTTCTATCTTTTACATTCATACCAAGCTTACAAGATAAATTTCAGGATTATTTTGTAGTTGAAAAAATAATGGCTCCATAGGAGGTAGCTATTGCTTTGTCTTCTGTATATATCTTGATTTTGTGAATTTTTATTCTCCTTCTCTGTGTTATCAGGGTGGGCTGTCAAATTCCCAACTTTATGCCACTGGAGTAATTATGTGACCTCTGCCTAGAAGATAAGAGTCTATCATTAGAGACTGGAAATATTTTCAGTCCACTTGTCTAATTTCTTGAATGGACTCTCCAGAAAATGAAGATCAAAGACAAATACAGTGACGTGAGTGGGAAGGAGAAAGGCAGAGAGAGGGAGAAAATAGAGGAGGGACACACGGCAAATCTTACCCTTGAGCTTTTTATTGATATGAGCAGCAAAATTACTCTTCTAGCTAAGATTTTTGAGTTGGGTTTCTAACAACTGAATCCAATATAATAGATAACTCTGTTCAAATCACACAACCAACAAATGGCAGACCAGTTGCCTTCCTGATAGAAGAGCCACTCCCAGATGAGCTACGCCAGCACACATTCAGAGTGGCTTCCCATGGCTACATGGGCTCCCAGCAAGTGGGACGCATTCTTTTGAAAGATCTGCAACATGAGGTGAAACTTCATCCTCTTATGAGTAGACGTAGGTTTTAGAAATTGCCCAAACTTAGACCTGAAACATGAAAAACCAAATCCATAAAACACCTTAATATGACTGGAGAGATATAAGAATGATGCACTGTAGGTCAAACACTTGGTTTTGAGCTTGTTTATCAGTACATACAAGTCTGGTTTGAATAACAGCCTTTTCATTCCAAAAAGTAAGTGATCGCCCAAGGAGCCCTATTTGAAGAAGGAGGACACCGAATGTGAGCATGGGTTCGATCACAGTTCTTCCTACTCTTGACTACATAAATTGGCAGTTGGTAACCTTTCTAAGCTTCAGGGCTCTTCTCTGTAAATGAGGGAGGATAATGCCATCTTCATGGGTTTGCTTTTTTATGGATGAAAAGTAATCACACACACACACAAAAAAAAAAATACCTGAAAGAATTCTTATACATTGTTGACCCTCCATAAATTCCATCTCTCTATATAAGGTATGAGTTATATGTATTTATGCATAGTAGACATTTTAAGGCATTAATCCTGGTGTGTTGATTAAAACATCTGTCTTGTTACTCTGTCATCATACCCTGCAAAGAACTGGGCCACTCCTATTCCATACACTTCCCAGTGGGCTCATTCTTTTAGAAATAGTCATCAGGCACACACAAAAAGC
This sequence comes from Chinchilla lanigera, assembly GCF_000276665.1. Lineage (NCBI taxonomy): Eukaryota > Metazoa > Chordata > Mammalia > Rodentia > Chinchillidae > Chinchilla > Chinchilla lanigera. The sequence goes on along the minus strand of NW_004955445.1, from coordinate 14,487,649 downwards.
AATTTAAATGGTTCATCTTTCCTCTTTTCATCCATAGACAAATTTCAATAATTATCTTAGTCAACCCATTAATTAGTCTAAATTTGCCCAAGCATAATTGATACTGCCTACACAATTTTCTATAAAAATTTGAAATGGATGGCTAAACAGAGGGTTTTTTTTGTTGTTGTTGTTTGTTTGACTAAGTGCATTTTCCCCCCATGCAAAATGTGTTAGTCAATGCTTATCTAGTATAATAAGCTGCCGTGCGGTGTTATTGTCTGCATCTGTGATAAGAAGTTGTTTGAGTCTTTGAATTCAAATCATTCCTTGGCAATTTTTAGCTTATTGACCAACAGTCTGTTCCTTGATATCTTTGAGAAAACCTGTTCCCTTACTTGTTTATTAGCCTGGTTATTAGCCTTCTCAAGTCAGTTATTTCTGGAAACTCTCCCTTATTTTGGTGCTCCTGGCTGAACTCTATCTTTACTTCTAAATCCACATCTTTGAGTACTTTGCTTTTCCAGCACTTGCATACGTGTTGGGTTTCCTCAAGGTTGCACTCTATGATTCTACGATTCTAAGATCCTCTTCTATGAGTTACACTATCCCCTGTGTATGAGGGGGATGTTCCTCATTACCAATATCAGCCTAAAACTTCACCATTGCTATGCATAATTCTATTCTAATTTCTATTCTTTCTGAAAGATTGTTCCTTACAAAAATGGTTAAGGAGACAAATAAGGGGGAACCTCCAGCAGCATTAAAGTGTCAATGACTTTTGTTACCTTCATGATAAACATGAGATCAAGATGAAGGAATAAAAGAAAAGAATGATTTTCAAATCAGCTTCCTGAGAAACTTCAGACATCCTAGGAGTCAGATGTTGACTATTTCCTTAAGCCATACTGGGGGCTATCTATAGAAGAGGCATATGCAAAATAGAACAAAATATCTACAAGTGAACAAAGTACAAATAAAAATTTAGAATCTAAACCTGGCATTTCAAAGCCATAGAATAATGTAGTATTACTCAATAGTATGGGCATAATAGGCTAACTGTATGAAAAATATCAAACTTTATCCTCAAATAAATTCCAGATGGAATAAAACTCTCTGTAGTACAAAAGCAAACAAAATGGCACCACAATTTAGGTAAATATATATGAATTATGTTCACACAGGGAAAGTTTTAAGCATTACTTCAAAGACAAAGCCGTTAAGAATGGGTAAATTTAATCCTATAAAAGATAATATTTTCTCATTATCATAGAATATTAACACATTCAAATGCACATGCCTAAAATTGAAAATATTTTCAATATGTAGAAACAACCAAGATCAATGCTTTTAATATGTAAAGTATTCTTTATGAATTGAAAAGAAAAAAGAAGGTCTCCAAAGCAAAATTTATAAGAATGGTACATTTGTAATTTACAAAAGAAAAAAGAAAAAAGAAAAGTAGCCATAAAACTTGAAAAACTTTAGGTGTACCAAAGACTTGAAAATTAAAATTTGAAATTTGACATGGGAAGTTTTCAAGATTAAAATGAAAAATAGTGCCCGCTATTGGTGGAGGCAGAGAAGTTAGAGCTCCCTTGAGTAGTGGCACAGTTGATTTTAGAAATCAGCCTGGCTTTTTATTGTCTATATTCTGTATCTAAAAGCTCAAACTGTGAATAATTTTCACTCAAACCTACTTTTAGGAATTTATCCAAAATAGTCATATGAATCTGCATTCATGCATGTATAACAATGCTCTCTGAAACAGTATAGTAATGGAAAAATGAAAGTAATATAAAAATTGAATGAAAGGCTAGTTCAAGTCAAATCTCTTCCCCAATGAGCTCTTTAATGAATTTCCTCTTCCTCACTACATTCCCACTGTGTACCAACCCACACCAATCTTCACTTGATCCATACATCTCAGTGAACTCACAGAGTCACCAATGGACTCTGTCACCCAATTCAAAACACACTCTTGGTTCCTTGCTCTCCCGGTGCCCCACATCACAGCTGGCCCCTGTTGCCCATTCCACACCGCGGACCTTTCTCCCCAGAAATATTTTCTTCTCAAGTCAGTTATTTCTAGTTCCCTTGTCATTGCTACTTCTTTATTTTATCACTGAATGTCAGTATTCTATAGTCTCCCTCCTATTCTTTCCCTATACCATTGTTTCTCAAAATGTGGTATCTAGACAAATATCACCAACATCAGTTCAGAATGTATTGGAAATGCAGATTCTCTGGTCAACTAAGGAGCCACCAAATCAAAAACTCTGAGAATGGGTCCAAATATCCATATTTCATCTAGCTTCCCAAGTGATTAGGATGCATTGATAAGTGTGAGATCTACTGCTTCAGTCAATCCCTGTTACCTTCAACTGACTCTTTAATCCCTCTGTGCCTCCATCTCTTCTCCTGTAAAGTGATAGTAGCAACTTTACTTACTTGCTAGTCTTGTTTGGGGGGAGGAGATAATCCATGTTAAGATTTGTACTATTTTTTATTTCAATCCATATAAATATTATAAGTGACAAACTTTATTGGTTTAATTTTTAAGTCTTTGACATCTGGAGTAGAATAGTTTTATATGTTTGCTGACTATTTTTATTTCTTCTTTAATAACTTATCAAAGCTAATTAAAGTCTGGCTCTGGGATAATGCCTGGCTCTGAGAAAGGACTCACAAAATGGCAGCCACTCACAAGTTGATTGCATTAGGCCAGCCCTCTCCTTTTAGCTTCTCACCTATAGTCTCACTGCCTGCTTAGCATTGCAGTGGGGTTTCCCACAGGGCATGTGTCCCAAAATGGATCCCAGGTCCTTCCTAAGTGGTATACCTCTAGTGCTTCCATCTCAGTCCTGGAACCCCCCATTTCCTCCAAGCAGAAATTCCAGAAACAGTTTGCACTCTATCCATCCTATACCTGTCACCGCCAACTAGATACCCAATTTGTAAACCTCTAGAATTCACCAAACATGTCTTCCATTACTCACTCAACCCTCAATTTTAAAGTCATTGCCATCTCCACATAATCATCTTCACTGGCCTCCTTAATGTTATTGAGGTCCTCCCCACTAACCTGTCCTCCCCTACAGGAAACAGAGTGAGCCTTCAAACAATATTCAAATAATAGCTTACCCACTTACAGTTCTCTGGAGAAAATTCAATTTCATCACCACAATCTGAGCTTTCCAGAACCAGGTCTCTGGAAGGCAGTATTTCTCCATCCTCACCTGACTGTGTCTCTCCCTCACTAGTGAGATACCCATTGTCCTTCAGGCCTTAATGGATGTAGTTCATTCCACTGACTAGGAGCATCCTCACACATCCCAGGGCAGGAAAAGTATGTTCTTTGGGCTCCTGACATCACCTCCTGGGATGGTTAACTTCACTGGCCAGTGGAGTGTCCACATTATTCTGGGTGTATCCATGAAGATTTTTAGGATGAGTTAAACATTTAAACAGACAAGCTAAGTAAAACAGACGGCCTTCCCTAATGTGAGTGTTTCTCACCAATCAGTTGAAGGCTTGATTAAAAGGAAAAGGACTGATTTCCCCCAAAATAAAAGGATTCTTTTTGCCTGGCTGCCTGTACCATGGGATATGGTCTTTTTCCCTTAGGATTTGAGTGGAAACAATGGTCTTTGGAATCTCAAGTCTGCTGGCCTTCTGACTTCAATGACACCAGCAGGTCTCTGGGGCTCCAGCTTGCCAAATTCAAACCTTGCCAATAGGCAGGTATTTGTAAAATTAAGACCTGTACAGAGTACCATATATATATATATATATATATTTAAAAAAAAACCTCATTGTAACAGCATATTTGGTATTATACTGCATAGTCATGTTAATTGTGGCACTATTCTCAACAGCCAAGATATGGAATTATAACAGCCAAGATATGGAATCAGCCTAGGTGGCCATCAACAGATGAATTGAGAAAAAATACAGTACATATCCACAATGAAGTTGTACTTGGCCACAGGAAAAAGTGAAATCATATCATTTGCAGGAAAATAGATGTAACTGTAGGTTATAATACTAAGTGAAATTAGACACAAAATATGAGAGTCACATGTTTTATATATGGAAACTTCAAAAATGAAGATGAACTGAAATAAAGAATGAACTTTTGGAAAAGAAAAATGAACTGGGGCGAGAGGAGAGGGAAGAAGAGGAGAGGGAAGGCATGAGACACTAGTAGGAAGGATGCACTTGATCAAAGCACAATACATGCATGTATGGAAATGTCAGCAAAATGCATCGTGCAATTAGTATGGTGGAATGATTATAATAAGAGGAATAAGGGGCTGGGGATTTAGCTCAGCGGCAAAAGCGCCTGCCTGGCAAGCGCAAGGTCGTGAGTTTGGTTCCCGGTACTGGAGAAAAACCAAAAAAAAAAAGAGGAATATCTGACATTATAACAAAATGGTTATATGTATTTGAAGCTATAAAATATATAGTATAATAATGTGTTCATATAATGTGAAAAATAATATAAAATCAAATGATGAATTTCTGGTTGATTGCTTTGCCTTTCTGCATTTCTGTTTCTTCCTATGTTCGCTCCCTTGGGTACATACTTGCTTTTGTATTTACAGTATTTGGCAGCAAACATTATAATTGAATTGGTATGTGTAACTGAAATAAAATAAACTGAAAATGAGAGATAGAAATGATATTTGTAGCATATGAAATAACACACATATTTTATATGTAAAGATCTCTGTTCCTAGAAATCAATAACATAACCAGGATAGTTTTTTTAACTGGACAAAAGTCAGAAATAGATAATCATCATTTAGAAAAGACATTAAGGTGACTGATGACATAAGCAGCATCACTATAAGAAAATACAACTATAAATAAAAATTCTTTTTCTTCTTGTTTATAAGATGGGAAAAGCAAAGAATTCAATGATGGCAAGAGTTTACATACTTTGACTTAGAAATTTAATTTCTTAGACTTTACTTAAAATAATAAATTGATGTAAAATACAGATGTTTCTTCTCATCAAAAATATAATAGTGAAAACTTTGGGAAATCCTAAAATCTCTGTTTGGGAATTAATTAGGCTCATTATAAGACAGAAAGAATTATTATCAAGATTAACTCTAAATGGTGAGATTGTTACTTAGTTGTGCTTCTTTAAATCTTTCTCTCTGATCCTATAGAAAATGTCTTAATTTAGTGAACTAAGAGAAAATTATATCCTGGACAAAAATATAATGATGAGTTAGAAGTGCGGAGGGGGAGCTGGGCATGCTGTTACACATGCATGATCCCAGGACTCTGGGAGTCTGAGGGAGAATAACTGTGAGTTGAAGCTTAACCTAAGCACCCCCGTGACTTAGCAAGACCTGGTCTCAAAATAAAAAAATAAGAAGGGCTGGATCCTCAGTATTAAAAAAAAGTACATGTGGATGTGTGTGTCAGAGGGATGGGATGTGTGTGTCAGGAGCCCATGTCTATAGTAAGAATTAGGGGGTAATTGATGTAAAAGAAATAGTTTTTGTGCAGACAAAGGAGAACATTGAAAGGATGGTTCAGAGGACATCCAAAGGATGGAATAAACATTCGGCATTTCTGTAGTAAAATTCCTCTGCCTGTGGTGTATGAATGAACAAGAATTAAGATCTAAATAATAGAATGCAGGACAACCTATGGCTTGCAGAGAAAGTCAAGAAATACAAACCAAGGAATACTTGAGTACTGTGCAAACAGTCTGGTAACGTTTCAGGTTCTGTACACACCCTAAAGGAAGGACCATGTACCAACCACTTCTCTTTTCCCTAAATCCACTCTCCAGTAGTAGGCAGTAGTAGATCCTTAAAAACTCTTTGTCAAAGGAATAAAGGATGTTGTGGGAGAATTCCTGATGTGAATACCACGTGAAATGGACTATGTAAAAAATGAAGTCTTGGCAGATCAAACTGGGAGCCACCAGGATTTATGCCTTGGGAAATAGGGTGGAGGAGGTGATTAAGAAATGAATCATCTCATGATGCTTGTCCCTGTTGGGACCGCAGTGCCTAAGGCAAGGATGCAAGGTGTCACATGCATAAGCCAGTGGGAAACACAAACATACACATGCAAAATCATCGTGTTCTACTTACACAAACACCTGTGCACAATACCATAAACTTCTTTATTCATTTTTTTTATTCAATCCAGATTTTTAAACAATGTAATCTCAAGGAATCATAGAGGCTGAAACACTGATTTTTTTTCTTCACTAAAATGGTAATGCATTAGATTTATGTAATGCATTCTATTTGAGAATTCATTAGTAAATCCAGTTTGACATGGTCCTTTTCTGTGGCATATGTTTAAATACTGCACTTTTGCTTTGACATTTATATTTGCTCTCATCTCTGAAGCATAATGATTTGCCCTTACATTCCACCTCCAGTCAGAAGCCAATCAATACCAGTAGGAAACAAGGAAGATAATGTGTATAATAGTAGGCTTTTCACGAGTACATTTTTACCTCTCTGTCCACGCAGTGTCTACGTTCAGGCATGCTCAACCTTATATATCTGTTCTCTCTGCACACAGGGTTTAAGGGAGTTAGTAATGAAATAAAAAATGGATTTTCTTCCCTCACTTGGGAAAGCTTCACCTTTGACAGACCTAGTTGGCTGTGTGCTGTCGCAGCTTCCAAGTTTCTCTCCAGGATAAGTCACCTTGGCAACCTCCAACACCCACATTCCTGCCCTAGACATGGGGTCCGAATGAGAACAAAGTTCCTGAAGCAAGAACAAGTACTGTGATGTGGGAAATAGGGGCCCAGAGGTCTGGTTGACGGCCATGGCGGAGGAGCGAGTCTGAGCAGACTTAGACTTGTCATGTCCTCGGCAGATGGAGTGAGTCGCCCTGCCCATGCTGTCCCGCTCTGCCCCTCCCTCGGTGCCTCCCCTCGATAAACACGCCCCCTTTTGCCACGCCCCTAGCCTGCTCTATAAAACGCCTGGTACTTCCGCAATAAAGTAGATCTGCGCCATCAGCCTGGTCTCCGGTGTTTTCTTTTCACCGTGTCACTGCTTACCAGGGACCCAGGTCCCTCGACCCCAGAGGTTCTACCTCACTGTGAAATGATGCATCTCTAAATGATGTCCCCTACCCTGTTCCCAAGTCATGAATTGTGGAAGCTTTCAATTTGACCCTCCAAGGTGTCATTTTTAACAGGGCTCACCAGACACTGCTCCAAGTGTACCTGATACTGTGTGAGTTTAGTCACCTATTTCACACAGGAAAGAAATCATGAAAGAACCAATTTAACTGAAAAAGGAGATCTTTTTGCTTGCCAATAAACAAAAAAAAGGTCTCTGGGCAACATGACCCTGGATGTGATATCAGTCTCTCTCCCTCCTCTTCTTCTTTCTCTTTTTCTTCCTCTTCCTCCACCTTCTCCTCTTGTTATAGCTATAATTTCTCTCAACTTTTCACATTTATTTACACACACCTGTTATCTTCTCTCCTCTCACCCTAGCTCACTTTTCCTGTCTAACCCATTCCATTCCAAGGAGAGGGGTAAGTGGTGAGATCAGACTTCCCAGAATCTCCAGACAGCCAGGAACAGGTGGAGACCTACAGAGGAAGGCAGCTACAATGCCCCAGGATAGAACTGAGTTCTCTCACCCAGTGGCCATAGTGGTATGAAGAGAGCTATGACTATAGTATGCCTTTCTCAGGTGGAATTGATGGGTTTGTAGATATGAATGAATTAAGGGTAAAAATCTAGCACAAAGTGAAGGTTTCACAGGACAACACAGAAACACAGAAAAGAGCTACAGAGAGTGATAAAAGGACTAGTCTGGGTTTTCCTTGATATTGAAGCTACTTTATCTAAGGCAAGGAAATACTTGTGACATAGTCAGACAAGAAAAAGCCTCAAGAGTTCAAAATTAGCTAAAGAAGTCCTTGAATTTTGTTTGTTTAACTTGAATAGTATATTTCTTAAATCCCTTTTCCCCGCCGCAAGACTTAAGCTTGAGGCATGAGCAGATTTAAAAGAAACAATACAGCATGCTGGAAATTTTTACCTGGTCCCTTTACCAAATGTCATTGACTCAGTGATGACTCCCAAAGGTTGCCAACTTTGCTATGGGGAGGAGGGTATCCTCCCTGTTCCCCAGAGCATCCCAGCTGCCTCTAGAATGACATTCCCTTACTTTGTGGATGCCTTGGAAATATGTTGGAATGCATGAACACTTGAAATATTTTTCATGTTGCCATTCATTATTATTCTGTGAAAACAGAATATTGAAATGAAATTACCAAACACTCACATTTGTGATGAGAAGCTCAGGTCCATAAACTCAAGGCAATGATGAGAATCATTAAGTATCATTGAAAGTGGTACATTTTTTAGCCTCAATTGGCTGCTCATTGAATGTAAGCTCGTCAAATTTGTGCTCAATTGTCAATGAAAACAATAGAATTAAAAATATATTGAATGCTGGAAACAGACTTTGGAAGATTTTATGCAAAAAAGTAAAGCAAGTTGGGGGTGGTTGTTATTAGTTTTGGATTTCTTGAAATTGGCTTTCTCAATCCTTTCCAAAAAAAATTCCAAAGTTAACTGTTCTAACATTGGGCATCTGACTTCTATGTTTGTTTTCAGGAAAGTGGTACATTCTGAAGTAGGGGCTGCCTGTCCCAATAGCTTATCCTAACTTTTTATCCATAGAGATGACTTCTTGTCAGCAAGTCAGATTGTGGGAACTGACTGACAGACAAGCTCTCCAGTGGGGCCCTTGGAATAATTTAGGCCATTTCTGCCACAGCACCTAGAAAAGATAGAAAGCTAAGGCTCTGGATGCAGAATGCTCTGATCTGGAAGGAGGGATTTAATGATCAGAGAGGCACCCAGTACTTCATCCATTGTTACCTTCATGGAAGAGGCTGGTCAATCCATTCATTCAAAGCATTTATACTACTGCCCAAGGCTCTAAAAATACATCTGTGGAAATACAAATAAAAATCCCTGCCCTCCTAGAGCTGACATTCTAGGGTGATCAGGTACAGATAGATAAACAACTTAAAAACTAAGTAAGCAAATTAAATAGGATGATAATACAGCATCATGAGTATAACAAAGAAACATCAGAGATCCAGTTGGGCAGTGGTAGTGTCCCAGGCCAACTGTAACTTTTAACATCATAGTCAGATATGCTACAGAAGGCTGTGTTATTGTTCAACACCTTTCACTTCTGCATCCCTACCACTGTCCTGTGACTTCTCTGATGGCTGAGCAGACCTCTGTACCTGTGATATACAAGGTTTGCCAGGTGACTTGGATTGGCCAATAGAATGTAAACAGATATGACATATGCTATATGCACTAGGAATACACCTTGCGTATTTAGCCCAATCTCTTATTTCTTTCTTTTTTTTTTTTTCCCAGTACCAGGAATCAAACTCATGACCTTGCACTTGCCAGGCAGGCGCTGTGCTGCTGAGCTAAATCTCCAGCACCTCCAATCTCCTATTTCTACCTTCCCCCACAAAAATGGAACATCCTAGCCAAGAGTTAGTCCTTTCATCTGTACTCGGGAATAACAGAATACCTGAAGCAGAAATTCCACAAATGTTTGTTGCATAAGCCAAAATACTACTTTTCTGTTACCACAATGAAGGTAATTAATGGTGGGGAAAAAAAGAAAAACCTTTCTAAGAAGGCAAAGACTAGAAGGAGAAGGAGATACAACGACAAAATTGAGGCCCTAACAAATGAAGTAACTTTCTTAAGTCACATATGTACTAAATAGCAAAGTTTATATTTGAAAATTTTTCTCTGGGTTTGTTCACATGATTTCCCAGGCAGGGACCTGCCCAACTCAGATCACACAATGAACACTGTCAGCGCCACTTCTCTGTCCTGGCCAATGATATCTGTAGGTTCTTGCCCTCTCTCTAAATAGGATCCTAAAGCAACAATACTCCAACAATCACCGTAAATTACTTGAAGCACAATCCCTGCAACCTGCAGACAAAGCCAGGTATATCTGCGTCCAGAGCAGAATTCTTCTATCTCCTCCTTATTCTTTACATCTCACTCAAATATTGCAATCAGCCAGTGGGACAAAGAAGGGTCACAATTACAGTCATTGCCTATCAAGAGGTGAGAAAGTAAAGGCTTCAAGTAAGTGGATGTTAGCGGTGTAGCCTCTTCTTTTCTAAGAATCTTCACTATATCACTAGATTTTAAAAATATGTTTGATTAATCAAGCCTCCTTATGATGGTAGGAACTGTTTGTTAGCTAACCTTTATACATGAGAAAATCAAAGCTCAGAGACATGACATAATTCCCAAAAGGTTTCATATCTCAGCAGGGCAAGTTTAGAATCAGAGTTCTTTCTCCCCTCAGAACCCGTGCACTGCATGATTTGGGGACTTAGGTTGGTATCTGTGAAGAAGAAATACACCCCAATACATGTCACATTGTAGTTCAGTTTAAAGAAATTCAATAGACTAATATCCATTGCTTCATCAATTCATCCTTAACTTGGTGACAGGAAACTCAGGGCGGAGGCCCAGGAAGAAGAACCACATGCAGTGCATCTTCATTCAAAAAGAGCTACTCCCACCAGAGTCTGAAACTATCAGCTACAAATCGAGGGGTGGCACAATAAGAATGTGTGCCTCCCTCCCCTGTACTTCTGCTGTGCCATACCCCTTTCCCAAGTGCAACAGACCACCCTTCTGTAAGTATAGGAGGCAACACCACGTAGCAGAGACGGAGAGGTCAAGGTTAGAAGCTCAGCTCCTTCATGGAAAACCCAATAGCTTTAAAGCCTTGCTGTGAATGTTCACCCCACAATACATTTACTAACTCACTCATCCCTTTATTCAAATCGACACTGAGTATCCACTATATATCAGTTGTGCTAGATGCTAGAAGTTCAGCAGCCACAAGCAGACGTCTCTGTTCTCCAAATGCTCATAGATGTTCTGCATAGTTTTATTTTAAATGCATAAAATGGTTACTCTGTTTAGACCCTTTGCAGAACAAAAGGGGATCTCTAAAACTAACAAGATCACCCCTGAAATGATCACCCCTCAACCAGAAGCAGGTAGTATTCCCTGAAAGCCTCCAACCCTCCGCTTTGGTAAGTAATTCTATCTCACTTCTCGTGACACCCTGAATGCATCTACATAATCAGTGACCAGGGAAGAAAGGAACAATTTGTGTAACAACTTTGGACTCTATAAAACTAGAGAAACAAAAACAGCCATACAAGGAAAATGAGTCGAAACAGTGAAAAAGTAGAAATGTCTGCCTCACCTTTGATTCCTCTACCTAGATGAGTCCCCAACATCAGCTTCCATCCTGAAATGCTTAGGAAAGAGGGCTCAGGATGGCGGGAACAGCTAGTTCACTTGTGCCATAAGACCTTGCCATGGCCAACACATTCAGCAACTGCAGATATATAGGTTTTTTCAGTTAAATGAGTCATGCATTCAACTGAAAGGGGTTAATTTTGTTCTTGACAAATCTAGAAAGAGGAAAATGAATTCACATGCTTCAGAGTGGAAATACTTGAATCTCTTTTGCATCTTGGGGAAATGAGGCAGGCAAGAAGGTCCATTCTGGGTAGTAAATCACTCAGCAAATATTCACATGGACCCAGGTATTGCAACTAATCTTAAACCCAACTCACTCTTACAGATTTACTGATTCTTATTACTAGCTGATAGTACTCTGTTCATGAAAATTTCCTTGATGCAATCACCTATGATAGAGCCATAAGCATTTACTGTAAAATGTTGCTTAGTGACTTCTTGTGTCTGCTACAAAGCCAACTGTTATGGTTTGTGTCTGCATGTCCCCCTAAAGCCTCATGCAGTCATGGGGCGGGCTTCTAGAGTTTTGATTGATCCATAGTCCAATGCTGGGATTATCTGTATGAGTGCTGCACTTGCCCCTGGGGTGGGTAGTTTGCATATATAAGGGAAGGAAAGAGGTTGCTTGCCTCCACTCCCCCTTTTTGCTTTTGTTGCTTTTGCTGTCTTCCACTGCCATGAACTGTTGCCCTCTGCCATGTGCTACTCTACTTTGAAGGCAGCTGAGTATGGACTGAAACCTCCACAAACTGTGAGCTAAATAAACCTTTCCCTCCTTAATACTGGGTATCAGGTATTTTGTCTCAGCAACAAGAGAAAAGTAACCAAGATACCAGCTTACTAGATATAGGTAGAAGGAGCCTTGGAGTTTGTGTCAGCTTGGAGCTTATTGTTTCTGGGTCTCTGAAGGGTATCCTCTGAGTGAAATAACTGGGAGTACTTGGACCAAGGTGATAGCTTTCAAGTCCCAGTTGTATGGTCCACATCAAGGCTGCATAAGTTTGTCGGATAAACTCCGTGAGGACCAAAGTCAGGTGAACCTGTGCGTTCCTTTCAGTCCTGATAATAACCCCAGTGTTTGTTATGCATGTTGCAGCATTATGCTGATAGAATGGAAAGTCAGAAGGATTGAGAAGGACTGAGACAAATTGTTGTGCAGAAAAGGACTTCATCTATAATAACATGCAGCTGTTATTAAAAGAGAGACAGTATAGAGCCAGGAGGAAAATGAAATGATAGCTAGAGACTTGAGGGTGAAGTCTGACCTTACAGTCCCTCCATTGGTGCTTTTTTACCCCTAACTTGAAAAGCAGGGGCTGAGAAGGGAGAACAACCAAGTCTCCAAACATCACTGCTGACACTATTCTGAACACAAAGAAATGTCAAAGCTGAAATAACCATAATGCAATTGTACTTAGCCTGTTTACGAAATATCAGTCATTGCTTTGCACAGCAATTTCATTTTTAAAGTTCATTGTGCTAGAAAAAATGTTGTAGCTCCTTAATTCTTACTTTCTCGTCCAAGCTGGATGGGAGGTGAGAAGTATTTGAACTGTATGAAAATCCACATTTCCCTAGCATTGCAGAGCTCTCTCCTCCAGCATCCTGCATACTTCCTCTTTCTGGAGCCCAGAGAAAGCTCCCACCCCGACAGCCTGCCCTCATTCTGACAGCAAACATTAAAAGAGCAACAGCAGCAGCAGTAGCAAAGATGACAAAGAGAGCAGCCCTGGGCTGCTGAACACCTGCCCTGCTGTCTGAGGAGGACCAGGGCTCATGAGGAGGTATGGATTGGGTCTGGTTCCCTCACTTCATAAGGGCATCATGGGCAGCGTTCAGGAAGCTGATTTTTGCAGGCTGCCTCCTTAGGTTCCTAGCTCTGGCTTCTGGTTTGGTTCGGTCAATAAGAGGTACAGGCAGGACTTTAGTGGACAGGAAGATCAGGAGTTGGGGGAATCATGCTCTCCCTACTTCTTCATGGTTTGGACAATAGCTAGGCTACATCTTCCTGCAGCAGGGCTTCTCAGCCTCAGTTCTAGGGGCACCTGGGACTGAATAATTCATTGTTGTGAGTTGACCGTTTTATGCACTGTTTGTGGTTTTAAAGCATCCCTGGCCTCTTTGTTGTATACCAGTAACACTTTCCCCAAGTTGTGAACAGTATGTGACGAACTGATCTGTTCTCACTGCACACGGCACCTGTAGGTGGCTGGGGATCTGAGACAGGCACATGTCAGCCTACGTGCTCTTCAAGCTGGATTATTCTGTGAGTAAGTGAGGATGCGAGGTATCCCCTCAGTAGACGGAGTACTTCCAGAGACCAGTAACCAGAGCTCCCCGCATTTAGCACACTTCATCCAGAAGGCTTTTGGATGGAAGTTCTTCTAGGTATCTGACTGGAATCCCAATGGCTTTAGTGAAATCCCCCCTCCTGGCTTCTTCAGTAGAGGCAGAACAGAAGCACACCACCCTACACACTCTCACCCCCAGCCTCTTTTTCTAATGACTCTCCACACCGGTGGGCAATTTCCTTCCAGAGAACAAAGGTCTAGGAGGCTTCTGAATTGGCACCAGCACCCTGTGGTTAACCTGTGGCTGACAAAAACACTGCCTGTCCCCAGCATGAAGCAATCACCTCTAAATGAGGTCTGCCTTTGCCTTCAGTTAAGGACTGTAACAATTGCTTTTTCTCCCTCAGAAATATAACCTTAGAGATGAACTGCTTTTAAGTGGGTAAATGTGTGTGCCAGCTTCCTGAGAGAGTTCCATGAGGAGGTACTAGCTCTTCCTGCAAAACCAAGAAGGAGACACAGGCCTAAGGCCACTGCCTATTCTCCTATTCACTGCAAAGGCTGGAGGCTGAGGGCTGGAGGGTGGGCTGGGATCTCACAAGCGAGCAGGGAGGCGCACTTGGCCTATCTTGCTTGTGGACTTCACAGACATCGATGAGTATCTAATATCAATAATGCTGTCTTGCTGTCCCTGTCGGAGTCCCATGCATTCTGCGTGCACATATTTTTTTTCCCCCCTCCGGTACCGGGAACCGAACTCACGACCTTGCGCTTGCCAGGCAGGCGCTTTGCCACTGAGCTAAATCCCAAGCCCCTCTGCGTGCACATCCTAAGGAAAAAAAAATGGCAAGAATGATTCCTCAGGCATGTTGAGCCAGGTGTAAGTTCTCCTAGAATCTAAATGAGATCTTGGTGCTGCTTCTCCAGTCCTGGGAAGGTACTTACATGTTCAGCATGTCCTATTTCTCATGGATGTTGGTGTGGGGTTAAAATTCTGGTCATCACATTTCATCAAGCTGCTTGCCTTTGCCAAGCTAGATTCCATGGAGTAAAGGATCAGAAGAACTCTGCTCCTGGCTCCCAGGAAGCAGGGGCTACCGGCTCAGGCTGAAATGCCTCCAATGAGCAGAAAAGTACTTGCTGGAGTTTCAGCTGCTGTTTCCATGCTTAACATGACAGATTTCTGTTAGAACTGCACCCTCATTGACTGTGACCCTGATGTTGGCTATGGCTCCCCCTCATGCTCTCTTGGGAATGGCACCAAAGCCTGCACCTCCGTCCTACTGCTGGCCGGGGCAATCATAATTCTGTCATCTCATGGCTCCTGCCCTGAAATCAGGCAGCTTAGTTCTGAAATGTCAACTCAGAGCAAAACACATCAAATCTCTGGGCTCCAGTTGCTTCATCTATAAAATGTGGGCAAGTGTTTTAGTCTATTTTCAAGAATTTTAAAAACTGTTTGAGCTTAATTTTCACTCAGTAAAATACACAAATCTTAGGGGTACAACTTGATAAATTTCTGCCTATGTAGACCTTCATATGTTTGCCTCCCAAACTGATTCCGAGAACATTTATTTCTATCCCTCCAGAATTATTTTATTCCCCATCCAAGGTAATGCTGTACCCCCAAAGCCAATCACTATTTTTTTTTATTAGCATTGGAGTAGTTTTACCTATTTTCAAACATTATATAAATGGAATCATATAATACATACTCTTCTGTCTACTTTTGTTCAACATAAATGTTTTCAGGTTAACCAACATTATTGAATATGCCAATATTGGGTTATTTTCTGTCGCTATATCCATTGTGTGAGTATAATATCACAATTTGGTTATTCATTCTCCTACGGGAGGCCATTTGGGTTGTTCCCAGTTGGAAGCTATTTTTAGTAAACCTATTAAGAGATTTCTAATGTAGGAATGTTTATGGATCTAAGGACTCATTTCTCCTGAGTCTATTCCAAAGTCCAAGCCAGAGTTTAAAGACCAAAATTCACACTATACCTGAATTCTCCATCATTTCTGATGTTCTATGGGCACCAGAGACTCATGGTGCTGCTCTGCACTGTGTCCATTACCCTCATCTCTCGGCTCTGGTGATCCCTTCAGTGAAAGAGTCTTCCCTAGGGCGCCAAGCCAGCTATCCTGACCTTCTTTTAGTGCTTTGAATATGCTTTGTTCATTCTCCTTTCTTGTTCTGTAGAGTAAATTAAGGCCAGATAACTGCATTGCCTTTAAAGGGAAATCTAAAAGGATTAAAGACTTGGGGCAAATAAAACAAAACAATAAAAGTGCTAGAAAAAAATCTAGAGAACATGTTCATATCCTGGTCTTGGTTCTCTAAAAGGTCAATAGTGATTAAAAAAAGGAAAAAAGACTAAAGCGAAAATTGAAAACTTAACTATAGAATGAACATGAAGAGCATAAATATGTTAAAAAACTAAGCTTTAAAAACACTCTAACAAATAGTATCCTTAATATGCAAAAGGTTTTTACAGAATAAGAAATGTGTAAAGCGTCCAACATAAGAAAATGCATAAAGAATGGGAAATTGGTAATATAAAGGTCCAATAAACATACAGATGTTATTCAACATTATCAAACAACAAAGAATAGCATATTGAAATAAGCTATTATTTTCCACTCATCAGATTAGTATTCAGTTTAGTATTCAGTCAGTTAATGCTTTTGGAAAATTCAACCTTTCACGTGCTTTTGAAGGAATTATACAGGAATATAAAGAATTACACTCTTGGAGAAATTCTCCTTTTCTCCAAGAAGACATTCCTATGATGAGCAAACATCATTTAAATGTGTTCAAGTAATTAAGTTTCTGAGAAGAATCCTAAGGAAATGGCTAGATACATACACAAAGGTATGTATAAGCCTATTCATAATTGAAACACTTGGAAAATTCTAAAATCAGAAGTAACCCAAATGTCCATAAATAGGGGCATTGTTAATGTATTATGGTACACACATATAATGGAATTATATGCAGACACTGAATTTCTTGTGTAAAAATATCTCTATCATAGAGAGATGGTCATACTATTTCTCAGAGCACAGAAAGCCCTGGAGTATCTGCCACTGCCCCCATTCTCAGGAATGTCCCTCACATCTCAAAAGACACAGTTGCCAGCTCCTGAAGCAGCTCAAGCCCACAGCCTGGAGGCCTCACGCTGAGAAGCAAACCCCTTGTTGCTTTCTGACAGGGTCTGTTTCTGTCTGCTGAGATGCACAAGCCCATCCCATTGCTCAGAGGAATACACTCCCCACACCACCATTTGTCACTGTCAGCCCGGGGAGCAATTACATTCCATCCAGCCAGAAATAAATAGACACCATCCTTACATAGGAGATGACAGGCAGACATGCCGTCTCTAACACACACCATCCTCACCGTGCCCAGCTGTGATGGAGCCTCTAGGCATGGTGCAGTCCAAAGCCTGGTGAGAAAAACGAATCAATTGGAGACATTTGAATATCTCTTTTATCCTCTCATCACTTGCTCTTTTCAGGTAGAATGAAGGAATTTGGAGGAAATTGAACAGTTGTAAACCCTGTGATAAAAAATATCCTGAAAGGTGTATATGAAATGGAAATGCACCATAGTGACTCTCTGGCAAATCATCCTGTTGTTCTGAAAGCTTCTGGGATGAGGGGAAAGGGCGCTAGTTAGTTTGGGGCCAGAGCAGCCCCAATGCTGAGTTCCTGCAGTCATGTCCAGGAGCTGTACCATCCCAAATGGGGCCCATAGCTTTCCTGCCTATTACATGGCCATATTAGCACTTGCCCTTCCTCTCTGTTTTTGGTAATGCAATTTCTTCCACTTTAAAGCATTCCCACCTCCTTCTTGTTGCACAGACAACTCATTTGCTATCAAATTCATTCTCCTCTCCCGTAGTACACACGTGAAGCTGGGAAGCAGCTCCACAGCTACAGAATGGACTCTCCACCTTCATTTTGGCTGTGTGTGGCTTCAAAGGCGAGGTTTCCCTTTCTTTATCAATCTTTGAGAGCAATTTTAGGTCTGCAGAAAAATTGAGTGGAAGGTACAGAACCTCCAGACTACTAGCTTTCACACGCGAAATGGAAAAGTAATGGTGAGGGTGAAAATGACGAGGACATCTTGAAGCCATGTGGTAAGGGTGCCAGGGCTTCTGTCTACCTATGCACCCAAATCACCAAGTACAGAATTCCTCATCCTATTTACCTGTTCAGAGTCAGCAAAGAGCAAACTTTCACTAAATGCAGTGTGGTATTTCAGATTCAACCCTGGAAGAGAAAGTATATTTATGTTGAAAATGAATGGGATCCAAATAAAATCAGCAGTTATACTATGAATGTTGGCATTGGCTTAAACCCAAGGGAGTCAATGAGGGCTTTTTCTACCACCTTTGCAACTTTCCCACTAATCTAAAATTATTCAATATTAAAAGTATGTTAACAATAAATATCAACTGTATTTAATCAACATATGTTTGGGTCTATCTGTTACTACAATCCAGCCTGCCCTATTGAATGTGCGCCTCTTCAACTGTAAAATGCCTCGTCACCGAGCTGGAGTATAACTCAGTGTTAGAACACTTGCCTAATATTTGGGAGGCCCTGGGTTTCCTCACCAGCAGCACAGACAAAATGAATGAAACACCTATAGTCACATGTCAGGATTCAGAACCCAAACTGTCTCCACTAAGAAACTTTCTGTGCTTTTTGGAGGAGTAGGCTGTGGACCCCTCCATTGTCTATGCTCTTCTTCCATCACACTCATGAGAAGCAACAATAGACCTCCCATTTCCTAAGCCAGAAGTCCTGTCTTTGTGCAGCTATAATATTCCTCCTGATGCTCAGAAATATTTGTCCCATGAGTTAATACTAGCCGCATCTACGTGCTGTGAACATTACACCAACAAGATTCAAGTTGCTTCATTAACTCTGAAGCACTGCACATATGTACGGGATAATTGCAAAGTATTGAACACCAGGCGTGCTTTGTGATCGCGATATATTTTTTGGTGGCCTACAGTGTCTTCACTGATGCATGGTACTCGGTCTCATGATTGTGATTGTCTTAATTAGTATTGATGCAGCAAAATGGCTTAAATAGTCCAGTAGATGCCTTCCATCGAACACTCAACGATGTGAAAGGTGAGAAATTCCATTTATTGAGTGTCTACTGGGTGTCACACACATATGTACTCCGTGCTTTCACTCCTGTTATTTCACTGAATCCCCACAGAACCTTTTGAGGTTGGGATTATTATTCTCCACTTTACAGGTGAGAAAACTGAGAAACAGGGAGAATAAGTGAAGTGTTTACCACTGTTCACTTTGTAAGTGGAGCTAGGTCTCCAAAGTCCACCTATAACCTGCTTCCTTTCAAAACAGCATCCTGACATATGATTGATTGCCAGGCTCCACTAAGAACTGACATAAAAATAAATCCAATTTCTTCTATGTCCCTCTGGGTTGGCTTGCAAATAAAAGCTGAACGCCAGAACTAAAAAAATAATACTTTCCATAAACTGAAGTCCAGTTGTTGGAACTAGGGCTTGAGGTCAGAAGAGCCCAACCTTAGGTCAAGAGAGAACTGTCAGAGCTGCTTAACCCAGGTTCCTTCAAGAGTCATGGAATCTTCTGGAAGAAGTAACATTTCAGCTCTTTCTATATGCCAGTACTGTGCTAAACACTTTGCATAGCACAGCTACTTACATTAACCTTAGGAGGAGGTTTTATAATTGACTATTATTCTGACTTCAGAGAGGTTGAAAGTGGGGCTCAGACATGTTGGGCAAAAATGATTGTGACTACAAATCCACCATGAAATTAGATGCTCCGTGTTTCCTTTCCTAACAGACTACAAGCTGTCCGAGAGCAGGAAGAGTCTATCTCCTTTTTTGTATCTAAGGTGCACATCACAAAGTCCTACATACAATAGGGTCTCAACACATAGTTCCTCGATAAAAGTCAACAGTTGCAGGAAATCTGTGAGACAATAGCTTTTCTGGAAGAGCACCCCCCCCACCAATGATTCACCACATACCAGTCAAACTCCTAATCCTGCACCCTGTCCTCCATCCCACTTTTGCCTGCTCCTCTCCACCAGCCTCATCTTCCACTGCCCTCACTCAGAGCATCCCAGGAGGTAGAACTCCTTGGGCAAAATAATGGTGGGTTCCCGTCAGAGCTCCTTAGACCAGAGCCCTGCTGTTCTTTAGGTAGAAATAAGCAGATGGCTCTTTTGCTCAATGATGTCTTACACACCTTGTCACCTGATTTATGCTCTAGGTCTCACAGAGTCACCCCATGAAGTCAGTTAACATTAACTAGAAGCCGTTATCCAGAGCTTTCTCTTTCTCCTTGCAGGACAGCTTTCCCTGCAGGGTATCAACTCATGCTATCCCCTGATTGGAAAGGTGGGGCAGAAAATGCCCAGTCCAGCAGACTGCTTAGACTCCAAATCCTCTTAGGGCTCCTATAATGCAGACTATTACCTATTGCAAACGTTCTACAACTGGTGCACCATGAACTTGGAGAGACATTTGAAGCTGGAGAGAATAGAGTTACCCTTACTGCAGGGCTGGCTTCTTACCATAGCTCCATGTCACGATGCAAGGCTTGGTGAGTAGAGC
Source organism: Chinchilla lanigera (assembly GCF_000276665.1). NCBI lineage: Eukaryota > Metazoa > Chordata > Mammalia > Rodentia > Chinchillidae > Chinchilla > Chinchilla lanigera. Next base: position 14,467,385 of record NW_004955445.1, on the reverse strand, counting down.
ACATCTCCAATCCTCACCTTAACTGTGATCTATGCAGAATGTACATACTCCCTGTCATCACTGGTAGTCTTGCTGTTATGAATGCCTACCATGTACCAGGTACTCTGCTTAAGATTGTATTAGAGCATGTTTATAATAAGCCCCATCAGCATCCCTTACTTTCCCTTTGTGATAGTTGAGACAACTGTAATTTTGTATATATACACGGTTATCTGCTTAATGCCTGACATGCTCACTAGGTTCTATATTGCATAAAGACACCTTGTTTAGAACTCTATGTCCAGCACTGAGCAGAGTTAGGAGCGCATAGTTCCTGCCCTCCTTTCTAAAACATAGAAGTTGCACAAAAGATCTATGCGATAGATCTCACTATTGGCTCAAAATTTCACCCTCCTTTTATCAGGTCCCTCTATCAAGGACTTTTCATGGCCTTTAGACCTGCCCTTGTGATTAGCTTGGGCTAAAATAAGGATGCAGAGGTAACAGTGTCAGTTTGTAACTGGTCCTCAGAGCACATGGATGTTTTTACTTTCATTCTGCTACCTTCACCATGAGATCAAATCCTGAAGAGTTAGCTTAATAAAAAGAGACAAGGGGACAGACAGAGATCTACACAACATCAAGAATGAAGCAAGCCCAGCCATCTCAACCTAGACCAGATGACCCCCAATGAACCTGCAGATATATACACAATGTCGGCTAGATTCTCCGACCTGCACACACATGAGCTAAATAAATCCTCACTGCTGAATGCCACTGATGTGTTATGCCTGATTTCTTGCATAGTAATAGCTGACTAATGCAAATTAATAGCCAGTGTTACAGAAGCAGCTGAGGATCAGCGAGATTAACTTACCCCACATGTCACAGTAAGAAGTGAACCTACTGTTTAAATTCAAACCAATCCCTTTCTAAAAACCTATTAGCCTCTACCGTCCCACATGGCCCCCTCCCTCCTTTGGAAGGACATGCAGTCCTTATACTTGGCAGGACATCCAGTGTGTGTCACCAGTGTCTGGAGCATCTCTCCCATCTGTCCCTCCTTGAAAGTAGCACAAAGGTGACCCATGGGCAGATGCTGTACTGAGCCTGAATATTATACCTAGAGACCCTGCTTGTCCTTGTTGAGTAACTACCCTTCATTGCAGAGCTCTCCACAGCATGTACAGATATTCCTCACTTTAATGTATAAATGCCACTCTAAATAAGCAACCAAATGCACCAGGTAGGACAGCTCTAGGTAATTAATGCATCTCTCAGGTGGTGAGAACCACTTAATCTTCAGCTGCAAGTTTCTGACTCTACCAAACACAGCTCTAATCGCCCACAAATGCACTGCCTGATGGGCCTTTATTGCTTAATTACCAAGGTGAGAGGCTTGTAATTAATAAGCCATTTACTCCTACATTTAGATGTTTCCAGGAAATGTCATCAAAGATTTTCCAAGGAAATTCACATTATTTGTCATCTTACCCTCGTTTTCTACTACCTGAATCGTTCATCTCTCTCATTGGCTGCCAAACTTTTCTCCCTACAGCTATCTTGGCCAGGAAAGATGAAAGACCTCGCATTTTATTCCCATGCCTCACTTTCTAATGGAGAGTGAACTTGGTGATATTTAAAAATTGGTTGTGGGTCTAAAAATTAAGACTGTAACTGCAGTAATTACACACACACAAAAAAAAAACAAAATAAATCCTAAGAGTAATTCTGTATAGGTACTAATACAATAAAAGAAATTGATAAAGATTATAACTAATCTGCTGGAGGGGCTATGGGAAAAAGGAGCCCTTCTCCACTGTTGGTGGAAGTGTAGACTGGTGCAACCACTGTGGAAATCAGGGTGGAGATTCCTCAAAACTCTAGGATTGGAGGTCCCATTTGACCCAGCTATTCCCCTGCTGGGTATCTTCCCAGAAGAATTAAAAACATCATATGACAGTGATAAATGTGCACCCATATTTATGGCAGCACAATTTGTAATAGCTGGATCTTGGAAACAACCAAGGAATGATGCCCATCCACCAAGGAATGTATAAAAATGATGTACTGTTTTTATACAACGGAGTATTACTCAGCCATAAAGAAGGATAAACTTGAGACTTTTATAGGTGAATGGATGCAACTTGAGACTATACTTATAAGTGAAATAAACCAGACTCACAAGTGTAAACAGTATATTGTCTCCCTAGTTTGAGAAGTTGAAAGAGTAAATAAGATCCAAAATGTACAGTAGATATTGTAAAATGGGAAGAAACTACTCAAAAGGAAAGAGAAACTGGGAGGGGGAAAGGAGAAAAGAAGGAAGGAAACATATATATATATATATTTGTTAAGATATATATCTTAGTTAAGATAATTATACTATTAATTTCTCTTAGTTCATTGAAAACAAAGGTTTGTGCTAACATTGCTTGGACAATTAAATGGCTATATCTTGTACTTTGAGTAACTAGTTTAAAATAACAATATGCACTATATTAATCATTGTTACTCTCCTTTTATCTTGTTTTGAAAGTTTGGGGTTTTTTTCTTTAAAATAAAATTTTAAAACACATTACAACTAATTAAGATGCATTTTTTAACATGGTGGAGATTAAGTCAGCCCTCGATATCCACTGGTTCCTTACCCTTGGGTTCCACATTGGCAGATTCAACCAACCATGGATCATGAACTGTAAGATTATCAGGTTTACTGGTCTGAGTCCAGAGAGTCTTTAGGTTTTTAAACCTTGTTCTTTCCAGTCTGTTTTTACTCTAGGCTTTGTTTCTTGGTATGGTATGTAGTAAGTTGTTTTGCTACTAAATGTACAAATTTTTTCTTGTCACTACTCCAGATCAAGACAGTATAACAACTAGTGAAATAACATTTACATTGTATTAGGTATTATGAGTAATCTAGAGGTAATTTAAAATATATGGTAGGATGTATATAGGTTATATGCCAATACTACACAATTTTATAAGGGACTTGAGCATCGTGAATTTGGTTATCTCATATTCTGGTGTCTCTTCAAATCACATAAATCTTTTGCCTTTTGCTAAGGAGAATTTGGTTCCCTGAGGGAAACCCTGCAGTTAGTTTCCCATGGATACTGAAGGACAACTTTATTTGTAAGTGTGGGGCATCCACTGATGTCTTTTTAAGCTGCTTGAGTGTGGGCATGGGAGTCCAGACTTTCAGCACAATACTGAATCAGAGTTCTCTACGAATGAACCAATTTTAGTTCAAACCAAAAATTTTCTTCCCCTTACAAATGAAGTGACTTTGGGTTATGGATAAGTAGCTGTCACTGAATGTAAAAATAAGTATATATGCAACTTACTTACAGAATGTATACTAACAATGCACAGCTCTAACAATGGCCTTTTGTGCATACTGCTCAGTAATCTTTGTGGGGAGCTATCAGGTAAGGTCTCGCAAATTGAGCCGGTATATAGCCTGCCAACTAGGGGCTCCTGCTGCCAGGTCTCAGACCACACCGTGGGAAATGCTAGTAGCCTTGGTAGCAACTGGATCCTCATGACTCAGGAATATCATTATCACTGGTTGTGAAAAAAAAGCCAAATGATATCCTTAATTTGTCATATTCACTCCCATAACCACAGAGCTCAAATGATTCTCCGAGGGACAAACAGGCTAACTCAGTGACCCCAAATGAAGAAAGGGTTAGACCTATTTGATCACCAGGTCAACTGTCCATTTTGGACAAAGAGAGTTTTAAAATCTTATTCTTTTCAGTCCCTGCCCACTCCGCTCCAGTCTTTGGTTTGTTTATGTTTGCTAAAACTGACAGATTTTTAAAACCCATGTGCTTATCATAGAAAATTAAGGAAATGCAGGCAACTAAGCGCATGCAATTCAACTACCAGGTTTAACAAATGTCAACTTTTATTCCCTTGCAATATGACTGGCTCATAATTGTTCATCCTTTTTACACATGTTATGCAAAGCGTAACACTTTTTCAAATTTGTACAGCTTCCGCACAGGCCATGTTATGATCAGTTCATCAAAAGCATTTTAACAGTGGCAGATGTAGAAAGCAGGAGGGACTATTTAGTGATTTTTTTCCATAGGATGCTTAGGTTGTTTCTAACCTTTTACCATCACAAGAAATGAATGCCGTGATAAATATTGGGGTAGGCTGAATAATGCCCGCTTTCCAAAAACAAGTCCGCATCCTTGTCTTAATCCCCAGAACGGGTAAATATGTTCCCCTACATATCAAAAGGGACTTTATGGATGAGGTTAATGAATTAAATAGATGATTAAGTTAATGATCTTGAGGTGGGGAGATTAGTCTGGATTAGGCGGGTGAGCCCAGTGTAATCACAAAGGTTTGTATGAGTGAAAAATGAAATCAGAAGGAAGGAAAAGAGGAGGGGGGTCAGGGCAAAAGAGGGCAGATGAGAGGAGAGAAAAGGGGCCAAGGTGAGGCAAGAGAGGGAGGAAAAGGGGGAAAGACAGGAGAGGAAAAGGAGATGAGTAGGGGATAAGATGCTAACTGCTGGCTTTAAAGATAGAGAACAGAGCCAAATCCAAGGCATACAAGCAGCAAGTGGAAAAAGGCAAGGAAGTGGAGTCTTCACTAGAGGCCCAGGAAAAATTCCCTTGCTGACATGTCCCCTAAGCACCAGGCCAGGTTTTCCTTGTGCATTCCCGTACTCTGCTCTTCTCTCTACAGCATGACCCATGATTATCATTAATTAACTTTTTAAATTGGTGACTTAACTTTTAGTCACAGTTTAATATGTTTCCTGAAATAGTCGCACAGCACAATAACTGTGCATATTCACAAGTAGAACACGCCTGTACAAACAGATCCTTGAGCAGGAAGCAGAACGTTCTGTACATTCCAGGATGCCCCAGGAGCCCCTTCTACTCCTGACTCCTTGACCACTGCTGGAAGATAGTAGAGTTTATATAGACAAAATCTATAACTAGTCTTTTTCTCTTCTGGTCTGTCTCTGTAGCTCTAAAATATAAGCCCCATGAGGGCAGGGCCCTCTTTTACTTTCCATCATGTCTGTAGGGCCCAGTTTCTTTATCAACAAATGTTTGTCAAATTGAAAAAAATATTTAATTAAGAGCCAACTAACGTTATTGGAGCTGAGCAACAAGATATAAGAGGCGCACTCTGCAAGGTGCTCACAAGCAGCTGGAAATGGGACATCTGGGTAAAGGGTGACCAGCAGGAGTTGTAAGATAAGAGGAATGACCTTAGCCGTACAAGACCCGCTCATCTGGCCACTAGGGGGCTCGCCACTTCTCCGCTGTGAATGAGTTCTTCCCTCCTCTAGCTCTCCTGCCCTGACGGCTTGGGTATAATATCGTTCCCCTGCAGGAACGGGTAGGGAAGGAAAAGGACACGGTGTCAGGACCCAGAGGGATCTCTCTCACCAATAAAGAGGAGGCATTGGACAGTACTGGGTTGAGAACTAAGCTGGCATCAGTCAGCCTTAGATTCTGGGAGAAATGCTATTCTGTAGCCCAGGTTTGAAATTGGAGGGCATTTACAGGTGACTATGCCATGATACAGTTTCTGCCTTTATTCTCGTTCCCTCATCTCTTCCTCCCTCCTTTCTTTTCTCCCTTACACTCAAACTCGTGCCTATACAGTTATCAAAGCAGGTCCTCACAGATGGGGAATAATACAGCTCTATTATCATCGCGCTGGCCTCCTTGGTAGGACTGACTCCTTCCATCTGTCTGACTAAGGGCACTTTGCACTACAAAACAGCAGAAGCACTGAGCCTACACATAAGGCCTGGAGGCTGTGAAGGCAGTCTGAGCATTGCAGGCTGAACTCTGACATTTCCTACTCAGTCAGAGGGTGGTGGCAGCTAGAATTTTATTTAAGACACTCAAGGTTTACAGTTAAAAAGCCGTGAGTCTGAACAAATTCTTTAACTGGCAATTCCCTGCAAAGAGCCCTGCAGTTTGTACTGTTTCCATCATGTGTTCAATCAAAAGGGTATTGGGGACATAACTGTACATTATCACTATTGACATTTCCCAGCCTACTCCACTTTGGTTAAAAAGTGGCCGCTCAAAGATGCCACTTAATAACTTTAGGCATCATGAAAATGTCACTTTGACAAGAAGAAAGGTGGATTTACACACCCACCAAAGGTGACCTGCTTAAAAAGAGACAGCGGGGATTGTTTCCTGGCCTCTAAATGAGACAGCCACAGACCATGTCCTGTAGGTTAGCACAGTGAGAGCAGAGAGAGAGAAAGGAAGAGAGAAGAAAGGGCAGCATCAGTCTAGGCAGCACCAAGTCCACTGGCACAGGATCAGGTGCACGGAAGGGCTGGTAGACGTCAGTGACACAGGTTGGGGTGGGCTTAGGGAAAGTGAAGGAATAGGGACAGCCTGGCCTAGGGCTGGGAACAGTACTGGAATCTGTTCTGGTCTGAGGTGGATTATATGTTGTCTTTCTCACTTTCTTGTCACTGTGACACAATATCTGACATCTGCAATTAAAAGAGGAGAGGATTATTTTGGCTTGAGGTTTGTAGAAGCGGCATGGCAGAGGTTTGTAGGAGCGGCATGGCAGAGGTTTGTAGGAGTGGCATGGCAGAGGTTTGTAGGAGCGGCATGGCACATGGGCATATGGAGGAAAAGCTGCTTATTTCACAGCACCTAGGAAGCAGAGAGTCAAGGTAGATACAACCTCTGGGTCATGCCCATAGTGACTTTCTCTTTCCAAATGGGCCTTACCCCCCAACAGCAAGTTAGCCATAAGCCCCCGTAATCCAATTACCTCCCAGAACCTCACTTATGAGTACATGAGGCTCTTGGAGAACATCTAGATATGAACCCTAACACAGGTACATGGAGAGACCCAGGAAAGTAAGATACTGGCCCAGGATCTGGGTCCTTTGGTCAAGGTGGGTAGGGACATCAGGTAATCCTGTGGCCAGGTGAGTCCAATGCCAAGGTTTTGTAAGAAGAGTCATCTCCTAGCAGAGTTATAGCAAGACATAAGGAAGCGGGGGACAGAACCCAGTTTTCCAAGGAAGTAATCAGGGAAGAGCCAGATTAAGTGTCTTGGCCCAGACAAGATACAAAGACAGGGAAGCTAAGACTGGCCAAAACGACAGCACATAGAGCCCCGGCGGCCCTTCTCCAGTCCTTACCCTCCCTTGTCTCCGCTTGCCTTGCATCCATCCCAGGGGTTACCAGTGCTTCCTGTAAGGGATCTCATAATACACACCGTGGGCTTTGTGCTTCACAGGGTCTCTGCTGCAGCTGCCCAACTTTGCTGTTACAGTGAGAATGTTCCAGTAACACTTACAACACTAGGCAACAAGCCAGATTCAACCCATATTCTATTGCTTGCCAATCTCTGATTTAACAAGTTGCCAGAGCAATTTTACCTTGTAAAGCTCTCACAGATCTTCCCACTTCTCTCCAGGCCTTTTGACTGCCCAGGCAGTCCAGTCACAACCCTCGCTTGCCTGGACAGCCACCAAGGCCACCTCCCTGGTTACTCTGCCACTCTTACCCCTATCATCCTCCTCCCCGCTACAGAGGAAACATCCTGTGGCACAGTTCTCAGCAGGCCACCTCTCTCATCCGAATTCTACGTAGGGATTGCCCAAGCTTTCACCAAGAGATATGCATTCTTGACTGGCTAACCTGACAGCTCAGTCCCCAAAGGAATCCAGTTTCGTTCAGCCCTCCATCCAACACTCTACCGTCTGGCCAATGTAAGTGTTTGCAGAACACCTCAGGATCTCTCCTGCCCAGCCTTTGTCTGGACATAATCCAGCAAGGACCTGCTTGCCTCTCTCACAAAGGTGCTCCCTCCTTCTCACTCCACCTCATCTCAGTTTAGCCATCACTTCCTCTGGATCACCCTTCCTGATGCCTTGAGTCAGTATTGCCTGTCTCCTTTGCACACAATTTCCTTGTCACTAAGTTAGAAGTATCTGCATAGGGGTCGTGTTCTGCAGCACATCCACACCTTGCAGCTAGCGCCTAACCTGCAGCTGGTGCTCAGTAAACATCTGCCGACTGAGTGGGTTCATTTGTGAGTCAAACAACTAACTCACAAGAAGAGGATGGAACTCTGAGCATAACCGATGTGAATATCAAACCCATTTGCCATCCCCTCCCACAGGTCAAAAGAGGTGCTTGAGATTAGGTTCCAGGTGGCCGAGCCTGCCCTCACCAAAGTGGCTTTATGCCTTGGAGTGATCTGGGATTCATGGAGCTGGAGCTTTCTGGCCCAGGGTCAGGAGAACAACCAGTCTTTCTGAATTATCTGTGTTTTATAAGGTGGACTATGGCTTTTGAGAGAAACACAAAGACACTAACACACTTGTGCATTTTCCTGGGGAGAAGCACGTGGATTTGCAATCACCTTTTCCTCGTGATGATTATTAATTTTTAATTATTTCATTTATCCACTCATTCTGTAAAGGTTCCTGGTGCCTCCATGTGGTTTCCACCCCTACTAGCCACCGCGTTTACAGAGACAGCGGATACCCAATTGCTGCCTTCCTGAGGGCTGGGAAGACAGGCCATTTGATATAGTGTGGTAAACGCTATGATAAATGGATGGTCAGGAATGATGCTAGGGAGTAAAATGAGGAATAAAACTGACAGTAAAGTATACTAGAATGTGCAGGTCAAGTAGTATTTCAGAAACGAGTAGATTTAACAGTCTGCAAAAAAAAAAAATCAGGCCAGCGCCAAGAAAGCATACCAATATAGAGACTTAAAAAATAAAGCGAGATAGGTCAGGTTAACACCAGCAACTGCTATAATAGATAGAGGGAAAGGAAACATTGGGCTGTCTACAAAATTGAATCACAGAAGCATAATGTGGTTTGCAAGGAAATGAAAAAGCTTGTATAACTCACTCCCCAATAGGGCCAAGCAAGTGTGCCAATCTTGGTGACTCCTGGCTCTAAAAAGGTGAGTGAGCCAGCCTAGTGGGATGGGTGCAAGATGGAGGGAATGGGGACGAGGCACCTGGCTGCTCCAGAGAAGGGGGTAGCATGGAGGGAGGTCCGAGCACGAAGGTCCAAGAAAATGGGAAGGAACGAGGACCCGTTTTCTTCTGAGCTGGGCACTGTTCAGTGTAGATATAATGGTTCCATAGATTTGGGACACTTATCGCCTCTCTTATGGGAACTCCTGCAAAGGAGGGGAGAATCCATTCCCTTGGTGGTGACTGTGATTGTCCCGTGCTAACAGGGATTGCCTGGACTGCACTCCCTATCTGGTGTAGCCACGCAGGAAAGAATCAAGAAAGGAAGGAGATCAAGAGTGTGAACACTTATGCACCTCAGAGCGAAGAGTCTGAGTAGAGGCAGTTTCTGACATGCCCAAGGTGAAGGGATCTGGGATCTGTCTGAACTCAGGAAAGGCTTCTGAGCTGGGCTACGGGGTGTGTGTGTGTGTGTGTGTGTGTGTGTGTGTGTGTGTGTACAGGCAGACACACACGTGTGTGGCTCCCCAGGACAAGGAGAACACTGGCAAGCTGAAAGGTAGAGTCTATGACCATGAAGCCTTCACACTCAGGCAGCCTTAACACCAAAAGAGACCTGAGAGCCTGTGTGGGTGGAGATTAGAAGTAATCCCTGGCCTCTGCATATACACCAGCCACTTGTGGGGCTCACTTTCTTTCCATGGCCCACTGTTACTGATGCCTCATCTCCACCCCCCAGTGCAGCATTTGTGAAGAGAATCATCTAGAGATTAAGAATAGAAAAATTTCAGGCCCAGAGATGTTACATATTTTCTGAATGTCACAGAACTAACCAGAAGTGACTGCAATTCAGGCCTCTGTGACACGGATGTTGTATTTTCCTCCTTTCTCGTGTTGTGTAATGGATATGTGGAGGATATTTCAATCTTAACATCCCTGAAATCACACCATTGACCTTCCCCATAAACCTGCTCTGTCCACACTCGCCACACCTCAGTGGGCAGCGGTCCCGCCCTTCCAGTTTCCAGGAACTAAACCCATCTCTTCCTCTCACCTCTTTCTCCCATTTCTATTACTTATCTACCACCAAACCTGTTGGCTGCATCTTCAAAATATGTTGAGCATCCAACTATTTCACCAGCTTCTCCCTCACAGAGGTTGCTATCTATGAAATTATGGGCTTGCAATGGCCTCTGATAGTCTATTATCAACTTCAGAGCTGGAGTGACACTTTTGGCCTCCAAGCAAATCACCTCAATCTTCTGTTAAAAGTACTATAGAAGCTCCCTGCTTCATATGGGGCAAAAAACTTTCATCCTTGTAGATCCACTCTATAGTCACATCCCTGACTTCATCTCTTCCCTCTCTCTCTCTCTCTCTCTCTCTCTTTCTCTCTCTCTCTCTCTTTCTCTTACCCTATTTAAGGGCCCCGGACCTCTTTACTGTTCTTTGAAAATAGCAAGCATGTTCCTACCTTAGGACCTTTGCACTGGCTGTCCCTATGCCAGAAATTGCTCCTTCTTTCCCCGCTTCAAAGAGGCTCACTAGGCTAAATCTCTTACCTGTGACAAGGCTTTGTCCATAAATCACCTCCTTAATGAGGCCTACAGTATCCATCTTAAAATTCCAAACCACTTCTACCACAAGCATCCCCTGCTAGATACCTTTGACTATACCATGGACTATATTTATTTATTATGCTTATTGATTTTCTCTGTCTCCCTCATGAGCATGAAAGCACCAGGACGTATTTACCAATGTATCTCAACCATTTAGAAAAGTAGCTGAAACATAGTGGGTGCTTAATAAATATCCATTGGATTAAATGGTCTCTAATTGGTGACTTCAGAAGAAAAATGTTTAAAGTCACAGGAGAAGCGGATGTTCTATATCACAAAGTAATTTCTTCAACACCACCCCTCCCCTAATTTTTTAACAGGAGGGACTGAAAAATGTAGCCTCAACAAAGGGGTTTATATAGAGGAAGAAATAAAAACTGGAAATGATAATATAAAAGGAACTCTGGGGAAGAGCAAATTACATTGCCTGTAAATGGAAAACAAAAGTGCTACCTGAAAGCAAAGGTGCTTAAGACATGGCCCCTGCAGGTGGAAATAGCTCTGAGTTTTGAGCGGGTGAGTGCTGCTGGATGCAGTGGAATCTGTACTGTTATCTGGTCTCCTGCCTGCAGCATTGCTGGGCAATTTACAGCCCAAATCAATAAACAACTTAAATTCTCTCTAAAGGAGTGGCTGAAATGAATGCAGAACAACACAATGAAACAAATCTGCACTGGGAGCAACAAAAGGGCTGGGATCCTGGCTTTGATTCCTGCAGGTGAACCCAGCATTCCAAGTTACTTGCTAAGTGCTGTGATGATCTAAATAATGCAGAAAGTGCCAGCTCAGTTTCCCTCCCAGATCCTCATAGATGGGTCTGAAGCTGATCTGTTTGGGGACAGAAGAGGAGGGTAGGCACTTGTCTGGATGCAGTCTACAAACCACCTCTGCTGCAGTGTGGACAGGCTCTTGCAGCCCTGTTATGAAGGATGGTCCAGAAGGTGAGGTCTGGGGTGAGGACTCCACGCACAGTAAACTTAAAACCTGCTGTTAGCCAGAGAAAATCCAGAGGAGAGAGGTGAAATCACAGGATGGACCATATTGTCCAGAGATAAGCAAAGACAGGATCACAGGCGGTCACCAGAATGGAAAGGACCCAAAGCACCTGGGCTGTCACCTATGGTTGTGTACTGCCCCAAGCCACAGGCTGGGGGTGATGCGGGATCTGGAAATAAATTAGCCTGGGAGCCACAGTTCCTTGCGTAGGTCAGGTGAACACAGAAGAAATAGTATATTGTTGTAATTTGCTCACTGAAAGAGGTCACCTTTTCAAAATTTGAACAGAGATGCTAATATATTAGTAACTGTGGCCATCTGTAGTTTGCTTGGTAGGGTCGGGAGTCCTCTGGTCAACAAAAGTAGCAGGAACTGGGGAGATTTCCTCAATGATCTTCTCAAGGCTTGCCCAGTGAGCTGGACCCTACAGAAAAGCCTATGGAACATTCCTGAATTCTTTTTCAGAATATGCATTTCAGCTACACATGTGATTCCCAAATTCATCACTAAGTGGTGCCTTTATTCATTCACCCACAGGATTGCTTTGAAGTACAGGCCAGGAAACATATGGAAGACCTGATTTCTTCAGTAAACATTGCAAAGAAGCATCTCTCTCCCTCGTCTCTACAGCCCCAGGGCTTACCGCAGTAGCTGGCACATACAGGTTCCATTTCTTTCTCTTGCCCCTGGCTGATGCTCCTTGAGCATGTATATGAATGAATGATGTAACTCCCTTGCACCTCCCCCAGACCTATGGGTCCACAGAGATGATCTTGACCCTGACCTTGATAGTGGAAGTACATACCGAGAGATGGTTGTGTCTAAATAGAGCTTCAAGGATAGCATTTTTTTTAAACATCAGACACCACCCTGCTAGTCACACTGGCTTTCCTGTTACTTTTTAATCAAACCAAACATGCTCTTTCTACCTCAGGGCATTTGTACCAGCTCTCCTGTCTGTCAGGATGCCCCCCCCCCAATTGTCAGGATGGTGTGGTCCTGGCTTCTGGGAGTCTCTGTGTGCACCAATCAGAGTGCACCAATAAAAATTGTCAGGATGGTGTGGTCCTGGCTTCTGGGAGTCTCTGTGTGCACCAATCAGAGAAGTCTCCTCTATACCTTACCTAAGAGAAAGGTTCCTTCCTTCATCTTGGCCTCTTTGGAAATGGGAAACACCCTCCCTCCAGCATTTTCACAGTGTTGCCCCATCTTTGTGTGTCTGTGTGTGTATTACCTATGTGTACAGCATTTTCTTCCCACAAAACATGCACATACTACAGTATAAATTCCTCAGGAACACAAACACTGTAGGCATTTATCATTGCTGTGTCCCCTGGACCTAAAATAGTTCCCCTGAGGGTAGGACTGATCAATAAAAATGTGTAAATGAATGAATGAATGAATGAATCAGTACATGTTCTTATATGCACATCTTTCCAAGCATTTCTGACTATTTCTCAAGATATTTTCCTGTAAGTTAAATTGTTTCCGTGTGGGAATCACACGTTTCAAAATCTTTCAGCACATGTTGAACAAAATTTCCAAGAGACAGGTGGCTCTGGGTTTTGCACCCATTAGAAATGTGTAAGAGTGTTAATTTCCTTGTATCATCACAAATGTAGGATAAAACCACTCAGAAATATTTCTTAGGTGGGAACATGAATAAGTATGGTTACCTTTTGTGCAAATTTGAGTTTCTGTGATTCTTCGTGAACCATACTCCTCATCCATCCGTGTGCTGCAATGTGAATTCATCGAAAGCAGAGACTTGGGTTTGCCGGCTGCAGCCACAGCATGCCAGAAAGAGTGCAGCATACAACGGGTACAGACAAATAGTTGCTAAAGGAATTAATTAATATACACACTTTCTTTTTGTGTTTTGAAGGTCATTGGTTCATGTTCCTTTGTGAAATCTCTTTTTTCTTATTTTGACTTAAAATAATTTTACACATAGAGAATATTTACTCCCTTTCTGTCACCTAGGTTGAATTTTTAATGTGCCATTTGCATTCTATTTTGTGCACGCTATTTTTTTACATTTGGATAGTCTAACATTTTATATAATCCCATCTATCATTTTATTTTGGTTCCTCTCTCTGATACCATGTTTAGAAACAGTAATAATAGCAGTTATATAGCACCTTTCGCATGCAAGATGCTTTTCTGAGGACTTTACATATATTACTTATTTAATCTCCACAGTGATCCTCTAAGAGACATGCTCTCATTATTTCTTCCCATAGATGAAGAAACTGAGGCAGGAAGTTATGAAATAAATCATTTCTGATACCAGATTTTATATATATTTATCTGTACATTGTTCAGTTTTCCTATCTGAGATTATTTAATAATAGCTGTACATATGAGGATTTTTTAGAGTTGAGGAAAAAGAGTCTAATCATTTTCCCCAAATAACTGCCAAGTACTCCAACACAGATTATTGAATAATTTACTCCATCTTTGTCGAATTAAAATTATACTTTAAACATGCCTGTAACATACTGCTCTACATGCATATGAATACATATGTGTATGTTATACACGAATATATGTACGTAAATACATACACATAGGTACGTAAATATATAATGGTTCCTGGTGTTCTTACTCAGTTCAACCACACTGTTATTCTTTTAGATGTTTAATAATTTTCATGGTATATGCAGGGAAGCAAACTTGTGAATAGAAATATAAAGAAGAATCATGAAAGGATTACTAGTGATTCTTTACAAACCCTGATTAAAGGCACATTTGATACTAGTCTCAAATATACATACACTCCTAAATTGCAATATTATTGCATAATACCTTTTGGAAATACTTTGCTTCAGAACTTTGGAAGTCACAACACATATAAGCCTTGCTTATATCAAAGGAAACATAGTCACCTGGTGCATAAGAATAATTTGGTCAGGAATAGGTCGCGTATATGGTAGTCTACACCAGTGACAGCAAACGTTTTAGAGACCAGTGCCAAAGTGAAACCCAAAACCCCCTATTTATCACAAAGTGCCAACACTGCAATTAAACCTGAAAACTGAGGTTTTAGTTTAGAAAAAAACACAACTCTACATTAGTATCCTTTGTCTTAAAAGAAAAGCATAGTAACAGGTGTGCTATAGACTGGCCACCACTGGTCTATACCATGTAGCCCAGGTGCATAGTAGGATGTACCATCTAGGTTTAAGTATATTGTTATTTGCACAATGATAAAACTGCCTAACACATTTCTCAGAACATATCCTTGCCACTGAGTGACTCTATCTATCACATAGGAATGCTTAACTCCATCGTTATTGATTGCTTTGTGTTTCTTGAAAACTATTATGATTTTGGTTTAAACAATGAACGAGTAGTTATGATCAAGCACATAAAACACACTCTAGAGGGGGTGCTGGGAAGGGAGATGGAAGGTGCCAGGCACCTTCCATGCCCCCCTTCTGTGGGGAAGAGACCCTCAGAACATTGTTTCCAGGCAGTTGAGACACCTAGCCCTCAAAGTGGGACCTCTCCCCCATAAACACTCCTTTTCTTTCTCTCATCACATTCAGAGGAGGACCTGGAGCTCAAGATGTGGGTGGCAGGAATGGAAAGCCATGGATCCCCTGGTGCTAGGAGAAGCACTTGTGCCTGGTATAGTTAAAAGCCTTCCAAGGCCTCATGCATTCACACTCCTTAGCCAGGTCACTTGATTGAGCCCGGCTCCCTAATAAGAGCACTATATCCATATTTTTGAAGTAATATCTGCTGCTGTTAGTATCTTGTACATCTCTTTACATGTGTGATTATATTTTTACTTTTATATTTTCTTAAAGGAGTGTACACTATGCATCCTGTTCCTACCTTGTGTTTCTCTGAACTACCTTGTGTTTCTCTGGAAATAGTTCCTCATTTATTTCTACAGCTGAATAATTGTTTCTGAATGGGCATACCATCATTGCCTGAACATGTGACAGAGCTGATCCCTCAGCCTAGTACCCAGCTTGGTCTAACCTTTCCTCCTCCTTCCCATGTCTTGCTGGTTGTGCCACCTAGCTCAGGACCCAGAGAAAACAGCATACCGTGTTCTGGGCTCCCAGATGTACTCATTGATCCCATCTTCCCACCACAATGGCTGAGTTCTGTTAAGCTCACCCTTCCCTTCCTAAGAGCCAACAGTTCTCTCCTATGCCTCACCATCCTCAGTCACATAACACACAGCTGCTAGATTCTAGTTTCATGGATGTTGGTCCCATCCAGAGAAAATGTGCAGAGGAGTCTGACACTGTGAATTTTTAGTTCTCCAGAAAAGTTGCCACTCTTGCTGAATTGCTATCCTTCATTGCAGCTGAGTCTGCAAACAAGCATTTGCATTGTTCCCCAGAGTGACCCAGGTCACTTGCTTCTGCACCATGGTTGAGGGAGGACAAGGTCCAGGAACTTACAGAGCCATTGCCTAACATGGGCTCCAAGGTGACAGGGAGCACCTAAAGTAGTGAACCCTTTGTGAACTGGCTGTGCCTACCATTCTACCCTTTGGGCATAAAATGAGCTCCAACTTTGACTCAAATCAGAGTTCTGACTTTAATGTCAAGTCAAACTTCGAGCCAGCTGCAGATTGAGCTCTAACCCTAGTCACAGTCTCAACTCCAACCATTGTACTGACTAGGGTCTGACTCTGGCCACAGACTGGACCCTGATTCCAGACTCACATTAAGTCATGACTCAGGTCACAGACATAGCTGCAAGCCTAGATGTATCCTGAACTTTCAACCTGGGACCAGATTCAGCCCTTCCCTGGTTGTGATCCACATCCCTTCCTGTGGCCACACAGGAAAGTTGACCTAGTGGACAGATGACCCTGTGTAAGCATCCTCTCATTACTGGATGGTACACACATCTTACTGCCAATAAAATCAAACATCTAGTCACTACCTTGCCAGGGAAAGGAATTTTAGTACTATAGACATGAGTTTAAATTCTGCCTCTGTATAGTTGGGTAATTTTGGATAAGTTGGCTCTTTGCCTTCGAGGAGTCCTGCTGCATAATGAATTTAAAAATACCTGTTGGCAATATGCTCATAAAAATTAAATTATATGATAATGTAAACAACCAAGCTCAGTAGGTACTTAATAAGAGTTTATCCCGGGCTGGGGATTTAGCTTAGCGGCAAAGCACCTGCCTGGCAAGCGCAAGGTTGTGAGTTCGGTTCCCGGTACAGGAGAAAAACCAAAAAAAAAAAAAAAAAGAGTTTATCCCTTTCCCTTAGCAGGCATCTTCTCCGCTGCAGGTGAATCATACTAAAAGAACAAGACTCCCAGACTTGTGCTGCCCAATATATTGACCTGCAAACACACGAAGCTACTGAGTGTTGAAATGTCACTAAAGCTAATTGAGATGTGCTGTAGGAAACATACCATCCACCTTAGACTAAAAACCTAGTATTTAAAAAACCTAGTATTAGAATGCAAAATAGATCATCAGTAATCTTTATGTTGATCATACCTTGAAATAATAATATTTTGCATCTACTGGCTAAGTTAAATATACTACCAAAACTAATTTCACCAATTGCCTTTGATTTTATATTAATATATAAATAGAAAAAATTACATCATATATCTAGCTTGAAAATTTAAAATCATATCTATGACTAAAACCGTATCTATGACCAGAACATTTCATTAGTAACAATGACAATTACAACAACAACACTGAAAATAGCAGCTAATAATGTTTACATGTTTAAGAAGTGCCAGGTACTATTCTGAACACGTAAATGCTCATAGAAATTTCTAAAAGTAGGCCTTACTATTGTCTCCATTATTGAGATGGGACAACTGAGGCACTAAGAAATGAAGTAGCACAGTCTAGTTTGCAGATCTGGTAAATCGTACAATCAGAATTTGAACACAGAGCATCTGAGTCCATAGTAATGATCACGTTTATTAAAACCTGGCTTGGTGGGGACCTCTCTACAAATCTGGGCCACCACACATTGTATTTGATAGATAAATCCTGTCACTGAGATCCAGGAAGAGAATCGTCTACTCTCCTCTACTACCAGGCACCTCCCAGCTATCAGACTGGTTAACAGAGAGTAGGGCCCTCCTGAACATGGGGAATTCTATTTAACCTCTTGCCTCCCTTGTGTATTTCCCAAGTTATATTTACCTGGCAGAATCAAAGAAGACAGCTGCCTCAAACCCATTTAGCTTTCTCCACTCGTGAGAGGCACCTCTAAGCAAAAAAATGATAAACTCGATTGTTCAAAAAGCAAGTTCCATTCTTCAATTTGTGTGCCCGTCATAAACACAGCACCTTCCATTTGAACAGAAACCCCACATTTCAGCAGAAATGCTTAATATTTCATTTCTCCTACATCCATCTTCTTCAAAACACTTATTTCAGAAAGTAGAGAAGGAAAAACAAACTGTAATAACCTGGTACTTTGAATAGAAGAGAGGGACTTTATGGCCAGGAACTCAAAATGTTTTACCACCTACCTGCACACAACCCCCTACAGCTCCTGGAATTGCTCTGCAGATGGGAAAACTTTCCCAGGAGTACAGTGACTTGGCTTCATCTCCAACTGAGGGCAGGAAGTAGGAAGCATACTCACTCTGACACCTGGTCTTTTGCTCTTAGTCAGAGTGCTGGATCCAAGTGAGGCTCCAAGTGTACCCACTGGGGTAATCTTGAATTGTGTATTCACAAATTTATTTGACAAATATGTACTTAACACTTTTATTACAGTGAAACAAAGATAGATGATAGATAGATAGATAGATAGATAGATAGATACAAAACTCATAACCCACTGCTTGGGTTAATGGGTTATATTTTCTGGTCATGACCATGACCGTACCACTTATAGCAATATGATTTAGTCACTTTTCATCAATAGGTTAAGTTTATGTGCTAGACGAACCTTTGTGACTGCCTCAACCAATGGAGTATGGCAAACATACGGAGCTAAACCATAAAAGGTAACACGGCGCTTTTAGACTCTCTAGCGCCCATGCTGTGAGGAAGCCCAGGGTACATGAAGATGCCAAGACAGATGTGCCAGGAACCAGCCCCAGCTGAGGCACTCAGGTGACAGCCTACGTTAGCCACCAGAATTGTGAGTGAGGAAGACTTAGGGAAGACTCCAGCTCCAGCCACTGCCTGATGCAACCAATGAAGAACTCCAGTCATGAAGCCACCTGGCTGAGATGAGTCACGATTCATCAAAACAAAAGATGACATAAAGGAAAACTCTACTACCATTAAGCTTCAGGTAGTTTATTATGCACTAGGTCAATGGAACAAACACCAACTGTGTGTCGGGCATTATGTTAGCTGCTAAAAGGTACGATGTGAAGTGGATTTTACCTCTGTCCTGGAGATCACAGCTCAGTGGAGATAACTACTGACCCTGTACTATATGAGCAGGTGACAGATGGGAATAAACCAGGATTCAGGGAACATAAAGAAGGTTCCTTGAAGGACAGGATGTTCTAACTGAATATTGAAAGTGAGCAAGTATCAATTACATGAAGCTGACAGACTTTTTTTTTTCAATTCATTCTAAGAAGTTTAGAGAAAACAGTAGCAAGAATAGATAGGAAAACTTGGAAAATCTGCTCTACTTTCAAAATATATTATAAAACCACAATACTGTAATTATGGAGACCTTAATATTTAAAACTTTGGTAATTAATTAGCATATCAACAGACCAATTAACCAGAGGAAAACCAGAAAGTCCAGGAATAGGCTCAAATGCCAGAGGGAATTAGTGTATTTATTAAAGAGGCATCTCAAAGAAATACTTTTCTATAAATGCATCATCCTGTACCCTGAACACCAAGATAACCTCCAAATAGACCAATATTTTAAGTGCAAAAAATTCCTTGAAATCATAGAAGACAATAGAGAGGGGCTGGGGACTTAGCGCAGCGGCACAGAGCCTGCCTGGCAAGCGCAAGGTCATGAGTTCGATTCCTGGTACTGGGAAAAAAAAAAAAAAAAAAAGAAGACAATAGAGAAAAGTGAAAGAAATTTCTTTTAGCTACAGGAACATTTAAAGGCTTTCTATTTTTTATTCAAAATCCAGAAACAGCAAAAGAAACACTGACAAGGAATACTATAGAGGAAACAAATTACATAATGCCAAAAGAGGTAGACACAGACAGAGACAGAGACAGAGAAAAGGGATGTGGACACTGAGCTGAGTTTCTCAATAAAGTCCTTTACTGAAGTGGAGAATGAGTACAGTGTCAGCCTTAAGCTTTTCCTTAGCAATCCCACGATACTGGGGCATCCTTCACCCATCTCAAGATCAGGCACAGAATACAGGCTCCTAAGTTATAACCAATGTGGCAGTTGACAGAAATCTGGATAAAGCTCTGGTTTAATCACGACTAGAAAAATTGGTAGTGATAGAAACTAGGACGCAGAAATTTCGCATTTGTATACACACACCTGCACATTCTCCTGTTTGCTCACTACCCTCCCATCTCATGCCCGGAAAAACCTCATCCACATCACCATGTTCACACTCAGACACTGGTGCTACAGTCACTGAGACTGCCTGCAAGGCCACTGAAGTGCATTAAAGCAAGCCCAAGAATCAGGAAAACAGTTAACGTGTGACACGGCTCTAACGGATTTTGTTTTGTTCTATTACCTTAGCCTCATTTCTCTGAAAATTAAAACCTACATCTTGCTAAAGCTCAATTTTCTCATCAGTATGAGAGACCATGACAATGACTTTAGGAGGTGATCAAGAGTTTAAATAAAAATAATGTACATAAAAAGTCAACCACTAACATAAAATAAAACAGGCTTTTGTACTTGCTCTCTATGGTCACCACAATTATTTCTATCATTGTCACTTCGCTAATGAGTCCATCCTGACAAACATGTCACCCAGGCTCTAATTAGATTAATAAGCAATCTCTATTCAAACTCCCCTGTCCAATGGAGAGGTCATTTCCTCCTATCTTTGCTTCCCATCTTTTATCCACAATGCAAAGATGAATAGAATGTGTTACCAAAGACACAGAAAATAAAATTAAAGTGCCAAGATGTAGCTCCAGGCTGAGAGAGAGGAGCTGTTAGAGTTGGGGCCTTGACTGCCCACTCTTCCCTTAGTCCAGGTTGGGAAGGCATTAAATGGATCAAACATTTTTAGAACAAGGCCAGGAAAAAAAGGTACAGATATGGGTCATGCTTTCAAGACATAAGGCTACTCACTCTGACGGTGTGGATTGACTCAATGGAGTTTACTCATGTCCTACACCTTCCAAAGTTTGAACCTGTAGTGCCTGCCCCTCGGTTAGGACTTCCTGTGGCTTCTACCACAAGGATTCCACTAACCATGCCACCTGTTTCTGCCACTTTAAATCAAGGATTAAAAGGTGGTTTTTCCATTTAGCTGACAGGAAAGGCAGTTTTAGGGGGATTTTTGTATCTCTGTGAATGAACATTATATTCACCAATACCTGGAACTTTGTTTCCATTTGCAGGGTTGTGAAAATGCTTGGTGAAATTCCTGTATGTACGAAAAACTGAGACATTGGAATTTTATGAGGTCAACTGAGTCAGTAACACCTCAAATTGAAGAGCTCAGGAGTCTTCTGACTAAATAAGATCCTAAAACTGAGGTTCAGCCCCTGGTTCATGCAACTCGGCACAGCTCAGTTCTTGGCTGAGGTATACAAATGGCCCCAGAATCTCAGAATCGCTGGAGAAGTTCTCAAAAGCCAGCTCCTTGGTCACTACTACATGCCAAAAGCTCCCACTCTAGTTCTTCATCTGGAAGTCACCTGGCCTCCAACAGCAGCAAAGCTTGAAATTCTTCAAATCCCAGGAAGAGAAGCTGTATTTATCATTCAGACATCAGCTTCTATGTCATTTCTCACAGGCTCCTTCCCTGTCTATTCTCTCAGCTTATTTCTAATGCATTATACTATTTAGTCTTCTCCAGAGGTGTGTTAGATACTGGACCAAACTCTGGGTTGACAGCTGGAATGTCACACAGCTTAGTTATTGGCACTTGACAGAGCTGGAGAGTTTGATGATCTACTCTGCTAAAGGCAGATTTAGTAGAAGGTAAGAACCTCAGTATTTCCACATTTGCTGACAACTGTAAACTCTCCAAAAGAAGTGGGAGGTTGTTGCCCAGAATTGCATTACGATCAATAGAGACAATGACCACTAGAAAGACGACAGTTTGATTCCCTGAAGTCTGATTAGAAAGATGGCAATCTTGCTGACATGCAGGGTCAGTCCATGAACCTCCTCAACAGTGCAAGGAAGACACACCTTTTAATTTACTCAGAGATTGTCTCCTAACATAAAAGAGAAAGATAAATCAAATACAGTGGTGCCTCAGTTACCACACCTGATTCTATCCTCAATTCTGGTCACAAATCTAGTTGGTTGAGAACCAAATCAATTTCAGTGGTTAGGATCAATGTTGATCTCATGGGGAAATCTGATTTGGTTCTTGTCTAGTTTGGTTTGTGATCAGAATCACGGAAAGAATCAAGTTCATGGACTGAGGCACCAGTGTATACTACTTTGTATATTTTAGCATAGAGAAACAGGGAGAAGGCCCCTTTCCTGGGCACAGACAATACTGAGGAGAGATTCATTTAGACTTCTAAATATACTTTAATTTTCTTGGCCAGTTGTAGCTCAGAGAGAGATTGAGGCTGGATACTAGGGTTTAGGAATTATCTGCAGAATCATTGACAGAGGCCTTGGGGATTTATGAAATTGCCACAACCGAGAGGATACGAGGAAAATAGATGGTGGGGCAGGTCTCAGAGAACAAGTTAGGAGAGAAGAAATCCAAACATCCAAAGTGGGAGAATCAGGAGGCAAGCGCTAAGGAAGTGAAGCAAAAGACTTGAAGAAGGGGGAGGGAGCTCCTGCCAAGGGGGATTAAGACTGATGAGGACAGAGAATCCTCCATGGAATTGTTGGTTGGAGACGCTGCCGCCATGCAAATCTCATTTGCTGCTGTCAATCTAGATCCTGTCCCACTGAGACCATTTCTGAAGAACAGACTCAACACAGAAAACCCATGTCTTTCTGTAAAATTGGCTCATGGAAACAAAACTCACGGATTGGGATTCTTTATGAGTGACAATTTAAGGCCAGTATTTATTTCTGTAACGTTCACTTTTTTTTTCTTCTGGGACAATAAAGAATACTGTTACTATCGACGAACATTTAAAAAATATAAAAGACAATAAAACTTTGTTTCATCAAATCTATCTTTTAAAAATATTAACATTTTAATAAGTATACCTTTACCTATATTACGTATAGCTAAAGCACATTATGCTTGAGAGATATAGAAGGTGTTTAATGCTTAGTACAGTTTGATCTTTTTCCTCTGGACTTCTTTGGAAGAGTACTATCCCTAGAACTGAGAATCTAAATCATCTGTTCTGGTCCTTACCTATGCAGTGTCCAGGTCGAGCTACAAAATACCAACTCTTAATCTACTTTCAGGATTTTCAACATCCAAACTCCTTTCTCCTCCCACAGCTGACCTCATCTGGCAGGTATCAGTTTCAGTCTGAGCCAAGTGAATGGATCCCCAGAATCAAAGGTGATGCCGGTAGTTGATGGGTTTGTACACGGTGTGGGAATCTTGCTAAATTAACAGGTGAATGTTTATAGATGCTCAATTTGGTATTTAAAAGGAAATACCCTGCTGTACGTCACAAATAGAAGTGCTTTTTTTTTGGTACTGGGAAGCAAGAAGTGTTGTTTAATATGCTCTAGAGCTTAAGGACAAGCTGAGTAGCTTGTGGCCAGAACTCCGCAGGTGAACATAAGGGTTCCTACTACCTGGTATTGTGTTCCCATTCTTGTCTTTGGTATCAAAGAGGTCAACGGATGCCCATAAGAGATCCAAGGGAAACAAAATGTTCAGAGATCTGTTATTCACAGAACCTGGTGTCTACCTTTGCACATGGCTCTAAGTTAGGCATATCATTAATTCACATCATCCCTCTTGTTCTTACTAAAGTAGGTTTCTCGGTGTTATCACTATTGACACATGGTGCCAAACAACTCTTCTGTTGTACCTTGTGCATTGTAGGTTGTTTGGAAGTATCTATGGTCTCTACCTACCAGATGCTAGACAACCAAACATGTGTCCAGATGTAGTCAAGTGTCCCCTTATAGGAACAGAAAAATGGCCCCTGACTGAGAACCACACAAATTTAGCCAAAGTACCAAGGAGTTAGGTTCTGAACAACTTGTAACAGTACCAATGGAGTTCAGTTGTACCAGAGAGGCATCTTTTAGACCTCAGCTTTCTTAGCCTGGCATCTGTCTTCTACTCCCACCAATGGGAGACTTCAAGCCTGCTTTAATCCCTTATTCAACAGATCTCCATTTATGCTATTACAAACTTGGGCAGACGTCTTCATTTCAGATAGTTTGAGGCATCGTCCACAATCTAGAACAGGGCAGACTGCCTTGCCTCTATCATCAGAAATTGTAATGTGATGTTGAACATCTCACTTGAGTTTGCTCATCACAAGGATGAACTCTTTACCTCCCACTGCACACCACCCCCGCCTACAGACAAGGCTGCCCTGACTATTTAAATGGAAATTAATATTGTTCCAGGCATGTCCACATGGATCCTTGTTTAACAAACAGCCCTGCTGTTTGTCTCTCTGGTAAGGGGGATTCCAGGAAACTTCAACACAGAGCAAAGCACTTTTTTCTTAGAAGGAAGGAAAGATGAGCTTTCTAGAATGGTTTCTTCATCCATCCACTGAAAATAAAGGCAGGACTGATCCTAAGAAATACGTGCTTCTTGGTTTCAAGGAATTTGCAAAGTCTTGAGCCTCTGGTGGTATAGATACTTCTTCTGTGAACTTAGTAGCTACTAGTCCATTCTGGACTACTAGTAGCTACTAGTAGCTACTAGTACATGTCCTACTTACTTTATTTCTACATTCCACGCCCCATCCAGTATAAAGACAGTTCAAAAAATATCAGAGTTTACTGACTGTATTTCTGAAGTGTCTCTTGGCTCAATCCCCTCGATGCCATCTCTACAATCCCTAATGTAGCTCAAGTTTCATCTTCATTACTTTGCCTGAACTGGAATAGTTGCTTTCTCAGTCCTCTGCTTACCATTCGCCAATCTCCCATACAAGCCCTCAGAGTGGCATTTGTGAAACTCCATAGAATGAAAAAACATCCATAGCCCCGCTCACCAAATACTATGAACAACATTTGCTATTCAAAGGTGAAAAACTGTCAAGCTGGAAAAGCAAATGCGCTTCAAGTATTTGTAACCCATAAAGCAATCTCCAGATTTCTATCCTTCTCCTGTCCCCCACGTATACAGAGTTCTCATAAACCAGTAAGAAAAAGTCAAAAATAAGAAAAGCATATGATTAGGCAATATACACAAATAGTTTTAAAATGGAAAATAAAATCATGGAATACTTGCAATTTAATCACAAATTAAATAAGTATTATTTTAACCTCTTAGATGAACAAAGATTTTAAAGGTTGGTCATTGTCTTGACAGAAAGTTGTGGAAATGGGAGCTCTCATACTGACTGGGAGTATAAATTGGTATGTGATTAATCTAAACCAATTTTCTTATGTTTTATTATTTTTCTATTGCTGCACAACAAATCACTGTAAGTTTAACATATTAAAACAAGTGTCTTGGTTACTTTTTTCTCATTGCTGAGACAAAACACCCACCACCCAAAATTAAGGAAGGAAAGGTTTACTTAGCTTACAGTTTGTGGAGGTTTCAGTCTATACTTGGCTGGCTCCGAGGCAGAAGATAGCAAAGCAACAAGACCAAAGAGGAACGGCAGCCGAACAGCAAACAGCCAGAGCAAACCAGGAGAATGGCAGCACGTAGCTTCTTTCCCTCCCTTACATTGTAAACAGGCTACCCCCACTTAAGGGGCATGTAGCTCTCACATAATCTCCATGCCCTCCTCTTCCACAGGCTCAGGATGTATACAAAGTAAGCACCTGGCTTCCTGCTGAGTCACTTAGCCAAACCTCTAGACTCCCCAAGTTGACACAATGTATCAACCATAACACTCCACTCCTGGTCAACTTGGCAACCAGATACATTTCTTTAAACCAGTGTCCAGGTACAAAGACATTATATTCCATTAGAACCGTAACATTTCACCCCCTAAAGACTCATGCACATCCTCTTATGCAAAAGGCATTTAGTCCATCTGCAAGAGGTGCCAAAGTCCTAAAAGTTTCAGCACTGCTGAAGAGTCCAAGTCCCAAGTCTCCTCCAAGATGTAAGGCAAACTCTTAGCTCTTACCCCTGCACAAATGAAAAGTTAAATACTTCCAACATTCAGTGGCACAAAATAAGTAGTACCATTCCAAAAGGTACAAACAGGGGGATACAGAGTATGGGGACCAAAGCAAGTCCAAAATCTAGCAGGGCTAACATTATGTCCTGTAATTCCACATGCAGCATCTGAAGCAACCTGTGGCACATTGTGAGCTCCAAAGGGTTTGCATGAGTCCACCCCTATGGCACTTCCAGTGGTTACAGCTTCCAAAGCTTTTCTCTTAGGCCTACTTTGTTTCCTCCTTGTAGCTTTCCTTAGATGATCCATGGTCCTGGCTTTTCTAAACTTCTGAGGTCTCCAGTGCACCTTCTGCTTCACTCACACTCACAGCCTCACTCACTGCCCTCTCAGGGGCACACTGCCTGGCCTCCCAGGCCTTCTGAAATCTGGGTGGAAGCCTCTTTAACCTCAGAACTCTTGCATTCTCCATGCACCTAAAGCCAGGGCCATGGGGATGATGCCAAGGTCTGCTGCCACCTGGAGCAGTAGCCAAATTTTCCTCTCTCTTGGCCACAGGGGTTGAGTGCCTGGATTGCTGGGCACTCTGAATCCAATTCTGAGGAACAAGTCCTCTATGCTGTCGCCATTTTGGAATCTGGTGCAGCCGCTGCCACCATTCTGGAGGTATGGAAAGGTTTTCCATTCTACCATTCTGAGGCTTCCTTCTCAAGGTAACGTCTGTCACCTTTGCAGTTTTGAGGCTGCAAAGGGTGGAGACTTGCTGCTTCTTGTGATGCCCTCAGGCCATCTTTTCTATTCTCCTGTTCCTTCTCAGCAATAGAGATCTCCTCAGCCTTATCTTTGCAGCCCATAGCTTTACTGTAGCTTTCTTTCTGGCCAAACTCACAACATATTAAATCATCCTGCTGGGCTCTTTGTTCTTGATTCTCAATATAAATCTGGCTAAAAGCCCCCAACAATAGCCATGCCACTTCCCCAACGTCTGACTGCCTTGAAATTTCTTTTGCCAGATTAACCAGTCCGCTGCCGCCCTTAATCTCAGTCTTAGGCAAAGTCTCTGGACACGAGCAAAATGTAGACAAACTTTCTGCCAAGCCATAACACACATTGTCTGGAGTCCAACAACCAATGAAGTCCTTCTTCCCAACAGAAACCTCCTGAACCCGGTCTTTACTGGCAGGATTTCTACCCGCTTTCTGATCTTCTGAGCTCTGACCAGAATCTCCCAAACAGAACAGCTGAAGGCGTTAGAGCTCTACTCTTTTAGGTGACACCTCCAAACCTTTCCAAACTCTTCCCACAAGCCATTTCCAAAGGCTCTTGAACAACATGGTCAGGTATAGTCACAGCAACGACCCCACTCCTCTGGTACCACATTCTGTCTTGGTTACTTTTCTCTCACTGCTGAAACAATACACCCAACAACCAAAATTAAGGAAGGAAAGGTTTATTTAGCTTACAGTTTGTGGAGGTTTCAGTCTATACTTGGCTGGCTCCGAGGCAGAAGATAGCAAAGCAACAAGAGCAAAGGGGGGAATGGCAGCCGAACAGCAATGCAGCCAGAGCAAACTGGGAGAATGGCAGCAAGCAGCTTCTTTCCCTGCCTCACATTGTAAACCGGCTACCCCCACCTAAGGGACATGTAGCTCTTACATAATCTCCATGCCCTCCTCTTCCACAGGCTCAGGATGTATACAAAGTAAGCACTCTGGCTTCCTGCTGAGTCACTTAGCCAAACCTCTACACTCCCCAAGTTGACACAATGTATCAACCATAACAACAACACACATTTATTTTCCCAAAGTTTCCCTGGACCAATAGCCCAGACAGCACTTTTCTGGGTTCTCTGTTCAGGACTTGGTTCTCATCTGAAGCTCAGGACCTCCTTCCACTATGAAGTGAGTAATGGCAGAATTCATCTCCGTGAACCTGCAGACTCTTGGTGGCTTGCTTTTTCAAGGTTATCAAGAGAGTGTCCCTGATATCTAGATTCTGTTTAAAAGACTGGCCCAGTTAGGTCAGGCTTACTGAATATACTCTCCATTTTGATTGACTTAAAGTCAGATGATTAGATCTTAGCTGTATCTAGAAAGTCTCTCACTTTTGTCATATAATGAAACATTACCACGAGTGTGGCATCACATCACCTTCCCCTCACCCTACTGTTTAGCAGCAAGTTTCAGATCCCACACATGCTCAAGGGAACAGAACTAAAAACAGCTATGAGTCTTTGTAGATTATTTTATAATTCTGCTAACTGCCGAGCATGGAGGTGCACACCTGTAATCCCAGCATTCAGGAGGCTGTGGCAGGAGGACCTCTGAGAGTTCAAGATTAGCCTTGGCTACAAAGTGAGCTCAGGGTCAGCCTGAACTGCATAGTGAGACCCTGTCTCAAAAAAGAAAAACAAAATTCTGCTGACTATTTGGTCCAAAGCTAAAAATGTCTACAATCTTTGTCATAGCAATTTCTCTTCTAGCATTTAATACCAAGGAAATAAATGGACCAGAACACACATATGCACAGAGAAACATTTTCATAACTCTAATCTTTGAAATGATGAATATTATACAGAAGCAGCTTAAATATGCATAAATATGAATTTAAATAATTTAGAATATTTTACATGGAATATCATAAATATGTAAAAAAGAACACAAGTAATCAAAAGGGAATAAAAGGAGCTATAATGTATTAAATGCAAAAGCTGATTAAAGTGTACATATGAACACAGAACTCCAAAAGAACACATTACTACTGCAAGTGTTATCAGAAGATATCTCCAGGTATAGGAGTGGTAGGTGACTTTTGTTTTACACAGAGCTTTTATCATGTAAAACTTTTGGAAATAGTTACATGTTATTTTTACAACAAGAAGGAATACAGCTATTTTAAATGCTAGGGCATTGGTTAGTGAAAAGAGCAGTATACAAAACACTATACCCAAGGGTATCTCATGTTTTGTTAAATATAAACTGTGAAGAATAAAAATTATTAGAGAAGACACAAAATGTTAATAATGGCTAGACAGAGGTTGATATTAGGAGAGGTATTATACTTCTGTTTTAATTGTTTTGTTCCTGAATTTTCAATATAGAACATACATTATTTTCCTAGCCTTACAATGAGTCCCTGGTATATTTTTTTAGGTTTTCGAAAGGAATTTCAGGCAGGTAATACAATAATCCAGAAGACACTCTCACTTCTTTTGTTCTCCAGTCAGGGCTGGCTTCCGCCATCAGAACACCACCACTGCACAGACTCTAATGGTTTAACACTGACCTGCCTTACCAGGCTGTGAGTGCCCTGATAGAATCTCCTTGTTTTATTCACCTCTGCACCTTCAACATCCATCAAAGGGCCTTCCATAGAGAGTACTTTGTGTTGGGCAAATAAGTAAACAACCACAAAAAAACTGGTAGCCCCAAAATAACCACAAATATTGGTAGCCCAAAACTTTGCAAAGCAAAGCAAGATGCCACTACAATCTCAGCAGGGGTGTAGGATGGAGGCAAAGGAATGAACAAGGAGCTGGACCAGACTTCCTGGTTTATTAGAAGTGAAATATAAAGGTCCTAGTGCCAAGGCAGTAGCAATAAGGATGCACAGGAAATAGAACAGGCAGAACTGGGGGAGTAATGGGGTTGGGGTTCAGGAAACGGAGGCATGGAGGGCAACCTCCAGGCTCTGGCTTGGATATCTGCAAGATGACATTTACCTGAATAAGGAGCACTTGCTTTTGAGAAAGAAGTGGTGATTTCTGTTTTGAACACACTGGATTTGAAGTTCATGAACAGAGACATCTGGGAAATGCCACAAGGGGCCTCTCATGTCACCCTCTCAGCTGTCACTATTCACAGGGCTGATTCTCCAAACCACAGGAGCTTAATAGATGTGTGTCTCCTCAGTAAAATCCATCTTTCCCTCCTCAGAGATGAAATGCCCCCTGCCTAAGGATTCTGTTATTTCCTCCAGTGTGTACAGAGGTCTTTTGATAGGAGGGTTTGGTTGCAGTTTCAAGAACTGCATGAGACGAGGAGTCCAGGGGCACACCGTTCTGCTCCCTGGGAGGATGCTCTTTTGCATGGGCTCCCTCTGCAGTGCATCCCTTTTTTATCTGCCCCCGCAGATGATGAGTGCTGACTGCATCCCCACTCTGAAAACCTTTCATGCAGAAATGGCTTTGCACTTCATAAGGTCATGGGTGACTTTGAAAAGCAGATACAATGGGGAAAGACTGGCTCTGGCTGTAAACTATATTAATCAAAAGACTGCAATCAAACATCACCAACTTGTCATCACAGGATAGCCTCCATGCATACTGACCCCCTTGCCCAGTTCAGGTTTTTCATATGACTCAAATTATTTACAAAATGGCCCCTACTGTGATGCTCGGCCACAGTCCACACCTCTTCTTGGAGCACAGCTGGTTTCTTAACATCTGCTACATCACTGTCTGCTATGGTTTAAATGTTGCTCTTCCCCCAAGGGCTCAAGTGTCGGAAGGTTGGTCACCAGTGGGGTGATGCTGAGAGGTGGTGTGGAACTTTTAAGAAGTGGGACCTAGTAGGGAATTTGGAGTGAGTACTTAGAAGGGAATGAGAGAGTTTTTCTTGGCACTCCTGAGTTGGTTTTCTTGAGAAGACTGTTACAAAGGAAGAACTCTGACAATTCCCTAGGTTTCTGGCTTCTGGTCTGGTGATGTGGTCTCTCCACACAGGCTTCCATCATTGTGATGCCATCTGCCATGAGGTCCTCGCTAGAACTGAACTGATGCTGGCACCACGCCCTTGAACCTCCAGAACTGTGATCTCAGTAAGCTTTTTTTTTTATTTATAAAGGTTATCCAGCATCAGGTATTTTGTTTCCTAAATGAAAAATGAATATGCTGTGTCTTCGTTCCTTTCTTTATCACTGGGACAAAACACCTGACACCTGTAGTTTAAAGGAAGAGAGGATTATTTTGGTTCATGTTTTAGAAACATGAACGTGCTTGCATGGTCAGTGACACAGTGGAAGGGCTTGGGTGGAAGAAAGCTGCTCACCTTATGGTAGACAGGATGCAGACAGTGAAGGGCAAGGTCAGGGAGGGAGACACATCCTTCCAGGTCTCCCTCTCCAATAAACTACCTCTTCCAACCAGACCCACCTCCCAACACCAAGCCAGTGATAGTGCCCCCAATAATTCAACCACCTTCCACAAGCCCTGCCTCTAAGCACCTGAGACTTTGGGGAGACATCCAGATATGAACCATAGCATGCCATCATTGCATTGTTCTCCCAGCCTTACTGCCCTTTCCAGGGTACCTCAAGTGCCCTAGCCTTCTGCAGCCTTCAAAATCCAGCTCAGTCATCATTCCTGCTGGGGAGTTCCCAGTCCATTTCCAATGGGCTGGATTTGAATCACTTTGTCCAAAGCCACTATACATTCATGGCACAGGACTTTTTATTTATGATTCTGTATCTCCTGCACAACTCTGAGCTCCCGGATGGTCAGGCATGGTCTCTGTACTTTCCATCTTTCTGGCTAGATACTAGTGAGTGGTAGTTGTCACTCACTAGTATCACTCACTAGATACTTTCCTATCACCTGGCTAGATACTAGTGAGTGGTAGTTGTCACAGGATTAAATCATTCCTCATAGCAGAAAGTCCTTTCTCATTTATTCCAGACAGTGCAAAGGACCACTGCTATAGTTTAGATCTGGAATGTCCCAGTGGTGGATTGACAACTGGTGATCAATTTATAACACCCAGCTGAACTGAGTAAGCATGGTGCTGGGTGTAGGAGGCCCTGGAGAAGCTTGCTGTGTTGGCTTTCCTGATGGGAACTCAGCTGTCTTCATCATCAGAGCTCGGGGCCTCACTGTTAGTAAGGATGGGTGCGGTACTTTTTGGGGGAGCTTTGGTTCTTATTTCAAGTGTCATTTCCTGGCTCCAGTGCAGATCCCTCAGCCTGCTAGCACAGATCCTTCATCCCGCTGGCACAGACTTCCTAGATTCCACCACTGACCTTTGGGCCTTCCCAGAGCAGATTCTTGAAACAGGCCTGCATGAGACATTGTTATGGGCTCTAGGTCTTCAGCTCAGCTCGTGCAGGACATTATTACGGGATCCAGGCCCTCAACTGGACTCGTTGGTCTTTAGTGTGTGGACAGATTTCCTACACTCTCTTGTATGTGATACTTTGGGTGACTATTATTATAAATAATCTTATAAAATATGTGTCCTGTATTATAGTGTTCCCCTTGCAATAAGCCCCAAACCACAACAGTCCCCTAAAGACTCATGTGTTAAAGCTGTGGTCCTCATCCAGTGGAACTGTTGAGAAGTGGTAGAAACTTAAAGAAGTGGGTCCTAGTTGGAGGAAGGGGGTTATTGGAGACCGGCACCTGAAGGGTGGTATACTGACCTCCTGATCCCTTCCTCCCTCTCCTCTCCCCACTTTCTCTTTTACCTGGCCTCCTATGACATGAGCAGCTTTGCTCATGTGCCACTCACCAAGATGCTGGGCCTTGACACACTCTCAAAACAATGGCGTCAGGTGACTATGGACTAAAGCCTCTGAAACTCTGAGCCAAAGTACATCTCTCATTCTTCTAAGTTGTTTACCTTATATATTTTGCTACAGTGATAGAAAAATAATGAATACAACCACACCTCATAATAAAGGAATGGCGGTCCTCTTTTGTACTTCTGTGCTCCACCTCCAACATACAATCTGCATTCCATCTTCACAACCAGCCTTTTCATTTTTCCATTATATTATTCCAGTGGCTGCAATTCCCTGCTTGCAAATTATCATCCTACCAGTAACAAAAGCACCATCTACAAATTGCTTTATAGGCCATGAAGCAGCAGCATGTTGCATGATTATATGCGTGCTCATAAATTCTTGGTAGATTCACAGTCCAGACACCATCTTCCACATTTTACACATGAAAAATCTGAGGCTCAGTAAATTATTCCAGAAAGATATAAAGTGGTAGAGCTTAGATTGGAACTCAAAACATACACTTCTCAGGCTGTGCTCTTTGCAGGTTACCTCCATTAAGTAGTCTTTTACAAGAGTTAATTGTGGATGCTTTACTCTGAAAGAGAGGACCCACTCAAATTTCTCCCCAAGCTTGGGGCCTTGTAATGCAAATTTGCTCAGTAAATCATTACTGAATTATTGAATAAGTAAGGTCTTTTTCCACTATTGCCTCAGTTTTCTCACCTGTAAGTGAGCATATTTAGGAAAGACGGTTGCTGAGAACTTTTCTGGGATTCCCTTTCTCTTCCTACAGGTGTTCAGCCCCTATTCCAGCTGTCAGGGTGGGTCTGCACGGGCAGGATGGAAGCCCAGAAAATATGAGATGCACTCTTATGGATAAGAAGTGACAAAAACAACCAAAAAATGAATCGAGACCATTTATGAGAAGAATAACATAATCACACACTGCTTAATGCTAGAAATAACATAGGCCTCCGTGCCTCGTTATCGGCTCAGAGTGCTTCCTGATGTCTCTACCATCCCGTCGCCATTCATTCCCATTTTGCCTGCAGTTCTTTTCTTGTGTAGAAATGTGATTTAGTGGGTGGCTTTCTCCACAACTCTATGTCACTAAAACATTCATTTCCTTCTCTGCTTTTAAAGTTTATGTTCCTTTGTACACAACAGGCTGCACATTACCACTATCCTCCAAAGTCACATGCAACAGAGAAACTCCTAAAAGCTCCCCCAGGTTTTGAGAAAGAGGCTGGCAGTTTCCAATGAGACTAGAATATTTTTAAGAATCCCTCAGAAAATTCAGTTACATGCAAGGTGAGCTGCAGAATAATTACGATAACAACACAGGAACTAAACACTATTTGTATTTACTTTGACCCTAATGATAGATCACACTTAAGAAGTGCCATACCCAGGCTTGGAACTCAGACAGCATGGCTCCAGCACACATTTGCCACTCACTGTATTCTCTCTTAGGGATTCCTACGACCTTCCTTCAAGCAGCCTTCTCGGTCATCCCCCAAACAACACCAATTATTAGATGGCAATAGAGCAAGTATTAGAGTTAGGGTCAGGGTTAGGGTGAATTTGGAAGGACCCAAGGCAGAGCTAGCAGACAGAGCATCTCTTCATTTCTGGTCCATTCATTCATTCATTCATTCCCCCAAGAATTCTTTATTGAGCAATAACCACGTGCCATGCATCACATGTGGTACTGCGGAGGCCCCTGATCTTACAGAGCTTACTATCTAATGATGGGTGGCAGAAGATTAAAAGGCAAATGAACAAATGACACAGACAAATTCAGGGAAATATCTGTTCACTGAAGAAAATAAACACAATACCTGACAGATAATAAGGAAGAATGTGATGAGGAGGAAACAAAGGAGCTGTCATAGACTAGCCTGTGACATATTAGAGTGGAGGCCAAAATGCCAAGTAGGAGCCAGCCAATAAGTATGGTGGCAAAGCTGCAAACAAAGAAAGCAAAAAACTGCCAAATGTAAACAGGCAGAGCAACCTTGGAGAGTTCTAGCAAGAGAAACAAAGTCAATATAACTGGAAAACAGTCCGCGCAGGCAGAAGAAAAGAAGATGAGTCTTGAGAGGTAGCTGGGGCTGGATCATGTTGGGCCTTGTAGGCCCCCATAAATAAGCTTGGATTTTATCCAAAATGAAACAGGAAAGTTTTAGAGGATTTTAAACAAGGGAGTGATGTGATCTGATTTATGTTTTCAGAAGCACATTCTGCATAAGAAGTTTAGAATGGGTGAAAGGGAAGATGAGTGGAATACATTTAGAGGGAACCTGGAGATTGCGATAAATGTGAGACATCAATACTTCACTCAGGGGCTGGGGATTTAGCTCAGCGTCACAGTGTCTGCCTGGCAAGCACAAGGTCCTGAGGTCGATTCCCGGTACCGGGGGAAAGAAAAAAGAAAAAAATACTTCACTCAGTAAATGGGCACAAGTGGCATTTCTGCTTTGTCTTCCTACGTGTGCTTCCCAGGACATGGACAAAACAAGAGACCACAGCAAACAGTGAGTAATCCTTCTCCACCCACATTAAATTTCCTGCCCCAGGAATATCCTGCTCTGTTCATCCCAGAGCTCCATTAGGAACTTTGTATTAAACAATTGCCGTGGAACCAGCATCTCCTTCCTCTTTCCTTTGTCTTAAGATAAAAACATATTTGTAGAAACAATCAGACAATAAGGGTTGGAACATAAAAAGCCTGAAAGGCGAAATGCTGAGAAATGCACCCAAGTGTGTGTAAACAATTTTTGGATTGCCAATGGGAGCGATGCCTTAGTTGCAGGTGGCATTAGGCAGACATCGGGCCTAATCAGGACTTCCTGCTGAAGCTGGATGGCCGTGAGTCAACAACGTTCTAGTTAATATTGCTTGCCCATTTTCCTCCCACCTCTGCACTTCCTGGTCTTTTAAACAGTCATCTGGTATGAACACACACATTTACAATATTTTGTCTTCCTCTTTCACCCTGTTAATATGCAGAGCCTGTCAAATGTTGATACCCATCTGAATTATTGATGTTGGCCATGAGGTGGAAGAGCCACACAGTTCCCCCAGAGAGACAAGGAATGCAGTTTATTTAGCTCTTCAAGACAGTACCTCCGCAGTGTATTTCTTTCTTATTTTCCTGACCGTGTTCCTTCCTATCCAGTAACAAAATGGGTGGCTATGTTAATGGAAGAGGAAAACTTTAAAAGAGCCTGGTGAAAGAGGTCTTTTTAGTCCCACCTTTAGCTCATGTAAAGAACTATCAGAAGCTAGGTGAAGAAGCTTGAGCCCCAGGTCTTCTAGGTCCAGCCACTCATCGGGATCAATATGACCTTCTAAGGCCCTGAAATCCAGGCCAATCCCCATGTACTTCCTCCATGAGTCAGAAATATCAAGGCTTTATAGTTGCCAGTAGAGAATGTGGGTATATACCGAGACCACTGCAGTGAAATTAAGAAACTGTAATAAAAACATAAAACTAAAACTTCCCTACTATCTGTGCTCTCCCTTTGTTAACCTGTCATAAAACCCCCAGGAACATCTCTTCTGGGCCTTCTCTGATTTTATATCCAGAGCATTTGCTCTGCCTCTGGTCCCCTCTAACTGCTTGGTTGGTGAAAAATCCCCTTCCTGTACCACACACAAAGTATAAAAGGATACTAAGCCTTTCTCACTGTCATAAAGACACTCAGCAGTCACTAAGTAGTCCAGTGTCCTTGGTGATAACTAGAAATGACTTCCCTTTAGAAGTCAGCAACTGATCAAGATATGCTTGCTATAAGGAAAAGGAGATAAAGAAAATGGGAGGACAAGAGTGTTCCATCCCCTCTTTTCTCCCAGGAACGCTCAGCTGAGCTTGCTCTCTTTAACCAAATCTTTTGTCCAGACCTAGAAAACACTGAGTTCCATAACTGCTTCATGTCTCACCTGTCAAGGCCTGCCCTGCCATGAATAGTGGAACAGGAGGGGGATCTGACATTAACCTAGGCCTCCCTGAGGCTTACAAGGTGTTGAGAAAGTGATTCCACTTCAGGCATTGAGATGAAACTGAGTTTCCAGGGGAGGCTCTGTGGGTGACGGAGGTTAAGTTATCAGGAGGCCCATCTGATGTACACCAAGTGGAAGGCTGTCAAAGTCTAGAGAGAAAGAACATCTCAGGCCCTCTGCTGGTCAAAGCAGAGCAGAACTAGGAGCAGAACTTAGAAAAAGATGTGGGACCCAGAAGGCACAGAAAGTGGGACATGTACAAGGCACAGCCCTGAATGGAGGCCTAAGGGGTCCATTAAAAATCTTCTAATACCTGCCCTAGTACAATTAAAGATAGTACGGGTCCGAGCTGGACCTGTGGCTGAATCCATCCTGTCATCCTTTTCATCTCCGGCCAGGACACAACCTGCAGTGGAGAGACCTTGCCTTTACTTGGAGACTAACAGAGAGATTCAAGAACCAGGTAGGAACTCCCAGCCAGGTTCTGCTCTTCACCCTCTGAATGAGAAAAGCTGTGGGTCTGTAAGCCCTTGTCAGTCTCCACGGGTGTTAATTTATTCACTTCTTAGACATCTCTTCAGAAAGGTCAATGGCTAGATGAATAATCATGGCTGAGCTAATGCCTCAGCCCTGGCCATCGATCCACAAAACTCAATTTTCACAAATGTCTCCACTGTCTTATCCAAATATGCTTCAGATCTTGGAGCAAAGTATGTTCTTGGTGAAGTTTGTGAATAACTGACTTAAAAGTTTGAGGCCCTCAGCAAGTGGGGTAAAGAAGACTAAACAAACACTGGTCTCTTGGCACCCAAACATCCCATGGGGGTGCTGCTCAGGGGAAATACATGAATACCAGAGTAGAGAGCCTATGGTTTCCCACCTCAGTCCACAGATCAAAGGTTCTCAGGATCGAGAAGGTGTCAAAATCACATGCCAACTGCAGATTCTGTGTGCTGGCCCCAGAGGGTTTGATTCTACAGACATGGTTCAAGGAATCTCCTTGTGATCAAGCTCTCCAATGAACCTAGCCGAGGAGGAGGACATTTGCTGCTGTGGCTCATGGACTGAAAGCATGAACTCACTAGAAAAGTAGAAGTTCAGGCTTAGCTCAAACCTACAAGATCAAATCCTGCGTGTTACAGAATCCCTATTAATTCTTGTGTACATTGATGTCTGAGAAGTGGTTGCTTAGGCCACAGTGACCTCTTCCGGATTCTCTCCGACTCTTGATTTTCCCTGAGTCTGGTTGTGTCTCCACCTCTTTTGCCTGTGCTTCTCTGAAAGACTTCCTGCACTCCAACAGGAATGCAACCATTCTCTTGAACCATGCAACATCACAGGGATACACGCATACACATATATGCAATCAACGTGGCTGATGTGGTACGGCCAGCCCTGCAGAGAGGAGAAGAGAGCAAAGCCAATCTAAGAGCAAGAGAGTCAGAACTGAAAAAGAAGAAAACAGAGGCTGCTGTTTACAAATTTCAACACAGAAAAGAGCAATCATTAATTTGAACATTTGTTGAACATGTGATATGTGCCAAGCCCTGGAGGGATGACAACTGCCTTCATCTTATGCCTCTTGATTGATAAAATATGTTCACTCCATTCTATCACTGGACTGCACACGCAATAGAGAAACAACAAGCCATTCACACAGACAGCCTGATTCCCATTTTGCAATAGATGAAACTAAGGCTCAAAGAAGTTAAGTAACTTTCCCAAGTTTAAGAAATAGTATTTGAGCTGGGATCCTCATTATTTTGGCTTTCTCTCTTTGTACCTACTGTGATAAATTGGCTTCAGGTGCATACATGATTGTCTGAATATTACCCCTGGAGTTATTTCAGCACTTTCTACAGTGATAGCTGTCCATTGTGGAGAAGTATGGTGGCTGGCTGCCACTGAATTTCCATTGGATGGAGTCACTCCAAAAGTGGTCCTGGGCATACCTAGGTTTGGAGCAGAAATATTTAAAAAAATGTGAAAGCAATCCAAGTGTCAGTAGACAGATAAATAGATAAGCAAAGTATGGTATATCCATGCAATGGAATATTATTCAACCTGGAAAAGGAAGGAAATTCTCGCACATGCTACAGCATGGGTTTATGTTCAAGATACAGTGCTAAGTGAAATAAGCCAATCACAAAAGACAAACACATGAGTCCACTTAAACAGGAGACATCTAGAACAATCAAAATTATGGAATCAGAAAGTAGAATGGTGGTGATGGGCCTTGGGATAAGAAAGAATTGAGAGTTATTATTTAATGGGTACAGAGTTTCAGTTTTTCAAGATGAAAAGATTTTGGAGATGCATGGTGCTGATGTTTGCAAAACATTAGGAATGTATTTAATTCCACTCTACTGTACACTTAAAACAGTTAATGAGGTATATTTTATATGTATGTCTTTTACTAAATATAAAAAATATGTAGCAGAGGGTGATAAAAGGAGAGACTAAACAGCTTCCTAGGTTGTTCAGTTTTTTTAGGCTGGATCTTGAATTGGAAATTATGACTCAGCCAGTAATCATGGATGGGATGATTGTCCATACCCAAATCCTGGGTATTGTCCATCCCATATCCACTGAGCAGGGCTATGTAGAACAAGTCTTGGAAGTGCTTAATTTTTATCACTTATCATTGACAATTATCACACTTAGAAGAACAGTAAAGTGTTTTCTCCACACACATAAAATTAAGGGAGTAAATGAACAAATGAAGCCTGAATTCACTTGGTTCTTGAGAGCGAGAATAGAAAAGCAAATGGCTTTAGGGTCCCAGGGAACAGATGGATCACATGGACCTGGGAATGCACGGTACGGAGCTGAATGGTGGGGTGGAAGAATCTGCTGGTGCTAGCTTTTGTTCAAGTTCTTTAGCACCATCATGGGCCAGGGGATCTACCGATTGTTGCTCTGCCCTCTGCTCTTCACCTTTGGTGCAACTGCTAATTCTTCCTACAAACATGGCTAATCATGGAATCTTCATGTGTACTCAGAAATAGTAACAGTGGCCATGTGTAATATGTCACAGATTACAGGGTCTCTCCATGTGCCACCCAATCTTCTCAAATGTCTATACCCTGGTGGGATTACTAGATGCATCATTTTGCACATTAGGAAAGACAGATTCAGAGCAGCAAAGCTATCTGTCCAAAGAAAAACCAGAGGATTGACTCACATCTGGACTTTAAACTCCTAGCCCCAATTTCTGTGTTTGGTGTCCCATGGCCTCAACTGCCCCTGAAATGAGTGAGTCCTCAATGGGCACAGCTGGCGTGTTTTTCATATCATCAGCAGCCGTAGCTGTTGCCTCAGCGCCCTTGTCTGATGAACATGCATTGCAATGCCGCTCTAATAAAGGGATTGTTGTTAGGAAGACTTAATTCATTAATGAATATGAGGCCTCTGGAAGGCCCGAGTACGATATAAATACCCATGTTGTCAGCTTTGCCTAGCTGTTGCTGAATGAAAAGGACCATAGGCCTCATTGTCCTTGGATAATAGCTTTGATTTGGTGCAGGGCAAGAGGAAGGAGACTCTGTCTAGGGATACACAATGCTAGGCTGTTCACACAGCAAGGCTGGGGAAGGCAGAAGAGGACTCAGGCTTGTGTTTTCCCAGAGGAGCTCTGTGCCTTTGCTCCTGAACTTATCCTCACGTCACCCTGTCAGACACACGTGTACACATCCTTACTCCATCCTACTCTTGCCCTAGAAAGGATATCTCACAGTTGCTTCTTGCAAAGAGAGTAAATATGACTCTCATTTAGCAGCAAGTATGGGGTTGGAATTGATTTCCATCCCAGAAGTATCTAGGCATTGACCAGTTCATACCTTGTAGATACCCCTATAGTAACTAAGGCACAGGGTGGGAAATGCCAGGGTTCAGTCTGAGCATCTTCTAGCTTTCTACTGCTGCAAAAATGGGTTAGCCAGTTTGGGCTGCTATAATCAAATACCTTAGACTAAGTAACTTTAAACAACAGATGTATATTTTATCACAGTTCTGGAGGGTGAAGGTTTGAGATCAAGATACCAATATTGTGAGGCCTCTCTTCCTGGCCTGCAGACAGCTAACTGCCTTCTTGTTGCATACTCACATGGCCCTTCCTTGGTGAGTGTGTGCAGATAGAATGGATTCTGGTGTGTCCTCCTCTTCTTCTAATGAGACTAGTCCCATCATAGGGCTCTATCCTCATAACTTCATGTAAATCTAATTCTCCCAAAGGCTCCATCTCCAAATACCATCACACTGGGGGTTAGGGATTCAACATATACATTTGAAGGAACATAAACATTCAGTCCATAATAGCAAACATTCACAAACAACAGAGTGGTGCTCAGGAGCTTTGAACAGAGTCTAGCGTGGGTAATATTCTGCTCATAGTGTCTGGGGTATCAATGGAGAAGATGAGAACAGTTAGGATTAATTTGGATGTCTGAGGCCTAGAACAGCTGGAGCTTGAGGAATTCATTTCTAGTAGGACTTCTTCACTTTCATGTCTTGTTCCTGGGTTTGCATGGCTTTGCTATGTGATCCAGGATTTTTACTGTACAGGAGGTGAGTTCTGAGAAGCACACCTCCAATGGAACAAGGTTTCCAAACGATGACCCTCAGATGTCACAGGTGTCTTTCTTTTATCAATGAGAAGGAGCAGTCACAGCTGGCCATATGAAATGAAGGGGATATTTCTCAAAGGGAAGAGTGTCCAAGAGATGGAGCTATGTTTGCAACTGCCATTGGGAAGGACTGCAGGATTTGGTGTAGGACTAGGACTATGATTTGGGTCCTGAATTTTCTCCAAAGGACCATGTGTCAACTGCACAGTGGCAGGGTGGGACTGTTGGGAGGTGGTAGGACCTTTAAGAAGTAGGGCTTAGAGGGAGGTCTTTAGGTCATGGGGGGGTTGCTCTCAAAGTGCATTGTGGAACCCTGGCCACTTACCTCCTCCTCTTCTGCTATGAAGCATTGTTTTTGTCTTTGTTTTTGTTTTTGTTTGCGTTTTCCACGGCACATCCCCACCCTGATGAGCTGCCTCATCACACGCCCAAAGCAACAGATCTAATCAACCATGGACTGGAATCTCCAAAACTGTGAGCCAGAACACCTTCTTTCTCTATATAAGTTAATTATCTCAGGTCTTTGTTGTGATGATGGAAAACTAATATCTCATTTTAAGTGCAGTAGTCCTGGATGTTCACCTCTCTGTCATCATGGGGGGAGATAATTCAGAATATTCTAGTACCTTAACTTTTGCCATTTTTACTCTCTTGAGGCATAAGAATAAGGACTTTAGGATATCAAGGAATTTAGGGTTTTAGGATATTAAGAAACCCAGGGTCCTTGTCTTTACCTCTCAGTATACTGAGACCAACCAAGGCCACATGATATGCCCAATGTCACATGACTGCTGCCAGTATTCAAGAAAATATCTGCTGGCTCCAAATCCTGCACTCACCCTCTGCCACCCCCACACTGGCTACTGTGGGAGCTGTAACTGCCTATTTCTTTCTATCAAGATAACAAATCCATCTTTAGAGCTGGGTAATGAGCCACAAAGCAGAAAGTTTGAGCCCCTTCCTTCTAGGGGGAAGAGAAAAGAGCAGGGGTGGCCAGGGGACATTGAATGACTGTGGAGGTTGTGAGCCGGCCGGCAAAGGTGAATGGGTCAGCCAGCCTCCAGTCCCCTAACCCTGTCAGGGTGGGTCTGTGATGGGCAACTGGATAAACACATTCAGAGGAGGATATGCAGGCAGCCAAGTGTGTGCACATTTTTAAATATACATTTTACATCCATATGCAGATCCCAGTGACATGTGACAAATACGCAGTGGCCTCCAGAAGCTGTTCTCCAAAGAGGCACTTATTCCATTTGACTCCAGGCATCCAAGCCTCAGCAGATGCCAGAATTCAGACAGGCAGTGGGAAGCAGGCTTCAAATGCTGAAAGGAAACCTAAGTTAGACAGCGGGATGGTCTTCTTTCACACTAGCTTTTAGCAGCAGATTCTTTTGCAATATGGTATACAGATTCAACATAGACACTTAAATAAATAAGAGTGCTCTCTGGAGACATGGAAAAGGAATCCAGTTGATAGAAACTGGGCTTTAAGCTTGAACTCCCAGATTTTCTAGAACACAATTATTCCACTAAGAGTGTCATTCTGGTAAGCATTTTGGACTTAAATGAAGGCTCTGTGTCTTTTTTTGGAGAGCGGAGAATATTCTGAGGAGCAGAATATAAAGACTTGAACCTGGAAAGCTGAGAGCTCAGGGCTTGTCAACCTTTTCAAAAGGCAGCTATGAGATGGAAAGGGATTTAGGATATTATAAATAGGTTACTTTCTGGGGGCTACTCAGTTTTTGTATCCTGTTTTTGAGGGGGGGTAGAGTAGTGCTTTCACTGAGATATAATTCACATACCATATAACTCACACATTTAAAGTATGTAATACAGGGAATGCTAACATATATGCATTGTTGTGCAGCCATCGATGCAATCAATTGTAGAAGGACATTTTCGTTAACTAAAAGGAAAGTCCATCCCTCCCCATGTCCCTTTAAACTCTTTGCTTGGGCAACCACTAATCCACTTTTCTGTCTCCATGGGTTGGCCTATTTGGACATTTCATACAAAATGGAATCAAGTGATATATGTGGGCTTTTGTGCTTGATTTATTTCACTTAGCACGCTGTTTTCAGGGTCCATCTATGTTGGAGATATACCAGCCCCTCATTTCCTCCTATTTTAAAAAGTTAGTGCACTGTATGAGTATACCACATTTTATTTATGTATTCAGCAGATGAGGAGCATGTGGGTTGTTTCCATGTTTGGGCTCCTATGAATAAACACTGCTATGAATACTTAAATGTGTCTTTATGTGGATATGTTTTCATTTCTCTTGCATTTACACTTAGGAGTGGAGTCTCTGGGTTGTATGGTAACTGTACATTTAACTTTTTAAGGAATACCAAACTGTTTTCCAAAGTAGCTGCATCATCTGGCATGCACACCTGTCAGGTATAAGAGTTCTAGTTTCCATATCCTCATCAACATTTGTTATTATCTGTCTTTTTGATCCTAGCCATCCTAGTAGATGTGCAGAAATTTTCTTATATCATCTCACTTAATCTTCACAACACTGTCACAAAGGTGGGTACCATCCTCCTATTTTATAGATCACAAAACTGAGGCTGGAAGAGATTACTTTCTTATCTGCCAAAGTAGGCCCTGTTTGTTAAAGGGCATGAAGATTTGCTGTCAAACCTTCCACGTACCCTAAAGTCAGCCCAA
Source organism: Chinchilla lanigera (assembly GCF_000276665.1). Classification (NCBI taxonomy): domain Eukaryota; kingdom Metazoa; phylum Chordata; class Mammalia; order Rodentia; family Chinchillidae; genus Chinchilla; species Chinchilla lanigera. The sequence goes on along the minus strand of NW_004955445.1, from coordinate 14,423,712 downwards.
TTGTCAGACCAGTCCTGCCACCCTCTCAGCTCTCTCTGCCAACTTCTCTTGGTGTTCCCAGTGGCTCGTCACTGAGGATAGTCACGAAGGGCAGCAACTGTACATGCTACCCTAACTCACCTTGCTCCTCTGAGCCAGGAGGCTGAACTGCTCCTTCTGGCTATGTACATTCATCTTGGTGAGGACGGATGGGAACCCAGGCTTCCAGGAAATAAGCTAACATGTTGTCTGCCTCCATCCTCTGTCAGTGCCTGTATGAAGTCCAGCGCAGACCCAGCTTCACTAGGCAGCAGGGAGCTTAGCCATCGCTTCTCCTACCGGCCACAGCGCGTGAGGTGCTCACCAAGCCCAGCAGTGGCTTCAGGGTCCCACAGACCAGACTCAAAGGAGCTCTCTTTAGTTCATGAAATTATAGAAATTATATTGAGCACAGACCCGTAGAAACCAGACACTTCCTGAGCTATACACTGGGCTGGGGCGCAGTCAGCACAGCTCAGGGAGGCCAGTGACCTCCCTCTGTCTATCCTCTCTGCTTGTTCCTCCCCTCCCCACAAAACAGGAAGATAAACATTGCTGAGGAGCCAGCAGGTGTGTCGTATTTATATGATGCACATCGTTCCTTATTCTCCCTCCATTGTTCCTTGATGTATGACAAAACTCTCAATTTGTCAAATGCTTAACAGCAGTCAGGATAATCTATTCTCCACACATTCACAGAGCTTTTCATTTTGCACAACTGTCACCAGGAGCAGTGTATGAATTGTCTGTCTTGAGGAAGCTGAGAGGATAGGCAAGAAGAGCACAACTATCCTGGCGTACCCCTCTCTTCTCTGAGTTACAGCCTCAGCAACTCAGAGAGGAGACAATGCAGCTAGCACCTGAGGCCCCTTTTGTGTTACGGGTAATCATACTTCACCTTTAAGGCCATCTTCCATGTAGCCATCTTTGAATGCTTTTCTGCTTGTATCAAATCTTTCCCTACATGGTCTTCTCCTCCCCAGAACCCTACATCAGAGCCCAGAGAAGGCAGCTGGAGACACTCTTGTGCCAACAGCCCTCTCAGCCACCTTTTCTGGCTGACCTTTCACAGATCCTAATGCAAATTCAAAAGCCTCAAGCTTTTAAAAAAATTAACATATTGAAAAATGTACACAGAATCATCCTTAGTAGCAAACCCCAGAAATCTATCTTTATTTCCAAAGAGAGGCAATCAATTAAATTATGTTAACTGACACAATGCAACATACCAGACCACTGAAATAAACTCTCTGTGGTGTAAGAATGTGGTCAGAATACGTGAACTAAAGCAAGTTTTGAAACTGTATTTACAGTACGATCCCAATTTAGTAAATGTATGCATGTATATGTATGCATAGGGGGAAAAGACCAGATGGATAGATATTATAAATGTTAAAACTCAAGAGATTATATGTTTTTTAAAAAGATACTTACTTTCATATATTTTTCAAATTTTCTTCAATGAAGAAAAAAGTTATTCTCTTAAGATATTTTTTTTAAGTTGCTTTTTCCCAGTGCTGTCTATTCATGCACTGCTTGGAAAACTTTAAAATAGCAGAAAGGGGGCCAACTGTACAGTAAACAGAATTTACAACCCAATAGCTTTCTGACAGTGAGCACTTCTTCATCCACACCGGGTGACACCATACTGAACAGCAGCTGTCCATATGATTTTCATCACAGCAACTTTTGAAAGCGCAACCCACTTTCCCCCTTATTTTATTCCATTAAAAAGCTGTCTCTCGAAGTTAATGAGCAAATTCTCTGAGTACTGGAACCTAGGAAATGCTGAATCACAGGGCGAATAGCCCATTAAATCCATACTAGTTATGCAGTCCTTTGAAGACTCAGCTCAGCTCAGATAACTTGAAAGTCCCTCTGAGAATATATAGGATCTGTGGTTATCATATGTAAATGTAAGCCAACGCCTAACAAGAGAAGATGATTTGCAAATGCCTTGGCTCTGATCTAAGTTGCACTTCTAATCTGAGGTGTAAGGCAGTGATCACTTTAGCAAGGACCCAGAGGCTAAGATTAACCTTTACAGGAAAATTCTGAGTAGGGTTGAGACTTTCCAAGAAACTGAGATCCTATGAACTACTCCCAGTTACAACCATGAAAGCAAAAAGAAAATTTCAAAACTAAATCTCTCCGTTCTTCCTTTTTCTATTTATCCTCTTCTATCTCCTTTCCTTACCCACCTTGGATTCCTTAGCCTTTCTCTTTAATGTTTAGAATGTATTCTCAAGATGGTTGCCTTAAATCCTTCGCAACCACTTAAAGGGAAAGAACAACGGAAAAACAAAAATAAAAATCTTTATCCCTCCTGCATTAGTTTTCTAGAGCTGCTATAATAAAATACCACAAAATGGATAACTTCAATAGAAATTGCTATTGTCTTATAGCTTATTTGGCTAGAAGTACAACAACATAAAGGCGTCCGAATGTTCGGTTCCCTCTGAGAACTGTGAAAGACAATCCACTCCATGCCCCTCTCCTCACATCTGATGGTTTGCTAGCAAGCTTTGGTGTTTTCTGGCTTTAAGAAGATTCAGCCTAGTATCTGCTTTCATTTTCACATGATATTCACCCCATGTGTGTGCCTCTGTGTCTAAGTTTCCCTCTAAAAAAAAAAAAAAAGAAAGAAAGAAAGAAAGAAAGAAAACACAAGCAACTGGATCAGGGTTCACCCTAGAAAATTGATTTTAACTTATATCTGCAATGGCCATATTTCCAAGTGAGGTCACGTTCTGAAATCCTGGGGTTAGGACTTCAACCACGAATCTAGGGGAGGCAATCAACCCATACCTTGTTTCAGCCCAACCAACTATTGTTTTTTAGTCTATTCTAACGAGGCTGCTGAGCCTTTCTAGAGACAGAAAAAAATAACTATATATCTATATCTATGTCTATATCTATGTCATATCTATACCTATATCTATCTATATCTATATCTATATCTGTATCTATATCTGTCTATCAGCAATACTTTCCAGGTCAGCTGAGTTAATCTTTCCTACTCCCTAGTCATCTTCCTTCCTATTCTCCACTACTTCTTTTTTCCAACTTTTCTCTTGAATCCTCCATCTCTCAGTTTAAGAAGATTATGCTATCCCCTTTTTCAGAGAAGCAAAGAGAGACCATCCCCCCAAAAAAAAGGATAAAGGAAAGTTCTGCCCACCTGCCATAAAGCCCTTACCTCTGCTGGATCCCTTCTTTCCTTCTGGGCTGTTGTTAAGCAAAGGGTATCCTTCCCCCTAGGCTCTGCATCCTCTGCCCTCCAGCTTCTTCAGGATTCTGGCGCACATCCATGACCTGTCTTCCTTCTATCTTGCACCTCTCATCTCCACTGGCTTCTTACATGGAGATAAGAGCAGATCTCCAAGTCTCTTCAAACCCTCCCCTCCCCTCCCCTTCACAGCTAAATTTATTGAAAGAGAATGAAATAAAGATATCTCTGCTTTTATTTACTTCAACCCTTCCCATCTGACTTCTGTCCTTGTTAAATTAAAGACCTCATTCTGTCTTATTCTTAAAGGACGCATACAACAAGCATGGAATGCTATTGACCTCTTCCTCCTTAAACATGGAACCTCTGGCCTCTACACGTCCCTATAGCTTCTTAGCTTGCTTTGCTGGCCTCTTATTCTCATTCCATATGTGATCGTATATTCAAGGTTTGTGTTCCCTGGTATTATGCACTAAATCATACCCTTTCTCTTCCATTCTTATTTATAGTACATATTAAATTACTGCCTAGATTCTGGTGACTCACAAGCCCTTTCTTCAAATCTACCTCTTTTATTCCTGCATTTCCACTGTCCATCTTCCCCTCTACTATGATCTCCCCGCTTTGAAGATATATATATACAAAGATAAAATGAAACAGGACGGAAACAGGCAGTAGACAGGTTAGTGGGTTGATATGGATTCAGGAAAGCCAAAGATCTCTTTGGCAAGTTAAGACAAACAGGTATGGTGAGGCTCAAGAACAGTTAGCTGAAAGATTTGATACTTAAAAAAATACTCTCAAATCCACATTCCTTGACTCATTGTTACATCTTCTGAACTCCTATATCTTAAAGGACAGGGATCTTCTTGGTGTAAATTAAACCTAAATATGCTCCTACCCTAGAAAACATATTATTCCTCCAATAACGCCTAGTATATGGGGACTATCCATTGAAAATAATGGATATGCTACTAAGCTGTAAAATGTTGGCTTTAGAGTAGGTGTTGCTTTTTCTGTATATACTTACAATGCTAATGGAAGCGTACATATTAAATTATGCTTTCCACTGTCCACACACTTGGTTTTTGCCTCAATGGCTGGGCAGAATTATAATTACTAATAGCTGGATGTTAAACAGAAGCCAGTGCAAAACAACAGATGTCAAAATAGAAAACAAGATTAGAAATAGAAAAATTAATGGCCTCAAGTATATAGTAGCCTAAAAACAACAGTTTATCCCTAAGACTGCCTCAAATCACTATTAATAAAACAAAATCAAAATCATAGATCTTCAGGAACATATAGTCCACCTTCATTTTCAAAACAAAGATACTGTGGCCCAGAGAGAATAGTTAAACTTCCCCGATTAAATTCTAAGGAATGGGAAAAGATGGTGAGGTAATTTGGTGGTTTTTCTACTAGGACGTAAAAGGCCCAGGAGACAGGGCCTTCTCTGCTAGGGTCTTGGAGACATTAACATTTTTGTGGAGAGCATTAGCCTTGCATATACTAGGAGCTCTGGAATATCCCATCCAGAGGCTGCTTCTGGAATCCTATGTCCCAGAGCACTCCATACCCACATTCCACAGTATCCACCTGGATTTTAAATCCCTATTCTCTCAGACCAACCTTAGCCCCACTTGCTCTGCCAAAATGTCCCACTTTGCTTCTTCCTCCTCTGGTTCTGCTATAACCAGTCTCACCAAACAGCATCCTGTGTATCAGTCTAGCAGCTCTGCAGGGCACTGTGGGCTTCTACTGGGCAGATTTGATCTGTCCCATGATTGGACTGAATGAGAAGGGACAGTTGTTTGCAACTCTTGTCATGGAAAACAAAGAGTGAAAGGAAAAACAAAAACAAAACAAAACAGCAACAACAACAGTCCCTGCAGAGTTCAGGTTATATCTAACCAGTGAGCAGCAAGCCATGACTTGTGCCAGGCATGGTACTAGGTGCTAGTGTTAACAGTGTCTCATTTAATTTAATCTCCAGGCCTTTAATAGAATCCTGCTCTGTGAAATTGGCATAGGAGCCAAGAGGAAACAAGGCATTATTTATAATAATTGTCTCACCATTATCCATTCTCTGTGTGCTGCCTGGAATAACATGATGGGCTTTTATGCTATTCACAGCCTATAAAAAAGTAGTTCTGTTGTGATTCAACATATAGTAATCTCCATTTTAAGGGGACAATAGAAACATTCAACCATTATTCATCCCAGAGCCTTAAACGGCAGAGGATTCCTTTATCAAGAACATAAGGTAAAAACAGCAAGAATTATTAATATTGCAAGTAGCCCAGTGCATTTTATTGAGGTGCTCACACCATTGAAAGAAAGCAAAAATGATTTTTAAAAGCTGTATCACATAAGAGGCTAGTCCAAAGTAGCACATGGAAAGAACTGTCAAAACACAAACTACTACAGAATTACTTAGGTTGAAATGAGAACGGGCTCTAGAATCTTCATCTTCACAACCCAAGTCCCTCAGTTCTGAGTGCTGGGGAAAAGCAGACAAAGGAGAGAAACAAAGCGTGTTCAGAAAACCAGATATGAAGGTGCAGGGTGGTGTGAATGGTGACAGCAGCTGCAAATCAGAGTCAATTAATAATCATTAGTGGCATAGGCATCACATGTTTGGTATTCAGGAAGCTATGCATTCATTTATTCACTGCCACATTTCACAAAGGGGTGGAGGCGGCTTAGGAAAAGAACACCATTCAAAGAAAGCAAAATGTAAAGAAGAGGAAAAATCAGGACCAGCCTGAGAGAGCTGGAAGGATGCACCCTGCTGACCATAAGGTCCTCCAGATGTGCAGTGGACAAGGTTCTGAGATTTCACTTGAAGCTTCCTGGCAGGCAAAGGGAAAAGGAGACGAGGCCAGTTATGGATTTCTCTTTTATAAGACATCATGAACTGCTTTCATTTCAAAGCAGGGTAGAAAAGTGAATGCTGACAATGTGGCCCTGAAGATAAGGCCCATTAAATTGTATCAAGATGGAAAGAAGGATCGGGGAATATGGCAAAGGACTGAGGTTCTGGAGATATAAGTTCTCTCTATGAGGTCTATCTCACTCCTGCATAGTTCCAGGGTCTTGGAGATTAGTGATTTCTGTGAGGGATATTCTTATGATTCATAAAGCAGAGATTTAAAGATATCTAATTTGCTAAATGGCATATCAAACAGAGAAAACGAATCAGGATGCGAATATAAATAAAGACAGACACATAAAGTGCCCAGCATAAATCCTGATACTTCAGACATGATAGATCTTTTCCCTGTATTCATTCATCCATCCATCCATCCATCCATCCATCCATTCATTCATTCATTCATTATGAATTTGAATTTGGTAACAAGAGTAAGGAAGGTAGCCTATTTTTCCATTTGAATGGCTGTTTTCCAGGCTCTGTCTGCCCTCTCCTACCCTTTTCCTGTTCCTACTGTCTTCAACCTCAAATTCAAATGTAGCGGCAGTTATGCCACATCCTGATTTCAGGGTTCCAGAGCACAAGGAAGTAGAGAAACACAAACAATGGGTGGATCTGTCTATAAATGTCAGAGAACCATGACCAGAAGCAGCCAGTGGGAATGGGCAGGACCCACCTGTGCAATGTGGGAGAATGAGTCAGCTCGGAAATGATGGAAGCAATGAGGAAGAACCACATCACACTGAAGTGTGTCAATTATTTTACACTTTTCTATCGTATTCACAACTGAATACTAGTGAACAGGTATATCTCATAAGAAATGAAACACCGGCTGTGTTGGTGCTAAATGCTCTCATTCTTCATCTGACAATCTGAGATGCTCTGCTGGGCCTCTGTGTTCCCAGTGACCATATTTTCTAAGCCAAGCATCAAAACATTTTCACAATGGTCTGAAAACCATTTTACTTTTGCATATTGTGGAAAACTCATCTATTTTAAGAAAAAATTACGGGAAGTTGGAGCCGTCTTACAAATTCTGGGTCACATGGCTGCTGCACTAATGTACTCTGATAGGTGGCATCCCCAATTTTCAGATGATTTTTCCCTTCCAGCTGGGGTCAGCAGCTCTGCTCCGTGTTCCCCTTAATCTTGCACACAGCCTCATACTCACTGCTGTGCACTTGGCTTCCCAAATAGACTAAAAGCACTCTGGGCACAGGACCTCTGTGCTGTATTCAGTTGAGTCTTTAAAAACTTGCTCAAGAGAACCTGAAGGGAACTGTTTCACAAGTACAAGAACACCAGTTCTTTAGGGCAGCACTAAGTACAATAAGTGACCTCCTTCTGCCTCCATTGTTCTAGTCATCCTCCAGCTCCTAGAGGAGGGTGCTTTTCATTCTCAAACTTCCGTGAGGTCAAAGTTTGTGTAGACAGCAGGTTCTCTGGGAGGAGCCACAGAGGGTCAACTGGAATTGGCCATCATCATTCAGTAGGGCAAAGACTTGATTTTCTGCAACAGCCTGGAACATGGAAAGTCTATACAGCTTGGTCATCCTGACTTGACCACCAATGTCTGTCATTTCTTTCTTTTTTTATTTTAAAGAGAATAAAAACAATGATAAAAAATTTCAAAACAAGGTAAGAGGAAATTAACAATGGCTATTATATTGAATATTGTTATCTTCAAGTAGTTGCTCAGATTACAAGATACAGGCATACAAAACTGATCAAACAATGTAAGCACAAACCACTCTTTCAATGAACTAATAGAAATTAGTAGTATAATTATCTAGGTTATCTTGTGTTATATATATATATATTTTTTTTCTTTTTTTCCTTCCCTCATCCCAGTTGTTAATTCCTTTTGAGCAGTTTCTTGCCCTTTCACAATATCAATAATGTATTTTGGATCTTATTTACTCTTTCAGTTTTCTTACACTAAGGAAACAATACAATGTTTACACTGGTGAGTCTGATTTATTTCACTTATGAATATGGTCTCTAGTTGCAACCATTTACCTATAAAAGCCTTGAGTTTATCTTTCTTTATAGCTTAGCAGTATTCCACTATATAAAAATACCACATCTTTTTTACCCATTCCTTCGTTGATGGGCATTTCACTTCTTGGGTCCCCAATCTAGCAGCAAAGGTGAAGGGAAACCTAGGCCTCTTGACCAAAATCTTAACTCTGCCTTCAGAATGTGAGCTTTGATAAAGATTCCTTGGATGACAACCCTGCGCATTTATTCATTTAAACAGTTCTACACAATTGTGGAGCATTATCACACTGGGCTAGTCTCTTGTTCTTCTCCAAACAGTCATGAACTCCTTTTCTTCTTCCTTCTCCTCTTTCTCTTCCTCCTCCTCCTTTTCCTTCTGCTCCTCCTTTTCTTTCTCCTCTTCCTTTTCCCTTCTTCTCCCTTATATTCTTGTCTCTGTTCTTCTTCTCTCTGTTCCTAACCCTTTCCCTCTCCTTCTTCTTGTCCTAATAATGAATGTATTGCTTGAAACAGTGCCCTGATGACCAGGTACATCTATGAGATTCTATAAGCTCCAAATTTTTCATATAAATTCACTTTTCTTTAAGCTCAACTTTCATAAAACTATGGATCTACTTAATTATACTATTTACTTATAAATTTATTATGAAAAGTAGCATTTTGTGGTTGGCATGCTCAGTTTTTCCATTTGAATACACTATATATTTTGAACCAAGAGTTAGGCAGTAAAGTACAGCAAAGTGGGTCTTTTACCTATCATTTGGTTTTATGTCTCTTCAGCTTTCAACAAAATAATTTCATGTCCTGCTTTTATAAGAAATCTCCAAATTTCAGGCATAGTTTTAGTTTTGTGTGTTGGGGGGGTATACCTTATCTTCTGTTTTTTTAAAAAATTTATCTATATCTCAATAACATAGTAGTTACAAGCTGAGTTTGTTTTAGAGACAAAAAATAAAATGCAGAAACTCCAGTGTGAGCTTCTTCCTTATGATGTTTCATAGCAACTGAAGAACATCTTTGTCACTTGCACATACATTGTGAAGGTTTGTCTTTTATTGGACAATTGTACACTTTCATTGACAAGGTTCTAGTCATCCAGACCTTCTGAAGCCCCATTCTTATGTCAGTACTGTGCAGAAATAGATCTAATGATCCTAAGACTTAGGAACTATCACAGCCCCAAACCATCTGGATGTCAGCGAGACACTTAGAGTTGCGGGGGAAAAGACAGGTGGAAGTGCCACAGGGTCAGAACATAGGCAACTTTGGGACTCCAATTCTGGGGTGTTAATAATCTTCCTACCTAGGTTCATGGAGTGTAGTTACAGGGAGACTGATGGATGGTAGGATGGTTCTGACTACCATAGAAAATAGCCACTGTGTAGGACAGGAGAGATGACAGCAAGGAAGGGACTACCTACTTTTGATTGCTGTGGTACAAGCCTCTGTAACTTATTTGTACAACACTGTTGCTCTGTTTCATGTGACAAGACATGCATCTGCTCAGTTGGCTCCATCAAGTTCATTACCTCTATAGCTAGGGAGAACTCTCTCCTAGAAATTGGCAAATTATTGTTCACTACAATCGGTTTTAATACAATTTTAAATTTTTTTCTTCCTTCCTGTTTACCTGCATTCTTCTCCCTTATCCATTAATCTATTCATCTCTCCAAAGATATATTGACTATCTATTCCATGCCTAGTCCTGTTCTAAGCAACACACACACCCCATATACAATTTCTTTGAATTTTAACAGCATCTTGGAACTCAGCTCTTAATATTCACTATTAATATTATATAAAGTTCATAAAGATTGTATATGTTGCTCAAGAGTCAGCAAATTACAACTCATGGACCAAAGCCAACATATTTTGGTAAATAAAATTTAGTTGTAAACACAATCGTGGCTATTCATTTACTTATGTTACAATGCTTGCAGAGTTAAGTAGTTACAGTGGAGACCAGGTAGCCCACAAAGCTTAGGATATTTACTACTTGACACTTTACAGGCTCAATTTGACCCCTGCTAGGGCCCTACAGTTAGCAAGAAAGTAGCAGAGCCAATGATTTGAACCTAGATCTACCTGCCTCCAAAGAAAAAACAAAACAATACCAGTCTACAATGTCATGCCATGACACACAAGTATTTAAGCTTTGCCTTCATGACTCCTTGACACCCTGTGTGGGCTGGCCAGGCTAGGCTAGTAGTTAGAGATGCATAACTAACATATATTCCTTACTAAGTAGACAACCATGGTTCCAGATCTTCTTCATTAATGAGAAAAACCAGCGAGGACTTTTTTTCCTGGTAAAATAATTATAGAGATGAATATTGATGCATGTTTTGACTTCACTGCAAAAGTAGTTCTGTCTTCTCCAGTTTAAGTTAATTACATTTATTTCTAAATAGAGCAAATGGACCTATAGTTGTCAAAGAATGCATAGATCTGTCGACATAACTTATGGTATGTTAAGTAGATGAAAAGTTAAAGAAAGTGTAACACCCTGAGGATAGCTATGACAAACTGTCTTGTTCACACCCACATAGGTGAGTCTATTGTGCACCTTGTGCAGCAGAAAAAAATAGGAGGGGAATTGAGGTGAACGGAAAAGGAAATGTCCACACAATGGAATCTATCATCAGACACTTTGTTATCATGATGGCTTAACACTTGCTTCTCATGAAGCTTTTTTCTAGTATTTCCTTTATGAAGAATATGTTCTGGGTGTTCCTCCAGCATATGTAAAGCTCAGTTTTTGCTTGGTACTCTGAATGCAAATAGGCCTCTGCACAAAGCAAGCAGCTTATAAAACAAGCAGTGACACATTAGCACTAAAGAACAGGGAGAGACTAGAATGTGTAACAGAGCAGTACAGATAAGGACACTGGTCTGACCACAGGCCAAGTGTTCAAATGACATGGAACTTGGTGTGATTCACACCAACCACTTCTGAGCACCTGCACTACTAGAGAAAGAAATGCTTCTGACATGGGGTTCTGCAGTTCATTCATAGTCCCACTGTGATAGAATGCAACCCTCTATACCACCTCTTTCCCAGTTCCCACCAAAAGATGTTCACACATTAACCACCAGAACTTATACGCTGCAAATATGATTAAGGTAAAGATCTTGAGGTGGAGAGATTATCCTGGATTATCTGGATGGGCCCTATGTAATCACAAGGGTCTTTACAAATGAAAGAGGCTAGAGTCAGAGAAAGATAAGAAGGTACTATTCCACTGAATTTGAAAATGGAAGAAGTGACCAGAAGCTAAGAATGGAGGTGCATTCTAGAAGCTACATAAAGGAAAGGCATGGATTCTTCTTAAGGACTTCTAGAAGGAACACTGTCTTGGTTACTTTTCTGTCATTGCTGGGACAAAATACCTGATGCCCAAAATTAAGGAAGGAAAGGTTTATTTTGCTTATGGTTTGTGAAGCTTTCAGTCCATACTTGGCAGATTACAAGGCAGAGTGGCACATGGCAGAGAACTACAGCTCATGGCAGCAGAACACAGCCAAAGCAACAAACACAAAAGGGAGGAATGGCCCCAAGCAGCCTCTTCCTCTCCCTTACATATGCAAACTGTCCACCCCAGGGCGGGTGTAGTCTCACACCCATGATCAATCAAACTCTAAAAGCCTGCCCCATGACCGCATGAGGCTCTAGGGGGACACACAGACACAAACCATAACAAACACATTCAACACAGTGAAACCACCTTAGACTTCTCATCTCTAGAAGGTCAGAAAATAATGATAATAATAATAATAATAATAATAATAATAATAATAATATATTATGACTATAACATAATAAAGTTGTGTGGTTTGAAGCCACTATATTTATAGCAATTTATTGCATCAGCTTTAATAAACTAATACAACAGCCATATAGTTCTGGTAGAAGAAGGGCAGGAACTATATACCACCTGGCCACCATGGTAGGAAGAGTCAGAATTACATGTGACTTCAGATCTCTATCAGGCAACAGTATAAGTTTCAGGACAGCATGGTAATAATCCATCCACTAATTCCCAGCTCTGGTGTAAAGGTAATATTTAAATTCCTTAGTTTTCAACCCTTAATTCACTCAATGAATTTAATTTAAAGCTCTACAGTATTTATTCACCAAGCTTTATATAAATGTGTGCATACAGGGTAAAAAGTAGAAATAATTGTTGTGCAGGTGGCTTAAAAACAAAGGATGTTATGTATGGGGAGTATTTGTTTTGTAGGTCTAAACAAAATCATTATTACCATCAGAAAGGTTTCACATAGTTACTATGAAGGCTGTTGCTCATGGATGAATAGCAGTGACTTCGCAACTGTAGAAAGAACCATGTACAGAGTTTGACACCACAGATCCTCTCTGAGTGACTGAAGTCTCACCTACCATGGTGAATGTTACAATGGAAATAGTCTCGTCCATGTGGTCTTCTTATCGTAGTCATGATGGAGAGACGAAGATGGAAGGAGGGACCATAAGCCATTGCAGAAAAAGAAAACTCTTCACCTAACAAAACTGCATCAATGAACAAATCTTCAGCTAGATGGTTATACTGATAAAATATGGGGCAGTGTCAAAAGATTAATAACCTGAGGAAACAGGTGGCAGATTCCATTCATCTTGTACAGAAGGTCTACATTCAGTATCATATGCTAGGCTCCTCCAGGAGAGGCTGACTCAAAGTTTAGCATGGACGGTATTTATTAAGTGGTTCTATTGGAGTCAATATCTATGAATGGGAGGAGGAATTAGCAGGAGTAAGGCAGAAGGAGGCATCAACCTGGAGCAAAAAGCAGCAACGGCTTCAGTCAATCTCCTGGAGAGTTTTCAGTGTGGAGTGGCCCATCTGAGCTGTTCTGTTCTGGGCTGAGATGGCAAATATTTGTACTATCTGCTTCACTTGGATCAAAGCATTGGCTGCCACTGCAGGAAGAACATGCCCTGGCACAAGGCAGTTCTACAGGCTTCTGCAGTGAAGGGTCAATTTCGTAGGCTTGAGAAGCTCAAGCCCTGTGTATTTTAAAGGAATGCAGGCCCCTGACGAGTCCCAGAGATAGCACCTGTAAGTCCTTGGGATACCTAGTCTGACAAAGATGTCTCTTTATACCTGGGGCCTGCAATATGTTAGATAGTTTAGGCTAATGATGTAGTCTATGGTCCACACCTATTTTTGTTCATCTGGGTCCCTGAGTATACTGTATTAGTTTGACCTCCGGGGGTTGTGTGGGGAGGAGGCTGGGGACTAGGTAGTTAAGGTAAGTCATACCGCACTCAATGTCTCCACGACTGACCACAATTAAATGCATGGACACTAAGGCTCAGGTGAAATTCCTTGGCAAGTAACATTTCTTATGCTTTGCCATTCAGTGTTGCTGGGAGAATGAAGCATTATGCATACAGGTGTGTGCCAAAAGAGCCAGCCTTTAACCTGTATTGTTTCATTGTATTAAATTATAGCCACAAGTATGACATTTTTCCTGAGTTATGTAAGTCCCTTTAGGAAATCATCAAATGTAAATATAGTTTTGGAGTCCCTAACATAGGGTTAAACCATGAAAGCTGCCAATTCACAGGAGACTAGCAGGTATGGTAACAAGTTCTTCTTGAAATGGGGATCCAGGTGGCACATCACTGTATCCACATATAAAATCTAAAACACAGAATGTCCAGAAATAGAGCATCTGCACGGAAAACACAAATTAGGAAAAATCCAACCCAGCTCTGCCAGGTAGTAGACTGGTTTCTGAGGATGATTCCATTGTCTATTTCCATTTGCCATTGTATGGAAAGATAGTTTTAGGTCAGAGAGGAAATCCAAATTGTTTTTAGAGAATCTCTAGTTGTCAGCTCCATCTGAGTCTGAGCATTCTAAGGCCTTAAAAAGATCCCCATTTTGAAGGCTGCAGGACCCATCTGAAATTGATTCATTGGAAAATCTATGCACTTGCTCTATTAGAATGACCCCAGACAGTGAAAGTAGACTAGCAACTTTAAATATATTTTATGTACTAGAATTTAATCTAGCGCAGATCTTCCAGACCAAGAATAGCAAACAATCTTTTAGAAGGCACACAAGTTTACTTAAAGTTTGCATTATATATATAATTTATTATATATATTAAATAAGAAATGTCTTGAATTAAACTCAAGCCTGACATTTTGTTGCAATTCAGGACAGATAAGTAGAATGGTTATTTGAATATAGTTTGCAAGTTACTTGATACTTGCCAATTCAGCCCTGACATGACAAACAAAACTGAAATGAAACACACATTGGAGCGACTACTTCTGCCCCACTGACTAAGCGGTACATGTCATTGTTGACTGGAGGTGACCAAGAGCTGATGTAACTACCTTTTCTTCCTCTTTTATCTAAAATACCTTGGAAGTTTCATGATATAGACGATAATGACATAATATAAAATCAGCCTAAATCCCTGTGTCATCAATGCTCGAAGAAGGCTTCCCACGAGAGAAAGGAAAACCGCATTGGACTTCATATGACTATGAAATGAACGTCTCTTGTGTTAAATCTGTGGGGCTGGGGGTTGTGTCTGTAAGACACCAAAGAATATACTAATAGACTAAGACATAGGCAGGTAAATTTTATTTTAATAGTGGCCAAGGACCTGGAATGGAAAATGAAGATGTGGGTTTCTTTGAACCTTAAAAAAGGTATTTTTCTTTCTCCCTGAAGTACTGTACTATAGTCAAATAGCTGGGAATTTTAGAACTCTGAGAAAGAGGTTTTCTGCAAAATGTATATATGACTGAACTATAAATTTATATACAAATAATATTTCTCTTGGGAGGTAAATATACAAGATTATTACACAAAAATATTTAATAATATTATACAATATTATTATTAGTTGTCTTCCTCATTATATTTCAATTTGATTATAATAAGTAAATCAAAGTGAACTCAGGTAAGGCTTCTTGGTTCAGTTCCCAAGCCATTTTTATCTTTGGATCCTCAGCCCCAAGCACAGTGCCTGATCCATTGTAGGTATCAACAATCCATTGATGACAAAATAAAAAAAGAATGTTTAAGCTCAGTTCTCTTTAATCTTGCTTAGAGTTTAAATTCTAAGAGCTATTTTTTACACCACGCACAGAATTCATTTACTGTCTATTTTTCTGAATGGTAGGCATTCTCTAGGTCTGAGATCATTCATGACAAATTAATCTTGTTTTAAGCCACTATGAATTGATGAATGAAAAACTCTGGAAAAATACACTTTGAAGCATGTTGAAAACAGAAAGATGTATGTGTCTCCAGATAAGAGAGAGTAACTATGTAAATAAAATTTGAAATAAACACTTTATAGTGCAGAGAAATTCAATATCAAGAAATACTTTAAAATACAAGTTATGGTTAATTTTATTCCTGATATCTACCAAAAAAAGGCAAAATTACAGAAAACAATGGATATATTTTAAACTTAAATTCATGAACAAGAAATTGAAAAAATAATAGGCAACAATGTGCTGCATTTCAACATCTAAGAGGCTTTAATATCAATATTTTCCTCTGATGGGCAATTACATGAACTTATAATCCTTGAAAAATTGTTATTTCTTTTCTTGCTAGAACTGCTTGTAATAGGAATAGCAGATATGCTTAGAAATATGCTTAGATGATTATATTTGAATAAACATCATGGTAATAATTCTTATTTTTGGAAGTGCTACATTCTGGAGCTAGATATAAAATTAGTAACATATTTCTGGAAGTCTTGTGTTTTAATTATTTTTACTTTTTTATTTTTGTTTCGCTTAAGATCAGGTAAACTTCAACATTCAGAAAATGAGTACCGAATTCTAGATCTAGCTGATAGGACAAGATCCAAAGGAGCTGAAAACACCTGCAAAATAAAACCTGTGAGTTGTCATCTTGAGATTATCACTTAGATATCTGCAAGCTGAATCTCCACATTGGATTCTTGAGGATACGCATACAATGAAATTATATGTAATTCTTTACTTGGCTTTTAAAGTGTAGTCCCTGAGTTAATGTCAAATATGTCCCTAAAAAAATTAGTAATTATGAAATTAATAGAGTTGAGTAATGATTTCAATGATATGAGGCTACATTAACCTTGTATGTAGCTGTTCTTCTCCATGCTCAGACATCCAGAAATCCTGAGGAAGGAGGCCATTCATTGTAGCTGCATAGAGATTCTTCCAAGCCCTGGCATTCTTTGATAATTACAAGGGCAGGCAAAAGTCTCTGGTGGATGGAGACTCAGCAATATCTAATGACTTAGATTTAGTATCATGGAACAATTTCTATCAGTCATATATAGGCTAAAAAACCCTTCTGCTGTGCGGTGAACTCTTCTTTCACCTATTCTTCAAACAATCATCTTAAGGAAAATCTTACCACTGTTGGGGTACACCAAATGCAGCTGCTTGAGGGAGGGGCAAATCTTTGAGAAGGAGAATGATGTAATCACTATTGGTTTTGGGGATACAAAAACAGGCTTTTAAAATGGAGATTAACAATGAGAATTGCGGTAAGGTCTGTGAGTTCCAGCATTCATAGGTCGATGTCTTTTAAAAGTGTCATTTGTAGAGATTCTCTTTGTGTTCTTTCACAAAACTAATCATGTTAAAATGTATGACAAAACTAACGCTTACACATGTAGGGAAGATGGCAGCCATTGCTCCAGAGGAAAAAAAGTGGACAGAGACAGCACCCAGCTACTGTGTTAGAGGGAATTGTTAAAATAAAGGTGGACAGACCCCATCTCCAGAGTTTCTGATTCAGTAGGTTTAGGGTGGGGTCTAACAATCTGCATTTCTAACAAGCCACAATGCTGGGTAGTATCTCCACTTTGAGAATCACTGGTCCTGGTGTTTCACCTGGAAGCCAGAATTATCCTCCGCTATTCCCTCACAGCTGAATTTAAAATCCAAAGTCCTAACAGTGACCCACAAAACACTACAAGATCTGGGCTTTGGCTGCCTTTCTGATCCCATCTGCTGCCTCTTTCTGTTGCTAGTTCCACTCGAGGCTCAGGTTCCTCCCGGGTGCTCCTTGAACTTGCCAAGCTTGTTCTCCACTCACATGTTTTGCAACTGCTGTTTCCTAAAACCAGAGTACTCTTCCCACAAGTGGATTGCAACTCTTCTGCAAGTCTAGCAGGTAGAGGCCTGCTATAACCATCCCACTTAAAATTGCTCTTTTTCCATAGCTCTCCTCTATCACTTCCTATCCCCTTCTTGGGTTGTCACCTGAACAAATAATATTCATTTTCTAATAGCTTGTCTACTCCTAAGAACAGGCATTGTTTGGTTTACTGCTACATTTCTTTTTGTTTGTTTTTCTTTTGGTACCAGGAATTGAACTCATGACCTTGTGCTTGCCAGGCAGGTGCTGTGCCACTGAGCTAAATCCCCAGCCCTACTGCTACATTTCTAATGTATAAGAACATATCTAACACACAATAAGTATTCTGGGCACATTTGTTAAGTGAAAAGACAGATAACAGGCAAAATGGAAATAAACCAGCTTTCAAAATGACAAAGCCAATGGGACAAAGGTGTAAGGTTTAAAAAAATCAAACCAGGGTCTATGAAAGCAATCTATAAATAAGACTATGAAACAAATGAAAGGATTTGTTAGGCAAAAAGAATTTTGAATATTATGTATTCATATGAGCTGACTGTTCATACCTCTTTCCAATACCATATTTAATGATTTTACGCTTAAAGCTTGAAGTCAGTCACGGTGGAAATATTTACACCAAGGGAATTGGTGAACACTATACATCAGTGCTTGTTTTTCTCAGAGAGCCAATTTATCAGCATCCTATTGATTCTACCGATAGATAAACACATTCTATTACTCACACTGTTGGTCTAGGCCATGGACTGTCACTGAGACCATGGATAAGATCTGGTCACCAAGCAAAGGAGAAAAAAAAACGGAATTTCATTAGAGTCAGTTGGAATAGATTGGGAGAGTTCATTCAAATCCAACTCCAGGATGTTCACTGGGTGAGGCCGACTGTCTCTCTATCCTGAAGGACTAGTTCCAACCCAAAATAGGTAACCATGAACATGTTCTTTCTTTTGTGATTCTCACATTTCCTTCCTCCTCCACATATACAATGATCAACTGATCTTTTCCTGATTCTAGGGATGAAATATGTGACACAAGCACATGTTGTTCATCCCTAAGTTTATTTAATCCTAGCCATGGATTTTCATTTATACAAGGCAGTAAATTTTCCTCTATTTACAACTAAATGTTTTCCTGACTATACAACATGTTTTTTCAAAGCAGGATTTAAAATAGCATCTAAGTGTAAGCACAAGTAAACAAAATACATATTCAAGGTTATAGTCATAGAATTGAATAAGCACCATAAAATTATTTTACTTTTGGTAGTTATAAAAAGCCATTTTTTTATCTGAATACTTTTTCCTAAATTTTGTCACATTATCTTTTCAATTAAAAAATCCATAATATATATATATATTAGATTTAAGTCTTCTATTGTTTATAAACTGCTTTTGCAGACACTAGAAAGATGTCTAAAATAAACCCACAAATTATTGGAAATTAAAATGCCAGATCCCATTTAACTACCACATATTAAAGGGAAGATCAGGAAACAATTCTCTTATAACAAAAATTGTCACAGCACTTTAATTACAAGGTTTCAAATAGATTTTTATAACTCAAACACGAAAATTTTAAATTACATTCCCATTTGATTCCTTTCATTATTAATGTCTCTAACAGGAGGACAAATTGACCTTTAAGTTTGAAACAGTTCAGAAAAATGCTTCAATTCACACTTGACCTCTTCTACAGGAAAGGTGCTTTTAGTCACAATATAATCTTTTTTACAGGTGCTCTATAACTGCCTGATGATGGCGTTTACACTATTTAAAACAATGCAAGAAACAACAGGACAAGGAACACTGGTGTTCACTTGCTTCAACTCTAAGCTTAGGCCTCTGGACTCCCCATGATAAGGACCATAGGACTCCTTGAACATCCGGGTTGCAGAGATGCTGCGGGCTTTCTATGCCCTGGCTAGGGACTGCCTTTGCATGCTATCTCTGTTCTTTCCCTCCACCAACTCTCTCTGCAATTCCCAGAGTATTACTGGGCCTTAGCGCTGATGGAAAATCTGAATTTTACTAAACATTCTGCAAGGGACACAGGGGACTATGGCCACCTAGCACAGCTTGCAGCGTTCCACCAAAAATGCTCAGTTTCCTTCAAGATGCCCTCCTTTGCCCACAGTCCTTTGGACTTTTCCAAGCTGCCCCATCTCCTCTCATTTGGACATCCCTTCCTCCTATTCTGTTACTGCTAAATGTCACCACAGTAGCAGACACAAACCAATCACAAGATTCCTCATAGTGTTTTAGGATTTATACTACAAAGCTCATAAAATTATGGCCCAGCAGCTTCTGCTGCACAGAACAACCAGAAAATCTAAAAAGAAAAAAAAAAATGAAGTTGAGATGTTTAATATGTTATGCCTCAGAAAATACATACATATAAGTTATGATAAACAGTGTGATTATTTTTAATTTTAAATTTGTCCAGTGAAAGACACATTGCCATTGATTCCCCTCAAAATACTCCCCCTTACTTTGAACAAACTTACCCAATTATTCTTGCGACTTTTTGAAACATTTCTGGAAGTCCTTTTTTGTGAGCATCTTAAGTTGCACTGTTGTGGCTGCCTTGGTGTCCTGAATCTATTCAAAATGTTTATGATTCATGGTCATTTTGACATTGGAGAAGATTCAGAAGCCTCTTGCTGCCATATCTAGTGAATACGTTGGATGACAACACACCTTAATATTTTTAGCAGCCTGCCTCTCCATTGCATGGTACTTGGAAACAACATTCTCTGTACATGTCACATCTTGTAAAGATACTCAAAAGAGGATGTGTAAAATTGCTTTACAAAATTGCAAGAACAATAGATAAATGTGTTCGAAGCAGAAGGGAGTACTTTGAGGGGAAATTGATGACAATATGCCTTTTATTGCAATACATTTTTAAAAATTTAAACATTTACTGTATATTTTGATCACCCTGTGTATATGCTGCCTCCTTTTTCCAGCCAATCCTCATGAGACAGTTGTCAACACACTGTGCTCACTGCACTGTCTTCCATCCACGCCACTGCACTGCACCTGCTCTCACCAAGCCCAGGAAGTTTTAAAACAAATAGAACTGGTAGGCCTCATGTTGCTTGAACCACTGTGTAGTGTGGATCTTAATGCACACTAAAATATACCAATTTGGAGGAATTTTTATGTATGGGAGCTTCTTTAATTTTATGTTTTGCAACATGCATTGCATAAAAATATGTCCAGAGATGTTTACAATTCATATGAGAGTTTGACCAAAATTTGATTCCCATTCATCTTGCTCCATTCACTTCTGGGTCAGTCCTGCCTTGTTTTCTAGCCCAAAGCTGCCCACTCTCTGGGTAGAAATGTCAAAGGAAATTGTTGCTGGGACCACACCATTTATGACCACATAAACACATTTTTATATGGTTTTAATAATTGTATATATTCAATGGTATCTCTTAGCTGGTTTATTTGCCATTATATCATAAATATTCTCCATGTTGCTCAACAGCAACTATAATTACTAATTTAATAGCTGCATAATACTCCACTAAGTGAATGAACCATGATTAACTGAAGCATTATCTTTCTCTCAGGCACTGAGGTTGCTTCTAATTTTTGCTACCATAAATTGCCTTGCAGATAGCACTTTTCTAGGTTTGAATTAATTTCTTGTAATAATTACCTCTGTATTAGGTTGCTATTTACCATTTTAAGGCCTTTGATATACATTTTTACTTCCTTCCAAAAGAACTGTGCAATCTGATACCAGCAACCAGGGAAAGGTCTTCCTAACATACCCAGGTAAATAATGTATCTTTTACTGTAATAATATTTTTTAAAAATACACACAAGCTGAAATATAGGCTAGCTTGCTGGAGAATATCAGATGGTTCCTTTCATTTGGGTTATCCATAGAACAAATAAAAAACAAAATAAAAGATTGATAAAAGGAAACAGAGATAGATCTTGTGCAAAAAGAAACAAAGGTGGGGGAGAGGAGAGAGGAGGTATAAAAAGATTAAAGATGTGTCAGGTACATGTACCAACTACCCACAATGAATGTAACCATTACATGTTTCAAATGTGAACTAAAATAATAATAATAATAATAATGATAATAATAATAGGGAAAGGGGATCTAGGGAGGGAGGTGGGTTGCTGGAGTAAGGGAAATAAAAGGAATCAAGATATGTTAAATACATATACCCATACCCTAAGGTGAATGTAAACATCATACACTGCAAGCATGTACTAAACACATACTCACTATATATCTTGACCATACCTCATGCATAGCAAAATGAAAGTTATGGGGCCAAAGCTGGAGGCCCCACAATTAGAACACTCTATCCATGTCAGTACTTTTTCCTTTACAACACTCTCTAACAGTCACTTTAGACTATTTCTCAAGTTTGATCAAACCCTAGAGAAAGCTCTGATCCTTACTTGTTCTGTAACCTTGGGAGAGTTATACATCCCTAACTCTTACTGACTCATCTGTTAAATTAGGATAAAAACCCCTATGTTGAAAGTAAGATACGATATGGTAATAGTCATAATGATGATGACAAACAACAACAAAAATAATAATGGGGACTTTTTTAGCAATGTGGAAGCTCTGAGTTAAACAAAGGAATCTATGTATTATCTTGTTTAATATTTGTAACAGCCTTCTGAGACAGAGAGAGTAAATATTTTGTATCAATGAGGGGCCTCATGAATAGTAACTAATATTAAGTTCTTTAATATCAATAATTCCCAAGGAGGAATAGCCCAATTAGCTCAAGAGAAGGATGAATTGTTGTAACGAGGATTGCCTTAAGGATTAGCTCTCCCGTGGAATGCTTATTAAAAGGTCCTGAAAGGTATTGATTAGGCTAAACTACATTTAGTAGCCTCCCTGTATCTGTGTTGTTTGGTCTATACCTGTATATTTTTCTCTTGCTTTAATACTGGGCTTGATCATATGATTTGTTTTAGCCAGTGGAATGATAAAATACTTTAGGCAAGTAGAGGCCACAAAGAGGGCTTGTACCTTTTTGCTTCCTGTCTTGCTCTGTTGCTCCTATAATGATAAGAAATCCAGGCTAGCTTGCTGGAGAATATCAGATCATGTGGAGCAAATTGGAGTCACCGGATCTGTGGTCACCTAGGCAATCCTGCTTCAGCTGTTCTGCTCATTGATCCAAGATGCACATCAGCCAGGCCTAGCCCAGATCAGTGGAACCTTCTACACAATCCATGGACTCATGTGCATAAATGAATGCCTGCTGTCTACCACTGAAGTTTATGGGCTTGGCCTTGCAGCCCTTATTATGGCAACATCTGACTGACACAATCAGTTCTATTACCTCATGCTGTTCCCTTTATGCAAGCAACACCTACTCTCTATGCATTTTGTTAAAATTTTGTATACATTGTCTCATTTATTCCTTACCCCAAAACCTACAAGGTACATGGCTATTATTATGTTCCCTTTAAAGATGAAAACATAAGGCGCAAAGAATTGAAATGCCCATTCCAATTTCACACGGCTAGTAATAGCGAAGACAGGGAGTGTGGGTAGTGTGGCCTCAGAGCTCCCACCACCAACCACTATGCTCCACCTCAAATACATTATGTTTGAGACAGTTCCTCGAACCCAGTTTAGATGCAGGCTCTCCTGTCCTGGGAGCAACACCTTCTCAGACTTCCCTTTTGGACCAGAGTAGGCACTGGGAGTCAAGGGCTGGCTGTCTCCTCCCTGAGCTTGTGGCTCTGTCTCTTTCAACTGACCAGGTACTCTGGGATTAGGAGACACACAGTGCTGTTTGCGATACTGTGCTCTTGAAGCCTCGAGCTGGGTAAGGGGCTGGAGGAGGATAGCTGGAAACCAGCCAGAGTCCTAACTCTGTACTCCACCGTTTGTCCAGACAGGGCCAAGAAGCCATCTGGCTGAAAAAGTTAAAGATATGTACAGGCTTGTTTCACTCGGGCCTCATGGCTTCTGTCATCTGGACAGACAGTCTCCTCTTACATTGTGAGGCTCCCTGGGCTTGGCCCTTTAAATCTATCCTACATCCAAAACCAGAGAATGCTCATAACATATGTACTGGGATGTGTCACTCCACTTAAATCCCCGCAATGTGTCCCTGAGATGAAACAACTGAGTAGGGCATCTTGGGCCCCTCTCAATGTCAGCAGAACCACTCAAACCTGGGCACTGACCTAGTTGTTCCTAGAAGAGGGTCCAAGTTTCCCTTTATCTATGTTCATTCTGCTCTCTGTGCCCTCTTTTCCATCACCGGATTTGGACACAGGTTGAGGGTCAAAGACAAGGGCTCCGGGATGAAGTGGAGGCTAACCTGGAAACTCCTGGTCCCAGTTTGCTTCCCTTGTGGTCATGAGCCCTAGAATCCAGAGACTCAGCAAAGTGATGCCCTCATGGCCTGGTCTGAAGTAACCAGGGAGTGTCTGGAGGTGGAGTGAGAAGTGGGGAGTTCCACCTTCCTACACATTAAAGACCTGGGATAATGATCACCAATTCATTCGCGCTACCTTAATTATAACACTTAGTCCTTAATCAATAACTCATATCCATATGTACTACACAGACTGCCTACAGAGTCCCTAAAGACTGTCATCACCTCCATTACATAAAAGAGGAAATGGACCTGCAGAAGCGCAGGTGCTTGCTAGGTCAGTCCAAACTAAAAGATAAATCTCACATCATGGTCTCCTCAGTACTTCAAGCTACCTACATTTGTAAATCCGTAACTTCTCCTTGAACATGTAACTTGTCAAAGCAGAGTCTATTTCACAGTAGAAGCCAGCTACAGATCCCTTTAAAAAGTCCGTATTTGAAAGACTACTAGTAAGTCAAGAAAAGAGTACGGGACAGAGACCCTCAGTTCTACCACTAGCCAGGAGGTCTCATGCAGCTAGTCTCACCAGTCTCCTGACCTGGAGGAAAGAGGTTCTCTTTAAAGGAACATGCTCCAGCCTGGGTATTATGGAAGTACTACGGAGCTATCTATCTGAGAGAAACCCTTGTGCAGTCTAGAACTGAGGTGGTAGGGATAAATACCCCAACTTTCTAAGAATTGTATTTAGCAGGGTCTCCAGGGGAATCAGCATAATGAATGGTAACTTCCCATTAACACATCCCCTTTACTCATTTTATCTCTTTTGACATTTCTACTCTGTGCTTTGGGGGATCATCTCCTCAGGAAATTGGATGCATCCAGTTAGGGTTTGCCTCAGAGAGAACTCAAAATGAGACAGAGTGATGGGTTTTCTATCAAGAAGAAAACCTGGGCTAAAAAACCCCACAGGGAATCAAGAGTAAGCAGAAGCAACTAGAACAAAGAACAGTCAGGATATTGGAGTCCCTTGAAAGAAACCGAAGTTATCTGACAGATAAAAGTACATCACTGTCACTTGGTGATACCATATAAATACTTCAGCAGCACTATATGTACGTGTGTGTGCGCATGCGCATGTGCTGTATTTTGTGTCTTTGTGTGAGAGAAAAAGAGTAAATATCTTAGAAACTGATGACTAACCCAACAAAATTGATGAAAATGAGCGAGTTTTACAGGAAGGTGATAGAGATGTTTGAATTACTTTCCTTATTGAGGTATATTGAGGGTTGAATGAAAAGAATCCAAGAGAAGCACTTACCATTGAGCCTAGCACTTGCTGAGCACACAATACAACTTGATAATCTTTGCAGCAAGTCCTCTAGTATGCCCCCTAGACTCTCCTTACCTGGCTACTATATCCACCCCAAGCATCTGTGCTGCCAGGTGCTCAGGGATTCATAACACCTCACCGTGAAACTTATGTCATCTCAGAAAATGCCCTGCTGTTAATGGGAGTCACCTTGTCCAGAAAGTATCACCTTTCCCCAGATGGCCCACAGCACATGGCAGACTGACACAGGCTACACAAGGCTGTTCCCATACCAGATGCATGTGGATGGGGACAACTCAGCAGTTTGCTTATGGCTCATGGGCCAGTTCCAGCCCTCCATTTGTTTTTATAAATGATTATTGGAACACAGCCACACCCATCTCTTTCTGAATTGTCCAAAACTGTTTTCCTGCTACAATAGTGTCTGAGTGTTTGCAGTAGAGGCTGTCTGCTCCACAAGACCTAAAGTACTTGCCACTGGCTCTTTATGAAAGAAGTTTGCTGACCCAGCTATATAATTATACTGTCTAATATTGTGGTCATAGTGACAATTCTTTAAAATTAAATAGAATGAATTGTCTAGTTCCTCAGCCATGCTAGCCACATTTTGACTGCTCAGAGCCATACATGGCTACTGGCTGTCCTGTTGTAGGGAACAGATATACACCATCTCCATCATCACAGAAAGTTCTGCTGCACAGCACTGGTCTAGAACCTCTGACTTCTACATCAAGTCAAGGGTGGACTTAACCTGACCCCATTCTGATTCAACCCCTCCCTCTTCTTTTCCTTCTTATACAGGTTCCTCCTTCAATAAATCTCAAATAGCTGTACTCCCTTCTCAGGCTGTTTCTACCGATACCAAGATTATTTATATACTTGCATCACGCCTTGCTTCTCATATGGTGAGGATGAGAAGAGACACAGGGACAATGTCAGGAGCACTCTTAAATCTCTAGTGCTTGGTACAGTGTGTGCCATAGAAGAGTCATTCAATGAATGAATGAATGAATGAAGTAAATCAATTACCCCTCTCTCAGGCTGCGGTGTCCAGCCAGCAGGCCAGAGCTCCCCTTGACCCATTCCCACTGCAGATTTCAGGCTCAATTTCTCAGCCAATCAACCTTGCCCAGAAGCCCAGCTGTGACAGTTAATAGATGAAACCCTTCAATTTGCGAGTTCCCTTGAGTCCCAGCCATAAAATCAGGCAGATCTCTAGGATGCTCCACACCTAGGTCTTCACATTCATCCACACGGCCTCACCCCTGCAGACACTGTGCTTTAGCATTTCACCCTCGTCACCTCTGCAAGGCAGGAATGGAAGCCAGGAGGGTGCAAGACTTGTCTGCATCTCTGTGAACCCACTAAAAAGGATGGTGTCTGTGATACCAGCCGATGCTCATTAAACCAAGGCTCTTGTGGCTGGTTCCTCCTAGATTTCAGAACGGAGAGAAAAGCTGGACTATTGAGTAGTCCACTTTCATCAGAAGATGCTGCAAATCACATCTGAAGTGGTCAGGGTGAAAAGCAAGCATACAGGAATAACAAATGTGGAGGAGTTTTTCCTCTGAGATAAGCTTCACAGGAAATGACTGGCCCCTGCGCAACACGGCAACATGGAACACAAGGAGCACAGCTTGGCTGTGGACCTTCAGAGGTTCTTTCTGCAGAGTCTAGCTGGGTACACTTTTCCCTGAAGCCCTGGGAAAATGGTTCACCCCGAGGTGACTTAGATTTTTATAACAGTGTCCAAAGCCTTTGGGTTTGGGGGCATCTTGTTTAATTTGCTGGAGTTGCTGGCAGCTCTACTGGAAACCTGCTTCCAGGACCAAAATGGCTCAGGAAAGAGAAACAGCTCCATCACTTCAGTCACGGGCTCTTTCTATACCATCAGCACAGAAAGGGAGTGTTCAGGTGGCTTGCCTTTATCCTGCCCTATCTTTCTGGCTCTCCAAGACACCTTTTGTGCCCCCAGTAGACTGAACCTAGCAGAGAGAGAAGCCCGTACAGCCTTACACTCAGCCTCAACAGCTTTATGCCACCAACAGAGCATGTTTAATTACCATTGCTGTAGCATGGAAGAGACACAGCAGGTTCTGTCATTAGGTGAGAACCTGTCCACATGCATCCTTACCCTAGGGCTCCGAGGGGACCTAAAACACAGCCCAAGGAGGGACCTGTAGCCACCATCCTGTGACTGTGCCACAGTCCCCACATGTCCAAGGCCACTGAATCCTGTAACTCCATGGAGGTCTATGTAAATGGTGTCCTTGGGATTGGAGCCAGACCACATCTCTGCAGGTAGGCGCATGCCTTCCTGGCCATGCAGAACATTCTTATTGTTTTTTATTAACCCATAAATGGGGCAATGTGACTTCAGAAACCTTCACTATATGTTATCGCTATAACTTATACACTGAGTTCACTGACACACATACCCAATTAAAGTCCATCTCTTTAAAGGTATCCACAGATTCCTTTGAGTCAAAAAGATACTATCGCTAGATAAGATAGTAACTCCTGAGTCTCTTGGTATTATGTGAAGAGCCTTAAAAAGCCCAAGAGTTTATGCATCATTTACCGCAAAAAGAGTCTTTATTGGGTAAGGACAGGCACACACCTCTCAAGCTTCCGTCTGAGGTTGAAGAGACAATCCACTTGAGTTAATGTGGACACTTCTGTGTTTTTGCATAACACTCCAGGCTCTACAGCACACAGCCAGTCCATGCTTTGCCCTGTTCATGGATGCAAGCAAGGCTTAATCACCTCAGGTTACATCACTAAGGAAAGGGAAAGGACAGAAAGGAAGCAACCTCACCACCACCACCTGTTGTCCTCTTAGAAAGAGCTCTCCTGGAAGTTCAGCTACTGTTACATCTCTGGCTGAAACTTAATTACATGGCCATTCCCAGCGGCAAGAGAGGCTGGGAAATGTAGTCTTTTAGCTGATCCTATCCTTGCCATAATAAAATTCAATCATAGTGAAAAAAGATAGAATAGTCATTGGTTAGGCAACCAGCAGTCTAGTCCATTAGGTTTACTTTTTATAGATGTCAAAAAAACACACAGAAGTTAAGCAACTTTCCCAAGCAAACAGTAGAACCAAGACTTAGAATCCAGTACTCCACCCATTACTTTCATAGAGACATGCACCTACACTGTGGTAGCTTTTAGAGATCACTGCCAGATACTATTATCAAGACCGTGTCTTTCCTCTCCCCACCAATCACACACACACACATACACTCGCACGCAAGCACACCCTACCCATCTCTGGGTTCATCAGGATCACCTCAGTTTCTAAAATACATCTGTCACCTCCATCAATCATGAGAAACAATTGGTCAATCTGCTACAAGGGAGGGGCTCTGACAAGTCAGGGGTTGGACTCAATTGAAATTGACCAGTGGATTCATTCCTGCCGTCACCTTGACAGCTCTAGGCAGACACACTCAGAGAAGTCAGGGTTGTTGAAAGACTCAGCACCCACTGAAAAAGTGTTTGTATTCTCTGGCTGCTTGCATCTGTTTTTTGGCTCTGCAGTGACAATAAAGCAGAGGTCATCTCCTAAGCTACTCTGAGATCCCCGAGAATACTTATGCAGAGATAAGGCAGAAGAGAAAAACCAATTTCCTTCCAATATTTTTAGCTTCTCAGGAAAACAACTGCTGTGCAGAAAATATTCATCTCTGCTACTGTTTCAAAGAATGACGAGGACACAAAGCAAATGCAATTGGGCCTTGTGTGCGCACAGCAAGAAAATAATGCAATTTAAAAAGCCCAGTGATGTTCCAGTTCCTGAGGAAGTAGGCAGACTTCCGGTTCTTTAGGGAAGCTCCTAGAAAAGCCTCTAAAAAAACCCAAAGACTACCGTATTCACTCACTTTTCAAATGGGTCCTTTTATGTGTGCGACGAAATGACTCTTGTATCTGGGTAGAGTTTGATCATTGCGGCTTCTATAAGCAAGGGGCATTTGGAAAAGGAAAATGGATTTGATAAAGATTGTGAGAGAATAGGGCAAATGTTTTTACAGAGAGGAAGTCGGACAGGGATGCTATTGCATGTACAAACATATGCATATTAAACTGGATCAAATAGGAACTAGTGAATATGATCAAACTTCATTGCTTGCCAAAGTCAGATATAAGAAAAAACCACAATGGGACTCGAGGGTGTAGCTCACTGGTAAAATAACTGTCTAGTACATGTGAAGCCCTGAGGTGGATCCCTATCACTGAAAAAACAATAGCATGCTGTAACAGTTTTCAACATAAGAGTCAGTCAACCATTGTTTACTTTTGCTTACTAACAACTATGCTGTATATTTCCACAAATGTTATCCATTTAGTCCCTGTTCTAAATCTATAGGGTTGTCATATTTTATTCCCATTTTACAGATGAGAAAGCTGAGGCTCAGTAGGGGTTAGGGCAACAGTCATTAAGAGACAGAGACAGGGCAGGTCTGAAATCCATTTGCTGTGACTACAAACCTAGTGAGGTTTCTTGGCTCCAAAAAGTAGTTGCCTTTCCCAGAATAGTATTGACAATATTCATATAAGGTGGGATTACAGAGTAGGGACACTGGATCCTTAGATCTGCTGCTCTCTTGCTCTGTAGCCATGGACAAATGACTTGCTCCTATAACCTTCTTCCAGATTCTTAAATAAGTGATACTAGTTAAGTGATACTATATATCAAATTATTATTAATACTCAATATAGAATGTAGGTAAAAGGCTCGCCATATAGTCTGTTTCTGTTGCATTCCAATGACAAAAATGGCTCATTCAACATTCAGTATGAAATCAGGATACTTGGAGAAACTCCTTTGAGGGGGATTATCTGCTTTGAATCCACATTGCCATTTATATGACTGGACCACAGTAGCCTTTTATTAATGCAACAACAGACCCCTTGGAGCACTTGCTAGTGCCAGCTATGCTGGGCACCAAGGTACTAGCACTTTGGACACTGTGATCTCTGCCTTTGAGGGATCTGCTGAGGAACAGTGCACAGAACAGGGATGGCCAAGATTCCCAGTCTGTGTCTTACCACTGTGACTCCCAGGCATTTTTCTCCCACTGGGGACTGATTTTCTATTTTCTTCTTGGAATATAAGTGTCTCTTCCATTCACGGTTCCAGGACCCTTAGACACCTGCACTCGGTGCTGTGAGACAAATGCTTCCCATCCCATTCCCATCTGATCTGCTACAGAGTCTACAGGAGACTTCAGTGCCTATGGTGCCTATAAAGAAGGCAAAGTCAAGGCCTGATCACTTCCCAGGCATTATTTCTCACCTCTGTCGCCTCTGCTATCTTTGTGTCACATCACTTCGTGCAGATTTCCTAGACAGTGTGTCTTTCAGCTCACAGGGATGCACAAGTGGAGTGATCTGAACGAGTCTACCCCTCATTCAGTCACCCACTCCATATCAGTGATAGCTCCCTGGGACAAACCAATGCACGAAGAGCCCACATTGTGTGCAAACTCCTGTGCTCTGTGCCAGGGACCCAGAAGGTAAATAAATAAGGTCAATACATCCTCAGTCTTTTGTGGTTGAAAGCCAAATGGAGCACAGTATCAGTTATCACAGAATTAAATGAGAGGCAAAAGAAAAGGGTAGATAGTCCTGTAATCCGCAGGTACAAATACATGAAAGAGGCAGCCAGGTAGGGAGGTGTAGAAGTCATGATGAAGGGGAAGCCCGCCTGTATTATGATCTTCACCTACAGTGTAATTTTGGAGTTCTCAATTGCATTATATTAAGATGTATGTACAATTCATCTCCAACAGTAATTGTTAGTTTTTGTCAATCACCTTCTTCAATCACTTTGAAATCTTTTTTAAAAATTAATTTTCTTTCAATATTATTTGGTTCCTAGCAAACTGATAATTTATCATTCCCTTTGGTTTCTCCAAACACTTTGGGGTTTTTTTGCGGGGGAGGAATTTGTGGTCCCTGAGGAAAGCTAACCTATAGTTTATTGCTAAGTCTAATGAATTTTTTCAACATTAGATCAGCAAATTGGATAATATATATTGAAAGCATGTAGATGTTTCAGTCAGAATCAAGGGCTTGTTAGCTTCAATTATACAGTTTTTCTATCCTGTTTTTGAGCTCATACACTGTCTTTTCTGGCCCTAAAACATTTCTTTGGGCCCAGAAATCTGGCCATAGATTTGAATGAGAACAAAGAGTCTGTAAAGAACCAGGGTGTTGGAAAAGCTCCTGAAGGACCTTGAATGGGTGGGAGGGTAGGAATGCTATCCTCAAGACAAAAGGAGGACATGGAAATTATGTGACCTAGGGAAGAAACAGGGCCACATCTGCGTTGTCATGGCCACCCTGCCTGCCGTAAGGAAGAGAGATGGCAGCAAGGACATGGAGTACAAAGAGAAGCAGGTCCGCAATTGACAAAAGGAAGAGGAAGGCTGGTAGAAAAGAACAGAAAGATATAAGAAAGCCCTTACTAAGAAATGAGCATGGGGCAGAGGGAAGAATGAAGCATAAGGATAAAGAAAACAATCATATTCCCCAGACACATAAATATGCAGGCTGGGACTGAGGAGGGCATCCCAGGAAACTGCACTGGGACAAGGAAGCAGCACCGACCACAACTGGAAATAGCTCACGTCAGATATCCACACCTTCTCTCTCTTGGAACATGTTATGTTCACTGAGTGCATAAAGCCGTTCAGATCAGAGATTTCAATGGAGATAGGTATGGACAAGCCCAAGAGTGTGTCTCTTTTTCTTTTCTTTTCTTTTTTTTTTTTTTTTGTGGTACCGGGAATCAAACTCATGACCTTGCGCTTGCCAGACAGACGCTTATGACACTGAGCTTTATGCCCAGCCCCCTCAAGAGTGTGTCTTTACAGACCACATATGGTTCAGCACAACCAGCCAACACCAGCTGCACAGAAGCCCCATCGTTCCTAAGTTCTCTGAGCAAATCTCTCTATATATCTGTTTCTGCAACCCTTCAATGGCCCATTAAGATGGATACTGTTACTCCAAACTTGGAAATGAGATTTGTGGAAGTTTAGTATCTGACATGAAGTCACATAGCTTTTAAGTAGTGAGATGAGAACATGGATAGGCATACTTGTCCCCAAAATATCTTGATGTCTTCAAAAGTCCACTAATATCAGGTCAAGACTATTACTTTCATTGGTGTTATAAAACAATTAAGGCTGAGCACAGCGGTACACTCCTGTAATCCCAGCACTTAAGCAAAAGCAGAAGGATGGTAAGTTCAAGTCCCACATAACCAATTTAGCAAGACCTTGTCTCAAAGCTTAAATAAATAAATAAATAAATAAATAAATAAATAAATAAATAAATAAAAGGGATGGGGATGTACATCCCTGGCAGAATGTCCTAGAGTTCAATCTACAATGTAACAAAGAAAGGATTTAAAGATGATACCTCATCCTGTCAATAAGCTATGCATTTATAGATTGATCTTTTCACTGAGTCATCCTGAGACTTGCTTCAGCCCAGTGGATCCAATAATCCCATTTTCTATTTAATCTTAGTGGCAATGAGATGTATAAATGCTCCTCCCACCCTGAAAAGTTCCACTGAAAGGGACCAAGACTAGAAAAATGAAGAAATATCAAAATAAAATTACTTTTTAAAAACATAATGTAATAGAAAAGAATAATGTGCCTTTAGAAATTTGCCAGGTTGCGTAGATCTGGTAAGACAAAGATTAGTAATGAGTATCAAATAAAATATAAGATTTGGACTGAGAAATAGTTCAGTGTTAGAACATGTGCCTAACATGATTGAGGCTCAGGGTTCTGTCCAAAGTACTGCCAAAAAGGGAGGAAAATGAGACTTGAATGAATGGTGGTAGCAAAGATTCCTCAGGCTATGTCTGTAGATAGGAGAATAAAATGAGGAAGAAGCAGATTTAAGGGATAAGAAAGGAAAATGTGCAGCTTTATGGCTGATTGGATATGAGCATATGGAGGTAGAAGAATTCTAAGTGCCTCACAGATTTCCAGACTAGGTGATAGGATGCTTTTCACAAAATAGAGGAAGACCACTTTGACACTGATCTATAGAGCTGAGGTGGGGAAGACAAGTAGGAAAAACAGGTATGTGGACTTGGAACTCAGCAGAGTTGGGATGTGTCTATGTCTTGCTAAAATCATACGAACAGATAAGATATCTAGGGAGATCTGGTGTATTGTAAGAATGAAGTAAGATACAACACAGCCCTAGGAATCGTGAAACATCAAGTACAGAAGGCAGAGATGAGAAACATAGGCATGTGATCCTAGAAGCAAGTCTTCTACTACATGAGTTGGATAGAGTTTTTATTTTTAAAATAGGACTGGCATGTAGCTCAAAGGGAGGGAAAGGGGGAAATTCTCCCTAGTGGTCCAGGTAATAGGGATTCAGTACAGAAGTACAGCCATGCTTTAAGAGAAAGAAAAGCTGAAGTAAGACAGGAATGCCCTCAGGAAAATAGAAGGATGGATGCAGGAGAGAAAAATATCAGCTTCTGAAAATTCAGAGCCTCCCTAAGTCAAGCCTAAAGGAAAGATAAGAACCTGCAAATATTTGACTTGTGTTAATTCCAGCAGGGAGAGAATTGATTCTGAACCAAACAGGGGGCTGTGACTTGTATGTAATGATAAGAAATAAAAGCCATTGATTATCAGCTCTAAATACCAAACCACTTGTTTGCAGAGTTATTTCTCAAGGAAACAGAGAAGAATAAAAAGAGAATGTAGACTCATAATAGCTACAGATGTGCATGTCCCCATAAACAAAGCTGCTCATCTGCTGTGGAGGGCAGACTGCAAATTGATCCAATTTTTGAAGAACTCTCAAAGTCTTGAAATGCTCAGTGACCCAGCAATGACACTTCCAGGAATTTATTATAGAAAAAGTTATTAGGTGTGTGCACATATATTAGCATCCATCAGGATGTTAATTAGAGTTTTTAAAACTTAGAAAATACTTAAATATCCAGAAATCAAAGTTAGGATAAAATAAATTGTACATCTATATAGCAATATGTTGAGATTAATCAAAGTGCTTATCTTGCTTACTTTTCTCTCATTGTTGAGACAAAATATCTCACAACCAAAATCAAGGAAGGAAAGTTTATTTAGCTCACTGTTTGTGGAGGTTTCAGTCCACACTTGGCTGGCTCCAAGGCAGAGTGGCACATGGCAGGGGGCAACAGTTCATGTCACCAGAAGACAGCAAAAGCAACAAGAGCAAAAGGCAAACAGCCTCTTTCCCTCCCTTACATTGTAGGCAAACTACCCACCTAGGGCATGCATAGTACTCACCTCCATAATTCCAACACTGGACCATGAATCAGTCATAAATCTAGAAGCCTGTCCCATGACTGCATGAGAATTTAGGGGGACATCCAGACACACACCATAACAGTGCTTCTACTTTCTCATCCCCCTTTTTAGAGGGGCTTCTCTAAAGCCACCCTGGCTTCTCTCTGCTTATATTCTTTAATAGCCAAACATGTCAAGTCATCAGTGACTGCCATGCTGCCAAGTCCAAGAGGAATCTTTTTAGAAGCTTTATGCAACCCTTCCAACAGTTGACAACTCTATCTTCAGCGTTGCTGTCGACCCAAAGCACCACATTTTTCCTGACTGTCCTCCTGTTTTTGTATGTCCTCCTTTCGAGGCTCTGCTTGCAGGACACTACCTTATGAGGATGGTATTCTCTAAGGATGGCTTCTCTTGTCTTCTACACACTCTCTCTAGGGTGATCACACTTATTGTCATGGCTTTGTGGGAGAAAATCTGTGCTTTTATAGAAAATATGCATTGACTATCACATAAGTTTTCTTATTATCTGACTCCTACACTATGGCAGTTATTTTGCAACTCTGGAAGTTGTAGAGAATTGATAGCAAGTTAGAATAATTCTTGCCTATCGACATGCAAATGGCTCTGCCTGGAGGAGGGAGCTTTCCACCCAAAGACGGGGAAAAAGGCCGTTTTGCCCATATTTGCATATTCATTTCAATATTCTTCATCTATAACAGCCTCTGATCTTTAGGTTTTCCTTTGCAGTAGTTGTCACGCTTCACCAGTTTCCTCATTAATGTATTAAATAAAATCATGTTCATGTTTGCATCTATATGAGAGTCATGATTTTACCTTTGTTCAGAAAGTTATCTTTTAGCAGTTTTAAATTATATGTAGAGCGAAAGAATCCAAATGTATTTCTCCATTCCTGACCACATCTTACCTTACTGATTTGTGTAATCCATTCTTGTTATTCAAGGTAATGTTTTATAAAATTGCACTGAAGTTGTGAAAATTGAACCACTTTTCCTAGGGTGAATATAGGGTTAGTTTGCTGTGAGCATTTGGTCACAATATTTTTGCTAACTGATTAATACATAACCTTGTTTTATGTGTGTTTCTGCTTAAAGCTGCCTTATTTAATATATATTGTTGAACCATTAACAATGAACTCACAGCCAACAGTGCCACAATGCAGGCCTAAACAATCCATCTAATACATTTATTTTCTCTGTAAGTCACATCATGGCCCTTGCTTGGAAACATTAGATAACATCTCTAGACTACACTTAAACAGCAGAATCACAAATAGAAAGAACAAAAATGTGAAAATCATGACACTAAATACTCAACACACACACACACACACACACACACACACCACTTATTTACAATGATAGCTGAAACAAGAAAGCAGCATCACCTTCTTCATCTTCTCCTAGGAATATGTGCATTGGACAATTCACTTTTTTTTCACTGCCTTGTGCATGTTTATGAATGACAGGGAAAGTGCTCTAAGTGAAGATTTTGTGGTTACCAGTAAATTTCAGTCTGCATGTTGGTTTGCATACATCGAGTACACCAACAATGAAAATTGATGATATTTTTGTGTCTACATTAAATGTATATCCCTCTGTTGGTCTGTAGGAGCCATAAAAGTTAAGATTTTACCTATTTTCTCATCATGCTACATTCCTTAAGAGCAAGTTCCATACTGCACATAGTTGTTCAATATGTACTTAGATTTACTATATGTTAAGTACTGTCTATGGGAAAATCATTACTATATCATTTTCAAGAAAAGAAAGCAGTTATAGAACATCTGCATAGTGGTCCAGTCTCATCCAAGAAGGTGTACATGTCTGCATTTTAAAAAAAGAAAGGATATGAAGAGAAAAATAAAACCATAACAGGAAGAGTTACACTAAAGTTTGAAGTGGTTGTCTCCAAGTGATGGAGTTTCTAGGTTACTTTTTTACATTCTTTTTAAGTTTTGCTGTATTTTCTGAAATAGAAATAATGAAAACATAGTTCTCTCATCATCTCTACAAAATGTCAGCGGATATGAATGCCTGCCTTTTCTACTATGTGCAACAGAAGTTTGAACAGCTGGAGGCACCAGAGGTTCTCTAACTTGCAAGAAAATGTCCTGGTCAGCATCCCCAGCCTGCCAGTATGACAGGCAGGCTTCATAGTTTTAACCCTAAGGACTTGTACTCACTTGAGTAAGGGTTTTCATTCAAGGTTTCTGAAAACGTGTGGCCAGAATTAAGTGTCATGCTCTTGCAGTATTTTATGTGACATATTACAGGAACCCCTTTCTCCACTCTTTGTGAATCCTAAACTCCCTATAATACAGAACACCACTACTTTTTAAGCCACAGTATAGTGGGCACATACATACATCCACTCTTCAAACTGCTGGATGTGTAGCTAGACACAGAAGTCTGCCCTCAGGGAGTGTAAAGTCTACCACATTCTAGACAGAAGACTGTCTCTTTGCAGCCTGTGGGAGGCCTTTGGACGTCTAAGCTGTCAAGGCTTTGATTGAACACTTTGGTGTGGGTGCAGGGGTATTCAAGTGAACATACTGACTGTAAAAGGCAATTAAGGGTCATGTTATTGACTTCTTCCTTCTCAGAGATATTTCTCTGAGCTCAATTTTATTGTGTTTAGTTCATATACCATCCTATATAAAATAGTCTGGGTCAAGTTTAAATGGATTTGCTGCTTAACCTTCAAATAAAAAAACATTCAATTAATCAGGCTCATGGCTCTTCCATTCCATTCCCCCCACCTCCCCCAAGCCATCTGGTTAATACGTAATTCAGAGCACATAGAAACCTTCTACAGCAGGTGTAGGTCAGAAGTCGGAAGACTGCGGGGTCAGGAGATGCTATTTTACAGCCACCGTGAGATTTGAAATTTGGAGAAGATGACTTAACTCCTCAGAGCCTCGGTGTCTCCTGGTGTAAAGTGGGAGTATTATCTGAGTTAGTTCCAGGGTCTCTGTGAAGATCAATAGAGACAGTGCTTAGAAAGGAACCAAGAAAGATAGGAGTATAAAAGTTCTGCAAGCACAGGGCTGCTGGCCCCTTGGAAGAGGCCTGGAACTTTTCTCCAAAAGTGAGTTTTCCTAATTGGGCGTCTGCGCCATGCCTACAAGGTCAGAGGGCTTGCAATTAGGGCTCTGTTAAGTCTCCTTGCAGTCATAAGACTTCTTTGGGTCTGGCTCGAATGTTCTATCCATTTCCTCCCCCAAGAAACTTCTTAACCCTCCTTTCAAAATTTCTCATTGTTTGGGGCATTGTGAGCTTCTGGGGTAATAGGTTAAATATTTGGAAACTAAGTTGAAAGCACACCATATATCAAAATAAATCCTTTATTGACTAATGAGTGAAAGATATGAAACCATGAAAAATGCTGACTTGGCCACAGTTGTTATCACTGAGGAATGCTAAGAGGGGTCATTCTAATTTCATCCATGTACTTTTCTGACTTCTCAGATTTTCTCCAATGTAAATGAACATTTTCTTAACCTGCATGCACCTGTATATGCCACATACAATTTCAAGCACCAGTGGCAAAAACAAACAAAGGTGCTGTCATTGGGGAGCACACCATCAAACGGAAGCAGCATGTCATAAATAAATAGACAAATAAGCAGATGATTGCAAATTAGGATCAACTTTTGAACGGTGTTTTAAATAGCTAAAAAAAGAGAGTGAAGAGAAGACTAATTTAGGTGGAAGTGTCCTGGAAGGATCTCTGTGAAATGACTTTTTAAAAGGAAGTATAAAGGATAATGACAATGAGTTAGCCATAAAGGGACAGGTGGGGAGGACGTGCCAAGAGGAGGGAACAATTTAGGGAAAGGCCCTGAGTCAGACAAGAGCTTGTTCATGAGGTTGTGGTGGTGGTCGTTGTTGTTGCTGTTTCTGGTGTTGTTTATCATGCTGGATATCAAACCTAGCGCCTTGCACATATTAAGCTCACATTGTACCACTGGGCTACGTCCCCTGCCCAGGCCATGGTATATTCAGGGACCAGGAAAAGAAGGATGAAAGTATTGGCACATGTGAGCAAGATGGACAAGAAAGCAGAAGAGGAGGTTGTAGATACAAATGAATTAAAATACACTGGAGATACCACGTCTATGAAATGGGTAAAATTAAAACAGTGATAACGCACAATTCTGGAACCTTTCACTGAAATACTATTCATATCATAAAATACTGCTCAATCTGTGAACTGTAGCAGAAATCATGAGGATGCCTCTATCTTTTAGTAACTTACTTTTTGAAATTTACTCTAAGAACTTCGTACATGAAGATTCAGGAAGATGGTGACCTTTTAGAGATGCCTAAATCTTCAACAATATAGGAATTATTTAGAAAATCAGTGTAATTAGGCTCTCCAGGACACGATAAGGCCATTAAAATAAATAGTAACTTCTCAAGAACAAGTAAAATACTTACTTTATGGTGGTGACTGGCAAGTGGGGACTATAGATGATACGCAGGGTGTGATAGCTAACTGATGTGTCAACTTGAGTAAGAAATGCCAGAGTGACTGGATTAGCATAGTTCTGGGCATGGCTAGATGTTTCTTCAGAGGAGCTGGAGTCTTTACCTTCACCTTGGACATAGTCTCCTGGCTAACAATGCAGACTCTGCAGCCTTCCAGGCCAGACTCTTCAACTGTCCACTGTAGATCCTTCAGCTTCCTCATATGGACTCATGTAGGGCTCTCCATAGTCATCCTCACTTAGGACTCAGTGTGTTCCAGGTTTTTAATTTTTGACTGGATCCTTTGGTTCTCCAATATGCAGAGAGCCCTTCTGCATTCTTCCACACCTGATCTGCACACCACCATTGTGATCCTACCTTGCAAATCTATTTCTATGTCTTTTATTGAACCTATCTCTCTAGTCAACACTGAATGATGCAGAGGGCGTGATTCCTTAAGGATGAGGGAAGGGAATATACCTAAACAAAAATACATATTTCATTGGAACATGGAACAGATTTTCTAGTCTCAAAATGTTGTTTTCAAATTGCAAACATGAGCTGTTTTACTTTTTTAAAGTATGAAGATGAAAAGATAAAGGAGAAAAACAGTAGCCACTACCACAGTAGCTGTAGTGGTCGCATGTACTTTTACTCAGAACCTAGCTAGGAACAGGGTTGGCTTGGGGGTTACGAGCTTCTGCAAATGAAGATGTTGCCCATGAAGGGAGATCTATACGGCAATGGCAGATGGATATTCACTCCCTGCTGGATTCCCATGGTCCCCTAATCCTACATCAGCTACCGCCACACCTGGCTTCAACAGCCCTGGAATGATTGTAATCAGGGTACTTACTGGAGCTACTTGGTTTCCTTCTTTTCTGGATGGACAGTCAGTTCCTTCCTGCATCAGGCCAGGTTTGTGCTCTCAGTGACTCATTTTTCTCTGGGTTGCAGAACTTCTGCACTTGAGAATGGCTCATGATACTCAAGGTGCCTTTGGCTTCCTGTGCATCTGACATCACTTTGGCGGAGGCCACATGACCAGCTCATGATATGGTCCGTGCGCATAGACCCCTCTGTGAACACAGCAAGTAGCTCCCCTATCCTGCTTGGACTCATGGCAGTGACGAGCTCGGGCTTACCCACGAGGAGACTCTGAGCAGGCCAAAGGAAGGGAGTCTCTAGTGCTTTTATTTACTAAGCCTCTATATTCCTAGGCTCTGTGCCAAACACTGAGAGATATGAGAGCAAAACCTAAGAATCAGATTCCATGGGTCTAACCTCAGCTGCTTCCTAAACTGGAAGACTTGGAACAAAGAATTCAAGCTCTCTAATCCTTGGCAGTGATGATAATGATGATGCAGCCACCTACTTTGTGGGATTGCAGGGCTGTAGGAAGATTCAGCGAGATAAGCCTCACAGAACATTCTTAACCATCATCAGTGTTAATGATCATTATTTCTGCCCACTGAAGTAGGCAGTATTATCTTCATTTAACAGATAGAGAAACCGGTTCAGAGAGGTCAAGCAATTTGCCCAAGGCTGTTCAGCATCATTATGACTAAATCTAGATTCAAACCCAGATGAATCTGAGAGCAAATTTCATGTTTGACTGTCTCTTGCTCTTTTGGAAAACAGAGACTAAAGTTTGCTTTGAATCTCAAGGCTTAGCAATATGGAACTGTCCCTGTCCATTCCAAAAATGCCAATGATTTGTTAGCTGTAATAAAAATAACCTCTCACACTTATACAGAGTGTTTTATAATTTGCAACAATTTTCTGCATCTACATTTGACTCTAAGGGGGGAAACTAGTTTTAAATTGTATGATTTGCATATAATACAGCAAAACAAAGAGAAAACATTTACAGTGATCATATTCTCAAAACTGGAAATATGCATGTGGAGAAAGAGGGGCTGGTGTGTATATGTTTGTACACACGATAGATTACACATACTTTTAAGGAGGATTGTTCCCATTAAAACAGAAATAAAGGCTTGATCTCAGAATTAGCTGTCTTCCGCCCACTCCACTGAATGTTCAGCTCAGTGGAAATAAGTAAAGAGAGAACAGGAAATAGAGCCTGGAGAATTCAAGCTGCTTTGGAAAAGTGAATAGGAGCGATTTTGTGTGTCTAAGGATGACCCGTGAAGGGAGAGGGAGAGGTGAAGTGAGAGGAAAATCGGTCCTTGTCTGCTGACAGGACACTCAGGTCTGAGGAAGGACGGTGAGCTGTTTGCAGAGGAGGGTTCAGTGCAAACTCTTGCCTGCCTCCCACCAAACAGAGTTCACTGAACTTTTGGAGAGTGATGGGGAGGGCCCGGATCCCCATCTGAACAGACAGGATAAATACAACGAGGGTCCAGAATCCAGAGTAGGCCGTGAAGAGCGCTCCTGTCCTCTGAGTATTTCCACATGAAAGCTCGGGAATGGGGTGCAAAATACTGATAGCTCTGAGAAATTGTCCCCAGTTAATATATGGCCTGTGTATTTGTATTTCAAGAGATTGGGCCAGTAATTATACTGCAGTTTCTTAAGCTGTTTTATTATTATTATTATTTATAACATGGACAATGACCCATGCACATAGGTATTCCTTAAAATATGCTTTGTGATACCAGCACCGAAGTCCCCTGTGTGTGTGCACCCGCATTTCCTTGACTATTGTCCTACTGTTGTTACAATGAGGTGATTTCCAGATTTTGCCCTTATAAGTAATGCACGATGACATCTCCAGATAAAACTTTTTTTTAAAAAAAAGCTCTGATTATTTTGTTAGGAAAACAATTAGCAAACTGTCCTCTAAATAAACTGTGCCAGTGAACCCACCTGCAGAAATGTCTGTAAGAGCCTGTTTTGTTGCTCCTTGCCAGTACTGATTATTGTCAATTAAAACAATATACTTTGGTCACAGCTTGGGTAAAGCTGCATTTATTTGATAATCTGTGACACTGGACATTTTAATATGCTCTGGCCATTCATTGTTTTGTTTAGCAGTTATTTCTTCATACCTTCCTTTCAAGCATTTTTATCTGTCAATATGATTATATTTTAACATTAGAGTTACATATAAGAATTTTTCCCTTTATTCTCAATTTTGTCACAAACTTCCCCATACCCAGTTTACTCATTTGCTGTCTGAGTACTATTAAGATGATACAGAAGATGTTTCTTCTCCTTTTTCTCTTTTTACCTGGTAAACTTTGCAAAATATAATCTCAAAGGTATACTTGCTTTCAATGAACTGAGAGCTCTTCCAAATAAGAGAACAATATTTTTTATTTTCTTCTAGTTTTTGCTTTTTTCTACTTTTAAGTTTGTAATTTTTTTTTTTTTTTTTTGGTTTTTTTTCGGTACCGGGAACCGAACTCACGACCTTGCGCTTGCCAGGCAGGCACTTTTGCTGCTGAGCTAAATCCCCAGCCCCTGTAATTTTAAGTATGTAATTTCCTTAATTTATTTAGCATATCATGACATATATGCAATGAATTTTATTTTTCCAAATTATTTGTAATATGTACTATGCATTAATAATGTACTATTTGTTAAGTGATTGCCCATTCATATAAATTTTAAAATCTAGTTTCACTATATATTGTTTATTTTTTGGGTTTAGATATCAGAATGATTATAACCGTTGACATCTCACAGAGGAATCCCCTTCCCTGGTCACTTTCCCTAATGGTTTTGATTATTTCCCCCTGTATATTCTTTCAGATCAATTTTTAAATCACTTCATCAAGTTCCAAAAAGAATCCCATTAGGATTTTGATTGCAATTATATTACACCCTTAAATTAATTTGGGGAGAATTGATATCAGTACAGTATTAAATTTGCTAATCTAACAACATGATATATCACTCCATTTACTCTTGTCTTGTTTTACTGGCTTCAATAAAATTTTGTAGGTATCTATTTTCATATAGATTGTGCACATTTTTTAGTTTATTCCTAAGTATTTATTATTTTAATTGCATTTGAAAACATACATTTTATATTTTCATAATAGTTATTACTGGCATATGACTATTGATTTTTATTTCCTTTGTGTCTGACCACAATACTGAAATCTGTTAGTAGTTCTAATAGCTTTTTCAATCATTTTTTTGGTTTGGTTTATTCTCTTAGGCTTTGAGACTGTAAGAACATTTTCTGCTTGAAATAAGAAAGTGCCTTTTCTATTCCTAGCTTGCTAAGAATTCTGATCAGTAATGAAGGCTGAATTTTTCAAATTACTTTTCAGCCTCTCTTGAGAGGATCAGATGGCTTTTATCCTTTGACCTAATGATATGAAGCTTTATGCCAGTAGTTTTCCTAATATGCACAATTTTTCATCAGTGCAATCTTGGGATAAACCTCACTTTGTTACGGTGCATTGATCTTTGATAAAAATGATGCTGAATTCTGAGGGTCCTATTAAAAAGATAGTGAGCTTAGTGGCTATACCATTAAGGGTTCAATTCCCAGGTGGGTCACTTGGGCAAGTGTGTGGCCTTGGCCAAGTCACCTATCACTGAGACAGTCAGTAGGGGAAATTGTACCCACCCCACAAGGTTGCTGCAAGAATTAC
Organism: Chinchilla lanigera; assembly: GCF_000276665.1. Taxonomy (NCBI): domain Eukaryota; kingdom Metazoa; phylum Chordata; class Mammalia; order Rodentia; family Chinchillidae; genus Chinchilla; species Chinchilla lanigera. Next base: position 14,380,338 of record NW_004955445.1, on the reverse strand, counting down.
AAGTATCATACAACTAGTTTAAGAGTATACATGCTTCATAGAGGAGATATATTAATAGCCACTGTTTTCATTACTGTAATCATCCCTTTTCTTCATTTTGTCGTGTCAAGTTTTTCACCGGGTAAAGGAATAATTGACCTCTAATTTTATTGTATCTGGGGCCATTTTTTAAAAATCTAGTGAACTAGATAAATAAACAAACAGTATTAGATGTTACTGTCATTCATGCTTCTCTGTGACTCAATTTCTTTTCAAATCACACCGTTCAAGAGTAGGAAAGACTGGGAGAATATTTGTTGACTTGTGCTTGTATTTCATCTTCCAAGAGACCTAGCTTCCTAGGAAGTACAAGACAAGAAGGTTTAAGTGTGAGAAGATGTCTACCAGGGCTTTTCTCATTGCTTTGGAATTTTACTTAAGGGTGTCCACACAGATGGGCAAGCAATTCAGTACTGCTGCATTTACAGAGAACAGTTAAGGTGCCCTGAGCTGTCCTTTTCTGAGATTGTTAAGAGGCACCCAACTGGACCCTCACTCTTCCCTCTCCGTGGCACAACCAGCCTGTACAATAAGGAGACGGTGCAAGTTGCAGGGAGAAAGTCTCAGAGGCTGTGAAGTGTGGGTTTAAGGAGAGAAGGCTTTATCTTTGTCCATTTCTCTTATAAACCAACGGAGAAAGATTCCAAGGCAATAGCTATAGACACTGTGGTTATGCTGGGAGGGTTATGCCTCAGGAGAAACTCACTCATCTACAGATGCTTCTTGGTTCACACCGGGGCTCCAGAACAAAGTGAGGGAAAAGTGGAGTTTCCCACCTTCTCGGGCTTCATCTCTCTTTGATTGTCCTATATCACAATAAAGGAAGGAAGTGCTGAAGCAGCAGAAAAAGCAGGCAGGGACAGGAGGATGCAAGAACAGCTAGCACCCCTTCTCCACTTCGTTTTTGAGGAACAGGTAATCATATTCCATCCTCTGCAGCTGTTTTGACCTGGACTCACCTCCACAGCACTAACAGCAGGGTCCCTTTGGGCATGGCCTGGCAAGCAGGGGAGACCCTTCCTGCCCTAGTTTCTCACAGTCTTGGCAATTTCTCCATTGATTGTCAGAAACATTTGATTATATTACTTCAACTCAGTGGGGTGGCAATTTGATTTGTAACAGCTAATCTTGCTATACTCTAAAAATTTATGAATCATTTTGCCAGGACTATGGCAGAGTAGAAGTGGAAGTCAGATGCTTGTGCTCATATCCCTGTCCTGCCCAGAAGGAGGTTCCATTTGCTTCTAGTTCAGAGCCCTCAGAGTTAAGCTAGGTTATTCTCACCCTGCCCCTGTTTTACTGATAGTAGACCCAAAGTTTAGGAATATGGAGGAAACAGCCTCACAAGGACAGTGATATGGCCTTGTTCATTTGTTCAGACCCTTGGTTACTTTTTTCTGTCTTTCTCTTCCTCTATTCTGTTGTAAAACTGCATACCATACTGAAATAGCCTTGCATGAGGGCCCCACTCACCCCTCCAAGATCACAGAGATCACTGCAGGATGGTCAGGACTCACTGTGGAGGTCAGGACTCATCTACACTCCTTGTTTGCTCTGGATTTGCAAGGTCTCATTTTCACATGCCTCAACCTTCCAAAAGAGAGTAGGATTTGTATAGCATGCTTCTCTTTCACACTTTGGATGAGAAACAGAATCAGAAAAAGGACAATTCCCATCCTCCCAATTCCACACCCCTATCAGCAGGCGCCAAAAAAGCTGCACAGCAAGGACACTAGGCCACCTGCTCAGTCACAAATGTCCCATCCTCCCTGCAACAATCAGAGCCTCTCTGCTAAACCACTTCTGCCTGAGAAAGTAAAGAGAGTAGCTACAGAAATCCTTTTAAGAGGGTCATCATGTCACTGTGAAGGAAATGAGTTTAGATTCTGATCCCCTCTTCCCAGAGAGTGATTTCTAAATAATGTTCATTAAAGAATATTTAGGTTCTGAGTTCTCTGCTAGGCATATAAGATATCTCGCTAAAGCTTCACAATAAAAATAATGCAATATAATCTCTTGTACATGGAATAAAAGAAACGGAGGCACAGAGAGGTGAAGGAATATATCCCTGATCATCCAATAGCAAATGCCCAGCTTGAAATATAAAACAGATTTTTTACGGCTCTAAAGCCCATATCCTTTTCACTAAATTCTAATGAGTACTCTCACTTCATTGAGCTTGGCAATTTGAATTTCTCCTTTTTTATCCCTCTGGAGAAAAGAGAGAGCTAGACATATATCACTTCAAGTAGAAACCTATAAATATGTAAATAAAACATGCAATCAACCCTCAGGTGAAGGGAATAAAAAGAGAGCCCTCTAAGTCAGCAGCAGATGTGGCATCCAGGCCATACCAAGTCACTTTTCACAGGGAGAACTGGAACTCTTCAGTGAAGTGGGCTCTTAAGCAAGGAGGCCTTTGATTTACAGTAGCAAGTAATCACATGGGGGGCGTGCAATCGCTTGGTTTGCTGTATTGTTCATTTGCGATCCTATAGCTTTGATGTGAAGAGAGCTACCTGCGGCCTGGTTGAGACAGGACTTTAGGGACTGAAGGAGAGGAGTTTCTGCAGCTTAAGAGACAATGGTAGAACCCTGAAAGCATGTTTTAGAGATGAGGAAGAAAGTTTCTAGGCAGGAAAATCAGGACCCACCATAGGTATTCCATGGAGGCACATCTGGAGTACCAATGAAGGAAAATTTATTCTGATGACAGTTGATAATTTTAACACACCAACAAATAGGTTCCCAGGCCACTTCAGTAGAGGAGCAAGTTCTTCCTCTATTACTAACCTTAACAACCATTCTCAATGCTATCCTTGGCTCTTCCTGTGATCTCCAAATAGTTAATGCTAGCAGACTGTGTGTTCTCCCTATTCTGTTGAACCTAATAGATACTGTCTGGGTATTACACCGTCTAAAGTTTTGTGATAATGAAGCTAGCACTAGATAGCAAAAATGGTAATGACCTAAGAGTTCCAGGTATGCAGTGATCTGGCACGGAGAGGGTAAACTGTCTATCACAGGCAGGCATCAAGATGAATCAGTGTGGATCTCCCAGGATGTCTGCAGTTGGGGATGTGTTAGAATCGTACAATGCTCTAGACAGTAAAACCTCTGAGAGCCCAGACCACAATGTGAACATCATGTTCTGAAATATGATTTCCCATAGGGTAATAAAAAACAACAAACAGCTAGGGCCTACCTTCTAAGTGCCGTCAGTCATGACATATGGACAAGTGAGGCTTCTTGTTTTGATATAATAATTAATAATCATAACACCATAACAATAGCAGCAACAAATAATGATCTGTTTCATTATAGGATCTAAAGAGTATTTTGAGCTTTTCAAAGCACTTTGATATACATTATTGCCTTTGCCTCCAGGCCTATATCTCAGGAAGGATGATGAATGATTAAAATGAAGAAAAGGAACAAAATGATGAATTTAAAAAATGAATGAAGCATTTCAAGAGAATAACATGAAGACAGTGAGTGAATTAAATTGATTTCATCAGTACTAAGAAATCCCTTTGATCCTGAAGTCCAGGTGAAATCAGGTAGTTCTCCAGGTAAAGGAAATCTGCTAGTCTCTCCTGAACTGCAGATGTATACCTGATATTCATCTGTATGTGACATTCATCTTTACCTCCAACACAATGTATTCAAACCTGTATTCACCCTCTGTCCAATCTTTTGTGTTTTCTATCCCTGAAAGTGGTTCTACTACTCATCTCTTGATCATCTACACCAGAAGCATAGGGTTTCACTTTAGACTCCCGTCTCCCATCTTCACATTTTGGATTCCTATAGGAGAGTCTGTCTAGGTTCCAGTGTAACTGGCTAGAAGTCTTTTTCTGCACTCTAGCCTGTGAGCTAGGATACTCTAGAGCCAAACTCTTTAACATTTTCCTCCCTTAAGGGTTGGACTCTGCTCCTGGTGCCCCAAAGATCTAGCTGATCCACGACTTTGTCAGATCTGGTAGAGCCAGAATACCCAGCTGCCCTTGCCAATTGGCCCCTGGTATCTTCTTGAGGAACACTTGAGGTGATCATGTACTGCTGCTGAGCCTCTGCCTGCATGTCTAGCATGTCCTTGGTAAGCTATACTCTGCCACCAGTGCCTAGCACAAAGTTTGGCATACAGAGAGCACTCAGTAATTGCTTGATGCCAAGGACACACACAGACCTTCATTCATAGCTGGTTTCTGCCGTTATCACCCAACCGCACCCTCCAAAGGACACTTGTGAGCAGAAGAATTCCCCAGGATTAATTAACACTACATGGATCCACGTGGTTCAGAGACCATGGTTACTGCTTAGAGATGTAGCTCTAAGCACTTACACAATCTGTGACCTTGACCCAATAATTCTGAGTTTCAGTCTTCCTCCCGTCTACCTCTCAGAGCAGCCTGTAGGATCAAGCTTCATAATAGGCATATCACCAAACGGACATGTCAACGTGTCATTGTGTATCAGTGACTCTTACATTTTGGTGTGCAGAAGCAGCACTCTGAAATTTCTAGGCCTGACTCTCAGAATTTCTGATGTACCAGATGAGGAGACTGGGTCTGAGAATTTGCATTCTAACAAGTTTCCACATGACACTTGTCTTAACTCCTTTAGGCTGCTGTTACATACCATAAACTGGGTAATTTCTAAGCAATGGAAACTTGTTTGTTACAGTTCTGGAGAGGAGAAAATACAATGTTAAGGCACTAGCAAGTTAGGTGTCTGGCGAAGGTCTACTTTCAGGGTCTTGAGCTCAACTTCTCACTTTGTCTTCATATACAAAGGAGCGCAGAAGCTTTCTGGGTCCCATTTATAAATGTGGGAATCCCATTCATGACTTAATCACCTTCCTCAGGCCCTCACCTCATAATATCATCATGCTGAGGATTAGGTTCTAAGACATGACTTTTGGTGGAATATTCAGTCACTAGCAATACTTTGAGAACAATGGTTCTAGATGATTCTAAGAGCATTGCTGTTTGCACATTGATACTGTTCCACTATGAAGTGTATCTTTCAATACCAGACTTCATGTTTATGTTTTACACCCTTCTGCTGCTTTGCTAGAATTTTAACCTAGCCTGTATATTCCTCTGGGCAGAAATTATACTTTCCACATTCCACACTTTCTTTTTCTGTTTCACAAAATAATGAGTACATTTCCAGTGTGATTAATAATAGAATAGGGAAAGGCTAAAATTTCAGACTGTGTATGCCAACAAAGAGCATCCATAAATGGATAGCAGCCCTGGAATTCTCTTAAAAATTAATTACAAAGCAAAGAACATTCTGCCACTAGTGGCAATGGGAGAAAGAAGCTTGTTTTCTTTATGACACATTTTGTAGAATGTGTGTTAGTCAAGATTTTAGCTGTAACTTACTTAAACACCAACATTTCTTGTAATATAATCCCAGAAACAGCATTCTAACTCATAATTGTTATAGTGATAGACTATTGTGCTTTCAACATGCAAAATCCATTACACAATGGTGGCAACTGTTTGCAATAGATTGTAAATTTTTATTGAGATGATCATCTTGCGATTGAATTTCAAAATGCATTATATGATCATCAGCAAGTAGGTCCAGAGGGACAGCTAAAATACTTTAAATATCATTTATAAAGATCAAACCCCTGAAAACTCTTATATTTACCCCATGGAAAGAGACAAGTCTCATCAGCAGGATCAAATCAGCTATTTAATGGATGACTATTGCATTACAAAGCTGAGATAAGGTATTGCCTGGTTTCATAACATACCCTTCTGTCCTTTTAAAAATAGTAAGTTTCATAATCAGGTTTCAGTGAGGAATTTTACCAAAGGCTCATTTTGAAAATAGTCAAGAAAATAGCATCTCTGTTTATCATGGTAGTTCAATAACATCAAAGGATATTTCCAAGCCATGTAAATATTCACCATACCCTGGCTTACGTACTATGAGATCCACTACTGAGATACTTAGCAATGGATATAGTCAATTCCTTCATAACATTTTGTTCTGTTTTGTTTTGTTCAGTACTGGGATTGAACCCAGGGGCACTCTACTACTGAGATAGGTAGGTAGATGATAGATAGATAGACAGACAGAGAGGTAGATAGATCTTTCTTTTTAAATTTTGAGACAGGGCCTCACTACATTGGCTAGCCTGGAATTTGCAATCCTCCTCCTGAGTAGCTGAAACTATAGGCAAGTGCCAACATACCTAGCAATAGCATTTGGTTTTGAAAACTCAAATGTGCTCTCAAATTGATCTCTGAGGAACTAATTTAGGTATATCATGAATTCTACATTTGTTTATGTGTGATTTTGTATATAGTGACATGAAAAACTGTACCCAGCTGAATGGGGCCATATAAAAATACACAAAAGAGGAGCACATCCTTCTAATGCCTGCCAGCTCCCTCAGCTATAAACCACATCCATTCATCCCTGGTAGTATATCTTTCTATCAACCTCAAATAGCCTTTCTTCTAATACTTCATGGTAACTCAGGCTGCAATCCCTCAGATTTCTGACCTACAAGCAAACTACAAATCTTTCTCAAGGTGTCTACTAAGTGTATTGTAATACTTATGCATTTTTTAGCTATTTAATATGTGTAAAAGTGTACCATCATTTTTACTCAGTTCTTTTCTTTTGTATGTGTTAATAGGTAAGTATGGGTGCCTCTTGCCCCATTTCTTCTCATGAGCCCACGAGTTCATTGTATAACGGGTCAAGCTACAGTGCATTTTAGAGAAACACATTTCAGTTGTAGCAGAACTGATACTCTGCTTTTTGTTCCATGTTGTTGTACTCATAGATTCTTTATAAGTGTGCACGCACACACACACACACACACACACACACACACACACACACACACACACTTTGCCTCCACCCTAGAATACATCAGTATATCTTTTTCCCTACGAAGTCCATGCTGCCTGCTTCCTTGATCACATACCCCAGCACAGCAACCCCTGCTCCACATGCCATGCCAACAGCATCTGCTTCTCTATTTATTCACTCTTGTTTGACCAAAGAACAAGGGCATTCCATTCAGGAAACCTGAGAGCAAATCCTCACTGTGTCACTGGTTAATACTATCGCTTTAGACAAAAACTTTTAAAACGCTGAGCCTCTATTCCTTCACGCATATATGAGATAAAAGTATTTACAGTCAATGGCTGGAGTAAAAACAATAGATAATAATATGATTTTCAAAAATAAACATGAACTTCTTTTAATTTCTTGAGTTAAATTCACAGCTCAGACCATCTCTGGGATAGAGTCCCAGCCAAAAGCCTCTCGAGGGGCTGGGGATTTAGCTCAGCGCCAAAAGCACCTGCCTGGCAAGCGCAAGGTCGTGAGTTCGGTTCCCGGTACCAGAGAAAAACCAAAAAAAAAAAAAGCCTCTCAATAGAAATACAGGTAAAGCCAGGAGACCTCAGGGATACAGTTGAATCCAAAGAATCTTCTTAGATGTAGCCCCAGCCAGCAAACTCTTAAGCAGCATCCAGAAACATCACAGCAGCAGTCATAGCCAGCAGCCCACAGAGATATGGTACAATTCAGAGGACCCTTAGGGTAACATTCCCAACTCACTCTTAGGTAGGAGCCAGGAGCCTCCAGAAGATACAGAACCAGGAAGCTTGGAGGGACTAAGACAATTCTAGAATCAATTTAGAGACACTGCCAGAACCAGGAGACACTGAAGACACAATTGTTACCTTGAGCCCCCAAGAGAAAAAATTAGAATTGGGAGCCATCAGCAAAATTACCAAATCCATGGGTCACAGGCCCTCTCAAGGATCCTCAGGGACAAAACTAGACTTAGATACAGATAAGATACATACCCGAAACCAGAAACTCACAGGAATGTCATGTACTTGAGGCCTTCAAGGAGGACAGAGCGAGGAGCCCTCAGAGAAACAGGGTCAAAGCCCCCTCTAAGACATTAATATTAGCACTAGAAAGCCTCAGATTACAAATGGCACCAGGGATCCTCACAGCCACAGCTACATAGCCATATCCCCTGTGAAAATTATCAAAAACAGCCAAAGACAGTCTCCATAATGCCGCTAAAGTCAAAAGGGTCATAGAGTTACAGTCAGAATCAGGAGGCTCTTTAAGGAAGACCAAAACACTGACTGTTTTGACTCCACAATAGGAAGCATGCTCACATCAAAGAAATTTATAGACACTATGTCACAGGAAGACCAATCACAGCAACAGCCCAATCCCTCAAATTGAGCTCTGGAAGGAGACTCTTACCAGCACACTTGGTCCTGGTGGTGAGGGGAGGCCCTGGAGGCCCAGTTCCTCCTTCACCTGGTCTTGTGAGCAGCACCCGTATCTCATACTCCACATCGGGGTCCAGATGCCACAGCTTGTAGTTGGGAGAGTCGACTATGTGGGTCTCAGCCCAGGTGCCTGTGGTAGTGCGGTATTCCACTTCCTTCAAGATGATGGGTCCATCCCCAATGATGGAGTTGGCATTTGGCTTGATCCACAGGTAGGTGGCCCCCACTGCTAGCAGCTCTGGGGGCGCAATGGGTGTGGGAGGCTCTGCAAGGCAAGCAACAAGCAAAGGACTCAGTCTCAAAAGTTTTATACAGCAAAATTCAAGCATATAAAGCTAAGGAACACAATTTCAGACATAGCCATAAAAAATGATCAACATCTCATGATCAACCCCATTTACACCCTACTTCAATTTTCAAGATTTTGTCTGTAAATGATTTAACCAGTATTTCTTCAGTAACTTTACCCAGCATGTCCTTACCTCCTTCATTTAAAGAAAGAAAAGAAAAAAGACAATGTGAGGAAATGAATTTTCCAAACCAGAACAATCTGTCTAAGACTCTTCTTTCTATCCACAAAGGAGAATCTGCCTTTACTGAAGTGCAGTTGGGCTCAAAACCCAGGGGAGTCTGAAATTATAAGCATTTCTTATGCTAGAATCCTTACAAATTAGTGGAAGCCCTCCCAAATGGTGATATGAGCTTTAGGTAGAAAAAGGATGATGGTACAGCAAAAATTCTGCTTCTTCCTCCACCTAGAAAGTTCCTTCCAGCAGAGAAAGTACGTTGGTCACAGTGGGCCCAGCAGGAACCCAGGGTCAAAGAAAAAGTCCTACTGAGTTATCTTGTATGTGCTGTGTGTTACTGCCTCCCTTCCACTAAGTTCCATAGAGTCAGCTAAAAAGACCAGAATTGCAACAGGCACTTATGGTGACCTCTTTCTGACTATTGTAGCCTATTGGCAAAGCTGTAGAAATGAGGTATTTCTTGGGTATTTCTTATATGCCAGGAAATTCCAGATGTGTTATTTTATGTAATCCTTGGAACATTACCACCTTCATATCTTTGGATAAAAATCTGAAAACCTAAAGGATCAGGTCGCCAACCAAGGTCATGCATGGGACAGCTAATGCAGGATCAAACCCCACATCAGCATGCCTTCCCAGGTCTGCTATGCTCCCCGAAGACTACTTGCTTCTCATGCTCTTTTCTTACAAAAGTGAAAATTGGATGTTTATTGTAATTTGTAGCACCTACAGAAGTGAAAGGATAAAGACAATGAAAAGAAACAGAATACGTCTTCTTCCTTACTACCCAACATAACGGCCATTTATATTTCTCCATGTTTCATTTCCATTTTTATTTATTCCCATAGTTCTATTTTTCATATGGTTACAAATAATACATAGCTTCAATGTAGACTTACTTTTCTGCCCTCACTTATTACATCTTAAATGTTGCTCTGGAATCTGACTTGAACCCCAAAACTCTCATGTGCCCCAGAAGTGAGGCTTTTGGAAGGCGACCGGGTTGGGTTGGATTATTAGAGTGCTGTACTCACTAAAGGATTCATCCATTGGTGAATCCAGCAGGTAAGTGTCCTGTTGGGAGGCAGGGCCTGGTTGAAAGAGGCAGGTCACTGGGGTGTGGCCTGAAAGGGAAACTCCTCCTCGATGGCTCCTTCCCTCTCTCTCTGCTTTCTGATCTCCATGAAATAAGCAGCTATCCTCTACACTGGGCCTTTCCACTATGCCATTCAGCCTTGGAGCTAAGATAAATAAAGACTATAACCATAAGCTACAACAAACATTTTCTCCTTTAAATTGTGAATGTTGGTTATTTGTCCCAGTAACAGGAAGGTTACTACAACATTAAGGATTTTTTTGTTTATAAATTATACGGATCTTGCTGTCACTAGCTTTAGTAACTACAGAACAGTCCATCAAGTTATCATACTAATTAGTGTCCATTCTTTGGACCCACAAGTTGTTCTAAATTTTGCTATGGTAAACAATGCTGCAAGGAACATCTTTGTGAAAATGATTTCAGTCTTTCTTGTTGGATATGGTCTTAGGAACAAATGCCAGGAATGGGATGATCTGTCAAAAACTATAAACAGGTCAATGATTCTTAAAGTAGAACAAGGAATAAGAGTGAGGGAGGTATCTGTTACACACTGTGGATTTGTGCAAGAACATGGTACTATTGGTAAGGCTCTAGAATAATCACATATGGAAAGGCAGATCTGAGTTTTAGTTTGAACTCAGGTGAGGGCTTTAGGACAGAGATTTATTCAGCATTTTTCTTCTAATTAATTACTTAGTAGCAAAGATTCTCCAGAAACAGAATAATTTGCTATAAAACAGGAGTAGACAATATTTTCTCAGTGTGACTCAAAGCAAATCTTAAGAGACAAATTCAGATTGCCTCTATTATAGCCTGCCATTTGGTCAAGGAGCGAAATTAAGCAGATTAGTCAAGGTAGGTGCTTTTCTTCCGAAAGCCATGGAGGTTATTACTCAAGACCTTGTTATCTCAAAGGTGTTTGCAAATTGATTTTTGGATAATTTGTTCCAGGTAGAGAAGTTAAGTCGGCAGGCAGATAATTTCTAGGCTCATCCTTTGTGCATTTTAAATATATAGACCCTTTGATCACCATTATCAACTCTCCAGAGTTCCCATCAGTCTCCAATGAGGCCTCAAGGGTGATATTTTGTAGCTCTGTGATGACACTGCCTAATTCCTTAATACAATTATTCACAGACTGGCTCTGGACAAAATTAAGAGCAGCAAACTTCAATGCTTTGGAGGCTGAGAAAGTGGCCACATTACACTCTCCTCCATCGACTTTTCACCATGGTTTGCTGCTCTCCTATTTCAGGCATTAGCAGTTTTCAATTTCTGACCACCAGAAAGAAAATAAAGTATTAATCTCTCCAAATGTTTGGTCTCTTTTCATGTATTTTCAATGGTAAGTACAAGTATAAATAGCAAACATCCTCTTGAGTATATGAATGTTCCTTGTCCAGTGATTTGCAGGTTTACAAGTCCATGAACATACAAATCACCATGGTTCTATCTCTCCTCCCATACCCTCCAAAATAGATCATATAAGTCCATCACATTGTCTCCTGCTTCTGGCACCAGGAAACTATCAGATTATTGGTTTGTTTTGTTCTCTCTCTTGCCAGTGATCCACTGTAGTAGTTCATAGAGAAAAAGGCAAGAATGAAGCATAGTATATGTATTTTTTTAAGTAGGTGGCACACCATTTTTTGAAGGTATCGAAAAATCACGTCTAAGTGTATCAACTCTCCTCCATAACTGAGATGAACTCTCTCATAAGGCAATGAAAGTAATGAAAGTAGCCACTCAACCCAATTTAGATGACCAGAGTCAGCAGGAAGGCAACTGAGGTACAGGGAAGGATCGTGTTCTGTTAAACCAGAAGCAAAAGAGGGGGAGCACGATCAGCTGACTGTCTATCCCCTTCTTCTCCTGTACTGGAGATATTTATGTACTTAAGAAGAAGAGTTATTAAGGACAGTAATTTTGAACTTTGGGTAGAACATAGGCCCTAAAGAAATCATGAAAATTCAAACTCTTTTCCCACAAAATATACACAAAAGCACATAGCCCGGAGTTCTGCATATAATTCTAGGAATTCACAAATCTTTCTGAAACCCATGCACAAACCTCTGAGTGGTCTATGTTGAAAACAGAGGAACTCTACAGACAGTCTGCTGGCAGGCCACATGCCCAAATTATGTGCACCTCTTTGGGACTCTAAACTACTCTTTGTTGTAAGGGTCATGGCTGGAAGTGCAGTCTTGGAAGGACACTTGATGGAGGAGTCACAGGATTAGCACTTTCAGGCTCCCCAGCTCTCAAATCTTGGGAAAAAATAAACACTAAGATTTTCACAGCACAATGCCAAGTAAATATCTAAGTCCCATGATCATAACCTACCCAACATCTTCATAGATTTAATATTTGTGTTTAAATATTTAAAGGACAAAGACATGACATACCCAAGAAATGATACAGGTTCTATAGAAAACTTCCACAGAGGCCCTGTTTTCAAGTCCACTTTCCTTTACACAAAAGGCTTTAACTGACTGGGGTCTTTCACTGAACAACCTGGCAGAAAGAACTTACTGTGAAAGCTCTCAACCACCACGTAGCTGTGCATCTCATGTGCCTGTCAGAGCACTGAGTGGCCAGAACTTAGTGGTGAAGAGATATGCAGACTCCCTGTGCTATGGAATCCAAGGATAAGGCAGCTGAGAGAAGCAACAATGGCAAACTGGAATAAAGATCATTCTGGGGACGACAGAGTAATTACAGGGCCTTGGAAGGGACCTCAGCTAGTTTAAAGTTAGCAAAGGTCTTTCAGACAAAACTTGGAGAGTGGTTTAGTGGGGCAAGTTACTCATGTTAAGTCTGTGTGTGAAGAAAATTCCCTAGAGGTCTCAGTGGTCTCCATTGCTTAGGATGGTGTCTAGGAACTGATGGGTAAACAATTAAAACTCTGTGCTCTGAACAAGCATTCATTCATTCATGCACTCATTCCACAGACACCGTGTACACATGACACGTTATACATTGACCTGGTCACAGACATAATCTTGGCTACACGGAGTCAACATTCCAGCCTTCCTCAAGAACTAAGACACAGGAGCATGGGGTGAGAGGAGCTGACACAGAAGCTCTTGAAGAAGAGAGTTCAGGAGGATGGGGAAGGCCTGAGAGCCAAGCCGAGGGGACACTGTGGTCAGCAGACTGATGCACATCCATACAAAAGAACATGACTCAGAAAGAAAGAAGGAGCAAACTACCAACACACAACAAAATGGGTATATCTCAAAGAATTAACATATGCACAAGAAGAACACACAACAATTCACTTCCATGAACACTTCAAGGAGAGCTCAAACTGTTCAAGGGTGGTAAAAGCCAGAGTATAGTTTCCTATTTGGTCAAGGTACTGACTCAGATACATACAGGGAATTCCTGAGGAGCTGGAATGTTCAACATATCGATTCAGACAATTCTATAATAGAAACCAGAATAATATTACGTCTTATGGTATAGATTGTCTGGAAGGAGACAAATGAAAAACTGGGGGGGGGGTATAAAAATTTCTGTACCTTGATGAGGATTGTGTAAAAATTATCAAAATGTCCACTTAAATACAGATATTTTCCTGTATGTAAATGATATTTTTAAAACAAATTATGCATAAAAACAATGCTGGTGTATCGGTAACCTAGCAGATGGAGGAATGACACTAAATTTTACTTGGAACTGAGCACCAGAAAATCAGCAAGAAATAAGCCTTTGACTCCATACCATCCATCACCTTCTAAGCAATTCTATCAGCACCACCAGATCTTGACCCACTAATAGTTTTCTTAACTGGTTGTTCAGACACATTCCAGTTCCAATCCATGAGCCTTTTCACAAGTAAAACAACCAACCTTCTCTTTTCCTGATCCCACAAAATGAACTATGCAAAGCCAGGAGTGGCTATTTGACATCTGATGGCTCCTCTGCTCACAAAGTTTGGAAACGATTCAAAGGGGAGGCAATGTGGCCTTCAGGAAGCTGTGACCTGAGCTGGGAGATGGTGGTGGTGCCTTCTGGGCAAACATCAAAGCACTGTGAGGATCAGGACCCCATGAGCCGTGCACCAGGCCTGCCAAACTCTCCTTTGGCATGTAGATGGTGAGGTGACCCCTTAATGTAATTCAGACCCATCCTCAGGCAGCAATCTCCAGTCCAATTCTGTCTTTCTTTTTCCTGCTGTGAGCACTTGTAACAGTTTGACTCCCAGAAATTCCTACAGAGAGCAAAAATGCTTCAAATAGCTGAAGATCTAGCTGTGTGTGTACGTACCGCCTGCTCCAGACAGAAATCAAGCATTTCGAGAAAAACTGGATGTTACTAGGATGTGAACTGAGTCTTGATACGGTTGAAGTGCCGATAAAATGGCCTCCGATATCCACCTTTCTAATTGCTTTTTTATTTCCTAATTGCAGGGGTCCTGGGAGTGTTTCATATACTCTGTTTACCATCCTTACATACTTTTATAAATGTCATTTCTCCCAACTGGAAAATCTTTCCCCTTACCTTTAACTAAAACGTGTCATTTTTTCCCTCAAATCTCCTATATATCTACTTAGTTGTTTTAGACCACAGGCCTCAGCACAAAGTTGTTTAAAAAGCACTGTGTTAATTTGAAAACAGTGGTGTACTGGATGATTGATTTCTATGCAACTCTGCTGTATAAAATAAAGGACTGGAGATCTAAAGATAACGGGAATCTAGGTGGAATCAGCGTCCTAAATTTTCTCTGCCCAGGCCTCACCGCTAGCTGGATGTATGAGCTCAGATGAACGCCCAACAGTTGTGCTTCCCAATTTTCTTCACCTTGAGAAAGGAAGACTGTTTTATGGTTCAGACTGTAACTCTCAGTTCTATCCACAGGACCACAGGGATTCTGTGTGCATTCATTGGTTCTACCCTGAATGAAAGCTGTCAGCAGAAGCCCTGCCTTCTCTTTCTCACCTGACCTGGACCTCTGAGGTCCGTGAGCAATACATGACTCAGGAGATAAAACACCCAGTACACCAGCTGGGAACAACTGAAATTAGTTTTTATGCCTTTGCCTACTATGTGGCCAGTGTTCAATAAGTATTTGTTGTCTTCTTCAAATGGATAGAAAAACATTTTGTGAGTTCTCAACAGTAAGGAACTGAGGTGACCACAAAGAAATGTGAAAAAAAAAGAAAAGAAAATTGTTATAGAAAACATTAAATGGACATTCACACTAAGGATTAGAAATATTCGGGGAAAAGCCATTGAACAACTCTGAAACAAATAAAGGCCCAAGTTTGCAGACTATCAAGAACACCATGCATTCCAGACAAAATCAATGATGAGACTCAAGCGAAAGCACTTCCTGGAAATATCTTCAAATATAAGACCAAAGAAAAAAATCCCACAAACATCTAGAAAAAATTCAGCTATCCACCAAAACAAAACAAGAGGCTAAAAAATGACTTTGCAGACTTCATCATTTCAATTTGAAACACTGTAATATAAAAAAGCTGCAATAATAAGCACAAACGACAGCAGTTATCAGGCACTTCACATTTTTAGGCTCCTGTCACTCTCCTTAGAACTTTAAAATAGTAACTGATTTAGTCCTCACACAACTCTCTGAGCAAATACTATTACAATTTTCATTTTTCTAAAAAGAAAATATAGAGAGAGATTAATTAACTTGACCCCAATATCAAACATTGAGTCTTTCAAAGAGCTAGAACTGGCAGCTGGGTATGGTCCATGCCTATAATCCCAGCACTCTGGAAGGGTAAGGAATGGTAAGTTCAAGTGTAGCTTGCCTACCTTGTGATTAGCAAGATCCTCTCTCAAAAAAAATCAGGGATACAGCTCAGTACAAATGTCCTGAGTTCAATCGCCAGTATCGAAAACAAATACAAAAAGAGCACGGATTTGGGGCAAGGAAGCCCCCACAGGGATCATTAGCAGTCACTATTGTAAAGATAATTGTCACACACACACACACACACACACACACACACACACACACACACACAGGTTTTCTGGGAGATGTTTAATGTGTCAAGAATAAATTGTGGTATATTTTATAGCCAGCAGAAAGACATTCTTGGGGTTTTGGAGAATGACAAAAAGGTGCCATTTCCTTGCAATTCCTACAGAAAAATGATTTAAAGCTGTACACCAATGCACCTTGGGATAGGTCAGTATCACTGCCACTAGGATGAGAGAACTAGGATGCTACAAGAATCTGCCCTGCAGGGTGGTTAGCTTATGCAAAAGACCTCTCTTGAATAAGAACAGAAAAGAGAAGAGCAATCTCATGTAAAACTGAACTGAACACACAGCTTACACCATAAGAAGAAATACAATATTATATCTTTTCTTTGACATGGCATTTAGCTAATGCTTAAGAACAAGGCATTTCATTATTAAGGGTTGTCATTGGCTGTGGCAATCATCCTGAAATTAAACACCACAAATTCCTCTGGAAAAGGATCTCTTTCAAACAGATTCTCCACAGGTATACATGTCCAGTTTCAACTAAACTCAAAAAGCGCTGCCTACGCAAACTTATTAAAACATCTAGACATTAATACACCAAAAAGTTGATGTTATCCTTAGGGTTGAAAGGAAATGGATAATTTTCTAATTTTCTTTCCTTTTTTCCTTTGTTTCTCTATAAATTTTCTCTAGTAAATATGCATAAACTCTTTGTTATAGAGATAACCATTTTAAATAAGTTAGGTTTTCTTATATTTGAAACATTTACATCTGGGCATGATCTCTGCCATGGTTCTACACTCTTGATCACTAAGAGGTTTATCAGTCTCTCCCACCTGCCCAGGTATCAGGAAAGCAACTGACAACAACAGTGACCACACAAAGGAGTCCGTCATTTTTTGCTTTACAGATAAGAATATGAAGGCTCAGACGCTATTTAGGTAACCTGCCCAGTCTCACACACTAATGAGAACTAGCATTGAATCCAGGTTTTCTCAGACTCTGCACTCTTTCTTCGGTACTAAACGTTTTCTTTCTATGCTGGTGTATGACTATAAAGTGTTCTATTTCAGCTCCATGTGCCGTGATGACTGACAACAGACTAAGAATTGTCACTGAGGATGAGCTGTGTGTGCCAGGCACTGTGCTAAGGATATTACATGCACCTTCCAACTCTTTCAGAAAGGTGCTATTATCAATTCCACTTTATAAATGAAATAAGTAACACTGACTAAAGCAAACCTAAGACTTTAAGGAGGTTAATTGATCACAATTGCAAGGCTAGTAAGAGAAGGGAGATTCTACTCCAGTGCTTGTAGGACCTTGCTAATAAGATTCTTATGATTGAGAATGATTAAGTGACTTGTTTATGGCCACAGAAATGGGCAAGAAGGAGAAGCCATATCTGGAACTCTCAAAGCCTTGTTAAGCTGGGAGTAGTAACAGTAGTCAGAGGTCATGCATGGAACTTTAGGTATAGGAGGCATACACAAAATCAATGCAGAGATCCCCACATGAGGCTATGACTTAGCTCAAAGACTACAATGATAACAAGCAACTGTCTGTTTTCCACACAATTAGTGAAGAGTTTCAATAATGAGAAAACACGTATTTGGCATGCAAGAGGAGACCTCTCTCTGCCTTTCCAAATTCACCATCCAAATGGGCTGTGTTCACAATCACAACTTAATGTACAAGTGATGGAGAAGTATTTACTTGTGCTATTCTTTCTGGTAGATCACGCTGATCCTTCTCCAGGTAACTCACATTTCCTATCTATCAAAATTTAGCCCTTCTCTGATATGCCCTCTTGGATACTCTTACCTAAGGCTTTTAGTGTTCTCTGCACTTTGTGGTATCCTAGATCAGGTTACCAAGAAGAGGGGCCTGAAGCAAAGATTCTGTGCCAATGACTGATCGAAGGAGAGCTTTCAGAAAGAGGCAGGATAAGGCAAAGGAAGCAGCTCAAGAAGTGTGTGACTTTGATTGCGGACAAGATGCATCTTAATCCCAGTGGCGCTCTGGACACAAACTGCACCACAGATTTCAGCCCTCATTGAGACAAGAGGGCCACAAACATGTGTCAGTAATGGTTATCAGTGCTATGTGAAGGTGTGGGTATCACTGCTCTTCCCCAGCCAGGGATCCCTCATGCGGTTGAGGGCTGTTACTCTGAGAGAGGGTGTATCAGTTTCCTAAGACTCTTGGATCAATATGCCACAAACTGGGTAGCTATAAACAACCACTCACTGCCTTATGGTTCTGAAGGCTAGAAATCTGAAATAAAGGTATCAGCAGGATCACATTCTCCTGGAAGACTCCAGGGAAGAACCCGTCCTTGCCTCTTCTGGAGTCTACTGTTTTTAACAGTCTTTTATCTTCCTTGGGTTTTACACACATCACTCCCATCTCTGTCCCTCTCTTCACACAGTGTCCTCTCCTATGTGTTTGTCCCTCCTTCTTCTTATAAGATCTTCAGTCATGCTGGATTAGGGCCCTTCTTTATCACTTCACTATAACTTGAATTATATATGTAAAAACTTTACTTTCAAATAAGTTAAAATTCTGAGGTTCCAGAAAGAACATGAATTTGAGGGGGACACTATTCAGCCCATGCAAAGGGAACTATGAGACTTTAGCTTCCAGTACTCATGGGCAGAGACTACGGGCACACCAGCATGCAAAGGAGACCTATTGGTGCATAACAGCATGTTCTACAGTGAAGAGCTCCTCTGTGGGCAATCTTGGGCACATGCTCATCACAGAACTTGTATACTCTATGTAAACAATGAGATCTGTCTCACTAGACAGTGACATGTACAAGGATACAGGCCAAACTCATTTTTCATATGTCCTCAGCTCCTAGCGTAGGGTGTTCTTTATGCACTCAAGAATTTTCTCCCTCCCTGATGTGGCATATTTGAAGGCAGGGGCCATGGACGCTTACTCTTCTCTTCTCTTGACTAAGTATTGTTAGTTCTTAGGATTCAAAGCAATTTCCTTCCATGATGTGGTTTCCACTCATCTACTCTCCTCATCATAGTTTAATCTCTCTTATTTCCGCTGCTTAAGCTGAAATTCTCAAGTCAGAATTGAATCCATTTAAATCACAGCTCTGATATTTTTAGCTCTATATTGGAGAGGCTGGTGGTACCCAGCCCATATTTTCTTGAAGTATCCCAAGGTTCCTTTCACTTTTAGTGGTCAGTACCTCCTTACATCGGTTACCTCCTACCTCTAGCACCTACATCACCCAGTTTCATGACTTTTCTATTGCCATGGGATTCTGACTGGGCCACTATAAGACAGACTGCACATGCCAAGGGGTTACTAGGCCCAGGAGCAACCCTTACCCAATGAAAGATGGGAGTTTGTAGGTAGATACCCAAGTTTCTTTGACCTTTGGTGGGACAATGGAATGATTTTACTCAGTCCTGTAGATGAACCCATTCAGATGGAACAGCACATCCCTCTGACTGATAGCAGACCTTTAATGCCAACTTTGGGATCCTCCCTTCCTTCTCTGTCTCACTTCCCCTTACCATTATTCCTTTCAACTTCTAGGTAACTACTTGCAATCTCTGTCTTGGAGTTGATTTTTGAAGAAATTCAATCTAAGATATGGAAATCCAGAGCAAGTTAGTTAACCTCTTCCTGCCTCAAATGTCCCATTTTTAAAAGGAGATAATAATATATTTTTCTTGCAGGATATGTCTTGAGGATTAAATAAAATCATAATCAATAACCTCAGAATGCTCCTAGCACATAACAAATACAGTGTGTTAGCACTTATCATTATACTCTCACCCAGCTACTGATGTGCTAGTTGTAATTATTATGCAACGCCACGTAGAAGTCTTACATGGTTGTCCCCATTTTGTGCTTCCCATTAAGACACAAAAGTCCTAATGTACGTATATTCCTTTTCCAACATCAGGATAAAGAGGTTCCATAGCAATGTCAGTGTGTACTCCCAGCAATACTTTTATAAACAAATACATTTAAAGGCTTATCCTCAGTCTACTTAACACAGATGTGTTTCAACCCATGAAGTCATTTAGAAATGTGTAATTCAATAATGCCTTAGCACTGGGTTGGGTTTTATGATCTTCAACACTCTGTCTGCCCCTTGGCTTCTCTTTCTCCCTGAGCGCCTCGTCATTTTCAAGATTACTCTTTGCTGAGCCACTTCCCCAAATGAAGAGCACAGTAATCATTCCAGAGAAGCTTTTCCTTCCTTGCCAGCTAATCAGAAATACACAGAAAGCATGACACAAGAGTCTGTCTCCCTCAGAGAGAAAAAACTAGGAGAACAGGGTTTTAAACTTTTGGAATCAGAGGCCACTCTGAAGACTCAGCTTGTCCCAAGCATTCCTCACTTCCTCTGCTCCACCTTGGTCCAACAGCCCTGCTGTGAACAACTGGGTAGAAGGAACTCATGCCTCTGCCAGTTCGGATGGTTTCTGCAACCCAGATACACTCACCTCTGGACAGCCCTGTAATGGCGAGCGCTTTTGTTTTGATTATACAGCAAGGGTAATGAATACAGAGCACAATGTGCCTGACTTTAGTCTAGACATTATCATAACTCATTTATTCCTTGTATCATACTATAAGGTCAATACCATTATAACATACATTTTACAGATGAGGAAACCAAAGGAATGTGTTATTTACTTACTTTTGGTCTTTACAGCTTCAAGCCTCCACTGTTATACACAGACCTGTAACTCTGAGGCTGTAACTCTGCAAATTATACTTCTAGTCTCCCACAAGCTGGCTTTGGTTCAGTCTTATTTTGTGTGTGGTATTGGGGAAACTCAGGACCTTGTGCATGCTAGGCAAACACTCCACCAGTGAGCTATAGCTCAGTGGCTGGCTCAGTCTAAGAAACACAGAGCTCTAGACAGACACTGGAAACTGTAAGAGCGAAGATGCTGTCTTCCTGCCTCAAGATCAGTCCAGCAGCAGGGGCAGTTATGCTCCAGGCTTTCATTTCTCCAGGCCCTCAAAGCATCCCCAGTGCAGTGTCTTTGTGGAGGAACAGCCAAATGCTGGGCAATGCCATCACAGCTAAGGCACTATCCAGGGGCCTGTGCTTTCCCCTATCCCCCTCAGTGATACCAGCCACACGTAGCTGCTTCCTGTCATTCGTGCGTGGCAGCTGTGGCATCTCACTTTTACTCATGCAACCTTCCATCGCTTGCATAATGTATTTCCATCAATAAAAATCCTCTGCTTGATTCCTGACATGGTTTGGTGTTTCACAGACCCTGACTAATACAGGAAAATATTATAATCATCTTCATTTTTCACATGAGGAAACTAAAGCACAGGCAGATGTGCATCTGGGACAACTCTTCTGAATGCAGTTAGAGAACGGGTCTGAGAGAGAGAGAGACTTGAATTAAGGGACCAGTGAGAAAGTTGCACCAGGGTAAAGGATCCTATCTCACTGGGCCTCTAAAGATGGAAAACAAATCTCTGAAATATGACAGACCTCCATGAATGTGAGTTCTTCCTTTCTCCCTATCCATGTTGGTTTGGGTTTCAGTGGTCTTTCTCTTGATGCCAGAGTCCTCTCCATCAGTCCAGCTTCATAAGCTCCTGAGATCTCTGCTCTGAGCATCTGAGCACACATATCACATGTGATAAAATCTATTTCAGCTCCATGTATGAGGAAGCCACTAATCCCCCACTGGGACCAGCAATTCATAGTCAACAAGCCCTGAGGGAAAACATGGAAGCATCTTTCGAGAGAAGTCTGAGAAAAAGCAAGAGTAGAAGAAAAGAAGGTGTAGAGAACAAGAGAAGATATTTGCAATTCAAGGCTCACTGAGACCAGGCAGCTTCACCAGTTGCGATGCTATCATCCACAATAAGATAAGCATACATAGAAGGAAGATGGGTCTTTAGAAAAACTGTTATTTTGCAAATTTCACTCCCTGGCTGTCTCTACGTGCAAGGGAGAGATGTATAATTAGTCTCTAAGCTGCTGAAATGACTAAAAGTGACTAGAAGTATTGACTCTTCTGAAGTGTCATGAACGAGTATCCAGATGGATTAAGAGGCTTATCCAGAGAGCCTGCTCAGTTTGTGGGGAGAGTTTAAGAGATGATTGCCCCCTTTATGTAAAGAAACTGAAAAATGAGCTCTTTCCAAATCCCTGTTGCTCCCCAGGGCTGTCTCTATCCTCTTCCATATCCAGCCTGAATAGTGAGCAGAGTCTAACTAGACTCTTTGGAAAAGGACTTTGAAAGAAAAGAACCCTGCAAGATCTTCTAGAACACAATTCCTGCCCATAGGGGTCACGATTCTGACAGGTAGTCATCACTCTGAGAATAGAAGCAATGGCTTCACGCTGGTGTCTTCCACAGGCACCTGAGCTAGGTGCTTCTGTAGTTGGAGACAGCATGAAAAGATAGGGAGGAAGAAGTAGAATATATTGCTTAGGACATTTCAGCCACTGTTTTAGATATTTCTAACCTCTTTATGTGCAAAAACAGACAAAAGAAACCCAGAGAAATACATAGTGACTTTCAAAGGTTTTATAAAACAATAAAGTTTTTAACTACAAATATTTTTGTAGAACAAATTCTACTTGAAGATGTAGGATAATTAGGTTTGAATTTTTATACACCTCGAAAGTTTTAATAAAATACTATCTGTACATGAATTTTTTCTGAGACTAGTAAAAGAAATACTTTCAAATTCCTTTGACATGCCCCGGATAACTACCATGAAAAAAAAAATCATACAATTATATCTCATGAAAAGTAACTTTCAGACCAATGTCTATCATAATCAGGTAGATATAACTCCTACATAGTTTATTAACAAACAAAATCCAGTAGCATATAAAATGAACAACAGATCATGACAAGTTGGGTCTATTCCAGGACTACAAGATGATTTTAATATTAAAATTCAATCATCATAGTGCATCATAGGAAGAAACTAGAAGATAAAAAATTATGTAATTATCTTAATGCCAAGGAAACATTTGATGGAAGTCAACATCCATCCATGATAAAACTCCTAACCAGTGCATTAATCCAAGAAAAAGGAATAAAAACTATAAGGAAAGTTGCTATTTTATGAGTTTAAAAGAAAGATATAAAGATTGGAAAGAAGTAATCCAGCTTTAGTCATTCACAGACTACATAACTAGTCTGTGATACATGATACTGAAATAGTCCAAAAAATCTTAAATTATGCTGAAAATTAACATATAAATTTGGCAAACTTCCATATATTACAATGTGTAGACTAGCTGTAAACATTAAAAAATAAAATTTAAAGGTACCCCTTACCCAGTTAATGGTAGTAGACATCATAGTAGAGGAAGGAGAAGTGGACTAGAAGGGGCATGAAGCAACTAGAATACCGAAAATGTTTATACCTAGATTCAGATGGCAATGACCTGGGTGTACACTCACTTAAAGCAATGAGCTAGCCACACAAGGTTAGTGCACTTTATGCCTTTTACTGCATTAATTCTACTTCAATAATAAAAAATAAGTGTTTATAAAAACATCAACAAAATATAGCATCTAGGAATGTGCATATGCATATATGTGTATCAGTATATTTGTATGCATATGCATGTATTTCTCTACACTGAAAATTACCTAACATTACTGAGACAAAATCTAAAAGTCCTTTAAAATTGAAATGATATTCCATGTTTGTGACCTAGCAGAATCAATGTTATAAGAGTTGTCTTGGTTACTTTTCTCTCATTGCTGGGACAAAATACCTGGTGCCCAAAATTAAGGAGGAAAAGTTTATTTCGCTTACAGTTTGTGGAGGTTT